>NW_024040041.1:19791431-20991431 GCF_014851395.1 Micropterus salmoides
TCTTCTAAGCCATTTGTGATGTGTGCAGTCATGAAACACATGAACAGCAGAAAACAAACCCAAAATATTAAGTTGAAGTTGTTTAAGCTCATTTAAAGAGCACAAGGAACCCATACAAGTCAATAGTCCAAGGCTAAAAGGCTATCAAAAAGTTGGGTAACTTGGGTTCATTTAACCTATGGCTTGTTTCACTTGTAATAGGCAAGGTGATGCACCTTAAAATAACTGGTGTCAAATTTACATTTGCCTCCAAAGAATTCTGTTTCATATTCCAAGGTTTTTTGAGAGATAATATTTAGGATAACTGATCAGATTTTGTGGATTTCATTTCCTCAGGGCTAAAACCTCAAAAATTATTTTCAGCACCTACATGCTCTTAGACACTGAAAGCACATGAGCTCAGCTCTTCAGATGTTTAAATTAGCTTCTTGTTTTATGATAAGCACATACCTGGAGCCCATTAAATGGGATCTTTGACACACTACCCTCTCCTGTCATTTACAGTAATGTGCAAAGATAATAGTGTTCCTCGACAAAGATGCTCATTGTTGTGGCTTGCTGCGGGGCCATGCATCTCGGGGTAATCGAACTTGCTGTGGCTAGCTGCCCCACACAATAAAGCTCTCAGGAGGACCTTTTCAGTGCCGGGGCGTTCCACAATGGTCTCACCACTTTGGCCGCATCCGTTTGCCCAATTGTGTGCTTGTCTGTTCTGTGATACCGCAGCATTTGAAAACACACACACACACACACACACACACACACACACACACACACACACACACACACACACACACACACACACAAAGAGAAGTAAAGACAACAAGCAAGCTATTGTATTGTCTTACATAGGATGTAAGCAGAACTATGTCTGCACGTCTGATCTTAAAGTATGAGCTATGGTTTTGTGTAAGACAGTGGAGTTGCTGCTGCTTTATGTCGAGATGACTCTTTAACATGTCAGCTACCATGCAACCTCTTAAAAGTAAGACATATAAGAGTAACAGGACAGGACACAAATCACTTTTAGAGTGTGCCCCCAGTCATCCTGAAAATGGCATCTTGCGCAAAGTAATAAAAATTTCCTCCGTGACAGATGAACAGTGGGCAACCGCTAGTTTGGTTTGGTAGCTTTTGTCTGCAAAGATCAGACGCTGTTGTCAGGTGCGTCTGTGTAAATCCTTGTGAGATTATTTTTCTATTACATTTTCTATTCAGAACTGAACTCTAATGGGGCTGAGTTCAAAGAAGTGAAGAGGATATTTCCTGCCGACTCAGGGCTTAGTGCTAGTTCAAAGCCTTCCAACTGTTGACAGCAGCTGGTCGTCTCAGGAGCTCTGACTTTGTCCTACTGTATAAAAGAGCTACTACTCAACTGCTTTAGTCAATCTCCAACAGTACAACACTATACATCCCCCCATGCACTGCAGTCACAAGCTTTATGATTTAGTCGGTATTAAGCTGTCTGGAGAGATATCAAAGCTTCCCTCTTCCATCTCTGACTCTTGTTGATTCTCTTCAGTTCGTTTCTTTTCCAGTCCCAGAGACGGCAGTGCCCAGAGGCAGTGTCAGTGCTTATATTTGTGATTTTGTTGGCAGAGGAACAATAGTTTTAGTTTAGGCAGTGCATTCCTGATTATTGACACACTGTGGTATGGAGAAGGATTAGTGAGTGCCTTGGCTTTCTGATTCTTCTGCCTTAGCTCGTGAGCAACACCCAGGTGTACCCATGGCAACAGGCATCACAATGGACAGCGATTTCGCCACCAACCAGTTTGACAGAGAGTTGTCAGTGGCAATGCTTGTGCAAGGATGGTCACTTTAGAGAGGAGGAGTGGGGAATGTTTACTTGACATTGCTAAACGCTGCACAGTAAGTCCTTGCAAAGGTGCCAAACTACCATCGGAATAAGATTTTTTCCCTACTCTTAAAAAAAAATCATAAAATGTTTCTATCCTGTATGTTCAGTAGAAATAGTTTTATAGGGTGGAGTTGGTGGTTTATGGTTTCTGCAAGAGGAGCCCGTCCCATTCTGACAGCCCTGATTACCTGTGTCCGGCTAGCCCACATGTGGTCTGTGGCGAGATGACGTGATAGCTGGGACTGAGGCATCATTGTTAGGTGACTGAGGGTCTCCTAATGACCTGCTCTTCAATCTTATCAGTGGGAGCCCACAGGACCCATATCAAGCATCCTGGAATAGACTTCAACTGACATCATGGCCTCTAGGGTCTACCCCGGTTATATTTTGAACTTTGAGATGGGTCGTGGGGGGCTGGAGCCAATCCCAGTTTACATCGGGCGAAAGGCGGGGTACACCCTGGACAGGTTGCCAGTCCATCGCAGGGCCACACATCAACAAACAACCACTCACAAACTCACACCTAAGGACAATTCTGGAGACACCTATTAACCTAGCCTGCATGTCTTTGGATGGTGGGAGGAAGCCAGAGCACCCAGAGAGAACCCACACGGACAGAGGTATAACATGCAAACTCCACACAGAAAGGCCAGGGCAACCGGGGTTTGAACCCATGACCTTCTTGCTGTGAGGCAACAGTGCTAACCACTGCATCACCGCGTCGCCCTTGGAGGCCATACCAAATGTCAAAAATAAATAAAATAATGTTATTAGAATCATGTGAGGTTCATCTCATTGTTAAAATGAAGAAAACAGTGTGTCTACACAAAGTTGCTGTCCACGGATCCCAGAGTTGACTATATTCTTCAACAGAAATTTTATCTTAAACCTCTCAATCTGTGTTACTAACGAGCACTGATAAGTAAGGTATTTAGGGCATTTGACTACCCTGTTGTGTGTAATTAAAGGTGATATTACTTGGCAGGCCAGACAGCTGACAAATACGCCAAGTGGGGGAAAACCCATCATTTGAATCACTGAATGTTTCCAACCAACTCACTGTTAGCCACCTGGTGTCTGTAAATAATGATATCTAATTAGATTTTTACATATTGGAATTTTCCCATACTTTACTTTTCAACCTAGTTTTAACTTTTCCGACAAGATGGCCCAGCATTGGTACAGGAGGCCCTACTAGAGCAATGTTTTCCATGAGCCTACCATGTGTATAATCATGTACAGCCATAAACATGGTTGCTTTTTCATGCCTTTTAGAATGGGTAAAACCTGCACAGGTAAACAAGTAATTACATAAATAATTATATCAATATCCATATCCACTAATAAAAATAACTATTGATCATGCATTTGGTCACGTGTGTGTTTGTATCTGTCTGCAGCTTGATTGATTTCAGATGGGACATAAACAGCGGTCTCCTGGGTGAAAGTCCTGTGTTTGTTTGACCGATCCATCCAACCCAACCTCATCCCTTTATTGACTTTGTTGCTCTTTATAATATGTCTGACATTTTTTTTCTGTATGACATATGCACATAAATGACACACATTCTCTGCAGAAGCCAGTAGACGTAGCATCAGTGGTGTCACCCATAGGTTTGTGTGTAGGCTCTGGTTGTCACCATTTTGGCAGTCCCTGACGCCGGCTAATACAAAAAATGGGGAAAGAGGTGGCGCAGGCTGGCCAAATGAAGCCTGGTTGCTCCTGTGACATCAAGCACCTGTCACTCAAAGAGGCCCACCCTTATCTGAGAATAACTTTAGACCAAGTTAGATCAAAATTAACCCACTGTACAGTTGACATGAACAGGGAAATTACCTATAGAGATTGGCACAAGGCTGCTGGACATTTTAACATGGGTGTCAATGGGGGATTGACTTGCTTTTGGAGCCAGTCTTAGGTGACCATTTGATGAACTGCAGTTTTTGGCGTTTCCACAGTGGCTTCATTTTTCAGCCCCAGAGTAGAGACTAAACATTGTCAAATGACACGCTAAAAGCCAAAAAGGCGTGATAATGCGCAAAATCACATAAGACACTGACGTGTTATTCACACACAATTTATGATACCAGGCCTAGCAGAGATTTGCACTCTACTGAGTGCATTCTAGTTCATTCATACCATCATCTACCTGCTTATTCCTAGAGGTTATGAGAGGAAAGTGAGGAAATATTTTGGACTGGTCTTGTCAGTTTGTCACAAGGCAGCAGTAGCAACAAAAGTAATACTGGACTATAAAATAAACAAATGCGTCTTCCAAAGAATTAACTGAAGACACTGTATAGGTCGTCTGCCGAAAATAGCACATCATTTGTGAAAGAGCATCAACCATGAAATGTTCTTCCTGATAGCTAAGATACCAAGGAGACATAATGGAACTAGAAGGCTGAACCGAGTGTAGTGGAACAGGACCTAGCCTGTTCAGGAGCCCTCTCACTCACAACAAGTGGTTTTGTTTGGCACTGTCCCTTTGTTGACACTGTCAGGTTCTCATGCCTATTAGGTTGCTGTCGACAAATGGGCACCATGATGACATGCCCTGCACAATGCCATTGGCTGGCACAGTGTCATTCTCAAATTTTCACCTGCTTGCTTGAGTGGAATGGTTCTAGGCCTCTCGAGTAGAAAGTTGCATTATAGTGTTACTGTCTCAATAGATGACATACCTGTACAGTTTTGTTATTGTATCACTGTGACATCACTAACATACCTGACACATTTCCTCTTGGATTATTGTGAAAAATTTCTGTGAGGATGTTTTTCCCAGGCATTCTTTCACCCTGAGTGTGTAACTGCTTTGCCTTGTCATGCTGATGAGGAAGTCCAGTATATTTTTTTTCTGATGGCTCATCCCTGTGTGGACACTTGGGTACTAGCCCTTGCGGAAACAAATAATGAAGAGCGTTACAAGCTCTAAACTGCGATCTTATGGTGTAAGCCAGCGTGGGAAGTTTGGTGATCTTCCTGACCCCACGCACCACCGCAGCACATTGACCCTCATCACGTGACAAAGGAATGTTCCACATCTTTTGTTTTAACACCCATGGCACTCATCGAGTTGAGAGCAATTTTGCATACTATAGAACGATCAGTAGCTTGGCATTTTACCTCCCCATTCTCCTCCAGTGTTATTCCCAAACAGGATTTGCAGGCAGCTCTCTCCTGCATCTTTTAAATCACTTCAAACGCTACTGAAGCCTTTTTCACTCAAAGCGGGCACCCAATCTAATGGCATCATTTGGGCCTGCACACATCAAGAGAATCAACCCCTTTTTTCATGCTTAAGGTTTTGTGAACAGGGGAAAACAAAAGACTGGCCCAGTGAAGCGCATCTCTGCTGGCGGACTGAATAGAGGGGCCCCTTTCATGGCTGTTTATGAGCACCCCTCTTCAAAAACACACATACAAATCACATCCAGTTCTCCCAATGGCTCCTCTGATACGAGGATGATGGCAGGGAGGGAAGGGGAGGAGAAGGGGCTGGAATCTTGCGGTGCCTCTCTCCCTTTTCATATGTTCCAGTTGATGGATTTCCACCCAGTGTCACCCCAGCTTTACTATCGGATCCATCAGTTTGTTTTCATAGGCTGAATCACATGTTACATAAGAGCAAGTTGGGCATCTCTGCTGAAAACATCATTAAAATGTTTGATATAACAAATGCAGAACAGAAGGCTGAAAATAGACACCGTTATTAAACTGTCTGCTGTCTTTAGGTGTT
Organism: Micropterus salmoides; assembly: GCF_014851395.1. Classification (NCBI taxonomy): domain Eukaryota; kingdom Metazoa; phylum Chordata; class Actinopteri; order Centrarchiformes; family Centrarchidae; genus Micropterus; species Micropterus salmoides. The sequence goes on from NW_024040041.1 coordinate 19,797,033, forward strand.
TAAAATGTAAGAAACAATTTATGGGGAAAAACAATCTCTCATGAAATACTGCGCCATTGTGACTACCATGACAGTGTGCAAAAGTATAAATCACTTAGTATTAGTATAAAGTATTTACAAGTAATTTTTTAAGCTCTTTTTATTGATCCATTCATTGTTCAAGCAAAAATACCAACTATTTACCATTCCAGTTTCTAAAATGTGAGGATTTGCTGCTTGTAAAATAAATATATTTGGGTTTAGAACTGTTGGCCAGACAAAACATCCCTTAGAAGAAGGAAACTGTGATGGACGTTTTCACTGTTTTCTCATGTTTTATCGACCAAATGATTAATACAAAAAAAATCAGCAAACAACGAAAATAATTGTTAGTTGTTGCCCTTATACCATTGATGATTTTTTAAGTGATTAGTCAGTTAGTGTAGAAATGTCAGAACATACTGAAAAATGTATATAATAATAGAATTATATAATTGAAATAAATAAAACACTGTAGATTGATGTACCTTGTGAGGTATACTATGTGTGTAGTTTTCTTTCCTGCCACATTCCACCCCACCTCTCCCACACCGATAATTTTACTATAATATTTAGTACACTGTTCTCTCTTGTCTGGAGGCCTATTGATCTTTTGTGCCAGGAAGGTTTGGACTGGATTCAGACAACCTCTCTAGCATGAACAAAATACAGTTCAAATGCAGCTTTCAGCCACCAGCAGCACTTGACTACATTTTTTAACTATGCTGTTTTCATATTGCCATATTGTTTCTCTGACCACACGTCATGTGGTGCTGTCAAGGTTTGATTTACAGTGCAAGGGAGTTATTAAAGTACTGTGGTTTAATTGGCTAAATTACACAGTTTCACATTAAGAAAATTGTTCCAAAAAAAGTATAGTGAATCTTGAATCAAGGATCAAGAGGCAACACCCACTCACAAAAATAAATTTACTTAATTCCAGCCTGAATTCCACCAAGCAATATAAAATAAAATATCTGAAATAATTACGACATTTCCATTATATCCCATTATTGTCTTTGAAGTTTTGAAGTTTTTTCTGGCTACAGGACTGAGTACATCTCTGTATTAGTGTGCACATGCTGATGCAAACTTGTGAATGCATTCCTCTTTCCTTGGATCATACTGTATATGAAAAGAGCAGACAACCTTAGAACAAATTTTATCATCCCTCCATGCAGTAGATCTTCTTGGAACTACCTTTTCCGCTCTTTGTCATATCTTGTTCAACAGGTAAGGTTTGATGGACATAGGGAATGCAGGCTGAGGGATTTGTTTTGTAATGGCAGCCCATTCTTTGGGTGTTCTTAAGCAAACAGAGTGGTGCTATGTCCTGTTTTCACGAGTTTCACACGTCACTGTTCAAACTCTCAAACAGGCTGGTCCCCAAGAGTACATGGAAGAGAGCAAACAGTTCTCTAATACTTCACCACTCTGACCTTCTGCTAACTTGATTCACACAAAAAGACAAACACATACTCACACGTTTTACTAATGCAATCAAACCATGCAGTGCCATAAAGCCATAGGTTTTTGTGTTTCATTTATTGATCAGGTTAATAAAATGTGGCAACAAAGACATGGATAATTTTGAGCTGAACCAAATGCAATTTTGTCTCCTTATCAAAGTGCTTTAGCCTGAAAGGGTAAATAATACTAATAATAAGTGTGGATCCATCTGATGTTACTGACACAGTTCAGCTCTGTTTTTGGCCTTAGTTTACAGTTTTTCAAAATATTCAAGACCACAAATCTCTTTTAATTGTACTTGACTTTCCATTGTCTACATGTTGGGAAATAGCATTGTTTTTTAATGCAACACGGGTCTCATTATCCTCTCTCCGTGTGCCATCCTAATTGAGTGCTAATTTAATGTGTGTGGGTCAAATGTACGAAAAAAATGGTGGGAATTCTGTGGGAACGCTTAGAAGCTCATAAAATGATGGATTTTCAAGTGCTCCCTAAATTCCAACAAAAAGTATTGAAACAGTAAAATGTCTATTTTTATTAATGGCATGGAAAAATATAGAGGAAACATGAAGTGCTCCCCGGTTGGTACGCATAACCGTGTGTCTCAGGCTGATTTAGTTTATGTAAGCATGTGTGAAGTGGTTAGGTGCGTATGCGCCTGGACTTGTGAGTGTAGTGTGCCTTTTACAGGACTGCCAAGCTCCCTACCATCCCTCTGCGATCCTCTCTTTACTGTTCCTTTCTTTTCCGCTTGTTTTAAATCTGTCTCCGATATACAAGGCATTCCTTTGTGGTTGTGTAACATGAACAGAGAGAGGGTGAATGAGACACAGAGAGAGAGAGAGAGAGAGGCTTGTCCTTCTGGGTTTCATGTCCTACTGTGCGCTCATATTTCTCAGCCTCCTTCACAGTTGTGGGTAGCTGGCTTATCGTTGGCTTCCTCAGCTCTTTCCGTCATGCGTGGCCTACCTTAATCTCTCTTGTGTACTGTAAACCGCCCTTAATAACCCTGAACACGATTAAAGAAAACATCTTAACAACGGCCTGCCTCATTATCAACTCACACTGGGAAAATGAGTGGTTCGTCCCCATCTCTGTAATCGTACATATGGGCTCAGAAATAAGCCAGAGAACAAGACAACCTGCTTATTTGTAATCTTTTACAGAAATAAATAACCATAAATCTGTGCGCTTTTCTCATTTTAACAATTAAAGGAATTGACAGCATGTTTAGCATTTTATACAAAATTATTGTTAGTGATGAATCTGCCATTTCAGTTATGTTCTGCTGCAACAATGAGAGCGAGGTGCAGAACTGAATGTAGGGTGTTGCTCTAGAGGGTGCTGTTTACTGAGGAAAAGTTCTTTCTTCCCCTCTCATCCCTCCCTCCCACTAAATCTTATTGTTTTTGCTTTCTAGAAAGCATAATGTTTCAAAAACAAAAAGATTTCAGCAAAATTGATGGATCAGATTTAAGATACAACAAATAAAGCAGCAATTCCTTGAAGGAAAGATTTTTATAAACTCTAAAAAAATGTATGCTGCAAGGCTTCTTTGACATGATATAATGACATGTAATCCTTCTGTCTTGCCTGCCTCTGTGTCTTCCTGACCTGTGGCTCCCACTCCACACACACACACACACACACACACAAATACTCATATACAGACAGACAAACATACCCGCAGCTGTTTACACAAGTTTCACACAATTAACGAGGGTAGATGATGAGCTGTCAGTCAGACCTCCGCTGGCAGAACAGAGATGGGGAAGAATGCATCCACGGCGATGGTTACACCTGCGCTGTCTGTGGTTTCCTGCGGCGGTATTGCAGGGAGTAATCCCTAACATCGCCAGTGTTTATGCTTGTGTTTTAGTTACAGGCCTGATACCCGCATGCTTTAGAGCTTAGATGGGACTTCTGCTTCACTTACTCCTCAGCCTGGCCCAGGGGCATCTTCCCCTGCCTGCCACACACAGGCTCATCCCCGGCATGTATGGATACAGTAAACAAACACAGAAGCTTTCGACATGTGTCACACAGTCTTCATTCACTTTATGTGCAGAGTCAAGAATACATTCATAGAAGGTAGTTCTCAATTTTCTTAATTTCGAAACTAGTCAACTGTGTTCTGTTTAAGGTTAGGTAAAAGGTAAATCATACTCAAACTCTGTTCTAAAATTAGAATGTCCAAAGACATATTTTCTGTTGATTTGGACTTGGATTGCTATAATAGGATCATTTACAGGGGACATTAAATTGCGGTTGTTTCCAATTTGAGGAGGTCTTTTTTTGTTGTTTTATATGGTTTGTATTTCGTCATGAGTGACGCCGGCTGCACCACTGAGGTCATGAATGGGGAGGAGAAAGTTCCAGTGCCAGTGGCTGAACTCACTTTTTATTTTAGCAAAAAAGTTATGCTAAATTTAGAGCTTGGCCGTGGCCAAAAGTTCGTCCCAAACTCCCTGAATGACACACCTTTTGAGAAGTGACTCTTGACATCTGCTATTTTTATCATCGTCTTAGTTTTTCCCTCTTGTTTTTGTTCCTTTCGCTCCTCTCTTTTTCTCATAGACACACTATAAATGATACAGACATGTTTTTCATTTGTAAGATTTGTTGGGTGGATTATTAGAGAGAGCATCCTAATTCCCACTAAAGGAAGGACATGCTTCAGCAGTGTTTATAAAAACACTGTGCTCTGACGTGAGTAGCAGTGGAGAACAAGTAACAGGTCCTCTTGCTAACACACCCTCCTTACACTGCTGCCCAGTGAAAGGTCTGTTGTAATGGTGGCATTTCAACCCCTTCGAAGTAAAATTGCCAATTGGATAATGGGATTTGGTTTGCCATTCTGGGCAAATCAAGCCGTGACAGCGAACAAAGTTACAGTGTCTGCTGACTGAGACAAAACCTTACACTACATAAAGTCTAGACTGCATGAAGTACAGTACTGAAGCCTTGTGGTTCTTCTGTATGATGTGACATTGATGAGATCCACCCGTCGATCGTGTGTTATTTCTGTCTCTGACCCATTATTGTCAAACGGCGCTCTGCTCCACTGTAAAGTGGCCGGTGTTTTGGAACCTGGTCATGTGGGTTGAGGCTTTGAACCATTTTCCATACGTACCTCATATTACATGCTCCAACACTGTTTTACATAAATGAACCCAGCTGAACAAATGGAGAGTGAAGAGTTAAACAGATATAGTAATGGGATACCATATAGTTGGTCTGTGAAATGACGTCTGTCTTGTTTTTTATTTCTCATAGTGAAAGAATCCAAATTCTTGGAATGAGATGTCAACATGGAATTGCTTCCCAGGGATCTTCTGGTGAGTATATATGTTTCTAAAGACACTGCAAAAAGTCTCACTGTGCTTGTGGTGTTTTAGTGTCTGCTATGTCTGTCTGCCCAATAGGGATACCATATTCTCACTTAAGGTGATGTTGTGTCCTTATCTCCAAGCTTTTTTGTCCAGTAGTGTTTTGCTTTGCAGCTACTGCGGCTCACTCAAATGTGCTAAATGTTCTTACTATCTGTAACAAAGCAATGCCAGATGAATGCCAGATACTTAATGTTACTGTGGTTTAGACTTATAAAAGTGACGCAACTCCTACTTTAACTGTTGGCACAACTGGTAGCCAAGTGTTGTTAGTTATTTAGCTTAACATGAAAAATTTAGAGAGAATTTACTGGGTGATATTTGTTGTGGTTTAAGAGATTATTTCCATCCTCAAAATGGCATTTTAACTCAAATCATTTAATTATACTGCTTTACAAATCCTCAGTCATCAATTCTGTTTTGTGACTGTGCTGTAGCCTGCAATACTCACTGTACCAAGCCTCACTCCTACATCCCATCAGCCCCCTGCCCTCCCCACGGGTGCCCCCTATCCCTTGCTTACCCCTCTTTCAGATGGTTCACCCTCTACCAACCAGTGTGTGCCTGTCAGCGTGTCACTCCAGGGTGATGCCCCTCTCTCAGCCCCTTTGGGCCCTTTTGACTCTGCAGCACTCCATGTTTGCCCAATCATTTGGGAGCCGGATACAGGGATGAATTGTTAACTACAGCAGGTCAGCCTGTGCCCCACAACCCCCGGCCCTCTCTGCCCCCCACCCCGACCTACTGTTGACTCATCTCCATGGCAGTGGGGCAGGAATTTGTTTTCTCTCATGTGTCCGCTGCCAGCCAACTCTCAGCCGCTCTCCGCCTCCACCGCCCCCTCTTCTCTTCATCCTCTCCACCTCTGCGCGTCCAATCAGAAGGCAGCTGGAGGGAGTCACATGGTCAGGAAGTGTTGAATGTGCATCCCACTGTGCTACGCGGTGCTGCCACTGGATGTTTGCTCTCCTCTGCTGGGAAAGTAGGCCTTAGGGTAAAATGTGTGTGATTTGTTTGATAGGAAAGTGAGCACAGTAATCAATGATTCCCTGACACACGAGCATGCAGACATTTTTAAACACCATGCACACACATGTACACAACTTTTGATGAGGCTACATACACTCATGTGGTTTATAATGTGCAACGTACTATAAAATATGTTCTGTGTAAGTCTCTTAAATCCTCCTCTTGTAGCCATTGTTATGGCCTTACTTAAAATAATTCAATTACTGTTTATTTTTGCAGTGCAATAATTACGAGAAACCCTAAACAAACCGGGCCTATCATATACAGTATATTGTTGTGTACCAGTCATTTCCACGCTTCACATAGCACAGTAATACAGAACAAAGAGACACAGATCTCCTTCATTTCTTTCTTCTTTGATATGGTGATTTTTGAAAAATGCTACATGAGACCTTCATTTTTTACTCTAGTTTTTCTGAGCAAATCTGGCCTGATCTTTACGCTGTGACAGTTTTGTGCAGCCTAATTCCCATCATTGTCTCACCATATCGACAAGCTAAAGCGTGTGCATGTGTGAGTGTCTGTATGTGGGTTTGCCTCCACACACGTTATTAGCTTAGGGCAGGTGAGTGTTTGCCTACCTGTCTCCCTTTATGAGGTGAGTGTTTGCCCAAGGAATGCACCACGTCCGATTTGTCATTGACTCTTATTGTTCAGCTCATCCAACTGGTGCCTTGAGGTTGAGTTGTGTTGTGCCCTGGCAAGTGAGAAGTATGTGCTTTTCTTCCCCTTTTCCTCTTTTGCTCAGTGTATTTGCACATGTTCTTGGACGAAAATGTGACTTGGTGGAAAAGTATTAAGGACGGCAAATGCAGTTGGAATGAAAACGAGAGACCTTCATAGAGAAAAGTGGAAAGTGAAGTTATTAAACATAATGATCAAGTTGAATGTCACCAGTTTCAGAGAATTTACAAAGGTTTTGATGAAAGTCAAAGCTTCTGCTCCCCATCTGTAACTACATGGAAGGCTCTTGTTTTTGACCTGGTTCAGTTGAGATTGCACAAAGCGTCACTCGTCAATTGTGCATTATGCAAACTGAAGTGAGAGGGGGAAAAAAAAGAAATAGTATGACGTGATTGAGTGGAATTACTTCTAACCAGGCACATCCTGTAGATACATATGAACCCTGATGAGCAATGCTGGCTCCCTTGCTTTGTGGTAATGAGGAAGCCTCAGCGAATTAATCCCTCCCACTGCACTTGAGTGGTTAACAGAGCCATTACAAATGGCATGTGCAGCTTTTAATGTTTGGTTACTCCCAAAAAGTTTTAATTTTTAATATTTAATAGCCTTAAATAGCAGAGTTTTTGGGTCATTATTTGAATGATAAAGTATGTGGATTTCTGTGTTAAAAGGTACATTTAACTGCTTGTGTGAATGTAGTATTGTAAGTAATATTGTATATTGGAATTTGCATGCTTGTGTGTGTTTATGCGGCTGTCGTCCTGTGCCACCATCTGGGTGGTCCTCACGGCTGGTTTGATGGTAATCCCCCTGTCCCATAAATCAGTGTCCGGGCTCGGGCCGGGAGCTGATGCTGTGTGACCACTGGAGCGAGGGGCTTGAGGCACTAAGCCGAGACCCCAGCCGCGGCCCTGCCCTGGCCTAGCCACACGTCAGCTCTCCACACCACCTTTAAAATAACTTGTCATGCATGGCTGACTTTGGGAAACGGCTTCAGCTCCAAGTACATGTGAGCCACCAACAATATAAGCCACAGTAGGAATGGAGGGCACACTCATAAACTGCACCACCAGAAGATATAGTTTCATGACTGAACAGTTTGTAACTCCAAATGCTTTCCCTCAATATCCAGGTTTTTAAAAACTTTTCCATTAAGGATATTTTTCTTTTTGTAGTTTTCAAATATTGTATAATGTATTTGCTAATAATACAATTTGTTTGTTCTGACTAGTGGTTAACAACTCGAAGTGACTTCTGATAGCCTTCTAGAGAGCTGCTCTCAGTTCAAATGTTTCTGTCTGGCTGAAAGTGCTAAGATTAAAGCCATATCTTAGTCTTTGTAGGGCCTATACCTCTCTCTGAGAATGAGGAGGGAGGATGAAGGCCTGTCCGAGCTGTCTGGCTTGCATACAGCTCTCCGCTGAGCTTTTATCTAGGGAGATTGGTTGCAGCTCTTTCCAGACCCGGCTCCCAGGGAGTGCATAGTCCCGAGACCTGTGGCATTAATAAAGATAATGCTGTTTGGAATAATAACAGTCAATTCTGCCCAATAGAAGGGAGAGACAACAGACACAAGTGTAGCGGAATACAAAAGAAGCCAAGATGAAAGGCTGAAAGGTAGGCCTGTGCACCTCTCTGGCTCTCTTGTGGGAACTGATGGAACCTATATCAACATGCTCACACACAAACAGCACTGAGAGGGACTCTATACCAATTTTGACCCTCGGGTGCCATGACGCAGAAATGTAATTTGTTCTTTTGTCTGCCAAGATCACAGAGGGAGAGCAGTGACTTGTCTTTCTTTTTATTGTTACTTATTTTTTCTCTTGTTCCCCTCCTTTTCATTCTCTCTATTCCCCATTGCCTTCAGTGAGTACAATTTAGTTTGATGAGCAGGTGGTCTCGCAGTGCTTTTGGCTCCCATCTCTGGCGTGTGGTGCTTTCAGTTGGAGGCAGTCATGTAGGCCAGGATTAGAAGGATGGAGGAGAAGGAGGAGGAGGTCCAGTAAGAGTCTTGGTATTGGCGACCTTAACGCCCTGCAGTCAGAACCATGCAGAGTGCAGATTGAAAGAGTTATTTTGTTGCTACAGCTCTCAGCCGCACCCCAGATGGCTTTTGTGTGGGCCAGGGACATGCTTGGGGACAGGGTTAAAGCAACAGGGTCCTTCAGTCTTGGTGAGTCTCTGGGCTCAGCAGGTAAAGCACTGTAGGCCAGACAGACTGCAAAACATGCAGTTTCGGCACTTTTCCACCTTGAATCTGAACAGTGGACCGAAACAAAATAGGTGGATTAGAGCAAAGGGGCGATTTTACTTCACAGCACACCCACAAACACACACACTCAAATACACTCACCAGCCACTTTAGTATGTTCAATTGCTTGTTAACACAAATCAGCCAATCACATGGCAGCAACTCAATGCATTTAGGCATGTAGATGTGGTCAAGACAACTTGCTGAAGTTCAAACTGAGCATCAGAATGGGGAAGAAAGGGGATTTAAGTGACTTTGAACGTGGCATGGTTGTTGGTGCCAGACAGGCTGATCTGAGTATTACAGAAACTACTGATCTGCTGGGATTTTCACACACAACCATCTCTAGGGTTTACAGAAAATGGTCCAGAAAAGAGAAAATATCCAGTGAGCAGTGGTTACGTGGGCAAAAATGACTTGTTGACGTCAGAGGTCAGAGGAGAATGGATAGACTGGTTGGAGATGACAGAAGGGCAGTAACTCAAATAGCCACTTGTTACAACCAAGGTATGCAGAATACCATCTCTGAATGCACAACACGTGGAACCTTGAAGCAGATGGGCAACAGCAGAAGACCACACCAGGTGCCACTCCTGTCAGCTTAAAACAGGAAACTGAGGCTACAATTCACACAGGCTCAATAGAAGAGTTGAAAAACGTTGCCTGGTCTGATAAGTCTCGTTTTTTCATCTGCGAAATTCAGATGGTAGGGCAAGCCTTGTGTCAATGGTCCAGGCTGGTGGTGGTGGTGTAATGATGTAGAGGATATTTTTTTGGTACACTCTGGGCCCCTTAGTATCAATTCAGCATTGTTTAAATGTGACAGCCTACCTGGGTATTGTTGCTGACCATGTCTATCCCTTTATGACTACAGGGTACCCATCTTCTGATGGCTACTTCCAGCAGGATAATGTCACAAAGCTGAAATCATCTTAAACTGGTTTCTTGAACATGACGATGAGTTCACTGTACTCCAATGGCATCCACAGTCACAAGATCTCAATCCAATAGAGCGCCTTTGGATGTGGTGGAACGTGACAATTCACATCATGGATGTGTAGCCGACAAATCTGCAGCAACTGCGTGATGCTATCATGTCAATATGGACCAAAGTCTCTAAAGTATAAATAAGTGGCCAGTGAGTGTATATAGAATAAGATTAAGGTCTCCTAACATCCACCTAAGTTAAGACTTCGTGAAACATCTCATCTGATGTCACATAAGACAATAAAGCTGGTAGGAGAGATGAGGGGAAACATGCTGTGTTTTCCAGTGGAAGCTGTTTCTCCTCTCCTCCACGCCATTTCCTGGTTCCTGACCAAATTACAACCTGCTTTCACTGCTTTACCTTTGATCTGTTTCATCACATGCTGCTAATTAACCAGCCCTGTTACTACTTAAGGGAATTTATGGCCCATTACTTTATCTGTCCAGCATTTCTCTGCAACAATCTCCATGGCGACACTTAGACAAGCAATCAATATTTTGTCAATAATGCTAAACAGGTGTTTCGCTCTGCTGTCTTTCTCATGTTAAAATCTTGTGTCATAAAATCCCTTCTGGCCTTGAGCATGAGGACTTTGTAGCACGTTTCCAGACCCCTGAAATTGCCACTTTGAAACTGATACAAACAGATCTGGTGCCAGGTGTGTAACAAAATACTAGAAAGTTATGTCAAATTGCTAATTAAGGCCAACACATAAAAAGGGCTACAACATTTACATTTACTCATTTGGCAGATGCTTTTATCCAAAGCGACTTACATTTGAGGAACAACATACAAGCATCACCAGAGCATCCAATACAGACCTACAAGTGACGATACATATTAGTAAGAGCAGCAATAAATACTAGTAAGAGCTCATAGTTCATATCACATCAATGGGGTAAATACCAAGGGAAGGAAGTAAGAGCACCGGAAGTGCATGTTAGAGGTTAGGAGTTAGAGGTGTTATAAGAGGAAGCGTTCTCGGAAGAGATGAGTTTTCAAGTACCTCTTGAAGTTAGAGAGGGACGCCCCTGCTCTGATGGCGTGTGGTAGTTCGTTCCACCATCGTGGTGTCACAGATGAGATGGGATTGCTTTGTGTGAAGTGATGGCAGAGCAAGGCGGTGTTCGTTGGAGGAGCGTAGTGGCTGAGAAGGAACGTAAGTTTGTATTATGGAGTTTAGGTAGATGGGTGCAGACCCAGCAGTCACTCTGTATGGAAGCATTAGTGACTTGAATCTGATTCTGGAGGCCACGGGGAGCCAGTGGAGGTCATTGAGTAATGGAGTGACATGAGTTCTTTTGGGGTGAACAAACCAGACGCACTGCTGCGTTCTGAACCATTTGTAAGGGTTTCACTGCACAAGTTGGAAGACCTGCTAGGAGGGCATTGCAATAGTCAAGGCGAGAGATAACCATGGCCTGTACCAGAAGCTGGGTGGCATACTGAGTGAGGTAGGGCCTGATTTTCCTTATGTTGTATAGAGCAAAGCGGCATGACCGAGAGACAGCAACATGGTCTGAAAAGGACAGCTTTTCATGACACCAAGTTTCTCACCACCCTGGTTGGAGTGATGATAGAGGAGTCAATTTGTAGTTTGATGTTTTGGTGGATAGATTGCTTGGCTGGAATGACCAAAAGTTCAGTCTTAGAGAGGTTTAGTTGAAGGTGGCAAGCCTTCATCCTTGCAGATATGTCCGAGAGACAGTCCGTGATCCGCGCCGAGATGGTGGGGTCGTCTGGCAGGAAGGATAGGTAGAGTAACGTATCGTCTGCGTAGCAGTGGTAAGAGAAGCCGTGAGAGCGAATGATCGGCCCCTGTGAGGTGGTGTAAATTGAGAATAGAAGGGGCCCTAGCACTGAGCCTTGGGGCACCAATGTAGAGAGGGAGGAGGATAATTGTCCTTGCCACAACACATTATAGGAACTCCCTGAGAGGTAGGATTCAAACCACAGGAGTGCTTTACCCGAGATGCCCGTTGCTGAGAGTGTGGATAGCAGGATCCTGTGGTTGACTGTGTCAAAGGCAGCTGATAGGTCAAGCAGGATAAGAACCGAGGATTGGGCTGCAGCTTTAGCTGACCTAAGGGCTTCTGTTACAGACAAAAGAGCCGTTTCAGTAGAGTGGGCACTCTTAAAACCAGACTGAAATGGATCTAGGAGGTCATTCCGTGAGAGGAATTCTGAGACCTATTTGAATACTGCCCATTTGATAGTTTTGGATAAAAATGGTAGAAGAGACACTGGCTGATAGTGAGGGCTTTTTGAGTAAGGGTGTGACCCGAGCCCTTTTGAAAGTGGTTGGGAAGGTTCCTGAAGCCAAAGAAGTATTTATCACGAGTGATTGCGGGGACCACGGTAGGAGAAATGGCTTGGAGGAGATTCGTAGGAATTGGGTCCAGTGAGCATGTATTGGGACGGCTATGGGTCAGGAGTTCTGATACTTCGCTCTCTGTGAGAGGAGTAAACGAGGAGATTGAAGAACCATTGACCTGGGAGGGCAGAGGAAAAGATGTAGTAGGAAAACTACAACTTAAATTTGATTTATAAAATAGCAGAATATTGTGAAAAATGCCCATTACAATTTCTCAGTCTTCAAAGTTGTTTTTAATGTCAAATTATAAAAAACACAGAAAAGCAGCAATTGCTCCTATCTAAGATGTGGGGCCAAGTGAATGTTGTTCTGATTTATTCTCAGCCAATTAATTTAGTTGACTAATAGCACTGTTCTAATTCCCTGCTCATGATATATTAAAGAGTGAGATACCATTCTGTGTGTTTTTCTAAATGAAGACAACTCATTGTGTTTTAGCACAACTATTTAACCAGCACATTTCCTCTGCATAAACAACATCTGCTCTCTGTATTCATGTTCTGATATAACATCTTTAAACATATTTAACTTATACAAACTGTCTGCTGGCTAACTCAGCCTCATTGTTGACTGGAAATTATGAGTAGCTGGATATGTGTCAGTCACTGGAGATTGGTTAGGGCAAAATCCAATTGTCACCCAACAGAATATGGCTAACAAGAAAGCAGTGTCAGAGTGAATAATGTAGTGGTAAAAAAATGGCCATTCTGGTCTGAATTTCAAGCTAAGGACTCTGAGGTCTGAGCTGTAAATCAAAGAGGGAGGAGTGATTGGTTGGACTCCACTGTGCGCCATTCTGGGTTTGTCCTCTGAGTGTTTGTCATGGAGGTTTCACCAGTGGCTGTTTCTACTCGCACTGATAAACAGCAGGGATTGGATCCAGACCCTGCTGGGTTCTAGCTGGAGCCCTGGGGCTTGTAACCACACAGACCGGGAAAGTTAGTCATTTGTTTATTATTGGTGATATTTGCCTGCTCCTAATCCCTGGCCGGATTAGCCTTGATGTGTTCCTCAGCCCACCTTTTTTCAACGTTGCAGTCCCTGACATTTACATCAAGAGTTTTGCGTGTTTGGTTAATGTGCTCATGGACAGCATGTATACACACATGTGCATGCAATGGCGTGTTTCTAGGCTTGTGCATTGATGCATGAATGTGTGTTTGAGCATGTGTGCCAGTTCGCATGTGTCGCTGAAGGATGTTTGTAATCAAGAGAGTTTGACAGATATCCCCTCTAACTCCATCCCATGTTACGCTGTGATCAGTGTCAATAGGAAAACTATGTTACTGTGGCTGAGATTGTATCCCTTGCCAGGGCATCTTGCTCTGTGGCCATGCTTGCGGTGCGGATTGTTTGGATCTAACAATTCAGAGCTCCAGAAAGTTTATTTTGTTGTTTCTTTTTTTTAAACGGAAACACTCCAAGAGCCTTATAGGAACCAATTAATCAAAGAGGATGAACATCATTGTGGCGTCATTGGAATCAGAAATGACTGATGTCATGAAGGAGGAGAAAATGGTAAGAGTGGTGCTTACGTGTTCTGTGTGTTGTGAAACTATTGGCCGAGAGTCACCTGGATCAGAGAGGGAACAGGGTTTACTGAGCAGAGCTAACTTGTTCAGTGTGACCTTTAAAGAGCTGATCCCAAACACTACATAAATCTGTTTCCAGTTTTAAAACACAACCATGCACATGCTTATTAACATGCCGTACTCTTTCACCCACTGTGTTTTTGTGGGTGAGAAAGTCCTGCAAATCTGCACAAATGCTTAGGCTCTGTACAGAATCCCAGTTCCCCAGTTCCTCCCACAAACATGCACAAAAGCAGACAAACAAAACGTCACAAGAGAATCCCATCTCACTTGATGGAGCAAAGTGTACTAAGAATGATTTGGGGCAAAGCCAACTCAAGTTTCAAGTCATTATGACACACGAGTCAAGTCTTTCTTTGCACAGCTTCATATCCCACATGGAGCATTTCAGAATAAGAGCATTTTGCCTGCCTGATTTTGCTGATTTTGTTGATTCGGTCAGTTGTCCTTGATTTTTTAGCTTTTTTGTTGATATTCGATCGAGAGTCTGTACAGGGTGTTGTATTTTGATTCTCTATGCTGTTTCTGTGTCTGACTTCCAGCCCGGTTCATCTGCTCTGTGCTGCTTGACATGGCTTCTGTCAAAAATAGACTGGCTGCGTATTCTCCGCAGACCAAAGTGGAGAGCCGCTTCTGGGCCGCGCTGCAGCCCTTCTGGTGTGAGCACAAGCAATGACTAGAATGGCCGCAATCAGCTCTGGCAGCCACGGTGCAGGCGTAACACGGTGCAGACGCTGCCTTTGTGGGTCCAGGGTTAATGTTTTGGCTTTCAAGAGTCAAGGCAAGTTTTTAGGCAGCCAGGTTTTAGAGCAGTCAAGTCACTCCAGTTATATTTTTCATGACTTTTTATGACAATTTAAAAAAAGAAAATCAGCTTGACTGAAGCTCAGTAGACCCTCAAACAGTGTTTGACCCCCCACCTCGAACCACTACATCCTTTCTTACCCTGCACAGAAAGTGTTTTTACTCAATGCACATGAAAGCTGTCCAGCTAAAGCAGTCACAGCTGAGCTTCATGGGGTGTTGGATAATTGGCAGTTTTTGGTAAGTGCAGATATGCTCCACTATGCATATCTTCCTCAATGTCCCTTGCACTATTTGCCTTTTAAAAGTGTCCTTTAATTGGCTGCACAGTCACAGTCTCCTGCTTTAACTGTCCCCTATGGTACCTGAATGTGGCCTATTTGACCCTGAGGCCCTGGGGTGAAAACCTCACATTTGGCAGACAAAACCAATGACCATGAACCAGATTTTTTCTCTGCTTTTGTTTTCAGTCTAACTCTGCTTGCACCTCTTTCTCTCCACCTCTGTTTCTGTCTTTAATATAAGTTTTGAAGGTTAACTCTTTTTTCACAGGGATAGTATTGGGCTTCTGAAAAGCAAAATCCGCTTGGTTTCAACACCTTTTCATAATCCTTACCCAGCCTGTGTTTGTGTGACTGCCTGCCAGCCTCAGTCAGGTCAGTTCTTTCAACATGGTAACATGCCTGCCTCCTCAGCCCCAAAGAAAGGCCTCAATTTTGGGCTCTAGAGGACACTGACTAGTTCATCTAACAGATCTGGTCACAGCTTCTCCCTACACCCCAGCCACTTCCAACTGGGCTACATCAGCAGTACTGAAAGACCTTAGAGGACTGTGATCCCACCATGGGGTGTATGACTGTGGCTCCGGCTGCACTACACTTTAATCCCCTTCCCTTTTAACCACAATGGGAACCATGTGCTTACTCTGTATCGGGTACAGGCCCACCATGGGAGATGCTGTTTACCTTCACTGTAAAACTAACATTTCACAGCTCCTGTGACCACTCCTGGTTACTACCTCTACTGGGTTAAAAAGTCAAAGAAGATCATTTGTGATATGTTTGTCTCAGACAAGGTAATTCATCCCCACTGTTGCTGCTGAATAGAACTGTCTCCTCACTTCTCACCTTGTAAAATTTTACACGCAAGTGAGGTTTTTTTCCAAAGTGTATTCACCAAGGCAGGAGGGTTGAGCTGTCTAATTTGTCTCATTAAAGAGCTGCTTGATGTAACTTTATTACCCTCCTAAATTTCCATTCCAGATTGAGTTTTGGGTCAGTGTATGACCCTGATGATTGCACCTCTCTCCTTCTTGGTGAGAGAATAAAGCAAAACTGGGAACGGTGCATGTCAGGCTTTATCCTAAACCAACATATAATCCACCATGTAGTATTTTTTCAGGTGTGGGGAATACATCTAATTGCTTTAGATTTTCAACACCCAGAACAGAAGTCTAAGGTCATGGTTCTTTTCCTTAAAATTCTGTCCCATTTCCAGTGAAGAAAGTTGTTTCTGTCCAGGCAGGGAACTACAACAGAGAGATGTAGTGGTGTAAAACAGGAACTAGTGAACATATGCCAACCCAGAGGACAGGAAATGCACTCCAGATGAAGATACTACATTGTGGTTTACTTTACTGGGATGTGTATGTGTTGTCAGGAATGTGTGCTGTAAGACTGAGCATATGTTTCTTGGGTTACATCACAGCATTTACATATCCAGTTACTTACTAAGCCATAATTATTTTTAATATTTCGATTAATAAATTGATGGTTGATTTTGATTGTTACCAGAACCCACATTGCTCACATGACTAAGAGTTCATAAGGTATAGTTTACAATGATTTAAAAGGGATCATCCCTATGTTCCCAGGGCCTTATGAACATCTGTATCTCTTGATATAAAAATAAAAAATAAAACATTGTACGAGATTGGAATGGGCTACGTTTTAAGTTTGCAAATAGCAAAATAACTTCGGGGAGATGGATGTTTCAAATGTAGTTTGAATGGTAAAACTCCATTTAGCCACTATTGAGATATCAATGTCTGAAGTCAAGAAAACTATCTTGCCAGCAAATTTTAGTGGGTAAGTTCCAAGAAGTATAACATCAGTAAGCTGCATCAACTGTACATGGGCGATCTCAACATTATGACCTAGGAAAATATTGAACATTTGAAAAAAAAACATTGCTGAGAACATAAAACCTTTGAAAAGTCTCCTCGTGTCATATTGAGCTGGTACGCAATAATATAAAGCATGGAAATACAGGACACTGGGAGCATGGAACCCTGGGAACATAGATACGGTCCCATTTAAAACATGGAACAACTGCAAATCCTTTTATATATATATTTTTTAGATGCTTTAATCAACAATGCTACATGGTTATCAATCATTACAGTAAGATCATAAATCAACCGGTGTGGCATTAATTCACCGCTGTAACAAAATCTGACCCACAACATACAAACATCGAAATACAAAAAACGGATAGTACACATCTGGTCCTTTCATAGATTAAATTGTTATCGTTCACTAATCGCTCATCTGCCAGGGTGGCATCTTTAAAAGCACTAAAAAGGACTTAGCACATAACAATGTAACTTTGACAAAAATATTCACTTACTTGTTACTATGTCACACAAGTCTCTGCAAATTACTTTTGTACACTGAAAATAATGGAAAACCAATGGCTGCCAGGAATGTCTCAAATCTAACTTGGTATACTTTGGAAAATGGTTGCCAGTAATTGTAATTCTGTGGCCAAAACATGGAAAGTAGTACACAGTTGCTGTAGAAGTTACTTTACATCGGTTTACATTGAGTCCAATCTGATAGCTCTGGTGACCACTTCTCAACCTCTGGCTGGTGGCACTGTGTGACTGAATAAAATCTCCGCCTCCACAGGTGTGGCAGGTGATCTGAGGGATGAGTGAGCTCTTCCTGGGGTAACAGTAGCCCCAGCCAGCTTCCCCTTTTGCTTTGCCCCAATGTGCCCTTTCCTGTCGTCTTATCTGGGCATCCAGTGCAATCTAACCCAGGGTGAGGTCCCTCTGCTCCTCCATTCCCCCCGCTGCCGGTCTCCATCTCTTCTCAGATGTCACTGTGAAGAGAGAATGACCCGCTTGAGTTAAACTTGAGTTAGGCTGACTGACAGAGTCCTGACACCCCATTGTAGGCACAACTGTCTCAGCTTCCTGCCACCCACAACTTCCCACCCTCTGACCTCCATGGCACCAAGGGCAACAGGAGCACAGACAATGTGGCAATACACGGCTGATTTATTTAGGATTTTGTTTATTATGATGAACACTGAGACAGTGGTGATTGATTTTCCAAACTCAACAGAGAAGTTATTCAAGTTTCCTTAAAATGTTGTAAAGACAAATGAGATTTGGTTGTTGCTTGGGCCAGAGGGACATGCTGATGTAGTTGAAGGGCTTTCTGATTAGCAGAGTGGAGATTTAATGTTGATCCTGTAGGGACAGAGACTTGTACTTCCTCCAACTGTCTGGGTTTAATTAAGCCGACCGGTCTACCAGCAGCGAGCCAACCAACCTCTTTAACATTATGACAGATTGTACAACTCAGAGCAAAAAACCTAGTTGCAACTCTAATCACTGAAGCTAAAATGTGCAGATAATGTCAAAAGTGTTCAGCACCATAGAACAGTATTATTTATCTGTTAACTCAATCACTAAATGGAATAATAAATTGACCCAAATTTGACGCTAATTTAGGCAGAAGAAACTAGTGTTATTTTCCTGCTTTAACACATTAGTCCTGAATAGGACTTGAATTATTCACAAATTGTCTATCATTTGCGTTCCTGACAAACACACTATAAACATGTTTCCACATGTACTCATTCCACAGCAAAGCTGCCAAACAGCAGTCAGGCGCTGCTGAAAGGAGACTTATCACAGCAGTCTATGATTTACCTTGACAAATAAATTGTTTTGTTTTGTTCTTATTAAAGGGAATCTGTGGGCTTAGCTGCCCTCATTTTAGTATATGGTATATTTAGTGTATCCTGTAAGTTTATATGCACGTTGTATTTCTGGACCTGGCTGACACTGGCAGTTTGCATACATTCACAAACACAAGAAGGTTTGTGGGGCAAAATCTAATTAAGCTCTGTGTGTGCGCGTGTGTGTGTGTGTGTGCTGGATGGACCTGAGCCCCGAGCTTTGAATGTGTGTCAACTTGCAAGCCTCAGCTTGGAGATGTAATCTGATTTGCAGAAAGGAATGGGTCGTTTCACATGACTGGTTTGAAGGACCACTGGCGCAAGGTTGTGCCAGTGTCCCTGACCGCTTTGTGTATGTGTGTGTGGGTGTGTGTAGGTGCTGGGTGTGGATGCTTGCTTGTGTGTACACACCTACATGTATTTATTTGTTTCACAAAGTACACTGCAGATACATGAGCGTTTGTTAGTGTAAGCTCCTGTACAGTAGAAATAGAAAGGTGTTGAAGTTTGCTATGTGGTTGAACAAACCAGTGTGCTGCATTTATTCCATTGTTCTTGGTTTTAAATAAGACTTACTTGGGAAAGTTTACATGAAAGTAAGGCCACTGCTAATTAACAGTCGATTACACATCTGGAAAAAAGTACAGCTCTGCTTCAGACTCTGCTGCTTGTTTTGTTTGCAACTTTCTGTTTACACATCTCTTATAATCAGAGCTTTATTTTGAACTAATGGACCATCAGAAATTATATCAAATAATTGAAATCATCCTATAGCCTCAGCCCTCTTAAGAGGACTGCTGGGATCAAATCCCCTGAAAGCTTTGCCTCTGAATCCTCACTGGTTTTTTTTAACATTATTTGTTGATGGGTTTTTTTTCGGGGTGGAGATTCTCGGTTGTTTTTTCAGAGCTGGATGTGGGCCATCATGTGATTTTCATTGGAGAGTGGCCGGAGGAGACGACCACAGTAAAAGCAAGTGAGCATGCATGAGCATGTGTTTGTGTGTCATCTGGCCTCTTTAAGAAATTGAAGGTTGTTTTCCATCTTAGGGTCATCAGTTGTGGTCATCACACGCACAAGTGGAAGAGAGGGGGCCCTAGGAGGTGACATTCGCAGCCATGCTTGTGCTTGTTGGTGTGTCTGTGTACATGCTTGCCTACACGTTAGCATGCACAGAACTTGTGAGTTATGTGTACACTCTCCCAGTGTTGATGTCTCTCTTGAGAGGTTCAAGTGTGTGTGCTTGTGTGTTTTCTCTCTTTAGTGGAGAGCTCATAAGCAGGATGATGCAGTGGGCAGGAAGCTCTGATCCCATCAGGCATGTCAGCAGGGGCAGTTTTTCATAAGTTAGTAATCTCACCACACAAAGAGGTGTCCAATATTAGAGAGAGCCCCTACCCCTGAGCTAATCAAGACCTGACCAACCCTTCCCCGGCTCGCCAACCCTCTAAACATTACCTCATCTGGAGGCTTAGCCTAGCCACATGCTGCTCCAGCCTGCTGGTGTACATGATAACTCACTTAGCTCAGTACGATAGCTAGAAAAAACGGAAATATAAGAAGGGATATAAAAGAAATAGGACCAGCACACAACTACCTATGGTGCCTCCTGCCAGGGAAAGGTATTTTAAAAGCGAGAGGAAAGAAAGAATCATTTTACCATGTCCTCCAGAAACTCTGGGAAGCAATTTGCCGGTATTCAATTTCTCTCCCTGCCGTCCTGTTATTGCTGTTTTCCCCTCAACTCTTGGAGCCTTCAACCTGAAAGGAGGTTCTTAAGTGCAGGCTTTGTGTCACTCGGAAACAGTGCAGTTGTTGCCAAGGTAACAGGTCTGGGACAGTGAAACTTAGAAGCAGAGAGCACCTTTGCCCATGAATGGATGAAGAGGGACCGGAGCTGTCATTGGTCCAGAGAGCATAGCTTCAGTCTTACATGTCTGCATCAAGAAACCTGTGATCAAGAAAAGTTTCTTGATCCAATATCTACCTGAACCTGTTAACCTTATAAAATAAAACCAGTCCACCATGGAATTTTAAATGGTACAATGGAAAAGCCACTTTGACTGCCTCCATTCTTCTGACCTGCCAGGCTGCAGAGCTCCACTGAAACCTTAGATTTACATAAAACAGAGTGGGATGATCTATGTTGCTACACCAGGTTTGACTTTTTAAATGTTCTGTGAAGATACTGGAGAAGGTCTGGCACACGTGGTCATTATAAAACCAACTTTGGTTGTCCAAGAGACTTAAAAATAATGCAACAAATTGAGAAAATTGTGAAACGACAAACTGGTCACTTTTTTGCATTTGTGCAGTTAATACACACTTCCTTTTCCTTACATCAAGTGGTTGATCCTCTCTAGCACCGGATCCCAGCTTTCTTGACTTGTATCCCATTAAACTGAAGCATGTGTTTATGTCGTCCATCATCACTCATTGGTCAATGAGGGATTTTCATCCAATGGGCTTCTTCAGTTGTCAGTCAGAGCTGAAGAAGCGAATGAACTATAACCTTGATGACTGAGAATCTTCACAGACATCTTACACAGGATTTGTCAGGTCATTGTCAACTCTTATGTCTACTCGTAAATGAGCTCCCCTCTGAATCATTTTATTTCCAACCTTTATCTTTTTCAGGTGATCTCAGGTGAGCACAGAGAAGAGGCTGAGTAATGGAAACATGATCTCAAGAGATTCAACAGGTAGGGATGACTCTGTTTTTTGTTTGATGTTCATTCAGTGGAATATGTAATCACACACGGCGAAGTATTATTATTATGAGCTGACAGTTGCTACAAACAACCAGAGTATGGTACATTCACTGATCAAACAGAAGAAGCGGTGGTCGTTCACGTGTATGTGAGACATGATCAGGGTGGTGGCACTGGCTTTATGCCCATGTTCTTGCTTTTTTGATTGTGTAACTCAAGTCATGACAGCACGGTAAAGAATGCAGTGGCACAGAGATATCACTTCAAACACAGAGTCTCTCAGGAGCCTCAGATCCTTTCAGTGGAACTGAATGAAGATATGCTTTGATGACCCACCACAGAGTCGGTGGCCTTCAAAGAAACCTGTTGATGGGCTTGTGCGGGGCAGCCAGCAGGCTGAATGAGTGGTACTGTATACGTGCGCCTCTCAGGGTAGCCGTGGGTGTTCTCATTGGAGGTCAAACATTCTTGACCCAAACTTTTTTTTCATAGATTTTAGGCTTTCATTATCTTTCTACTTCCACGTTTGCTGGGTAAGTGAAGGGGAACAGTGTGTGTGTGTGGATGGCAGGGTGCCAGCAGACAGGTACAGTAGATGTGCTGATGAGGGAGGGCGATAGGCAGCCCCAGGCACAGACAGGCATACCCGGGCAGGCTGAGACGCAAAGGCAGGTTGGGACGTGGTTCTGTATGCTGATGCTGCTCTACTGGCTCTGCTTTAGGTGAGGCATTGGAGAGAAACGTGGGAAGGGGAAAAAACAGAATAGAGGGCAAAAGGAGAGTTAGAGAAAATCAGGTAAAAGTATTATTGTTGAGTGGTGAAGCTGAAAAAAGCACAAAACTAAAAATGAAGGCAGATAATGACAGAGAGCATCAACAAAAATCAATGGAGTGGGTCTAGCTAGGGCCAGGAGAATCAAGCTGGAAAGGGATGATGATGTGTGAGGCTCCAGGGCAAGGAGAGAAAAGTAGAGGAGGAAGAAGATGAAGAAATAAGTGCAAGAGTGAGGCCACATCCTGTTCGCTGGGCGAACGTGACTACTTGCAGGTAAACCAGCTCAGAGGTTGAGACAGGCAGAAAGAAGATGAGAAACACTGATGGACGACTGCCTATCCTCTGACACGTTGTTCCTTCCCCAGCCAAAAAACAGGCTGGACAGGTCGGTCCAGCAACTCTGCTGGCGTCCTTATGTGGGAGGTTGTATGCACAAGCACAGGTAGATCAGAGTAGAGGATTTCAAGAGGCAACCTACCTGCATTACCTCACCTTTATGTTCTAATCTGAAGAAAAAAAAAACAAGCAGATGTGAACACTGCTCTCATAAGACAACAACACCATCCAGCTGTTGTTCCCAATAGAAAACCCCCCGCCACTCAAGCGACACTAGGGTGACATGTTAATTATAAACAGTATTGGACTAAAAGGAGCTGCAGCTGTACCACGAGAAGGCCTGATTCGCTTCCACACTGCTGGAAGTAAAACACACAGCCTGGATTTTGCCACCACTCATAATATGATAATTTCAGCTGTGGATGAGGCTCTGGGTGGTTCCTCTGCAACTTCTTTATGCCAGTTTGAATCCTCAGCCCTTCTTGTGCGGAAAGTTTGTGAAAGCAGCCAAATCCTATCTGCTAAAGGAAAGTTTGTGTTGATCTCTGGTTATTTGAAGTAGCATCACTGAGCAGTTGCTTTTAACATTTAAAAAAAAGAAATGTTGCCAGAAAAGATTATCTACCTCTAATTTTCTATAGAAACATGTGTGAATGTTCAAGCTCCAAGTAGTTTTTGGCCTCAGTCAATCATTAGTTTCTGTATTATGTTTCTAGGATCATACTAAATCCCCGCTTGGACTGTGGACCAGCATCCCCTGCAGCAGATGTTTGCTCCTGGCATGACAGTATGAGCTCCATCACTGACAAACTCGCTCTCAGGATCCAGTGCCAGCAGCATGGACTTGGAGAAGCTGTGACATAAACTCAGCAGGACAGTGGAGTGTAATCTGCAGCTCAGACATTATGGAACAGATCAGTCAACCCTGTCTGGAGAGGTCCTCGGTAGGAAAGTCGGCTCAATGAATGTACACTTACCGGAGTTACCACAATGGATCTACACATTGTTTGACTTTTTCTTAAGTGAACCCCGATTAATATTTTCCCATATATGCATCTGCATTTGATATTCATTGTTTATTTGCGCCATTGCTCATACACTGCAGTTGTGACATATACAGTTTTTATTCTGGACACAGTATCAACGAGCTGGAAATGGAAAATGAAAGATTTGATGTTATTTTCATTTTTAGTCCTGTTTTTAGAGACTAAGGCAGCGCTAACACCAGTGCAGTCCCATATAAGTTTATCTGGTGGAGGGCACACCTAATGTTTCCTATTGTGTAAATGAATTTATACACATGTGATCAATATTCCTCAGATGGATCACTCAGTCACTGGAAATGTCATGTTTTCATTTGACATCTTGAATCTGTGATCACAAAGAGGCCATTGTAATCAAGGTGCTGATGAATGCAATCCAAAAACTTTTCTATTGACAATGCATATCCTTGTGACACATTGGCAGCCTGTGTTAATAATGGTTAATGACCCTGACAAGCTGTTTATTCTAATGATGATTTATAGCTCCTCATCCTTTGTTGTGTGTGTGAAACCCTCTTAGCAGAAATTAAAAAAGT
This sequence comes from Micropterus salmoides, assembly GCF_014851395.1. Classification (NCBI taxonomy): domain Eukaryota; kingdom Metazoa; phylum Chordata; class Actinopteri; order Centrarchiformes; family Centrarchidae; genus Micropterus; species Micropterus salmoides. Next base: position 19,821,008 of record NW_024040041.1, read on the forward strand.
ATATCCAGGCTGCTGTTTGTTTTGTCATTTCTGTTTCAGATCTTTGGGATACATAACTGACAAGATGCTTTCATGATGTTCGTTATGTGTCTGTATGTGTGCCAGTATGTGCCCGGTCTGCTGTTAGGGGGACTATCACGAGTTGTATCACTTTTCTTTAAGTTTAAAGTGGAAATGGAAAAGAATATGACATTAAATTAAAATAAACTGAAAGCTTTTGGACATCACAGGGTTTTACTTCACTAATGCGAATCACTAATGTGAATAATAGGTACATTTTGAAGTGATATAAAAATATATTTTATTGCCAGGCCTTTTCTAGAAGTAGCAAGAGTTTTCCTGAAAAAGATGACATCATGGAAAATGTGTGAGTTTAGTTCCTGTAAATCTTGTATGTATGATGTCGGCACAGCATGATGCTTAATGTCAAAGTCTTGGTCATTATTTATCAGACTGCAGGGAGTTTTCACTATTTTGTAGATCAAAATCCCCACAGCTCTTCAGCCTCTGCAGAAAGATATTCCACTGTAAACAATAAATGCATTTATTATTTCCTATTAATATAAGTGAGTTCAACAATTCAGCAGTGACTTCCCATTTAGTTGTCTTTCACTGTCAATTTCAGCTGTGATTCAATAAGGGTTTGCTCGGGAGGGGGAGGGGTAGCAGAGTTGCTAAGGGGGTAATTATTCCTCAAGGGGTTGCTTATTGTTTTCTTTCTCTCTGCAATAAAACAAAGTAGGCCGGGTTAGGCTCCATTGCAGTGCGCTCTGGCTTTTATCTGGCACTTAACAATGTTCTGGCATGTTGTTCAAAGCATCATAGGGATAATATTAAGAATCAAATTTGTGGGGGACAAGGTCATCGCCATCTGAAAAAGAAAAGGGTGTGTGAAGACCCTGGCACTGACGTTTTGGAAGTTGAGCTTCATGACATCTTTATGGCCGTGCTTATGGTCAACAAAATTAGCATGTCCACAATGGACTTCCCTGCTTGCCCCCCCCCCAACACATTTTTTTCTCCCCCGTTTTTTTTCACACACATACACAGCTCAGGGGAAAAATGACCTCTCTGCAGCTCTCAATTCACTGCACTTCTATAGCCCTGAATGGACCGGCTCAACAAAAGGTGACATAATTTTCTCAGGGTTTGATTGGCCCCCTCCATGCCACAGTAGGTGACATCATGCACCCCCCGCCCCAACACATCACAACCAGCACACAACTAACCCTTCCCTCCATGGTCTTGGATGCTGGGTTGCCAAGACAACCGAGCTAGGCCCAGGCTGTGGGGCAGGACTTGGCAGTATATTGTGGCTTGGCTGGCCATAATGAGCTCAGCCAGCATTGCTCTTGTGTTTGCGGTAAACAGTCTTGGGAAATGATAGAAGGAGACGGGAAGAAGGGGAGGGATGAGAAACAGCATCTTGAATATAATGGCGGCTTCCCTCTTCATTCCACCTCTCATCTATAGGAGAGATGATGTAACTTTCTGCAAAGGAAAGTATTCCGGCAAGAAGTGTCAAGCCACAAACTTTTAATGTCAAGCATGAGCATTGTCGGCCGCTGAGCTCTGATTTGAAGCTCTGCCAAGTTTTGGTGCAAGTTTCATTGTGTCTCACTTTCTCTCTCATGAGGTTCAAGGAGGGAGTGTGTGGGTGTTTGCTGGATGGAAGAGAGAAGCCGTGATTCATTTTCTTTAATTAATGAAGACATTGTTGCAGTGAAAAGGATTCATGCCATTCAGTTTATCCACTCATTGTATTATTTTAAAAAAATTAAATTTAAATATAAGAAACCAAATAAAGACATGGATGGCATGTTTTGCAGATAAGCTCTTTTTTCCTCTTTTCCTTTGTACTCACGATTTGGAAAAGTATAATTGGGTTGTTCCTCCACTCATCTGTCTATGACATCAAGTAACAAATCCTGTTTTTTTTCAGTATCACAGCCAGAAGAACTGCTATTGGCTGCCTCGCTCAGCTCAGTACAACCTGTGACCCCGACTAATAAATGCCACTTTTCGTGCTGGTGTACATCCAGGACTATTACGGGCCCTCTACACCAGAGTATCACACACATACAAATGGCCGTTTCCCCTTGGAATTGTCGTTAATGAGGATAATTTGAAGTGAGGTTGACATGCAGCCCAGAGCCAAACCTTGTTGGTTCCAAACACTCCTGCAGCATAGACGCCTTTAAGCACACTCCAAACCATTTCCTCAAATTGGAGCTGCATCTGAAGAAAAAAATGACACAATTACTACTTGGTCTTGGAAAACGTCCACATTTCATGTTGAGCATGACATATTGCATAAAAGACTCACGTATGACACATTGTAGTGCTGGTACATACTGGTATTAATGGAAAAAATAAGATGCCATGCAGCTTTCTGTCTTTATCTTGTCAATCAAGCCAAGTCTCTTACCTGCCTCTTTACAGTTTTCATGCTTTCATGCTTTCTTGCTGTTGCTTTTGTAGTGTGATGCAATTAACTGCAGTGTGCCGGGTTGGCCCCGCCTTGGACTTCTTTGGAAGAAAGCATAGCTTTAGCGGGTTTTTGAGCTTGGATGAGCACTGACTGGGTATTGGTTACCTCTGGCATGCTAGGGGTGCGTGGGTTCTCAGTGACCATGACGTCGATCCTCAACTCTGCTTGCACAGGAGAAATGGTGGGAATCTACTACTTTCCCTTTTCTCTGTATTTTCCACAATTGTTCTTTATAGAAGTAACCTATTTTCCAACAGGTTTTCACATTCTAATGTGTCATGGGATTCACCTTGAGTGTATTATTACCACATTTACCCAAGTAAGAACTTTATCAATACATCAATAGCAAATTGATAGTGACATTTTGGTTATGTACTTCCCAAAAATCATAAAAAACATAGCATTGTTTCTAGTTTATTCATAGCGACAGCCTTGATTGGCAAGGTGACATAGACGAGGCAGTTGCATGGGAAACAATCCCTTAGTCTGGCAAAGCACCCTCTCTCACCCTCTCCATCCCTCGCCTCTCTCTCTCGCTCTTAATCCCCATTGAGAAGGGGAAGGGGGAGACTTGGGAAGCAGGAGATGATGATGAGGAGGTGGAGGGAGCAACAGAACAGGCCAAAGGCTCCACTGACATCCATGGGAATCTGCAGATCCATTCAGTGGTAATTATTAGCATCAATGCAGAGAGGCAGTGACAAGGCGAGGGGCGGGGGCAACGGGGTGTGGGAGAGTTTTGGAGGTGGGGTTGGGCGGGATGGAGGGGGGGTTGGTGGTGTTGGTGGGGGTGGTGTTTGTAATGAGAGTGAGAGGGAGAGAGGTGGAGAGTGATGCTGGTTTGCTTTCAATTACGGCAAAGATGATGTGAGCTTGACCTTATGAGCAAGCACATTTTGATTCAGAGCAGCATTTCCCTTTCCTTTATGTCTGGTCTCTGGAGAAGTGATTACAAGAAAAGAAATATTTATAGACAGGGGAACTATACAGGACCTCATCAAATGTGAAGCCAGTGATCATGAACATTTGATATCTGATTAAGTCATTTGCCATTTAGTTTTTATGTTTTAGGTCACACATGACTGGGTCGATACCTTTACAGGCAAGATCGCTTCCTCACACTTTACTTTTAATTAATTTATAGCATTGTTGTTCAATTATTTGCCTACTAATGGCACATTCTTCATGCAAGTGTGTCACAATTTTTCATACGTATGTGTGAGACAGTAAAAGAATTCATGTGCCTGTGTGCTTCCTGCCTGTCTGCCTGGAATGAAGGGGTATGGTAGACATTCTCAAGTCCAGGATGCCAGCCCTCTGTCCCCTTTACATCATACATCACACTGACAGGCCATTTCACTCCTGGATTCAGAATTCCAGCTTAGAGACCACCTCAAACACTTTGGGTTGTCCCCGCTTGGTGAGAACGTCACTCCCAGCCCGCTGAACACCACTTTTGAACTTTTGCCGACTGGCCGCAGAGTCAAGTCTGTCCAACATGGGGAAATTATGACAAACAATTTTTATTTTCTCCCCTTTTTTTCTCTCTTGAAAATCTGAAAATTTTCCAGCAGAGGGTGATTCAGCAAAGCAGCTTTAGTGGCTTGACCTTTACTGATGGCAAAGAGGAAGGATCAGATTTAAATGGAAGACACAAACATTTTTAGAGGTACTTTTTCCCCAACAGTGTTTCTCATTTCTTCTCTCTGTGAAAGAGAGTTAAAGTCAAAGGTCAGGTCAATACTTGTCCACTTCGTTAGAAGGTCTAGTCACAGTTTGGAGTTTACCTTGGGAAACACAGTCAGATGGAGATGTCTCATTATGCCTCTGGTGAATTTAGACAGAGGGTGTCAACCTGTCAACTGCAGGGATGAAATGTCTTCATGCGAAACTGTCAGAAAGAAATGTTTCAATTAGTATTAGATTGGTGCATTACAGGCTCTGAAAAAAATATTATATGCTAACACATACTGAAACTTCAAATGATGCATATGTTTGAAAATAAAACATCAGAATCTGTATTTTTTTAAGTTGATCATTGGAACAATTGCCATAAAAAGCAGATATGAAAAACATATGCTGACATGACATGCCCAGAAGCAACATTCTTTTATGGTATCTAAAATGCTGCCTGTTTCACGTGTTTTCCTCAAAAGTGTTTCACGCTTCCTGCATATGCTGAGACATTTTGCTTGCCCTAATGTATTGTTTTTTATAAATGTAACATGTTTGTCTCTGGGAAGTCACTGCTGCCTCATTGAACAATGCTTCCCTTTTATTTACTACCACTGAAAAAGCAGGTAAAGTGCACTGCTCATTTTGGGAAACCACCCCTTGCAACAGTTGCTGCAGCAACAGCAGCAGCATGATCTTTGATGATATTTCCCCAAGGGTCCTATTGGTTTTATTTTTCTTTTGTATGAGAGTTGTACAGTGAGACTGCACTCCATATCTGTCTTGGCTGCTGTCTTTGCTGCATCCCACACTGCAGGAATCCTCTGGTCAGAGAAAGGAGTGACCCCTTGACCCACACACACAAAGTTCCTTTTTACACGCAGCATATGAATTTTTGTTTCCTGAGCTGGCAGAGGGGTGATGAACAACAAGAACTCACACAGCAATCTATCACAATGATAGCACGAACAAGCTGGTGGTGGTGTGTCACTCATACGGTGGCATTGTGTGCAACATGAATGTTTCCCCCATGTCTTCCTGCACTAAGTCTGAACCCCCTCCTACTGACATTTGAACAGAGTAGCTTAAACACACTGTAGGTATTGTACATACTTACACACATAGCCATATCTCACATAGCCAGTGCCAGTTCCAGATAAGACCTGTCATTCTGGGGTCTGGGATGGTCGATAGCCATCAGCTCTCAGGGTAGTCAGGCCCTGTTTACACAGCCAGTGAGGCCCTCAGCACCAATGTGCACTTCTGATTCTGCTGCTTCACCCCTGTTGCACATGTATCTACACCAGGATAACTGATGGTCACCCATATTTGCACACAGCCAAGGACATAACAAAGATATGGAAAAAATCGACACCATCTACTCCTTTCCCACCTTCTGTCGGGGACCAGGGCACACTTTCAGTCTACCAGTGTTTATACAATACGCTGAAAAGTGAGTGAGCTACAGGCCAAATTAAATATTCTAACCACCACACAAACCACTGCTGTGACCCAGATCAGATTTTAATGAGTTTATTTTTAGGCTTTTAATGGTTTAGAAGGATACCCAAGAGGGTAAAGGTTAAACCCAGCATGCATCCTGTGGGCAGAAATTTGAGCAATCCAAGACAAAATTAGGCCTGCTTTTTATCCTGAAACCGAGGATGATCAAAATACTGCAGACTCAGGGTTTTTCTTCGCTTGTGTTTGTATTTCAAAGGCCGCTTTGTCTTCCTGTTCATCCTGCTTGAAATATAGCCCAGAAAGTTGGCGTTGTGTGATCTTATCAGCGAGCCCCAGAATATTCTTGTCCTCGCCAGAAATTCACAATACGTTCTACTTCTTCAAAAGCTCTGGGGTCAACATAATTCTTCTAGAGTATACCATTTTCAATCAATTTCAGATGTACTGTCTTGAGGAAGATGAGTGACATCTTACATAATTATCACCTTATTTAATTTTAAGGTTTTGAAATTTGTTTGCATAAATGTTTAAATTAATGATTTTAGCATTTTGCTTTTCTCATTTTCTACTTCTTAGTTAAATACAATTTGATATGATGAAATGTCAAATGTGTCAACTGAATTTTATCTCTATTATGAATCTTTGTTCATCATTGTTATATTATTATTATTATTATTATTATTATTATTATTATTGTTCTATTGTTACTGGTTATTCTTATTGTACATTGATTGTACATAGTGTTTATACAGTGTATATATTTTTTACTCAAGTACAATGTTAATCATATATTGATTGTATATATTATTATACATCTATGTAAAAAATTCTAAATATTCTACTTTTATATATCTGGTTCTTTACATTCCTCTGTAGAATATTGTGAAGGCATTGGCAAGGATGTGTGTCTTGTCACCCACCTGCCTTTGCGTGTGCATGTGCATCGTTTTACACATGCACCAGAACAAACAAAATGGGGACACACACGTAAAAACATTGCTCCATAGTGCTACTAGTGGTCATAAACTACACAGGGTACCTTTAAGTAATGGAAGGCAACTAAATATTTCCAGAAGTTTAAGGTTTTTAAATCAGTGTTTTATGGAAATTAAAACGTATTCATGGTGCAGATGGTCCAGAATGGTCACCTAGATGGAATAAGCAGTAAGAATTTTATATTGGAAATGTATTCAATAATGACAATTTAATGTCCTCCAAATGATGATGCTAATTCCATGGCCAAATCAATCATAAATCATTTTACGGACATTTTCAAAGTTCCAGTAATTCTAGAATATAAGCTCTGTGCATTTTAGCAGTTCAAAAGCATCTGGACACGGCTCAACAAGTCCATTTGCTAAAACAACACAGTAATTGATCCGAGCTACTCACCAGAGTTTACTTTCCCTGTGCACAGAAACAAACATGATTTCACTCATTTTAGGGAATTTTATTTGGATAGAAAAATGCATTGCACTGGCCTTTGTCCAGTCACTGAGAGTAAAGTGCAGCAGTAGCGTCTGTTAGTGGCAACATATGACACATAATACAACTTGATAGGGGAATGTGGAGTGCAAAAAAAACAAACCTTTTTTTAGTCTAAAAGGCCAGATCATCTGAATATGGATGTTTTGAGTGATACGCTCATATGCTGAGGCACGTTTTGATTTTCTGGGGCCTGAACACACATCAGTGGCTGACAGTGAATGGTGTTTTAGGGTGGGTGCCTGATGTGACTAAGTCAAGACTGTGCAAGATTTTCCAGCAGTTGGCTCCATGTGTCCTTTCTCTGGGGACGTGTGTGTGTGTGTGTGGACCAGGAGCTGAGTACTTTCCAACCCCTTTTGAAAATCTGCAAGACTTGTGTGCCAAAATGCGACCTACACTGGCTGTTGATTGTGTATATTGTTCAACTTGAGAAAATGCAGCTCTAATTGTGAACTGCTTTGTTTGGGTGCTTCTGTCAGGTGTGTTTTGATATAACCTCTTAGCAAAGGCATGCGTGGCATGATTGTGGGTTGTGGATGCAAACGTGAAAAGTTTCGTTGTTCTCACTAGTGGATAAAAAGCATTCCCACATTGAATCCTCCTGAGAATGGCAATTAGCAAATAGTCCCATCTGCACCTGAAGGAGTTGACAATGACAAGTGAATTGAATGACAATGTCATCATTGCAGGTGAGTGCAATTTGCCACCTGTTAGGTGGCAAATTGCACAGTTTCTCACGGGACATAATATATATATATAATCTAATATCTTAGAAATCATGATTAGTGTATGAAGCTACTCAACAGAAATCCTTTAATTTTCTTGCTTTTCTGTACTGTGAGAAAGTAGCACACATATCATCGAATTATCCTTTTATCAAGCAGTAACACAACCTTTGTTCACCTTTTAAAGACTACACCTAGTCCTACCTCAAATCCAATCTGGTCACACTACTGTACTCACATACTTGACATACAGAATCAGACTATTATGCACCTGTCAAGTCAAGCTGTCGCTCCTGTTTTGATACAATCCTCTCACATTTCACCGTATTAATTTAAAGCACCTGGGAACTCCCCTGAGAGGGAAAGCAAGAGAGGGACTTATTCAGTGTAATAGACAGAGGGAAGTGACAGTGGCTTTGTGGTATAAAATGGGGAAACATTCAGCTCAGCAATCGAAAGAATCCCTCCAATGTATCAACGTGCTAGGCTCTTGTCTATGTTTTTACAACCATTTACAATCCATGTTGGAGTCGCTCAGTGAGCCAATGGACATAGGGTGCGAATCTGTGGCTTCACAGCTGGAGCCAAGCTTTGCATATCACATTGTTAGGGCTCTTGTGGCGGCCATAATGACAGCGGTGGTGGTGGGGTTACGGAGAGGTTACGACGAAGAGCCACAGTTTATTGCCAATGGGGGGACCAATTGTCAACACCACAATTTTTTTTTTCCGCTTCACATCCAGATCTTCTTCAGAAATTGGTGTAATTTAAAGCCATTTAAATGCATTATTTATAGCTGTTTTAAGACTGCATAAAATGTTAAAACTTTGCTGTTATGGTGGGGGAAATAGTTTTAAATGAACATAGAAAGTGCTTAGTATGGTTGATAACAAACACAGTGTGGGATGGATGGATGGGAGTGAAAGAGTGTCTTGGGACTGGAGAACATCCTGTCAGCTGAGCTCCCTCTCTGCCTCTCCCTCCCTCCTTCCTTGCGTTGCTCCTCTTAACAGCTGGCGCTCCCAACTGCATGCAGGGTGATGTGTGTGTTGAATGGGTCTCTCTTCAGGGTGTCCAGCTGAAGCGCGGCTTGGCCTGGAGTAGTGTTCTGGGGTTACCTGACCTTTTGACCCCTCGGTTAACCTCTAAACTTCATCTCTCCCCAGGGCCAAACACATAGCCATACTGAACGCATTAGCCTGCTGACCCCCTCTGTCCCGCTTGTTGATACACTGGATACTTCATCCTCACTCATTTGCAAAGAGTATGAATCTAAAAAATTAGGTATGATAAAGCATTTGAGGTGACCAGGAAATGGCTCTGCACGTGAGCAAAATGTCAGAGCATGCTGATGCTGAGTGGACAGGGGCAGTTTAGGACATGACCACACCAGCAGCGGGCTCAAAGTCTGCTTAGGCAGACTTAACCATAACTGTGCAGCAGCTCCTGATAGAAGTTGAAGGCAGACTCTTTAGGCCTGCATGCTGCAGGGCTGCCAGGCTGGTCAGGTGGAAGGCTTGGGGCTGGGTGACTGCCACGGGGTAGCACCACACCTCCCTTAGTCCCTGATCTGCCCAGCGTGCACGGGGCTTAGGGCAAAAGCCGGGGATTATCTCCACTGCACTTCCACCCCTACCACCCACTGCCTCCTCGCAATGCAACACCACACAGTATTTCACCTTCTCTCCCTCACTTTCTCTTTCCAGCACCTGCATGACCCCGGACAGAACACACACACATGCTCATACACATTTATCAGCATATATATATAATACATGAACCTTCTCTGTCTAGTTAAATACATTTTACGCCAATCAATGGCCAACACACTCTTTTTCTCTTGCCACCTCTCTGTTACACTGATATCCTGATCACCAGGCAACCTCCATAGCAAAACTAACTTTACTTGTTTTTCACGTTCTTTCTGATTCCTTGTTGGTTACTCACCCACACAGTCAGTCATCACTCACTAATCAACTCACAAAGCATTTCAATGAGACATGTAACATAAGATTGAGAGGATAATAAAGTCGCATTATAGTCATGCAGTAGGTCTGAGTAAAGACAATTTATGTCATAAATGTATGTGCCTTTTCACTTTTAAATTCCCATAATATAAATATAACGCAACACTGGACCTGTGGTGAATTTCACATTTGATTCTTATTCTTTCCTGAAACAAGTTCTGTATGTACCTGCATGTACAAACGTGTCTTTAATGTTGGTGTTGCTGTGAAATTACTGTAAAAAGTTATTTTTAGATGAGCGGTGCAGCCATTTTTATGTGGTTTGCATGATTGGGCAGATCCTTGTATTTGTTAAGGGTTAAGGATGGATCCTTGTTGTGCAGAGGCCTCTACCTTGCTCTCTGTAGGGCTCCTCTCTGCAGGACATGGCTTTAAAAAGGATCTTGTGTTTCATTTCCTCATAACTCACAGCCTACTGTGTGCTCTTCTGCTATTCTGATTCTTTCACTCTGTATCTCTGCTTCTCTTCCTGTCTCACACACAAATAACACAGCCCTACCTCCCCAACAACTGACAACCCTAATGAGCTGCCTCTCACTCATGATGTCATATGTGAGTGCTGACAAGAGTCTTGTCTGTCTATGGGTTGAAAAGCAAACAGTAGCTGAAAAAGATGAGTACTGATGCAAAAAAAAAAAATTAATCAGCCTTCACAATCAGATGACATCAGTTTGCCTGTGGCTGACCCTGCGATGCAGTAACAAAAAGCATTGAGAGATAAAAACCCAGTGGATTCATCAGATATTTAAGATGAAGTGATACAGCTGTGCTTAGGAGAGTAGGGCATAAAAAGATTAAGGGAATTACCTCATTATGTTGGAATAGAGATGTGTCTCTCGCAATGATTCAATTATATACTTTTTGCAGGGGGAAGGGTGTAGGGGTATATTTCTGCATCCGTCTTTGAGGGTTTGCACTGTTGATGTGTGACTGTGCCTGCAATACAGGCCAAAAGCTGTAGCGAGGCAGCTGTGGGGAGGGATCTGCTTGGCACAGTGATATCATTTTTGTGTGAAATCAGAAGATGTGTGCCATTCCCCTTGCATTTCGTTGGATGGTGTTGCTGATGTCAAGTAATATCAAAAGGATTCCTGTAGTATTGGAAGACAAATGTATTACAGCTTTGTACTGTCTCCTCAGCTCAGGCTTAGACAAGCTAAACAAGCTAAAATGGCCTCCAAGAGAGTGGATGTGTAGGGACATGTTCTCACAAGCACTGCTGGCTTTGGCTCAGACTCCAGGATAGAGGTGGCAATGTGGGTGTATGCATGTGTGTGTACATGTACAGTTGTGTATTCTAGTGGGACACTGGGGGAGTGGTAGGGAGCACAGGCAATGAATCACGGGCCTGATGCCAGGTGAGATAATGACACTGACGAACAGAATTGTGGGTAATGGGGGCGATAGTAACTGTGGAAAAAAAATTATGTAATTTTGGCCCCGATCTAGAACCACTGGTTTCATGGAAGGTGGCAGCTTTAACTTGAGGAGAAGATGAAAGGGGGAGGAATGAGAGATAAGGGTTTGAAGGGTGAGGTGGAGGGGAGTTTTTGGTGTGATGGACGCGATATGGAAGGGATTACGTGATATTTAGTTAGTTCTTGGTATGCACTCGGGCATAATCCATATGGCATATCTATATGTAGAGCATGGTGGCAGAGCTCTATGTACTGTGTAGGAGCTTTATCACAGGACATCCTCACCTACTTCTTCTCCTCTCCTGCCTGTCCTCTTAGCCTGGTCCCAGTAAAACCATTTTGCAGGCACATAGCCTCTATACCACGCCTTTCACCTGCCTGTGTCTGCAAACACATTGCCCTCACATACTGCTGGCAAAAGACCACATAGGCGATGCGCAAAGCCTGCATGGTTGAATTCTCACACCTGACAGATTGTTAAAAAGGGCAGTAGAGAATTAGAAGCATCAAATTAGCAGCTGCATCACTTTACTTTTCAACAGCAAATTGTATGTTGATCTTTTGACTGATGTTACTTTTCTGCAGTTTTGAAGAACAAAATATAATGGACAGCATTCAGACCAGCAACTTACAAGAAAAGTCAGGTTAGGTCTGCCTCTTAATTTTTATCAACCAGACACATACATTATGCCTTAAACAGAAACAGGAAGTATTGTGAGTAATACAGGAAGTTCAGACAAGGACCTTAACTCTGCTGGTTCATCAAGATCAGGATTTACAAAAGACAACAAATATATCTTGGTTTGAAAAAGCCTGCTTGGTTTCAGGTTTGACACCCCTTAATCTTTTATTTACTGCCCTACTGGTTGGCCGGGAGCATTGTGCAATCCCTTTTGTTCACAGCTTACTGTAGACTTAACTAGAGAAAACAACTTCAGTCCATATAACTTAGAAATCTGATTGAAGTTCATGGTGCATGACGGAAATCTAGATAGATTTATAATGCATGACAGGACGTGCATGCACAAGGGCTAGCCCGATTTAGCCACAGCACTTTTATGGTATAGTTTGGATCTTTGAGTGAGGGCTGCCTGCGGTTTGAGGTGAAAGCCAAGGCTGAGCTGTCTAGGTGGGCCTACTGTGTTAGCCTAGCTCTGACAGCACCTGGGACTGGTTAGCATCCTTGCTAGAGTTTGATAGAGCTGCTGGACAAAGTTCAGCTGCGTAGGAGAGGAATACAAGTTACAAAGAGAAAATTTGCTTTTTTGATGTTAGCATGCTGCCACATGTCCCCTGAACATTCTCAAACCTACCAATCAATTCACACATGCACAGCGTCATCAGTTCAATTCACTTTGGCCTTATTGGCAAACACGTTTACATTGCCAAAGCAGGTGATCTAATATCTTTCTTTCTCTACATCATATACGTAGCCGCTTTACAGCTGCAAAACTCAATACCACATTTTAGTGTACATACACAGATCCACACCAGCTGTGCAGAGGGCACAAATAATATAAAGCAAATGGACTATAAAAAGAGAAATACAACATAGCTCTTACGTAATTAACAACATTATTTAATAAGGCAAACAATGCTAATGTTTATATGTTTATATGCCATTAGTACTAGACAGGAACGTACAAATCAGATCTTAATATATCTGCTTATTGCTGTAAGCATGCATACAAACTTAATCAGTTGTGAAGTGTAATGTTTACTGCATTCAGTTCTTCAGGGTAGCAAAAGAGTTGAGCACCTCTAGCAGGCTGTGGCTCAGGAGGTAGAGCGGGTTGCCTGTTAATCGGAAGGTAAGCGGTTCAATCCCTGGCTCCCCCTGGTTGCGTGTCGAAGTGTCCTTGGGCAAGATACTGAATTGTATGTATGAGTGAGTGTGAATATTAGTTTCCGTTTGAGCACTTAGGCTCAGTGTGTGAATGTAGTGTAAAAGGGCTTTGAGTGGTCGAAAAGACTAGAAAGGCGCTATACAAGTATGGAGCATTTACATTTAGCATGCCCACCAGAGCATAGGTTGTGACCTGAACACACTCAGTGTGTAGAGCAGGACTTAAGATTAAGGCACTGTTTTTCTACCCAGCACACATAATACTAATTTCTCTTAAATTTTTTTTCCATTTGTGTCTTTAAAGGATGTATTTTATCACCACTTTAGTTTATCCACTATGGGTACTGTGCCCTAATCCCAAAATGGTCCTTCTCCTTGCTCTCACATACAGCCTTAATTTTCACATTAGTGCAGGGTTAGAGCAGTGGTTCCACCTCCATTGCCAGTTGGCTGTGATCCTTGTTCTGGCTCCAGCATCTGCCCCAGTACAGCAGCATGGCAGCTCAGTCCAAACTAGGGGCCGGGGTCAGAGAGAAGGGCTTCTCACTTGTGACGCACTCATTACAGAGGCTAGGGTAAGCCTTCTTCGCTGGATGGATGGGGAGATGTTCTGCCCTGACCAGGGTTGACCTGACTAGACGACCACAAGCACTTGGCCGGCTCCGGCTCATTTTTGGGCTGCCAGCCCACCTCCATGTTCTGTGCTCCATTTGGGCTTTCTTGATCCGTCCCAAACAAAACCACAAAAGTGGAGGGGCTGATGTAGTGAGGTTGCTGAGCTGCTCTACCCAGCAGAGCAGTGAGGTCATAGACTGTATGCCCCAGTCTAACACTTGGCATGATGCATGGGAACTGTCTTTGAATCGCTCTCAGCACCCGTACCTCCTATCCCTCTTTCCTTTCCTGCCCTCTAAAGTCCTAGCACCTCATCATACTTCAACCTCCTTGTCTTGCAGAAAGGCAGGGGAACATATGGTATCTATATCATGGTCATATATTACTCATCTTTGAATCTCTCAAGATCCCATCCACAAATGCTGCACCAGCTTTCCCACACAGCACAAATCATTAATGTCCCGGCATCTTGGCATTACAAAATGGGTCTATGACGTGATATGTTAGCATAACCGCAGTGCTGCCAAACAGGGCTATATGGTACGGCTGACAGGATTTTATATTCAGATACTGTTACACGTCACAGAAGGGTATCAACTCTTGAGCCAAACCTACAGCTTTCTCAGAAGACAACATATCCCTTACTTTTCTTAAGTTCTGTCTTGTTGAATATATAACATAAAGTATTTTTTACCTTAAGATAATACATGCATGGCGGCTCATTCCTTTGCTGTGGAGGGTGAGGGTGTTGGTTTACATGTTCAAGAACCCCTCTCCGGGGACAAGAGGAAGCTGATAAGTGGCAGCAGGGTAAAATAAAATAGCTGAATCCTGCAGAGTAGATATTATGCATGCTGGATCCTGCTTTCTAGTATTTTGTCTGACAATGTTGCCCAGTGCAACAACAATATGCCAAGCAATTGTGAATAGGAAAGAGGAGAATTTTAGATTTCCTTCCCTGTCTGCTTTGCAGTTACTTGTACACAGAAGACTGTTACACATCCACAGCTCGGTTGCTGCCTGGGCAAGCTCCAAGGGCAATTTTGTTGTACCATACAGTGTTGAACGGTAATATCCCTCTGTTGTACAAACTGTGCTGCACTTTTATTCATGATGAGACATGCACAGCTTGGGAACATATTGCTTGTCAGTCATACATTACCTTGTTCTAACACCTTCACAGACACAAAGGTGCCAGCATTGTTTCTATAATGCTCCCTCTTCCCAGGGTTTAATTCTTTATTTTACAGTGGAAGACAAAAAAACCCCTCACTTCCTGCATCAGGACGTGTCATGTTTCTGTCTCACACAAACAGCCCCTTGTCTCGCAGTGCAATTTACCTGTCCCATAGCCATGAGGGTTGTTGTTCCCCTTCGCTTCGTCAGGGCACAGAACACAGAGCACAGTTCACTGGGAGGACAGGCTTATATAGATGTTGTCTTGGTGATACACAGCCACTTGAGAATGAGACAGGATTAAAATTATGGGATGTCATATATGGGTATTGTCAGAGGGAATGGCGCAGTTCTTTGTTGTTTCTTCAGTGACTTGAGCAAGTGTATGTAGTGTAGTGTTATCCATTTTTTTAAGGATTCAATCTCATTTTAACATTCAAGTATTTTGGTTTACACAAAATAATACAGAGCAGTCAAATGAATCATGGTTAAGACTGACTATAACAAAATCCTCATATGTGTTTTAACTCTAAAGGACTATTTGCTGCCCAGCAGTGTGAGTATTTTGCTGCCTTGCCAGGTTTGGTGCCACAGTAAAAAGCATGTGAGCCCCACCCCGATGGGACTGCCTACAGCGCTGAAGGCCTCAGGCCAAGGGTAATTAAAATTGTATGAATATACGATGCTTAGACTTGTTTGGCCTGTCACTCTAGCTAGAGAGTCTCAGTCCAAAGTAAGTGCAGCTCTGTATCTGATGGCTCTGTGCATGGTGTGTATTTGCAAATGTAGTGGCATGCATGTGTGTCAACTAGGTGAGAGAGCAAAGGGGAGTAATTGAGGGGAATAAAGTGTGTGTGTCCGTGTATATGTTGGCACAGCGCAACACATACTGCTCCTCGTCCATAAGTATTTTGACAGTCGTGGCTCGTTAACAGATTGGATCCAACAAGGTTTCCAAGCTCCATTCAAGCTTTGAAATGTAACAGTTTCATTGTGTGTCACATTAAAAGCCTCTTCCTAAATTCACCATGAATCTGTCATCAGATTGCAGCGGTTCCAATTCTTGTTAGCTACTTTATTACCACGAGCCTTAAAAATTAAGAGGAAAATTAAGTGGGGGAAAGAGAATGAGATGAAAGAAGTTAGGTGGGGGTGCCAACATTTTATGATATTACCCGGCTTGTAAAAGCACACTGGTGATGATTTCACATCAGTGGAAAATGATTCATAAATCACGTAGCTGCAATATCCACTAAAATCTCTCTGAGGCTCCCTTTTACATGACCATGACTTGCAAATAGACCAGGATGCCAGAACATATTAAAGAGAACTATGTAAAGTGTGACAGGTCACATGGAGGAACATGGGTGGTTTTGAGCTAAGTACATGTCTTCAACCTTAATTCCTGAAAATGTCAAATATAGCTGGATCACAAAAAGGTTATCCTGTCTAAGTGATGATGAGGTAGACGTGATTACCATGACAATTATGACCCTGAAACTTCCTCTGGTGTTGTGATCAGTCACAACAGATAGATAAGCAGCTTATAGACATGCATTGTTTGGAGGAAGGCGCACAGGTTTTGTTTACGGTTTTTGGAGTTGCTCTTAATCCCCACATATGCATCATTTACATATAAATATAATTCTGTCTGATTGAAAGAATGGTGTCTGAATGGATGTTGGAAGCATCATATGTATTTGGAATATAATCCATACTGAGCCCACTGAGCTTTCCTCCCACCCTCACTTACATTATCAGATGGAGGAGTTTGATAAGCTTGCCCACACAAAAGGAATGGAGACATGTCATCGTTCAGTGAGGAGACATGTCATCACATCTAAAGGTGCACTTTATCACTAGTGTTTTCCTTTGCATTGTCGTAACTACAACAGACTTTGAATGAAGTATAACAACAAACCTTAGATGGTGTTCAGAACATGGTGCTTTTCCACTTTTATATTTTTGGCTCACTTGAATGCATTGTTCACCACACATTGACAAAAAACCGACAATGTTTTTATTTCAATAGTTAAAATTAAATTGCGTACTGTATCAAAAATATCATGCAAGGGAGAACACCAGGTAAACAATTTGACGGTAGATTAAACGCAACACAACATACATACATGCTTCATTTATTTATTATGTTACAATGCATAGTACTTTACAAAGATCTGGCAATTGCAACCTATCCAAGCATGCCGGGAAAACACTGCATAGTATGCCAATATATTA
This sequence comes from Micropterus salmoides, assembly GCF_014851395.1. Classification (NCBI taxonomy): domain Eukaryota; kingdom Metazoa; phylum Chordata; class Actinopteri; order Centrarchiformes; family Centrarchidae; genus Micropterus; species Micropterus salmoides. Next base: position 19,838,170 of record NW_024040041.1, read on the forward strand.
CGGGGCTCGTATGACATGCATATTCTGACATGCATTAGCCCAATCCTGCTGTGAGGTGATATTGTTAAGGTCTGAACCGCTATTTCCATTCCATTCCACAAAGTGTAAAAATCTTTTAAGATGTTGGTGTATTGGTGATAAAATGCATTACAGTCAGTTTTGAAGTCAAAGGTACTTGTCACTGACCCTGACCGTGCTTTAAACTTTCACATTCATTAAATCATTCCTTTTATTTGAGCACGCCATTAGTTATTCTTCGGACCCATTTGTTTCTTGTTGCGCTGTATCTATGCAAACAGGCCACTAATCAGAAAATCTGAGTCATGCAGAACACATAAGCTGACAGCTTGTGCCCAGTAAACTGTGCTGGGCGGGTGAGACACATGAACCAGTCTGTGCTACAGTACTTTATGCCACACTTACACAAGTATCTTTAGCCACTGTTATTTGCCTACTTAATGAACATTACAGTGATTACATACTGGGCTATACCTGCCAGCTTAATTCTGTGCTGTGAAAATGCAATGTATGCACTCTCATTGTTAGTTGAACTGTTTGAATCTATTTTATTCAGTCCTTAAATTTCTGGGACAATCACACATTTTTGTGCAAGTACACATATATGGCAAATAGCTGCCTTGAATTTCCTCTACAATATCAGGTGTATTCATATCGAATACAGTTCCATCTTTCAAGCACAAACTTTGTTTCCCTTGTTTCTGATCTATGGAGACAGATGGAGATGACAGCTTTGTTTAGTGTGAAATAATGGGTGTATGGTGAATATGAAGGCCTAACTTGAGAAGACAAGGTAGTAGCCCAGGGTAGAGAGTGATAACTGAGGCAGCTCTACCTGCAGCTGCTTGTTTCTCAAGTACTAAGAGGTGTGTGTGTGAAAGTTTGTTCAAGTGTGTATGTAAGACTGTGGGGCTGCCAAGAAGAGCCTATATGGACAGAGGGGAGTACAGAGAATAGAACGAAAATTACGGTATATGTAGGGGGAGGAAGGAGATGAGAGCAAAAGTAGTATGAGAGCACGCTTCAGTGGATTGATAAAAGAAATGCGAAGAGGGGTGGTGAGATGGAGTCATCCAGGGTGGAAATTCTGCTCTGACACAGGCCTGTCAGCACTCCCAGCAGCCATCTCAGAGCACTGCCATTGCTATGGTGACTGAAGAATGTTTTCTTTAATAATAGGCAACTGCGAGCCCATGAGCGTCCCCGTGCACAGATACACTTACTCATACTTTAACGACACCTGTCAGAGGAGCCGTCTCCTCCAAACCTGATGAGCTCAACAGCTACTGCAAGGAAATGCGCAAGCTTACACACACACACACACACGCAGACGTCCTTAAAGATGAGTGGAGTCAACAGTGCAGTCAACAGATTGGAAGTCAAACTCTTCATGAAAGACGCCTGAAGGAAAAGAGTTTTGACAAGGAATCTGTCTCGCTGTCTCCGCTTGACAAAACACCAGCTTACGTACACTAAGTGGAACTCTGGGGAAGTGAGAGAGAGGAACAAATTAGTGATATTGTTTGCAGAGGGATGTTTGGGGGCCTGCATCTGATGCTATCACTACTGTCTGATGACATCTCACCTTCAAGTGATCCTGCGAGATGGTGCACCAGGGAGGGAGGCTTGGTCACGTCTCATTGCCGTAAGCTGGATAACATGCAGCTGTTTACAGCACAAGGCAGACCCCCCCCTTTTTTTTTTTATTGTGTTGAAGTTCCCTTACTTCCGATGCATGTCTTCACAATCAAGTTTTGTACTGTGTTGACATAAATATGATTGCTGAAAGACATGATTTACTCTCTTCCATATAAACTGTGCTGTCATTATCAAAGTGTAAATCTGCCAACATCTCCCTTTGCTTTCAGAATAACAAATGCAATCATAACATGCATTTTTTCATGTTCCTGTAAAGTACACACTCGGTTGATAGCTGGTCACTATTAACCTTAAGTACAGAAGGTGCTCATTAAAACTGAAATTGATATGTCTCTCTTTCCAGTTGCTTGATGCTTTTGTTGAGTATGGGAATGGCACTATACGCCAGAGTGCTCAGCAGCGGGTCATTTTGGCTCTGTGGCCTGTTGTGTCTTTGTCAATCACCTGGCCCTGGGAGGAAATGACTGTCTGTTGCGCGGGCCAGCAATACCCTGGCAGGCACCTAGGACAACTGAAACCATGGGAATGTCTATCAAATAGAAACTCAGGGCACTGTATTGCATTGTACTATGTATACATTGTTAAAGAGTGTTTTGGGGGGGGAGAAACAGGAACCTGCTGGAGATTTCCTTGTTTAATGAATTTATCTTATTTTTTGCAATGACTGAATCATTTGATATTTTCAAGCCAGCAGATTTGTTATTGGACAGTGCAGCTGATGATCCAAAGTGTTTCTCAAATAACATGCATTAAGCCAGAAACTTCATGCTGCATTTACTGCTACGTCTCAGTAACGATCCAATTTTGTGCCAAAACTATGAGGGCAAGAAGAAAGAAGAACTAGTGAAGTTGAAATAAAATAAATCCATAAGAGTAGAAATATTAAGGTTGCTGTTGTATTTCTTTTGCTGTATCATATTTGGCTACATGACATAATTATTTTTAAATAAAGTAATATGATATAAAATAGAGCTACTTTATTGAAAGGTTTGCCCCTCTGAAGTTCCCTGTGGTTGTCAGCTACTGTTTTCTTCACAGGCCGTAATTAATTTGCAATAATGATACTTAACTTCTTGTGTATGTTTATGTGTGGATGTGTTTGTTTTCATATATCAGCACTAGGGTTGTATTCGAATTGAAACACGTTATTTAGGAAAGCACAAATAGTGTGATGGAAATGGATATTTCTTCTACCTAGTTGCCTGGTATTATTCTGGAAAAAAAGTCAGCTCAGGAGTGTGATAAATGGTGAGAAAGGAACTAAAGAAAGCCGATGTTTCTGTCACTGTGTCTGTGGAGCCTCTTTCAGTGCAAAATGTCTGAACAACCTGTTCTCACTCCAAAGTCATCACATATGGAATATCAGAATTCTCCAATCTCCATTGGTCAAGAGCCGTTGGTGTCGATTTGTAACGCACTGGAAGAAGCCCTGAAGCATCACTTTTAAACGATAAAGGTATAGGGTATTTAAGAGAAAAGACTGAGAAAGGATGTGGTTGAGGTGCACAGAGAGCTAGAAACCGGACATACAACCGGGAGACCAGTGTATGTTTCCTTTGTAAAACAAAAAGTTAACATTAAATGTTTTTATTTAAGTTAGGTAGGTTACGTAGGTTACGCAAGTTACACTGGTAATGTTACATAAGTTATGTATGTCAACTGACGTTTCCTAAACCCTAACCCTAACCAAGTTATTTTGTGGCCTAAAGCTAACCAAGTAGTTTTGATGCCTAAACCTAACCATTTTGCGATGTTTCACAACGCTAACAATGTGCTGTTTCAAAATGGCAACGTTTTACGTTAACAAGTACTGTTATTTTAAAAGTCTAACCAGATGTTGCATTATTTGTTGTTACTAACTTGACCTTGGAGCCCAAAACATCCCAAAACAACACTAAAGGGGCGTTAAAAAGAAACGCCAAGGGGTCTTGACCAAGTGTCCATATGTGACGAGTTGGGAGTGAGAATGTGTTGGTTAGAAAAGTTTGAGCAGCTGAGAGTACTATAATTTGAACTGAGAATGATCAAGCAAAGAAGTTGAACCAAGAGCAAATTCCTGTGGACTTTGCAGTGCACAAAGTCAGAGTGAGTACATACATTACATTGCCTATTGTGCGCACACAATGCTCTGTTGTAAAAAACAGAATAAAAAAAACTAAAATAAAATAAAAACATGCAATGTAAAAGTGCAACTCTTTTGCTTTGATATGTGTGTTTGTCTGCACTCACTGTGGAGTTTATATTGTTTATACATCTTTTGTGTTTTAGTTTGGTTATTTGCTGTTTTATTTTGTTAGAGTCCTTCATCATGTGTCTTGGGTTACTTTACTTCCTGTCTCTTTGTGTTTTCCCACCAGTTTTGATTGTCTGCCCCACACTGATTAATTTCACCTGTGTCTAGTAATCCTCCCATCACAGTGAACAGCAAACCCATTATCTGATGAACTGTGTAACCTGATTTCTGACCTTTGGTGCCTCAAAAACATTTGGGGGAAGGCCACCAGTAACCATCAGAGAAGCAGCCTGCTGCCAAGCGCCACAGAGTCTTAGGTTCCTAGCACCTTGACCTCTTCACTGCCCAACCACACAGAGCCTCCACCAGTCCTGCCTGGTTCCCCATCAGCAGTCCGGTTGACTCCTACTCCCCATTCCCTTGTTCCCAGTTGGAGGTTTGCCTCTGTCACTGGCCTCCAGAGTGATCCCATCTATGCCGCCAGCCTCCAGGTTGTCTTCTTGCCTGTGCTCCAGAGCTGTTTTGGTAATTTGGTCATCCTCCTGTCTGTTCTCCAGACCTACCTCCTGGTGATCCTCCAGACCTCAGCCAGAGCTGTGACCCTAGTATTTTCTATGTGTTTCCCTTGTTTCTTCTCCAACTTTATTTGTCCTTGTAGGTGTGTGTGTGTGTGTGTGTGTGGGTGTGGGTGCGTGGTAAGCTCAGCTTCAATCCAGGCACCTGGCGGAGCTACTCATCTGAATCCCATCATCTCACCTACTTCCTGGTTAAATTCTTTTGGTTTCCTGCTATTAATTGCCAGATTGTTCCTAACCTCCTGTGTAAGTATTCTCTGCTTACTTGTCTCATGTGACTTCTCTTGAGCTTTTTGTGATTGTTGCCTTGTGCTTTTTGCTGACATGTGTTTTTCCCTGTGCCAAAGGATTCCTGTGCTCACACCACCTCCTCAACACCAGCTGGACCATATATAGTACCTGGTCAGTAACTAGGAGTAAGGGGGCAATTCATAATTTAGCAGCTTGGCTGACAAACATTTTATAAGTAATTTATGATAATTATGAAAAACATTTGTTGATAATTCAAATGCAGCTTCTTGGAGCCGTGAATTCTAAAAGGCCCTTCTCTAAAACATTTGTCATTTGGTTTATGCTTTTACTAAAGTTTTTACACAACAATACAAAGTTCCTCATCTTTCTTTAATGATCTGAACTAGTCAGCATAGCTCTTCATACACAGCATGCCGGCAATATAGCAACATAAGCCTGGCCAAGGGAGAACACATTACTAGGAGAATCCATGTAGTTTTTCATCATTTGAGGCAAAGCTCAGTCATGATCCTGTAATCACTCTGAACTCATATAACAAAGAACAGACCTTGCGAGTAAATCTGATTCAAAGCAATTTGTTCAATTATAGGGAGCTGGAAAGTGGAAAGTGATACCCGGTATGAGACTTTAGTTCCGCTGCATTCAGGAAAGGGTGCTGAAAAAGTCCTTGTACCAAGGCCACGGCTGCTGCATTTCTCTCATAACATGTGCACTGTTTTTTGAGGACTTATTTGATGTGAAATTTGTCGCACTGAGTCAGTGACACTGGTATAGGTGTATGGAGAGAGTCTGGGACATCAGCAGGTATGGAAAGTGCCAGGGTTACTGTTACTGTCGGTAGCCAGGACAGGCTCAGGGAGATGTACACATGCAGTAACTGAAAACAGCATCCAAGAATACCAATTATGAAGTATAGAAAGCACTCAAAAAGTGGTAATTGTTTATTACAGAAATGTTCCATTTAAAGTTCTAATTTAACATAGAATTCAACACAAATTATTCCACTTCCTCTTAATTTAGCAAGACAAAAGCGTTTCTCCTCATTATGAAATCAAGGAAAACCTGATCCCTTTTCCCTGTTACTAAGTCAGATGTTGGTAATAATTTAATTACCCTATCACATGCATGCTCAAAGTATTGTCATTTCCAAGTCATGTTTCACATGTTCAAGACATTCTCAGCATGATCAGATGTCTGATCTGCCCACAGTGACATCATCACTGTGGACTGAACATAGACATTATGCACTTTCACTTCTCTCTCTTGTCCGTCTGACATGGGTGATATCATACATGCACACTTTTTACCAGCCACTAAAGGGGAAATTCTGAGTCTGTTGCCATGTCTAGATACACCATCCTGTCAGTCATTCCCACTGTGTTGTGATGTGATGATTGTGGTAAGTGGCATTCTGTAATAACTTCTGTGGTTTGTGCTTCTCTTTTCTCCAGAGATGGCTGGGAGTGTCCTCTGGCTTCCAGGGGTGCATTCCCTTTGCCATGGGGAGCACAAGCTTCACACGTTCCCAGCTGTAGCCTTCTGGGAGTGGGGATTCACAGCTTCTGTCTCAGCATGCTTACTCCCTTGTTTCCATGTCCAACCCGCCACTGTTTTATGTTTTCCACACCAGAGCATGGGTTAAAAATCCCCAATTGGCTCTCAAAGTTGCACTAAAGGTTTGTGTCTTTGTGAAAAAGGTTAGAATTTTGACAAGAACAAAACTGAAAGACAGTTCCAAAAGCTTTCCCGTAAACTACAAAAACAATTAAGCATCAAAAGGTCACAAGTTATTATGGGAATTCCAGATTCACTTCTATTGCAAGTTTTTTTGTGGGAAATGCGTATCAATGTTACTCAAATGCAAAGAAACACATATAACCACATGTGTATCCAATATATGCGCACAGGAACATGTGCACACTTTCACGTGCACACAAGCACCCACAAAACAAGAAGTATTTAAACCATTGTAAGTTGCTGTTCCTGGAGCCAAATTTATGGTGAGAACACAGCAGAGAGCAAACAAGCAGGGAAGTGTAGGATGCTTCATGAATACTAATTTTGGTGCGATTAGCCAAAAGGCTACCACATGAGACAGCTGGAAAATGCCTGATAGCAGAATCTGTTCAACACAGTGGAAATTGTTGTTTGAGCAACATCACAAACCTTTGTCAACTTTTTTCTAAATTCACTTGCTTTTACCACCAATATTAGCATACTACAGACAATACCGCATTGTGAGACTGTGTGAGATGGTGGCCCCACTGGCAAAGCACTGCCGTTGTGAGTGGAAAGTGGAAAGGATGGAAGGAATAGGAAGGGGAAATAACAGCCTGAATCAGTGGAGCCAGGAGCCTGACATCTCAGGTACCCACACTAGCTTGCTGTGCCAAGCACTGACTACACTCCCTGTTTCTGTGTGTGTGTGTGGTGTGTGTGTGTGTGTGTGTGTGTGTGTGTGTATGTCACAAGATAAAAACATTCCCTGGTCCCCCCATAAATAATCCAGTTCTTATTTTCCCTATTTTTTTTGTAATCCCATGCCCCTGGGGATGTAACAACTTGGGATTAATCCATACTTAAAGTATATGCTGGATATGCACACAGCTTCCATGTTGTAAAGCCAGCCTATAAGAATTGGGTCAACTGCCAAGAGCAGGTGATTAAGGTTTATCTGTTTGACAGACACCCAAAGCCTGACAAAGAGAGGTAAACTTAACTCAGGCGCCTTATTTTTCAAAGAAATGAAAGATGAAGACACTCACCCAAAAACCAATGGACCTGCAGGGGTGGAGCACCCAGCCCTCTGGTCGTTTACACACCCATGACCTCCAGCTCTGGAGTGATCCAAAGCTATTACTTTTATCTTGGACCTGTCCATCTTACTTATTACCACTTCTTGTCTATACAGCATTTTATTACAAAAATCTCTGACAAAGATGACTTGATATGTAGTTCCAAGTCCAGCTCTGAAGCCAGGGGTGCAAGGTGAGCTACGCACTGTAGTTTTCTACATGGGTTGGAGATCCAGGGGTTTGCACTCAATGGGGAATGATGTAATTCACGGACGTCACTGGTACTACCCCTACACTGGTTGTGTAGGATCACTTATGGCTTAGATGATCTTTGGGCCTGACAATGTCTCCCAGAAGCAAAAGCATGACTTAATGTGTCCAGTGAAGCCAGCAGGCCCACTCCTGCCGCAGGCCTGGCTAGGCTTGGCTGGGACTGTTCTGGGCTGCGGTGTGCTTGGTTGGCTGCAGCTGCCAGAAAGCTATGTCAGAAGCAAGCATCAGACTGAGTGATGAGGATAAACAAAATCAGCCCAATGTGTTTGGAAGCAGAATCTAAAATATGTTGATATAATCAGAATAAAATATTTATGTGTTGATGTAAGTAAACTAGATATTGTTATTTATTATGCATAATTTCAGCCAATTCTATGCTCGTAGCTAGCAAGGTTATTCGGACAGATGGCTTGTCATGATATTGGGAAAAGATTATGATTGTAGTCTGTAGTATGTAGTGTAGGTCTGTAGTTTCCTCCCTCATGGATTTTGTATGTTGCCGTTCAGCAATGTGACTTCATAGCAGATATACCATAGACGGCAATTATATTGCATTGCTTAATGGTTAAACTTCATGTGTGACGGTTTACTGTTGCTTTTGCTCTGCCATAATGCAAAGCAGGTGAGGGAGGCAGTGCCACCAAGCCCCCCCCCCCCCCCCCCCCCCCCCCCCCTGCGATGTCCCTACCATCACCCCTTTTCAACCAGACCTGTTCCATTAATGACATCCATTTTGGGAGGCGGTAAGAGAGGTCCTTTTATGTGGCAGCAATAAAATAGCTTTTTGCCTATGTTTAGCAATGGTGCTGCTCTGGGCAGTAGACCATTACGTGAAAATAAACCTAATTATTTACTGTGCCGCTGCAACTGTGCCTCCCAGTCTCCAGCTGCAAACTAAGACCAATGCCCCGGCCTCAGCTCCTGGACCTCATGAAGCTCAGCCTTCCCCATTTCTGTAAAACTAACCCAAAGAGTAAGATTGATTCACTTAACCAATAACTGGAACAATGGTCTTAACTCTAAAATCATAACCACCATCAGATTCTGTCTACTATAATAATCTGTGAAGTGTCCTCTTTCAGTGCATTAACTCCAACCTGATGTAAGATGGTTCGAAAAGACGTAACTAGGGAATATATCTGGTAAATCTTAATCTAATAATTCCCATTTGGACATGAATACATATGTAAATGAGGCTCGAGGGGTTGGATAAAAAGAGGCAAATGGTGTAAGTCTGACATGCTACAAACATGAACCATATGTGTTTTCTTCTTTGTCTGTAAATGCAGTCAGATGGCTTTGTTCTTGCAGTACCCCCTAGGAGTAGCTTATGTTCAACCCAGATACCCACTGTTTCCCCCTTCCCAGTTCTTCCTAGGTCCCTTCAGGCAGCCACAGACCTCTCCAGCTTACTGGTGCTTCGTTTCCTGGAAGATCCTCCTCTGAGTGTCCTCAGCCAGATAAGGATGGTGTGTGTGTGGATAGTGGTGGCGTGGCTGGAATAACTTTAAATATCTGTGACAAAGCCCAGAACAACTGCATTATGAAGGAGAGGTCGGCCGGAGGAGCCAGAAGGCAGGAGTAACCACAGTTACTGAAGAAAATGGATAGGAAATACATAGTAAATTGACTGCAAGATATTTTGCATTTAGTCACAGAAGCCAGGTGGAGTGCTGCACAAGCCCAACCAACAAGGAAGTGTCCTTCACAGTGGGAACTAGGGCTCATTGCTTGGCAGCTCATGTGCACCGCTGGGATAGTGACAATGACCAAAAGAGCATTGCATATAAGTCTTAATAATGCCAATAATAATCGCTTAGTGCTATGTCTAGACGAGGAGCGGTTAAATTGGGTGTATGAGGGTGTTTGGGCGCGGGGGGCGGCCACTGCTGGAATGGGTGAGTAAAGTGAGCATTCTATTGAGGTCTTAGTTTGGCTAATCTCCCCCATGTGACAGCACAGCCAGATTTGCTGCCATGGAATGCCACAGGCTGTTGTGCTGGGGACAAAAAGAGACAGAGGCTTAAGCTGCAGGGGGGCAACACTCCGTGGTCCTGGAGAGCAGCGCAGCTACGCCAAGAGAAAAAAAAAGTTCTCAGGGTTTCCACACACACACCCCTTCCTCTCCTGCCCTCCACTCTCTCCAACATCCCTCCACCTCCAACAGTCATCACCCGCAGCGCGCACTCACCACCAACCATGACACAAGTGCGCGCACACACACACATAGCTCTCACCCGCTACTGGTGGGCGATCAGAGGTGTTTCGGGAGGTGTCTTGCACACATTTGACCACTCTTTCTCCTTCTTTCTCTCTCTCTCTCTCTCTCTCTCTCTCTCTCTCTGTCACTCGCTCTCTGTCTCCAGTGCCTACAGTGTTCCCTGTCCTGCTCCACAGGCAGCTTAGGACCACATCTGGTCCACAGCCGCACAGGGTACACAGAGTCTTCCCATGAATACCAGAACCGTGGCAAGGACAAACAATACAGATCCTGAGGGTGGATCGCTCATCTACCCAACATTCAATGTTTTTCTGCCTTCCTCTTTTGTGGCGTACACCATCTCAAGGGACCGGGACAGAAACCAACTGCAATTGCCTTAATTTTCACCCTGCAGTAACAGACGGACAGTTTGTTGTGAACAGTTCCAGTTCAGCTCATAGTTATCCCACTGAATCCATCTTCCTTTGTTTTGTTTTTTTTTAGGAATTAACATTGCAATGATAAACATGATAAGATATGAACAGTGGTAAGGAACATTTTGTCCTTGTGAGGTAATATGACTTCAACCCCAAAAATATGATAGAAAGAGCACAATGTAAGAACAATGTGCAGGATGTGCACTTCAAGTGGAGATGCTGTCAGCCAGTTTTCTTTCCAGTAATTGAAACAAAGACCTTGTAAGATGTTTTGGGCTTCGATAAAATTGTATTCTCTCAGGCGACGTAAGTGACCTGTGTCACAGATTCAAAGGCTCAGCCTCAATCCTCTAACCCAACCAGCCTTTCACAAACCAGCCAAATCCCCTAGAGCCCCAGATCCTCAGTCTGGGACGGACGTGAGAATCCTTGTCTAGTAGGAGTGCGGACATGCAGTTCTGTCAGTGTCAACTCCACCCCTTTTCCCCTCCTGCCCCCCTCTGATGCTTTAATTAAAGAAATAATCAGGATTTGCATCACAATGGCACCCAGAGCTATTACCATTAGTGGCCCGTTTGCCATCAGAAGTCTAATGAAAATGTAACATCACCTAAGCCCTCCTTCAGTGATTCTCAGATTAGCCATAGCTGGACTAGAAGAGAAAGCTCGGACTTTGAGTTGGTTTAATTCTTTTGTATGATAAGCATCGGCCCCCTAAATCCGGCCCAGCCAAATCCTCTTGAGAGGGGCTAAGTGGCGGAGCTGAGTGAAGAGAGAAGAGGAAAGAAGAGGAGAGGACAGGGGAGCAGAGAGGAGAGAGGACAGGGGAGGAGAAGAAAGGAGGGGAGGAAGCCATGGCAGCCATAGCAGGCTGAGGCTAGGCCAGACCCCTCCTCCCTTGCCTGCCTCCGCCCCATTGCCCTCCCCCCTCAGCTGTCCCGGGCCACAATAGGCTGAGCATCTTTTGTGGCATTAACGGTTTGTAGGAGCAGGAGAACAATGTATGAGAAGTGAGGAGCGCGGGGTTCCCACACACAGGGCCGACATGTCCTCACACTCCCACCCAGCCACCCCTCAAAGATGGCAACCTGCACACAGCTGATCGCAGCGCCCCTCTGTGTCCCCCTTTCACACAAAACACACTTCCCTCCACATGCATGTACACACACACACACACACACACACACACACTCTTTCAAAGCAAACACTCACACATGCACATAAATATACATTGCTGGTTCGACACAGATTTTTGCTCATGTTTAATGCATGAATAAGAATTTATGACATGGGATGCAGTTGTTGATGTGGCTGCAAAGAAGCATGCACACTTGCACATACACTTGCACATGTAGTTTAATTGCCTGGTGAGGCCATAGTGGGCTGGAGAAAATCCTTTTGTTGCATAAAGGGTGAGGGTTGTCTGGGTCCTTGATTAATTTGTACTGTCATATGTGGGAGGAGTCTTTCACTGGGGGATGCAGGGTGGGAATGTCACTTAATCTAGGTTCCTCTCTGTCAAGTAGACTGACAGTGTTGGTGGGGTCTCTATGAGTGGGTTCCAGCTATCTGATGAAAAAAACTTTTGGCTCAAGCCTCAGTTAATCAGCATTGATTCAAATGTGCACAAACGACTTATCCACAGCCAGAAAGTACAGTGTGTAGATTTGTGTAATATGGTATATTTAGTCATGGTGAACAAACATCACAGTTTGAGCACAGGCCAAAAATCAGTTAAGGTAATTCTTTCACATAAAAGTTTGATTAAACCCCCCTTACTTGTGTCACTTTTATTCTCCGAAGAGTTTTCATGTTTGTTTCCTGCACTAAATTGTAGTAACACTGACATTAATATGATGGACAAAGCTATCCGCTGGAGGAAATTATAATTATTCCACACACATGATTCATTATGATCAAGTAAGTTAACAATGTAAAATGAAGAAACTGCAGTTTTTTTGCTGGTTGAAACAGTTTTGTTTGTATGTACTTGCCAATTGTCCAAGACATGACAGAGGTGATGACAACCTTGAAAAAGCTCTGAGTATCATATTTTAGAAAGAGTTTCTTCTGGTTCTTGTACTTAATATTCATTGACTCATTTGTTTTGTTTCCTTTTTTCAAATAGATGCGCCTCTCTGTGCCTGCTGGAACGGCTGGTCACATGTTTAGGCCAACCACCTGCACAGTGGCCACAGTGCCACACTTTAGGGTGCGCTCAGCCTTGGGTGAAATTAGTGAGACTGCAAGCTCAGCAAGTGTGTGTTTTGTGCATGACAAAAATCAAGCCTGCAAGTGTGTGTTTGTACATGCATGCATGAGTTGCATTTAGAATTTTGTCTCTTAATGACTCAACATGCCAGTATCAGCGGCTGCATTGTTAACCCTGACAGCTTAAGTCTCTTGGGACTGTGGTATAATTAAAAAAGCTAAATGCAAAACATGCAAAATATGAATTGTGCCTTCATGTTTAGTGTGCATGCGTTTGGAGCGTGTCCTTGTCACCCTGTCAAAATGTCACTTTGATAATGTGGAATAACACATCCTTGCCCCTCCCTCTCCCCTCTGCTCTTCCTCTGCTTGCTTACCCTCCATCATCCAATTTAGCTGTGTGTGGCACTCAGTGGATTCCCACACTCCACTGCTCTTGTGCTGTCAGGCCCAATCAGAGGCCGGATCTGTATTGATTTTCAGCCACCTGTGCCAGGCGCCTTGCTGCTGCAAGGACTCCCCGCTCCCTTCCTCCTCTGCTCTCCTTCCCTGCCCCGAGTCCGCCACTGTCTCCCGGGGCAACTGACGCACAGTGTGCAGTGCAGTCCATTTGTCACCAATTGTCAGCGTTTAGCAGGGCAATGAAGTGTGGCAAGATGGGGCAGGGAGGGAGGGGAGGAAAGGGAGTGGGAGGGAGGGATGTGGGGGCAGGTGGAGGGGGTACAAGAGCTCCCTCCAATGGAGATGAGAACCACATCCCACCATCAAACCCCTTGCAATGAGGACACATCACTCTAGACTGCAAATGAGTGTGCATGTATGTTCTCCTTTGCTCCTCCCAGTATGGACTCAGACTTGAGTCTCTAATACAGGTAGGCTAACTCCCCTCCTATGCAAACTATGTGTTATCAAATCTACGGCTGTCTCCTTCATTCACCTCACAGGATAAATGTTGGGCTACCCTCGATTTACATTCCAAATCACCATAACCTGGTTTGATTTTCAACAGGGGACTATTGAGTTGCACCAGAAATCCACCGGATTGCTTGGGGACGGTGTTTGTTAGCACAGAGAGTGAGTGAGTCTGCTGTCCTTGTTTGTTTTCCTTAATAACCAGAGACTTTTTAAGAATGTCAAGGGCTGGATGTCATTAGCGGGGTGCGGCTGGTCCCTGGTGAGACTAGGCCTGAGTTCAGCTTACTCACTTCCAGCTTTGAGTCAACAGAGAAGGGGCAGTTTTCCGCCATCACAGCGCCCATCGCTAAGCCCAGACCCTGAACTCAGTCAGGACTGAGAGAGGTGCCCCAGTAGGAGAAGAGATACCAGTGTCCCATAATGGATCTGTTTTCATTCCAGGGGAAGTGGTTATTTAAGTAGACTATGGGGAGAACCCCACTCTCCAAACATCCACAGAGGGGTTTATACTCTGAGGGTGAATTGATGTTTTGAATAGAAGAGAGGCTATCAGGGAGAAGTAAGAAAGGAGCTCAAACAGGTCGTTCATTTCTTTCTGTATAAAAGTTCTGCTGATCAGTTATACCAGAGAAATGCTCTGTCTCGTTTATATCCAGTTTTTAGATTTTTTTTGTCACTGTGAGATCCTCTCATATCAATGTTATGAACCTCCTGGACTGCTTAATGCACCTTTCTAAGTATACAGACTCCAAATGACTAAACACTCCCAACTTTTCAACATTTCATATTTTCTTTCAGAGCAGGAGGTTGGAAGTACTATTGCACTGACTGGTACCAGTCTTAAGTCCAGCGGCCAGGATTTAGCTTGGCAGTGAAACTTAAGAGACTTTAGACTTCCACCTTGTTAGAAATGATTCGACACCTTCTTCGGTCCAAGGTTGACAAAGAAGCTCAGATTCTGTAAGGATGCCATCTGAATGTGACACCCTGATTTTTTTCTTCAATTTTCTGAAGCAAACACAGATGAAATGCTTTTGATATACATTCCACTTAAATGGCCCTTTTCATAGGCTGCCAGGCAAAATGTGTTGACTTGGCCCTGACTTCGGGTGCCTCTAACAATTATGAAAAAATGATGGGTGTAATCTTTAACAGGGCTTGGTGTGTGTTTAAGTGTATGTGTATGAGTGTGTGTGAAACTGGGGCTGTTTTTGGCAGGTTGCTGCTCTGCTTGGTGCCACTGTACAGTCTACGTTAATGGAACTTCAGTAGGGGGTGTCCTGCAACGCCAGAGAACGAGTCTTGGGACACGTTTTGGGGATCAGCACATGTAAAGACAGACTGACCATTCCTGGGTCCATATGGAAAAGATCATTACATGGAGGGCGGTGTGACAGCTGTCATAGTGGGGCCATGGGATCACTATATCCCCACCCATTCCCCTAAATATCTCCCCAGTCCTCTTTTCCCTAATAAACCTTCCCCAATACATTCAAATCTGTCAACTGGGCTTGCAACCTGGCAAGCACCCTTGGCCTTCCAAATCACTGACTGAACTTCTGGCCTCCCTGGGTTGGCTGCTGGATGCTATGAGGACTTTTGCCTAACTTCTAAGACCACCACTAATAAATGCTCAACCTCTTCTGACCTCATCAAACCTGCTTTCCTAGATATAAATATTTTGAAGATGATCAAAATCTAACACATCCTGCTCTCTTGTGTCCTGAAGCTTAGAGTTTAATGAGCAGCAGTGTAATTATTGTGTGGAGAACTTGCTTATTCACATCATGGATGACTGGCTTGGGATTAACTCATTACCCCCTGTCCTGACCATGCAATTAGGCCTTGCACCACAATTATGTCCCCATGTTACGCCTCACTAGGCACTAGACACAGTGATCGCTGCCAGCGCACCATCACTGCTACCGCTTATCTCCACTCTGCAGATGATCACTGGGCAATGGTCAGTGATTGTAATGACAGCTATTGTTCCTGCAAGTCCTGTCTGGTGTATGGTATTGATTAGGTAGGGTGTGTCCTACGACTCCCGAAGCGTGTGGACACAGACACAGATGCAGAGGTTGTGGGTTGTGTGTGGCTGCTGTCAGTAACATCATTTTGGGTCTGTGAGTCTTCCAGGCGCCTGCCAGGGTGGCCCAGGAACAATGCTGCCCATCTGGAAGCAGCTCCTCCTGGGTTTGGACGATCTGATGGATGGGGAGATCTTTCTAGGATGTCCAGCTGAGTCTGCCGACAGGGACCCAATCAATCACTCCCTTCCTGTCCCCACTGACGGGCACCCATCCCGACTAAGGCAAGGCATCTCCAGCTCCTTACACTTATCCCTTGACCACAGGCAAAGTAATTTGATCGTGTTAAGTGTGTCTTTATGCAATGAGTGTTCATTGTGCATCTATTTGTTACTGTCACTTTCAGATGATCATTTTATCTTTGCCATGCTTGTATTGTTATTCTTGATTACTTTTGTTTTCCTTGTGGACTGCTGCCTTGGCCTCATGTTTCTGTATTAGTTCATTCTATTAAACTATTCTGGTATTTGGTAGCTCCTTAGAAGCAACTCCTGAGAAGCAAAGCATGTGTACCTGTAAGCTGTGGATGTCACAAGAAGTTATCCAGGTTATCTGGTCAAATAAAATGTACCGAGCTTCAGCCTGCATAATAATCCACTTCCACAGCTTAAACAGAAATCATAAAAAGTGGTTTTCTTCTAATAGCAACAGTAGCGATACCAATATATCACTTACAGTAGCGGCGCAGTCTGGAAAGCCTTTGACCTAAGATCAGTCCTCATTTTTACAGCTTCACAATCTATTATCTTGCCACGATCGCAGACCAGACTGTTAGTGAAAAGCAGGTCTTTTAACCAATCTCCTCTGCCATGACTGATGGGGCTTTAGACTGATTTTCCATTGCTCTGGAGACTCCACTTGTCAAGAGACTTCTCAGGTATCTGGCAATAGTCCTCAGTTGTATTTCTGAGACATAAACCCACTCACAACAGTGATACGTAGAGAGTGACTGATGATTTGATAACATTAGTAGTGACAGCCAAAATGGTGGCATCTTGCATGTGTTTCATGCACTGAGGCGAGAGAAAGGTTAGATAACGTTAGATAAAACTAGTTACAGGGCCAACGGAAGGCCTTTCTTTCTGTCACTCAGTTGGCCCACCTCGGCTCTTGTCAGTCATAATGACAAATGGCAGCGCTTGATGAAACAGAGGGGTTACATTATCACTTCCCTAATGAGGCAGCTCACAGCAGGAGGGGGAAAGAGGGAGCAAGACAGGCAGTATGGAGGGAGAGATGGATAAAAAGGACGAGAGGAAAGACCAGTGTGCTATTGCCAAATACCCATGGCTGCCCAGAAATTGTCCGTGTTTATCAATGAACAAATTTTAGGATTGCTGTGGAATTCTGAAACTAAAATCAGTTATATAACAGAAGTGTAACTCAAATGATTTATTCTTGATTGCAACCAAATGTCACGTCAAAGTGTCCCTTTTTTACAGATCGTTATAAGCCTACCTAGAAGAAATATTTGAGCTCAGCCATCTCGACTGTTATTTGGAACCCACTTATGGAAAGCCATGTGGTAAAATAGTGGCAACAGTGTAGGCAGTGCACATTTAAACAGTAGCATTTCAAATAGTATTGTCGTGAAGCCAGCAGGGTCAGAGATAAAGAGCTTCATTGAAATATTTCCTTTTCACTTGCAATATATGTGATTTGTAGTAGTGTTAGTTGTGAATGTAGCGTGGTAGCATGAGCAGTAGCCAGGCCAGAGGACGTTCCCTGTGGGCCTGTGTCTCTCTGTGTCTTTATGGCTGGCTCTGGAGTTGGCGCTGGAGTCCAAGGGGGGAGATTATCTGGCCTGTCTGCCTTCAGGAGCTCTCAGGGTTTGTGTCTTTGTGCAGCATTAGAGCTGGCTGGGAGTGCGCCCACCGAGAGAGGGGAAATGTGTTTGACATACGCTCAGCGCACACGGTCGGGGAGGCTGGAACAGCAGGATACGATTAATGACCACAGAATAAGATTGTTACAATATGGCTTCCCTCACCCCCACCTTCTTCACCATGGGGCTGTCATATTTCACAGACTTGCCTGCCTCTGTGTGTTTGTAGTGTGTTTGTGTGTGTGTGTGTGTGTGTGTGTGCCTGTGTTGGGAAGGGGCCCTTTTATCCTCTCTTTTTGTTGTCTCTCTCTCTCTGTCTTTCTCTGTTGATGTGGGTCATTGATATGCAACAGTGCATTCCTGGATCTTACAGGAGAGTCTGTTCTCATGGTTATTGTGGAGTACTTTGGCAGATTAGACACAGGGACACAGGTCCTTGGACTTTTGTTATGGTCTAGGTAGAACAGAAAACCAACAATGTAGAGGTTAACAGACCCTGGATTTATCAGATGTGCTGAATGGAGACTAACAAAAATCACAATTGTTCAATTTGTTTAATTATTTTCAGTTCAAACTAATCAGATTTGCAACTGTAGAGAAATTGATTTTGCCTCTCAGTTATTGGCCAATCCTATGAGTTTGTGATTCTGTGGTAATGAAGGTGTGCTTCATATCATTAATAGAGTACAAACTCAAATAGCAACAGAGTGCAGCGAAAACACACATCAGTGCCCAAAGCCCAATAGGCCACAGGGGCATGGATGTGGAAGGGAAGAGAGTGCAAAAGGAAGCAGAGGAAAACCTTAACAAGGTGTTAAACAGGCCTGTTGGATCTTTGCACATGAGCATACGCATAGCTGAACCTGCGCTGTGATGTTTGTTGACACGTCTGGGAGAGAATTTTGAAGTTTTCACGGCTATCATAAATCAGGAGAGGGCATGATTTTTCCCAGGGTTAGGAGCCTCATATCATTTGCTATTGGCCTATGCTAACGGGCTACTGAGGCCCACGAGCACCAGCAGGCTTTATTACCTTGGCAACCAGTGATAATAATGTTGGGGGAAATGTTCTTTTTCAGTTTGATTCCAAGGGCTCGTCCTCTCATCTGCTTGGGGTTAAACATAAAAATGACGACATTTGCCAGCTACGGAAAAACAACAAGAAGAATTTCTCCTGAAAGAAAAATAATCATTGAAGTCACACAGTTTTTGCATTCAAGAAGTTGGCTTTACTGCACATAAAAACAAATGTCTTCCTCCTGATTCTTCTCCTCCTGACGTCTCCTTGAAATTTCACAGCAAGTTACAGAAAGTGACTTGAGAAAAAGGGCTGAGAGAGTGGCTGGACTTACCGTCTGGGAGCTTTGGCTCTGTACTTGGGCACAGCACTCACTCATTTATTAGAATCCTACTGTGTGATCCTGCTCTAAAGTGAGAGAATCAAATTTCTTTTTCATCTTGCCCACAAAAGACACCCTTTGGCACACTTTTCTATGTTTTTTTCCCACTGTCTCTTTTTCCAGATGTATCGGCTAGTTTCTTATACTCTTAATCTAACAGACACAAATACATAGGTCCAATAGAGGGAAGCATCTATTTCTACACTCGTTAGGCAGCAATGTTGTGTTTTATGGATTTAACATGAGGCAGACCTCAACACCCTCGCCATGTGCTCACCACGCACACCTGTTCCCGCAGCTGCTGCTGCAAGGCACTGAGGGATATGATGCTAATTCCATGTTTTTCCACTCTGGCAGAAAAAAGGGGTACTGGAAAGGGTACTAGGAGGATTGCATTTTGTTTAAAATACACCTGCCAAATTAGGAAGAGTTTTAAATCTTAACTTATGTGAGCTGGGGCTGTACCAAATGATAACCTGCCACTAAAAATACATGACCATCAAACAGATAAAACTACCTGAGAGGAATGGGCAACTGTAAAAGAAACTTTTCTCTGAAAGTAAAGTTGCATAAAAACGTGCCCGCAAAGAGTCCCCCTGCACCTTGTTTCAAAGTATTCCCCCTTGCACACAAAAAGATGAAAACTGCTGATGCTTCCAATGTAGTTGGAAAGCACTAAACTGCCTGTGGAGAAAATAATAGGGGCACACAGTAGAACAAACCCGAGCCTTGCCCTACCCCCATCCCAGAACTGCTACCAATTAATGCACTAAATAGGCTGCGCGCATAACTTTGTGAAAGTTGTAGATTGGGAGCATGAGCACGTGATGCAGGTTTTTAACCGCGACGTGCAATGCAGTTGTCAGCAGCAAGGCATGCACGCTAAACTCTGCACAAGACCGGTGAATGGCAGGCGAGAGAGAGAGAGAGAGAGAGAGAGAGAGAGAGAGAAGGGTCTTCAAAAAGCCTCAGTTTAGCAGGAAATTTACAGTGTAAGTTTAATGAATAGAGACTGCAGCTCTGCAGCTTCTCAAGATTAAAGCGAAGCTACCGTGTGTAACCCCCCTCGCTCGTAATCGACATGCACAAAAACACACATGATTCCACTATCAGTCGACTATAGGCAGGACTTGACGATTCTGATTCTATGTAAATACTTAGTCAGGGACAGCCCTAATATTTTCTAAAGTATCATATGTCATATGTTTTGTTTGTAAAATCTTATTTTCTTGAAAGGTAGCTAGTAACTATTGCTGTTATTTAACTTGCAGCTTATTGTCACCCAGTTATGTAAGCAGTCAGCTGTCTTGTAATCCACCCAGTAAACCTTAAGCAGCGAATCACAAGACACTTATTTCTTATTAGCCTCTTTACTCAAATTGAGTTATTGCTTTTATTTATTACATTGAAGTGATATTTGCTTTAATTTTAAGGGAACTTAATACTGTCTGTTTCCTCTTGTGCTGTCCGCATTAAGCCTGAGGGCTCTGTTTAGCGCTCTCTGACAGAGTGCATGGAGGAAATGAGGCTGGTGGAGACCCCATTGACCGTGAGGCATTCTGCCCATATTTCACTAAGCTCCTCTCCCAATGGAAAAGGCCACAGAGACGAACCATATCAGCACACATGCTGGGGCTGGGGGTCAGCAAAAGAAAGAGAGTGAGAAGCAGGGATAGAAGAAATCTGCAGGCACCTACACACACTTATAAACACACACATTAACACAAAGAGGCGTACAAAGTGAATGATGACTTTTACTTTCATCAAAACAGCTAAAATAGTTTTTAATTTTCTGCTTTAGGGTGTGTGTGTGAGAGAGAGAACCTGCAGGGGTGTGTGTGTGTGTCATTTCATGTCTCCGTGACAAACTGAGTCACTGTGTGTGTAATTAATTGGTTTACTGCCAGGTTAGGCACTGTCTGTCTCTCAGGAATCTGCATTTGCCCATGAACTTTACTTTTACATGTTAGTTGAGGTATTAACTTATTTGGACAAGGGATTAGCTCTTACTGGTTGTCCGGTAGATGGAATGGACAAACATAGGGGAGGTATGTTTGAGATACTGGGCCCTGTAAGTAAAGAAATGGCCGCTGACAATAGCAGCTTGGCTCACTGTAGTCACCGCGAGAACAAGCAACTAATACCTCTGCTGGCCCAAAAAGACACACACAAACATTCCCACCCATGTGCAACTCCTCCCACTCCTGCTCTGATCTGAGAGCATGTTAGCTTAGCTGTCTATTTTGTCGAGAAGTCTTCAGTTTACATTGTTTTTCACGCTGTTATCCAGTTCAGGACAAACATGAAAGATAATTATGATCCTAGAAAGCAAGCAAAGCAAACAGAGCAGCCCTACTGTTTGCAATTCAGTAGCTGAACCAATCTATAAATAGTTAAGACTATATGACAGAAAAATAGATCATCGTGACCAATATTTATATGTATATTTTATAACAATAAAACAACACAGAAACTAGGTTGCATTCCTATGTTACACTTCAGGTAATGTGTCTATATATGTTACAGTCACGGTTATGCCTCTGGATCAACTGAGAACATGGCTTATATTCAGCTCTCATGCTCTCTGAGAATAGTATCAGTTTTGCTGACATGTCCATTTGCATCCTTTCAAACAACCTGTTCCTAATGGGCACGTTGCACTGTGAAGCAATATGTTCTGTGGAGATCTTCCAGGTACAGACGAGAGAATTACCAAAGACAAACTACTGTATGCACTGTTGGCCGGAAAGCCAAAACTTTTCTCTGTGTCTTAATTGGAAACAAATGTAAAGATGGATGGAAGATCTCCTTATTATTGGAGAGAATCCTTTTCTGAAGGACCAGGGATAATAAAGATAAGTATGAGAAACCTTGATTATATAAAGCTTATAGACAAATCCACCATCATTTTGTTTAGGTTCCTGGCTTCAATTCTGAAGAGGTGTCTTGTTCTTTTTACACATACAGTTAAAAAATAGTTTACCAGATACTGTGATAAAACACTGCTTGAAATGACATAGGCTAAAGAATACACATATCAAATGCAGGTAAGCTACCATTGTCCACTGATTGTGTTTTTCAGCCTCAAACCCACCCGCTGCCAGCCCTCACCTACCTTCCTCCCAGACTGAGTTGGAGCTCATGAGGCCTCAGACACACTTAATGGGATTATGGTAATATAATTTTGTGACGCTGACCTCGGGCCGGTGCCAGGTTTCTTCCACATCCAGACAAAGGCAGGGAGCTCACCAAGGGTTCCAACAGGCTGGCCTAGCTCAGCCTCTTGGCACAGGCTGCTGTCCTCATGGGGCCAGCGCAAGATGGATGGCTGTGGGGCAAAGTCTCACTTCCTAAGTCTACTCCAACAGGGAGCAAAATCAAACGGCGATGAGAGGAGATTGTAAACTTAAATAAGTTTAATTTCCCAAGAGTGACTCATCATGACTGTTGTTCATGTAGCTCTTCTGTTGTAATGTGTGCAATAATCAATATGGTGTAGGAAATGGGCCCTCGGTTTGCTCCCAACTTGCACATAGTAGTTTTTCGGCTGAGGGTGTAGCTCCCATGGAAACGGCCTTGTGGTCAGCTTGTCTTTCTCAGTGATTTAGTAGGGGTTTCCTCCACTGAATGTTTCTTATTGGTTTAAGAATGGATTTTATGGACTGGACAGTTTAAAAGCAACTCAGTCTGGGTGTCAATTCAAACTGACCCAGCAGGTAATCTAAATGGAGTAATGGTCACCAGTGACACAAATACACGTAGCACACACAACAAACTGGTCAGAAGATATGTGACATTGTATTTGAAATACAAACTGTATATGATTTTGGTTTAGTTTTGCCTTGACTAAATCATTTCAGAAACAATTTTCCTTACAATACCATAACAGGCAAATGGCATCACATATACACACCAGACAGTACATCGGTTTGTACAGAGAAAGCTTGCAATATGTTGGAGTGCTGTTTGACTCTTCATCTTGTTTTGTGTCATCTTACTTTGTTGTGTATTTTATTGTTGTCCAGTCTCCATGGGTGTATCACCAGATTTTTTCCCTTTTCCTTTTCTTTTCCTCTTCCTTTTGCCTTCAAAAAGACCACCCATAGGGTTCGGAGGGGGTAGACGTCTCTGTGGAATAATAATGGGGTCGTCCTGGGAAAATTGCCCATGGAAAGGCCTGTCTGAAAAAAAAAGAAAGAAAAATTGGTCTTGTTTCCGATCCTTCTCAGAAACATTCATCAGGGCACTCCTGCTGTTTGGTGGGAGGGAGCAGTCCCATCACAGCCCAAGTCCACTCACTGGCTGGATCACTCTGCCACTGCCAAGACTTTGTGAGCTGAGGTCGGGAGGCTGGGGCACATGGTTTAGAAAAGATTCTTTGTATTTGCCTTGCTCAGATTTTTTGTTTAAATTCAGATTTACAGTAATGACTGATAGTGTGTATTTCCTGGAGCCTGAGTATCTGATGTTGCCCACTTACTTTGAAAATGTTCTATTTAATTTCAAAATAAAATTTCTAGCAGTTGTTGTAGTCATTATCATTTCTCAAATGTATCATTATGCTTGGGCTGCCTGTCTGTGTCAAGCCCAACGAATAAATGACCATGATCTCACACAGGGAAAGCCTCAATAATGAGGTCATTTCCTGCTACTTTGTGACACCACATGACGCTATTCTGATGAAATACACTGAAAGTGGCCATTGTTGCCGCATGTTTTTTATTGAGAGCAGAGTAGCAAAGTTGGTCCATTAGTCCAGCTACTCTAACTGTATTTAACACATGCAAAAAAAAGTCTTATTTGACTCACATACTCTCTTTTGTTCCTGTTACAAAAACACACACATTTTCAACAAGGAAAGCAGAAGAACTGTACACTAATATACTGTATGACTTTCAAAGAAGAGGCCATTGGCTAAATTGGCTAAATTATTTCTTATCATTCATAAACTATAATTTTGGAAGAGTAATCATTTCTCAAAAGTGATAATATGAGCACCTGATTTCAATCATAATTCTGTTTTGTGAAGTTGGACTTGCAAACATAAACTTTTCACATTTTCCCATGCACACACGCTGCCAACAACCTGAGAATCTAACAATTCAGCGGAAATGTTCTGTTCATTCTCTGAAACTAGAAGAACACGAACATGTGTTTATCAAAGTCAACTTTTTTCTTGTTTGCTCAACAGAAATGTTTGCTTCGGTTTAACTTTCAGGCAAAGTCTTCCATCAGGAGCCAATCATGTCCTGAGCACTGTGTTACTATATGCTTGTTGGAGCCAGCTCAGCCAGCATCAGGACATTGTGATTACTATTGCCAATGGTTTGAGTCAGGCAATATTTATTTTACATTAAGAACTCCCCCTAACAACTGTAATGCCAAAGTTTCCCTTCAAATTGATTTTCCTTGGTTTGGAGGACGGAAAGGTGGATTAGTAAGGTTGTCTTGTCCTTTCCTTGGGATCCCCATGCTCTACCCCGAACCATCACTAACTGGCCTCCATTTTCCCTGTTAGGCCCTAAGGCCCTGTTACCTCACTTCAGGTCTGAGCCACTGAAGCTCCAGTGATGGATGTGCCTCGGGGGCTCTCTGTGGGAGGTGGGCTCAGGGCTTCACACTTTCTGCCTGCTTCTCATTGTTAGAGGGGAAGATGTCAGCAGAGTTAAGCCTGCAGTAGCGACACAACAAGCCTTAAGTCATTCCTATTTGATATGCTTTGTTGTTTTTTGCCAGTTTATACAACGCAATACTGTTTTAATCAGCAGAGCAAGTTCCTGAAAGTAGCAACACGTGATATGGCAACAGTTTGAAGCGAAGTTACAGAAGTAGAAGCCACAGCAGAGATAACAAACATGGCTGAAAAGACATAGATGAGCATAATCAACACTTTCAGATTTCACAATGCGGGCAACATACACTGAAAAAAATTTCAAGACCATTTTATTGTTCTAACTGGACCACATTGGTGATGGTGAATATGTAAAAATAAAGTTACATCATGGATAACGACTTTAAATCACAATTTTAACTGTAGATACTGTATATTCTAACTGACACATTAGTCTGTGAATTCCATGAATTAGTATGTGTTGAAATAGTGTAATGTTTCCTTTCAGCTTTACCCACATTCCCACAGCTTAGTTGGTGTTTTCCATTTTCATCAAACCCCAGAGCATGGGAGTGAACATCAAGTTGGCACCTTAGGGTTTTATTATTTTATTGACATGATGACAGAAAAAAGCAATGTTAAACACCATTACTTTTATAACCCTAAATATATAGTGAAAGTGTTTTAAACGTCAACCTACACAAACCCTAATGTTAAACAGTTATTTCAAAATGGAAAGTTGCACTCTTAGTTGCAAACGTTCTATGCTAACTAGCCAGTTAACATCAGCCAATATATACATTAGTATGATAAACAACTTTTCAAGGAAAAAGTATTTCCTTTTTCCTCTCTATATACATTGGTGAAATTATGCAATGAAAAAATTTAAGTCTGCTCCAAAGTCTGCAATCAAGAAATCTTTAGAAGAAGTCATCTAGGCTGGTGCCAGGGCAAACTAAAATTTTAAAATGAGGGGATGAAATTGTAAGTAATCAAATTTAGCTCAACAAAACAGTATTTCGTTGTGATTTATCTTTTTTTGTGAAAGTTCAAAATTCAGAGTTTTGCTTAGAAGGGAGATCTTAGCCACTCTGGCCACAATATTATTGTTATATTTCAATATTGTTATGCATTACAGATGTATTGGGCCACAGGTTTAGTGTAGCCTAGTATAATTTGTAATGAGTAGTAAAGGAGTCAAGCTAAAAGAAACTGTCCAGTCATCACAGCGAGATGAGGCGCAGCAGTGGGTGGCAGAGAAAGCTCCAGTCCAGTTGATGTGAGGAAAGAGACGTCATCTGTGAATGTGCCTCAAATTTCAACACAAAGCTATGGTACCTGATTGTGTTTACACTGTTACTGATTTATTAAGGTCAGCTCTATTCCTATATTACTTGGCCAGTAATGAATAAACAATATTCAATGTCTAGTTTGTTTCTTTAAGCTGTCGTGTATACAGGCAGGAGGAGGGGTGTGGACATACGTCTTCTCAATAGGCCGTGATAATAATGGACCTGTGACCTCATGGTCTGAGAAGCCAGAAGCAAAACCACTGTTCCCAGTACCACAACTTGAATACAAAGGTTAGTTTTTTAACTTCACATTGGCCTAACAATGACTTTTCCAAACATCTGTTGTGGGTAGCTGTCAAGCTGGCTCTGATTAATGCAGAACTTAAATGAATTATGTCACGTTAAAACAATCTTTTTGATTTCCTTGTTTTTTTGAGCATATGAGTTCACTGTTCCAAAGTAATTCGGACTCAGTAAACAAATTCTTAATTCAGCTTGTCTTCAGCCGTTAGAGGTTGCCCTGTCATTACTATTAAAAATAAACCTCATCAATCTTAGTCTCACAAATACTGTCACCACAGCTGTGAACAACACTGTATGAAACATGCTCATAATTAAAGGTACAAGACAATCACATATTTCTCAGTGTTTTGTTTTTATTGCAAACAATTTAATACAAAAGATAAGCTTTTAAGACAATGCCATGTTTACCTACGGAAACTGCATTAAGAAGATGACGAAATGAGAACTAGTGATAGAATATAAAAATGAGGAACACAACATTAAAAAGTATCCTGTTGATTCCAGCAAATTCTTTACAAAAACAGCGGCAGCTTCCATATCCATTAATTCATTTGTTAGAATGAAAAAAGAGAAAACTTCCAGTTTTTCTTTTTTTTTTTTTTTAAGAGAAAGACTCATGGTGTAATTATAAGTAATCTGTACATAACTAGATCAAGAATAAAAGGAACTTTTATACGGTAACATTTACAAATGATAAATAAACAAATTTGTACCACATATGACAGCAAACCATTCCACTGAAAACATTTCATCTCATTTAGCTGCTGCTGAATTAAAAAGATAACTGCAAATAGTTATTTTCAAATAAAATTAATGCTAAAGAATAAATTAAGAAAAAGGTTAGGAGAAAGGATGGGGCTGTAAGAATGAGAGAAGCATGCCAGACTCAGGCCTGATGGCTGTCGAGGAGAGTCAGGTCAAAGGTAACTTCCTGTATTTCCTCACACAAGAAGTCAGAACTATGCTGTGGTTTCAACACTGCAACGCAAGTGGAAGGAGTCTCCCTACTGTGGCTCCAGAGGCACCAATGGTATCAAGGCAGTACCCAGATAAAAGCAAGCATTACTCAGTCACATCTACCAACACAGTAAGGCCCCTAGGATAATTACATGGCACCTGCTATAGCGTTTTCAACACAATCATTTGAGCGAAAGCAAAGAACAAGAAGTAGAATATTTCACTGATGACACGGTCATATCATGGCCATAAATTCAGATCTATTTTGAACCTGCATTGCTATAAAATATTTACAGTACAAAAATTCAAAGCAGAATGTAGGCTATTATAAGACGGCAGTGTCAGTAAACAGACGTTTCTTACTTCTGTACAAAACAATACATTAGTGAGAAGCAAGGCCACTGAGGGTGTTTTTACCTGGCAATCCTTTAGATGTGTTAAACCTTCTAGTCATGATGATGAGGATGCTGATGACACTGATTAAGATGATGTTGACAAGAAACACATACACAGTACATACTAAAATATTTATAACCAGTATGTCCTCACAGAGGATTAAACTTCTTTTAAACTTTATATCTAAAAAAATATAATCAAAATTCCAACCAATACAAAAGGCACTGTTGTGAGCCAATCCAAAGATATACTTTCAGTACTATAAAAAAAAAAGTCCTTGTCATGTTTTTCTGTTGGCAATGACAGGTGTGTGGCATGGCAGCACAAAGGCCACCGGGCAGAAAAAAGTCAATGCATGGGGTGGGTGTTAGTCAGTGCTGAGGCCGACTCCTCATGGCCTGGAGAGCTGTGTGTAAATGGGCTGCTGCTCCCAGTGCTGCGGACTGTGGGTCTGGGGCACAGAGGGCACCCCGGTGGTGTCGGCAATCGGGGTGTACATCGGCCTCTGGCTGGGGCTCATGTAGCTGAAGGTGGAGTACAGGCCGGAGCCTTGACCAGACGCATGGCTGTAGTAGGAGTTGACACCACCTTGGTGGTCTGAATAGTCATACTGTGCTCTTGTGATGGAGGGGTAAGAGGAGGTGCTGTAGTGCTGCAGGTTGAAGGACCCATAGGTTACGTGCTGTGGGGAGCCCTGCTGCTCACTGTAGTGGCTGGGACTCAGCTGCTCTGTCTTGATCTGGGTGGGTCTCTGTTGACCCTGCTGGCCTTGTTCTCCTCCTCCACCCAGGGTGGTCAGGGAGTGTTGCTGCTGTTGCTGCTGCTTGGACATCCAGGCGTGGGCCCCAACATTGGCTGCCTGGCTGACTGAGGAACTGCTGATGCCGTAGCTGCTGGGGTAGCCAGCATGGGCTGCTCCAGTCAGCCCAGCATGGCTGTGAGGCGGCAGGTACTGATCAAACTCATCAACATCAAAGCTCCCCATGTTGGAGATGACTTCGCTGCTCAGCTCGCCAATGTCCACGGCTCCAAAGTCGATGTTGAGCTGGCGACTGGTGCCCTCCTGAATTGGACGCCCCTCACGCTTCAGGTCAGCTTTGCTGGAAGGAAGGTCTGTCTTGGGGGTGGTTGGGGGTGTTGGTGGGCCCTGGGACTGACCTGGTTAGAGGAAAGGCAGAGTTAGCCTCACAATTAAAAATCTAATTTACAAAATGATGCATCTAAAGGACTTCTTATGAAGTGAAATACAAGTATAACTACTAATGCTTTCAGGAGGAGTTTATTGGCATGATGCTGACAGGTGTATTTGCATGGTGGCTTGTAAAACCCATCAATCATTAATTGCTAATTATTAACAGGTGTCTGTTCAAGGCCATAACGGCTTCTACAGACTTTCAAACAGTCCCAAAATTAGTCACTTCTGAAAAAAAATTTTTTTCATTCATTCTTTATTTGAATATGTTTACTTTTCTTACCTGAGTGCTCTCCTGGAGAATGCACCTCCCCCAAACTAGACGCTGGAGAATCGGCCTGCTGCAGCGCCTTGAAGATCGCATTTGGTGAGATGTGGGTTTGCTCGCCGTCCTCAGGATCGTTTTGCCCGTTCTTGACAGATTTTCTCCGCCTTGGCTGGTATTTGTAGTCGGGGTGGTCCTTCTTGTGCTGCACTCTCAAACGCTCAGCTTCTTCCACAAACGGGCGCTTCTCTACTTCGTTGAGCAATCTGAAAATACATTAACATTAAAATGCATTCACAAGACACCGTTTGTTAATTATTTATGATCTATGTGCAATTTATTGAATCGTTACATTCGGCCTAATTGTTTAAGCTTTAAGAATCAACAAGATGCAGCTCAAAGTTTTAGTCTAGGATACGACCTCATCTGTGCATGCACTCCATGCAATCCAAAATGCAATTTAAAATGCATTAGTCATATTCCCAGAATATAGGCTAAAGCTCTACTTGAAACAGCATGAAATGGTGCATGAAATCGTACACTGCGCACAGCGGCACGTTAAGACGCACTGCAAAAGTGAAAGAAAATGCAAAGCGAACCTACCTCCAAAGTTTGCCCAGGGTTTTGCTGAGTTCCGCGTTGTGCAGATGCGGGTATTGATCGGCCAGCTTCCTCCGTGCAGCTTGAGCCCAGACCATGAACGCGTTCATGGGTCTTTTGACGTGGGGTTTACTTTTACTTGAGCCGTTGACGCGCACCGGCATGGGCACCAGCGTCCAGTCGTAGCCCTTCAACACCTGGGACACTGCATCTCTGATACACACGGGGAACTTTTCTTCTTCGCCCTCCTTCTTGTAGTCTGGGCCCAATAGAAGGTGGTTGTCGGACGGCCGGGTGTTCTCAGTGTCCGAACCGGACCCAGACGGGCACGGCGAGCCTGCGGAGTCCTCAGACATGCTGGGGCTGGGAGCGTCAGAGTGACACTTCTCCTGTTCGTCTGTCATCTTCAGGTAAGGGTCGAGGAGATTCATGCGAAAAAGTTAGAAAGAACAGCTTCTCGCAGTAAAAAAAAAAAAAAAGGACAAAATCCTTCTTTCTAAATCCAAGTGCTGTGCCCAAAGACTGCTGTGACAGTCTGTGAGGGCGCACAGCTTGTCTGGCAAACTTGAATCCTTTAAAGTAAAAAAAAAAAGCCAAAACAAGTTTTTGACGCTCCTTCGACTTTTCACAATTTTACAGACAAGAAGACAAATAGCAAAATGATCGCTTTCTAACGCTGAACTTTGAAACTGTGCCTTTTAAAGAGAAAATGTGACTGAGGTCCACTCTTGGTGGATTGCTGAAGAGTGTAGAGACACAGGAGGCGATGCCTGGATTTATGTTTGACGGCAAGGAAATGATTGGGGGAAACTTTTGTAGGCGGAGACGTAATATGACTCTGCTCTACAGAACTCTTGCAGTCAACAACAGTGAAAATCCAACTCAAGTAGGAAAAAGGTGTTTTTTCCCCCTCTATATAATCTTAAGTGTAATATTTATTCAAAACCTAACTTAAAGTTTAAAAAGTTAATACTTACAAGTAAAATATCACACCTTCTGAGATAAAAAGTAGAAGTAGGACAATACTTATTCATCTTAATTATACACAATGATACAATAATGTGAAAGATTTTAATGTTATAGCGATATTAAGGGAAATATATAAAAAAAAATACACAATATGACTTTTCTTTGATCACAGACACAAAGTCTGTATGATGAACATTACAATAGGACAAATCTTCATCAGGAGTGTTAAAATTATAAATAAATATAATTTTATTATACTTGGTTAGACTTTCTTTCACAGGCTCTTTTGCTCATATTTGTACAAATTGTTCGCAAATTGACAAATTGATAAATGTGTTATATGTTGAAATATCCAACTTAACTAAATGTATCTCTATCTCTATTTTTTCTGAGCGCAATAGTCAGCTGTTTGTGGTATACACATTGGTAGATTTAGAAAAAAAGAGCTGTTCTCACCAACACACTACTGAAGTTTTTAAACTTATCTTTCATGGCCGATTTCGAAAGAATAAACTGTTTATTTGTAACTGAATAAATGCGGACAGTTGTCTGAAATGTTTGTTGCACAGAGACAGTTGAGGCAGTGTGACTGTGAAGCTGTTACGGAGCAGCAGTCCTCGGTCGTCTCTCAGCTCTGCTCAGTGTCTACATGGGCCAATAGGGGGAGACAGCAGTCAAGAAACTTGAGAGGAAGCCTTTCAACTGTCCGGGGCAGTAATTATTAAAAGAAAGTAAGAGAGAGGTGTAATACAAGAACATATTTAAAAATGTAAGTTCGCTCTACATTTATGATTAGGCCTTTATTGTTCCAAACAAGGTGACAGGCCAGACATCAAAACTAAAGATTCTCAGAAAGGATGTTCTTTTCGAACAGAAGCAACAAGGGAAGGTAAAAATAATAATAATAATAATAATAATAATAATGTAATGATTGGTGTTTTCAAATTTGCAACATGGTATACAGGATGCAATTTTAAAAACGCTTGTGATTAATATAATATAGATAGATATAGATAATATATCTTTACTACTACTGCTACTCCTTCTGCTCCTGCTACTACTACTACTACTGCTATAACTATACTATATTATTATTATTATTATTATTATTATTATTATTATTATTATTATTATTATTATTATTATTATGCTGATGATAATTATGTTATAACATAACAAATGTATGTACATACAAAATATTATATTATTGCTAATACATGTTACATTTTCTTCATTCAAGCGAAACCATTATATATATATATATAGTCTGTGGAAAAACTGAAGCACAAAACGTGTCACAACATTAAAATTTACTGGATCTGCTCCAGCACTTGTTTTCTGTGGACAAAGGACACTTTGTTGAGTGAGTTCAGTCACTGTAATCCATGTGTTAAATTTTAGTTCCCAAATCCGACTATAAATTACGAGTCCCCAATGGCATCATGAAGAGATTGAAAGTTTGCTATTTTTGTCCCAACTTTATGATTTAGTAATTGAACACTACAGTGATTTCGGTAACGTAAATCTGTGATCATTAAATATATCAAGACACATTAAATGTTGCTTAAATCGAAAATATTGGTCACACTTTTCCTTTTCATAAAGTAAGCTGCTAATCAGGTGAAATCAGGAAAATCCATTCAGTAATTAAATCTATATCAAAACAAGGTAATAAAAAGCTACAGCAAACTCTACAGTTTACTATTTTAAAACTGTAACACAACTTAGATGAAGATTGTGTCTAAAGGTATTCAAAAAACAAATATTCCAAAATGACACATAATAAAAACTTGCATAGATAAAATTTAAGAAAATATTTTTAGTTCAGTGATTGTCCCAGAAAAGGAGTGCCTTTCATTGCGGAAAATAAATATTTGAAATGAATGTCATCGTTCTTTATAAAGAGGGCAGTGGTTCAAGGCTTCCTCTTAAAGCCTTTCAGTCTGTCTTGATCCTGACATTTTCATTAAAAACAGCCCAATATGCCTGTCAGATGTACAGTACCTGCTATTTCTATGGCAGACTGCCATGTCAGCTCCCCCAGATTACACACAATTTAGATTATGGTATTTATCCAAGGTTCATGTTGGTGACAAATAGAGGGGATTAGAAAAAAACTAAAGGGTTTTTGTTTCATCACTAGTTAATAGGTATGATTATGTTGCTTTATAACAATTCAAAATAACCCCCAAAGTACCCCCCCTGTAATAAAGTGTAACATCTGAGATTCCTCTCAGGGTTGTAGCTCATGTCATGCAACAATATTGACATTCAAAAGGGTCAAAATTATACTCTTATGCAAAGCTTGCATTAAATGCACCCTTTGTTAGTACAAGAAAACATACATCTCATAAGAAGGTGAATATTTGTTGTCATTTTAGTTTTTAACTGGACAAGGTTTGTTGTGGGATGTGTGATGAGAGCTGCTGCCTTTAGAAGAAGAAGACATTAGACTTTATTACTCCCACAAGGGGAAATTCAATGTTCTCACTCTGGTGTTATTATTGTTATACACAGAGGTCTGAAATACACACACTTGCAACAACACATGGAGAGATGTCAAAATGACGGGGCTGCCACTCAGTGCGGCGCCACAAGCGGTTGGGGGTTCAGGGGCTTGCTCAAGGCCACCTTCAGCAGTGCCCAGGGTACCTCTCCACCTACCACAACTCTGGTTCGAGCTGGACTCGAACAGTCCTTACAGACTGAGCTACTGACTTCTGAGCTTGTGAGGTGACTGATCTCAACATGTGCAGAAGGAAACCCAGTGATGGCAAACACAGAGGCATCAGAGGTGTGGTTGGGCATGTTCACGCCCCCGCATTGCCCTGCAGACTGACTTACAGTCGATCAGAGGGGGGACGCAGATCCTCAGGGGCCAGGCTCACAGCTTACATGGAACACCCGTCTGCAGGCCGAGCAGGCCTTGGGAAACTTCTCAGCTTGACTTCGAGCCATGGCGTCAAAATTTTGAGGCAAACACTGGGGGTAAACTGCCAAATCATGTCCTCCACCTCTCCTTGCTCTCAGATTCCACTGCAAATGTTTGAACAGTCCGCCCCTCTTTTTTAAAAACCTTTAGGTCATATGTGCTTGGGTGTGTTAGTACAGTAAGTATATGAGTCTTTGCATTGTTGCCCTTGAAGTGTGTTTGTCAAAACAATTGAATCAAAAGAGGAAAATGGCATATGGGTTTTTTATAAAAGGAAGTATTTTTATTAGGTGCACTGTGCAAAGAATTTATAGAATTTCAACCAAATATAATATTTAAAATCTTCAATCGTCATCATGGGAACCATGCTTAAGCATTCATTATGCTGTATGGAGACCTTCTACGCTGAGCTCCATTAGACATAGTGTAATGGCAAGAAGTGCATTAAAACCTTTGCTGGATTTAAATGATCTGCCATGAGACCCATGAAGAATTCTAAGACTTAATTGAGTGACGAATAGTGCAACAGAGGTAGAGGAGGCAGAGGTGGCTTCAGCCACTGACAACCGACATAACACCTGTCTGAGACTTTCCACAGCTAGTGCCAACTGCCCTAGACAAGGCAGAAGACTGCAAGTGGGAGAACTGAGAAAATCCTCTCGGCGAACCATCTCAACTTTTCTTCCGGCTGCTTTCACTGTTGGTTCCTTGTTGAAAAAGCAGCTTTTTGTTAATTCTTCAAAATATCTGGCCACTCTGGTAGCAGAACTATACCCATGCCCATTGTCAGCCAAGGTCTCATAGGGATGAATGGGCTGCCCCAGGTGTTTACCGAGCCAGATCAGAGCGCTTTGGCCACAGGCAACTGTTGACACATGGCATTTTGCAAAGGGTAGGGTTTAAACAGGACTTATCAAGGCCCTGACACCCTCAGAAGGATGGGTTTCTTTTCCCTGCTCTGACTCTCTCACACATACCTGATATCCCATGCAGAACCACAACAGCTCCCAGTGGCTTCACCAGTTAAGACTGAGGGGTGACAGCATGTAGACACATTTCAGATTGCATATTTTGAGATTAATTCAATACTTCGGAAAACACTTACACTATATACTGTACATATTTAGAAAGCAAGAACCATGCAACACAACAATAAAGTATAATGTTCAAATCATATTCTGCATGTCCAAGCTGTCTTCATAACTGCATGATTATTTATTGACCCGGCAGCTGCCACCTCCATCAGGTCAAAGCAGATACCACATTAGATAGCTCAGCTATGCCACTAAGGAAATACAACTGGGAAACAAATGTATCATGGCTTTCACCCCCTATGGCCAGCAGTGTGTGGTGATTGTGGCTGCACGCTTTATTGTATATCTTCTCCTTTCGCTGGCCTCCCCTGGAGATAGGGCCACTGTAATTTCAGCCTTATCTGCTCCTGACTTTTAGTAAACTGAAACACCTTGGGCACTCATTGATAGTTTATCTGCAGGGAAGGAAACGCAGGCTGATCTGGAAAAAACTGTGACACCAATAGTTTTTGCTAAACATCATTAGCGTTGGCTAGGTGCCACCATTGAGCCATTATCATAAAGCAAAAACCACAATAAAACAGAATGTGATAAATTCACAACAACAATGGCCCATTATAGTTTAACTTGTGAAAGTATTTAAAAATTCTAATTGCTTTTTTTTTGTCTTGAGAAAACCTTAATGCAGCTTGCTTGCATTAAATCCAACCTTTCTGACAGAATATCTGAAAAAACAATAATGAACTCTGCTGAGTAACGACATGGTTACCCTCTATGCCTTTAGGTGAAGTGACCTCTGAGTTGGTTCAGATGACAATGAAATGCTATAAAAGCAGAGCGTGATCTCCGCAGGTCACTCTCCTACATTTCCAATAATAGAGCCTGACTTGTAATTACGTCGGAATGACAAAGGCTCATTCTCAAAGTGCTGACAAATGTTATGACATTGCCCGGGTCTTTGTAGAAACTAATAATGGGCTCACGACCTCAACAGGGGTCCGCTCAACAGAGAACAGGTGACAGGTTGAATTGATGAATTAAAATAATGCCTTTCTTGTGCTGTCACCATTATTTACAATGCTACAAGATTACTTTAAGATAGACCAACTCTTAGAAAGAGATAATTACACAATTTCTCTATTCCAAATGAAAACCCTTGCTCCGTGACTCAGCTATAGACTTTCTTGGTTTGGTATAACCAGTAGCTTATGGATGTGATGATGGTTTGTGAACTTTGGATGATTGAGCAACTGTTAAGTGAAAGTTGCGTCACATTTCCAACTCCATCCATCTGCTGAGGAAGACCATGATACCTATATGAGTACCTACAGAAAAAAAAGTTCCATCTCATAATTGTTTAATCAAATGTTAATAAAATGTACTAGTGCCCAGACTTCATGTTTTGAAATGTTGTTAAATTCTCTTCTGTCATGGATTCTTGCACCATTGTGTCTGGAGCGTAGTGCTGACTCAGGCCGGCTACAGTACTAGCAGCTCCCTGGCACCGCTACACATGAAAAGTCCCATCCGCATCTCGGGATGATGTCAGTGTGGCACCTCTGCCTGCACACAGAGACACCTTTCACAAAGAGCCTGTATGCCCTCAGGTCTGGTCTACGTAACGGAATATTCAGCTCTCCTCCCCTCCTACCTGTTTCTATGATCAGGTGTATATGAGACTGTTGTTGTTGCCTGCAGTGTCATAACCTAAAAATAAATTCTAATGTGTTTTCCTACTTCCCCTTCTCATTTCTGTCACCTGCGCTTACATCCTTTTTTTTTTTTTTCTGACTACAAAGTTTTTAACTCAGTATGCCCACTATCCTAGTGATTTTAACGCAGCTGTAACAGTTTTAATAAATTTAGATACATTTAGAAAACATTGCATAATTTCACAAATCCCATGTGTCATGTTTTTTTTGTCATATTTCTCCCCACTTTTCTCTAGTTTCATAATCCTTCCACCTTAACCTGGTCCTTTCAGCAGGACTCATTAGTTGGGATGGCTGATGAAAAGGTCCATTCTTTCTACACAGTCACCATGATACTAGCAATACTGAGTTAATGAAAGAGTGATGATGTCTAATCACCTTCCAGAGGATAGCACCTGCACAAGAGTCAGTATCCAAGTCCTTGCTGAATACTCACAAATGGATGGCCTACAGATGTACTTCCTTTTAGCAGTGACCATGGTTATAGCTTTGATATCACTTGTTGCAGGGGAAATGGGAATATCTTGTGTGGTCGAGCAGATCGAGTTTTAGTAAGTGTTTCCACTGGGGATTTCAGTATTAGACCGTGGCAATGGGATTAATACGTTTAGAAAGGGCAGGGGTGAAATGAACAATGACATACTTCAAGGGCTTTAAAACAGTGTCTTATTACAATGGGGAGAACCAAGTCTATTCTTGACAAATCCTATTTCAGGCCAAAGGAAAAAGAGAAGGTGAACAAACAGCACTTAGCAACCATACACTGTACACAAAAAAACATATTTGTCTATATTTATGTTCATCTTCACATGAAAAATGAAAAAAGTCAAGTTTGATCCTGTTTTAGGACTAGCAAACATGGCGGATTACTACTATCATTTATTATCACTTACCAATTGACAAATAAGTAAATAAATAATAATTAGGACAGTGGGGCAAAGTGCCACTAATACTAAATGCCTGAAACCAGGCTCGTCTGGTATCACAACCCAGCCGGCTTTACGCTTTGTAAGCAGAGCATACGCTTACGCGAACCGAGCCACACAACTATTCCAGCCGCTCCAGCCATGATTTGTGTGTCAGATATAACGTTAAATTACTTGCCCACGGACATTCAGCATACCTTCTAGTTTGCCATGCTGTTGTTGTGGTATGAAGAGCTGTAAAAATCGCTGTTTCTGTTGTCCTGGCGCAACCTCGCCCTCTCTGCATGTTATGACCCTTTTCCTTTTTATGTCTTTTATGGTTTTCCATTGGGGAAAAGCTGTACCTGGTACCTGGTACCTGGTACCTGGTACCTGGTACTTTTTTTTTCGTATCGCCTCCGTCGAGGTTCCAAGCGAGTTAGATTGAGCTGAGGCGACCAGTCTCTGATTGGTCAGAGAGAATCTTCACTTTTCACTGCATCATCATTGCATGCACCAGACGGGGGCCAGCATTTTAGATTTTACAATTTGTGTATGCTATTTCATCACTAAATCCACTTCTGCGAAGTTTTGAGGCTAGAAATCAACTGTGTAGATTTCAAATAATGGTAGTTTTACGAAAATCCATGGCAGATTGAAAATCTTTTTTTTTCAGACATGAGAAGCTCCACAAGTGAGGGCAGGGGGCTAGTGAGCCAACCGTACGGGTAGCTAGCTAGCCTGCTGGCCAGCAGTTGCCTCACAGCCCCCTGCAGCCAATTCAGCAACAACGGCAGAGGAAACCACAGCTGTAAGATTTTTGTACCGCTATTCTGTCTTCTGAGTTATGCTGAGAGGTTTTAACTTAAACCAAGAGACATTTAGTGTTTGTGGATTGCGTGTGTGTGTGATTCATGCCGCACATTGACATAAACTGGTATTACTATTAGTTATAAAACATTAAATCAAAGTTCATAATACATTATGAACTTTGCTATAGCGCCTAATGCATGTTTGTAAGTGATTATAACAACTGTTATAATGTCTTATGGAAGCATTATATCGTGTTATAAATATATGCATAAGTCATTATAGTGATGACCTTCATAGAAAGTTTTACCACTTATTAATAAAAGCAGCTATAAATACTAGTAAGCGCTATTGGCACATATCACATAAATGGGGTAAATACCTAGGGAAAGAAGTTAGAGTTAACAAAAAGTGCAATCAATACAAGATAATTGTAGGGGATAGAAGAAGAAGAGCACAGGAGATGCATGTTGTTAAAGATAGCTATTCATTGACTTCTACTCAATCAAGATCACTTTTTGTGTTGGTAGTGTGAGTCAACACACATAAAAATATTTTTTTATGTTTTTTATTTTTTTTTTATCTGAGACAGTCAGCAGCAGTTTCTTTCCTCTCCCTATCCTTACATGTCCTTCCTCTTTTTTTTGGCTGTCTAATGATCACTTTGGTGTCTATGATCAGCATGATCAGGGGCTGTAAGTGTAGACAGGGAGAGACATCAGGCGAAATACTGTATGTGCCAAGCATAACACAGCGCTCAGGGCTGTGTGTGTCTCCCCTCTCTCCTTCCTCCTTTTCTTCCCCCAGCTCCTTTCGGGTGCTCCTGTGTTCAGGCTGGCTCGGCCACAGCAGGGAAGCTCCATCTAATTGGAGTGGCCCGGCGGTGGTGGCCCCAAACCTCCGGGAGCCAGGCTCGTGCATTCTAATGTTACTCTCAAAGGAAATTGTCCTCCACTATTTCCTGAGATCAAATATTTGAGCAGCGTGGTTACCATTCTTGGTGGGAGCAAGAAAACTGTAACAGGTTTATTAGATTTGCTGCAGAGCTCAGTGCTGTCCTGTCTGCTGTAGCTTGCTGTGTCCTGGCACTAGAATGGTGAGTTCATCACAGGTTAGGTAGCTGGCATACCACGCAGTTACTGGCCGGTTGTCATGATAAATGGAGGATTTCTTGGAGGAGTGTCAATAAACGTCAATACCATATATCTAGTTTGTATATAATGTTTCTATAGATTTAGAGTATTGAATATTACAATCACAAAATGTGCCCGTTGAATGGAACATCAGTATGTTTAAGTTGTTATGATACAATTTTCTCCTCATTCACTTCAATGAATGAGCCCAACGTAGAGGGCTCTGGCAAAAGAAAATCGCAAAAAAGTTGAACCAGACTCAATGTTTGCCACAACACAATCAATGTCATATTGTGCTGGCCAAACAAATACATGCAAACATTCATCCATGGTAGAATTCTACTTTTGATCTCACAATCATTGAAGCAAAGGATAAAAGGATAACTTTACAGAGCTGTAAAATCCTGTCTTGTAGTATATTAAAGTGCTGTGTAGTGTTTTGATGTCTGATAAACCTAAAAACTCACAGGAGTGTTACTCAAACAAGACTTCTTGTATTCTATTTCATGTTCTCGACAATACCTGTAGTAACACACCCACGCTTAGGCACTGCTATTTTTGGCCCGTGTGTAAATAATCTCATACTTACCATACTGACAACAGACGAAATGGTCTGAACTTAAGATAGACTTTCCGCTCATTATTTCCTCTGTATTTGTCACTGTATCCTACTGAGGTAGACTTTGAATAGTGACTCAGGTGTGTGGTTTCAACTGTCAGAGGTGAACCCAGGTGGCAGGTTTTTCTTTGAGTCTATAGGAAGTTCAGAGAGACATATTGACACAAAGATGAGGTTTTGTCCAGTTCTCACAGCTTACAGACACTGACTCACCAAACAGGTTATCAGGAAGCCGTGACCCTCTTATCGCACCGCCATGCACACTGTAATTAAAAATCTAGAGTTACCCAGCACCTACACCTCAGCGCACTCCTGTGACCTGAAACTGTGGCTTCAGCGCACTTCAGTTTGGTTGAAGTTGCTCACTGAGGCCTAACTCTAATAATGGGTGCCTATACAGAAGGATGTGCAGATGGCAGACCCCGAGAAGGAGCAGATGAAGTTCGATGGATTACCCTGAGGTGGTGATTGTGTGTTTGGGGGAGTGGAAAGTTTTGTCAGTAAACCCAGTCCAAGTCTCTTGGGTCTCCACTTAAAGTGGTGCATGGAACAGGAAGGAAAAGAAACACCTCTGCATGTTTCTCACCAGCCTAAAGATCACAAGCCCAGGGAGGGAGAGGGTGTGACACAAGGCACGTGCAGTCCCACAAGGGGCTGGAATTTACAGTTGAAGGTGAAGGCTAATGGCGAGGAAAAACAACAATATGGAAAAATGAATATGAGCTGGAAGGGGTAGGAGAGCAGCGTGTCTATGTTACATTACTTGATCTGAAGGAAGAGAATTTAAGCAACATATCAGTATCTTGGTAATGAGCACTGCCATTTGGCCTTGAAGTGGCATTTAGTTTTAAGTGACTGTTTTAGAGTTTCTTAGGCCCCATCCACACTACTCCGTTTTAGTTTACAAACGGAGAATTAAAACAAATACGATCTCCGTCCACACCAGCGTTTCCGCTGCGTTTTGGAGTTGATCTCTGTCTACATTGAAACGCACAGCTAGGACCCGTTCAGGTGCACTGGGCATGTGCGTGCCAGTGTAAACATGAAGCAGATCGTCTATTCCGTAGTTACAGAAGATTTTGCAAAAGAATAAATAAATACAGACTAAGCATCAGACCAGTTTTTTTTTTTTTTTGCATGAATCAATAACAAGCTGGGACTGTTACTGAATGTAACACGGGAGTGTGGAGGCAGAAAACGGCGACATGCACAGTACAAGTGTAGGCAGATGAGTGTTATTTACACGGTACAGAATATTTTAATAAAAATATGTTGTCAAAAACCCGGTCAGCAGCATCGTGTTTCTGCTTTGCAAGACCCAATCAGAGAGCCGAGCGTGAGCGGCTGCGTCATCGTTTCTAAAGTCCTCCGTTTTGGCCTGTCTTCACTAAAACACCCTCCGGAGTTTTGAAATGCAAAACGAGGTCGGTAGCGTTTTTTCAAACTTCTCCGTTTTAGGTCTTCGTTTTCATCGTTGTAGTCTGGAGGGGAGGTGCAAACGTAGCAAAAGGTCTCTGTTTTAATTAGAAAACGCAGTAGTGTGGATGGGGCCTTAGTCACTTTCTTTGAGGTAACCAGACTCGAAGGGAACACATCTTACCACTTTCATACCGGTACAGTCAGGAGCCAAAATTTCAGTGAGAATTGAGGTGGAAATCCCTGTTTTAGGCGTGACTAGGTAGAGTCTTTGTCCGTGGCAGTGACAGGACATAAACAGGCACCTACTCAACAGGCGCCATCTGATTTTTATCACTTTTGAAAACTGACTCCACTTCCCCAACCTCTCTACTCTATGGGGTTCTGCATACATTTCTTATTGACACAAATGATAATAGGTAATTCTATATGGGCCCAGTCCAAATCTACCATCAACAGTCTCAGTTATGAAGTTAATACCTCTACTTTAATACTACCACATTGTTTTTATGAAAATAAATATTTGTAAGCCATCTATTTGACTTTATGAACTGCGTTGACACTTTCAACAGAACTTCTATGGATAGAATTGCCAACCCAATGGACTTAAATAGCAGAGTGTAATGAATTTAATTTGGGATTAAAGTTTGTATCGGCAGCATAAACAACATTAAACCACACCTACAATACAGGGATTAGATACAGGTTGTGTATTTGTTATGGCAACCTTTTTATTTTCCTAAAATGAACTGCTTATGAATATGTATCAGCTAAAGGTTAATGTAGTCCCTTTGCTGTACTTGCCTGAAATCTGGATTCCATCAAGTCATGTAGCGCATTACTGAAAATCCACTCTGCTCCACCGGTGTGTTTTTTTAAAACAAGAGAGTTTTATGAAATCAGACCTCCATTACGTTCAACAGGCTCATGCTTTTGGAGGACCCTGCAGTGTTAATCAGCCAATGAGAGGCTATTCGATTGGAAGCTGGTTGTTCCAGGCCAGTTATTGCCCTAGAGGCTCAGTGTGGCTGAAACAGATATGGTGGATCTCAGGGGCTTTCTCCAAACACTGAGGTTTGGCTGATCTACAGGGTGCCAATGCGGGTGATGCCTGCTTTCACACATTATGAGAGACTGCAATAGCTGAGCCAATTACATAATAATGATCTCATCCCTCTACAGCGATCCCACATGACAGCCAGTCTATTTCCATGTTACTATCACCTCGGGAGTCATGGAATGGGGTGGCATTATAATACTGTAAGTAAGTTAAATATGGACACACATTTATGCAGAGGTTTGACAAGTGTCTCCTATGACGCCGCACAAGGACTAACACTTCTACTCTGAACAATTGAAGTATTCATTTATTGTTTGTTGAATGTCTTTTTCAGTGAAAGACATACTAGGACTTCTATCTTTCAGTGGAATTTGTCATCTGCATGAATTTCCTTTCATGGATACAGGTTTCATCATATAACTGAAGTTGATTTTTGAGTATTATATATTAAATAGATTAAATAGCCTAAAAAGAGCCATATCAATAGGAAAGTTGTGATGTGTGCGTAAGAATACAAGAAGATTTTTGTTCATAAATGGTTTGACATTTTAAACAAAATGTCAGAATCATGCTATATATGGCCTAGAAATGGTCTGTGAAATTAGAACACTCAATATGTGTCTGTATTATTGACTTTCTCAGAAGGGACTGCATCCACAGATGTCTGAAATCAAGCGAAATACAGACTCAGACTAATGTCTCAGTCCCTGTCTGTGCCAGCTTTCTGAGCCAAGAACAGGGGAAACAAAGCGGGGCACAGAGCAACGATGAGGTGCACAAGGCGAACGCAGACAGCAGCCAGATGAAGTTTACTTAACTGATCCGACCATAAAATCCAGAGTTTGATTAGGCAGCCTGAAGCAGTCACATTAGCCAAAGAAAGACTAATAATCATGATCACTGCTGGACTCTTCATTTCACCTCCCTGTTGCGCTGGACTCAGTGCACCAGCCCCATTCCATTCCTGTTTTTTCATTCAGCCAGCATCACTATACAAGTGATGCAGTGTCCTTTCCAAATCAAAGTCATAAAAATGGCCTTGCCTCCAATGCTCTGCACCACCTCTTTCCTGTTCTCCCTCCACCCCCACCGCCCTAAAGCTGTCAGCCTCGGCTGCTGTTCCCTTGAGGGAAAATCCAGCATATGAAACCTCACAGCAAGTCACTCAGCCAGAAAACTGTAGGCTGGACAGCCCTCGCGGTCTATCATGCTGTCATAAGGTTTCTATAACACTCAGCAACTTATCACCATTTTACAGTTGTCTTGCCAATTATTGTTTATCCTTTGCAGAATCTGAGGGATTGCATATGAAAGTACAATAGAGTACAATACTCTAAAACCAGCAACAGCTGTGTGTGCGCAGGCTGCCTAGTTGAGAAGTTACCACTGCAGTGGTAGTTTGACTTCTGAAGAGAGACCTTTGAGGCTTTAATAGTCAGCTAAATTAATAAATGTAAATATAAACATGTCCTTTTGACAAGAAACAGTGCATGGTAACATTGAAAGAAATGCATCAGTAAGCTGATTAAAGCAACATTATATGAGATTTGGTATGATTTGTCGCCCGGCCTATCATTTCAGAGTGTAATTCACTACATAATGTCTTGAAACTTGGGTGGCAATAACAAAGCTAGAGCAAGAGCACTTAGAGTAGTGTTACCAATGTCCGAGTGTGTTATTTAGTGAGCTAGCTACACCTCTGTCTGTGAAACCTCTTGCTGATTTTGCTCATGTCGCTAACTTTGCTAACACAGATAAACAACAAGCAAGTGCAACACAACACAGTAAGCTAGCTAATAATTTATTGCTTACTAGTCCAGCAGCAAGAAGGCCGATTTGTCATTTGTCTTGCATCCTTTCAGCTATTTTAGCTGAAGCCAACGAGTAAAAGCCAGTCTGAAATTTACTCTTGTCCCTGTCTCTTGCTCACTCTTTATTTTTCTCTGTCTTGCTTCCTCTGACAATGTCTTCTTCGGTCTCTTTTCACCCTCTGCCATATCCATACTGACAATATCAAGTTAGCTTCTTTGAAAAAACTTACACCGGACATTGTATACTTTTTGCTTCTTAATATAGCTTGCTGAAAAGTAGTGTTGGTGCAGCATAATGCCATTGTCATGATAAATGTCCACACTTTTTTTAGCTCTGTGGCAGCGCTGGAGAAAGGATGGATGGATGGATGAATCCATTATCATTCTGGTATAGGGGGGATGAAAGCTGGCTTGCTTGTATTTTTTTTAACCAATCACAATCGTCAAATCAGATAACTAACATAGGGGTTTGTCAACCTGTACAGTCCATGACCACTGTGTTGTTTCTTTTAATGTTAAGGTTTGGCAGCTTAAACACTTTTAGAGAAAGATTGTGGTTAAGGTAAATACGAAAACCAACATGTATTACAAGTATGTGAGGAGACACTAATTCATGTCTGAAAGTTGGACAACCAACACGCCCATCACCATCACACCCTCATCCACCTCACT
Source organism: Micropterus salmoides (assembly GCF_014851395.1). NCBI lineage: Eukaryota > Metazoa > Chordata > Actinopteri > Centrarchiformes > Centrarchidae > Micropterus > Micropterus salmoides. The sequence goes on from NW_024040041.1 coordinate 19,882,742, forward strand.
ACCTAAAGGGCAAACTACTTCCAACATTGGCACTGAAGTTTGGCAGGAGGTTGAGCATCCAATGCTAAGAAACATTGTCATTCCCTATCATACACACGATGTACTTTAAAACATAAAGTTTATTTCCAATCATTGTTGACCGTGATAACAATGTATTTTACAGAACTTAAGGAAAGCCAATGCTAATCATTGTTGTTGACATAATTTGGCTCAATTACACTCCCATGCAGCCAATCAGATTCATTTAAAGCCAAAAGAGAACAGACCCCAGTAGCAAATTTTTTTGTCTAACTCAACCGCAACCCCTCTACAAAACACACGTCCTTTGCCTCACTAGGCACTTATATTCAATTTGTCAAATGCTCTCACTAAACATGCAGAATAGAGAGGCCCCCCTGTCTACATTTCAGTGGCACAGCTAACCAGGTCAGAGTTCATCTGAGGACGGCTTCCAGCATTTCTTGCTTGTTTGCAGACGGTGTGGTGCAGACTAGGAAACAGAGGGAATATTCTGCTCTGCCAGGTGTGTGTCAAAGCTGAAAACTAATAGTGTGGATTTTGACCTGAAAGAGAATAGATGCTGCACACCTTTTCCAAGATCTGAAATCTGATCCAAAAAAAAAAATTATGATGTTTTTCATTTCTCCACTCGCTAATTAGGTTTAAGATCATCAGCCTTGAAGGTACATGCCTCTCTATTTAGTTATTGTTATTAAGTTTGACATTTAAACACAAGTATCCTTGAAATCATTTCACTGGGAACAGATTCTGATATCATTAAAATGTGTGAATGTCATTAGAAGACTCACTTTTACTTATACTGTTTTTGCACTGATTTGTCCCTCTACTTTTCTAACCTTTCCACAGTTGCAAATTTTATTTTGTTATTACCACAAAAGTATTGACCTTAATTTTCATGCTTGAATCCTGAAATAAGCACAAAGAAGGGCCTCTGCATAAAGAGTTGTATATGGATGTGGTTATAGCAGCCACTTGTGAAGTTAATATGTCCTGTAAAAACATTGAAAGGGATATTTATGACATCTTTATGCATTAGAGGACTTTATTTTATGAGGATTTTATGCTTCCTTGGGGTCACTATAACCTTTAGCTTTATTTTTAGGGTAGTTTTTATTTGTATTTGCGTAGTTTTTACCACCAACTATCCCTTTTCTTCCCTCAAACATCATGTATAATTATGAATGTAGCTGCTTTCCTAATTTGAATTATTGAGTTGTATTTTTGTGGAATCGGCGTGGAATGGCAGACAAAGAGACGTTCCTGCTTTGCAACTTTTACACTACTTTCTCAGCTAATTTTCAGCCTCGCAGGCATCCTCATGCAGAGAGGCTTCAGCTGTAATGCATGTGCTTGGCAGTCAATTCTCTGTTTGCATCCAGATGTTGCTTGGCTGATGCACAGCACACTTGTCAAATGAAACCCGGTGACGTTTCAGTGGCAATTATTCTCTTTGTGCTCAAGTGTAACTACACACATTCGCACGCACGCACACACACACACACACACATGCACACACACACACACACACACACACTCAGAAAGAAATCTGCCAACAAATCTGCATTTGCCAGGAAGTAATTGTTTCCATGTAGCTCCATAAGATGCAAAACTCAAACAGCGTTTTATTTGCGAAACTGTTTTCTAATCTGTAAGACCTGAAGGAATGATGTTGTTGTATGATTAATAATTAATCAAATTCAAGGTTACTTGCTTTTTAATATTCTTCTAAAATATTTGCTTTAAAATAATGTCATGTCCATGTCTTCATGGTCACTTTGTGAAGGTTAAATTTGTCAGTACTTTTCTATCTCGGCCTTTTAAATATGAAGGAAAGATGTCAGCAACTGCCAAGACTTTTCTGGGTCCACCCTGAGGAGAGGAGTTGGAGTGAGTGGCAGAGGAAAAGGGTGGGGTGAGAACACAGAATAAAAGAGGTGGTGCGATGATCGGGAAGGGCGGTTTGGTCTGACATCCAACTCCTCAGCACACTTACTCAGGCTGGTGATGTTTTCCTTGTGTCGGCCTGGAAGCTGGTCATAAAAGTTTCCAGTCACTTTCTGTTTGTTCATTATTGGGACATTCTGTTAAGTGCGCACTTAGCACACAGGTTACTATGTGACTGGCACAAAGTAAAAATAAAATTCTCTGATATATTGATATCTCCGGACTGTACATTCACTACTTCTCTAATTTGCGTTGGAAATCACACATGCACGAGCCGAGCATCGTCTTTTGAGATTTCCAGCATCTGTGCTCCGACCTCTGATCAGCAAAAAAATTACCTAATATGAATCCCCAATTGATGCAGTTACATTCAAAATTATCATCATGACATCTTTATGTATGAATTGTCCATTCGTCTCGACACAGAGGACACATGGAGAGTAAGAATGAGCCCAGTGGTGGTTTTATGGCTCCTGGTTTTATAAGACAAGGGTGGGATGGTGGAGGTGAGGGGGAGTCAGTGAGCTTTAACAGGCACTTGGGGTTTGATGACTGCTGAGGAGCTACTTGAGGATTTGTGTCATTTTATGGCTGGGGTTATAGAGGAGCGAGGCTAAGTTACATGCAGGACCTCAGCTGTGTTTCAAGCTTGCTGGGCTGCCCAGATAGAAATGTGAGTCACACAGATGATGCCTTCCTTCTGTTGTATAGGACTAGTGGGAGTTGGGTGGTGGATGTAGTCTGCATGTGAAAACCTAAATAAACCTACTACGGGTGTCAGGAAGGGAAATACAAACACCTGTCACCTGGGTGTCAAACACCAGCAGCCAATTAGACACTAATGGAAATAGGGAAATGGAAATTTTGCATCTACTGAAATTAGTTATTCCTTAGATGTTAAGTGAAATAAACTGTAACTAAAAAGGCACTGTGACTTGCTCATTACATCAAAGGTTAAGGCTAAACAAACACTTGACACAGAAACTCAAAGGCATGATGATAATCACCTTGAAAACCCAATGAAACGCAACACTCTCACTTAGCACTTGCATTTCTAAGTGGTAAATCTGTTTGTTTGTTCTGAGTACACATCCCGAACCTAAAGACAGAAAGGCTCCTACACCGTCCTCTCTATGTGGTGGTAGAGGAGGTGCTGAAAAGCGTTGATTAACCTTCTGGAAGTAGGCAATAGGTACACACCACTTGAAAATTAAGTAGTCCATCTGCCTTTGTAATAAAGAGCCACTGATTACTACAAAGATTAAACAAACTTATAACTAATATTTCCTTCTTTTGTTTTTTTGTGTGTTTAGAGTATCTCTTTCTTGAGTTGGGTTAATTTGCATGTATTAGGGCTGTCCAGTAGATAAATTATCACCAGTCTCAGTGCACAGAGTAGCTGTCCCAGCTGTAAACCACCAGGAGCTTAGTGCCTAGTTAGAGGTCGGAGGTTAATGTGGTGCTAGAGGCAATACACGACACTGTCCTAAATATAGCCCTTTATATATAGTCAAAACTGTCTTTTGACCCCAGGGACTCTGGAGTAGACATTTAAGAGGTGATTTGTCTCCATTTGTTGACAGAGGACACTCTGTCCCACTCAGTGGGAACTCTTATTTTCTTCAGATCTTACAATGGAGTAAGATGTCACACTTATTGACAGCTCAATTCATGCATAAATACTGCATCTAAGGTGGTATGTTTAATCAATGAAATGGTCTCAGTTATTCAGGCTAACAATGGGCTCATGTTCCCAATTAGAACATAGAAATAAAGACAGAAGAAGCATCTGTTGGTAATTATTGACCACGTACCTCGCAGCCCTGCAGTGACTTTGAAAGGAACAAAACTTTTCTCACTGGCTCTCAAGAAAAGCTGGCCTACAGCAGAGAAAATTATCAGTGGCCATGTCCCGTGAGTTCAGCCGCTCTGCATGCAGACCACCGTAACTGCTGTGGAACGCTGGCCTGATCAAGCCTTCCTGTTTCCCTCTGTGTGAGCATGCATGGCTCAGTGCAAAGTAAGCAGAGGGATGCTACGTGTTGGGACTGCTTTAGGTCCTGCAGTCAGCCAACTGTGTTGAGACAGATTGCGCTTTTGCTTGGGCTTGACATCTCGGGCCGTCTGCGTCTTGCCAGAGAGCCTTCCGAGACGAGGAGGGAAAGGAACTGCCCGGTGAGCCTGTCTCGTCTCAGCATCCACCCGCTCAGGCCTGCTTTCCGGCCAGGGCTCTTAATTGTGTCTCTGGGTGAAGTGGTAGCAGCCCAGCGGTGGGAGAGGGGGCATGTATGTGTGATGTGAATAAGACCACACACACAATCACATGCAGTCACACATATGCACAATCACACAAATACAGTTATAATTATACGTGACTATTTTTGGATATTTGTGGTCCACAGAACAGAAAGTCCCTGATACATACCAGACCATAGAATTAGTCCTAGTTTGGCTAATGCCTGGATGGTTTAACTAAAACCAGGCGCAGATACTAATTCAATTCAAAAGTAATATCCAGTTTTATGGCAAAGCCAGAAAGTTTGGTTTTTAACTTTAATTCAACCCAAGATATGTTATTTTGATGGGTATAATTTGTATATTTTGTGAATATGTCAATTGAACGGCAGTGTCACATATCTAGGATGGGGTGTATTTAACCAGTTCCAGAAATAGATTCACAGCATGCCTCCTCCTTCTTGCCTTCGTCAGAAGACTATCCCATAACAGTGATGTCACCAAGTCTTCCTCACACCTAGCCGAAAGGATTCAGTACTGGCTCAGGTTGACCGCAGTCTGGCCAGCTTCCTGTCTGACCATCATGGACAAACACAGAGAGACAGGCAGCAAACACGGGTGCATCCACCTGTTAACACAGCCAGGTCACAGGGGCCAAAGACAGCAGGGGAAAGGGCTCAGTTCCAGAAGGAGAGAAATATCTCTTATAGGGCCACAGTTGAATTGTATTTCACAACATGGTAGAAAAGCCTGGCGAAAATGTTAACATTAACAGAGAGGGCCTAGAAATGGCATGTTTATCTTTTTGCCCTTTGTTCCAGCTTTGGCTCTCACTGCTTTGTGTAATGCCTGTTTTACCAGGAAATATAGCTGTAATGAATGAATGTACTTGCAGTGGACTCTCCAAAGCATGCCCAGACTGGTCACTGCTTTGGGGTTTTATAGTATTTGGCTCAAACTGAACATTTTTCAGTCTGTCTCCAGTTGTCAGATTCCTTAATTGGGGAAGTCCGACCACCTACGTAAATTTATCTTATGCGTGTGCATGCAGCCGACCGACCATCGTGTTTATGTAGTGGTAATTGGTGGACAGGTGGGATGGAGGCCTGTTGTTTTGCTTTACCTTCTCTGCGGTAATTCAGAACCCGGCTAACTAGACCTTGCTTAACCCCCAGACTTTAGCCCCAATCAACACATGGATATTAGGCACCATGCAACCTTTGCCTTTGTGCATCAGTGAACTGGTCTGTGGTAAAAACCTGTCAAAATATCCCGCTCTCATTTCTGTTCGGCGACAGCAACAAGACCTCTACAGTAATTTCCAGAAATCTGTCCAAATTGCTTAAGTCTTAAATTATCTATAATTGGCCCCTGCGTTATGTTACTGGGGGTAGCCTCCAATCATGTGGTGGGAAGCAGAAAGGACTCTAGTCACTTCCAGCTGGTTAATGATGGCCAAACGGGTGCTTACCAACATCACACCAGTTGCCAAAGGTTACCACGGATGAATATTAGCTCGATGTGAGGTTTATTTTACTAAATGGCATGGGCACTTATGTGTGGCAAGCCACTCTCAATTACTATGAATAATTTCACTTCTGGTACAATGCGCACTTGTCTGACTTCAATTTCAACTTCTTTTTCATTTTCCTCTATGACAGCTTTCTGTGTTGTCTTACCTTTGGGAATAAAACCTTTGAGATTCCTTTATTTGTGATCCAGCTTGCTTTGCAATTGAAGATTCACTCAACTGGATGTTCTCAATATTTATTCCTAAGTGAACCCCCACAGCTAGCAGTCAGTCTATGCAATGTCAGTATTATCTTTTTAGTACCTGACTCACCTGTAACCTGAACTCTCTAAATAGCAATGATAACAGGCTACTCTGTATGGGGTCACACTGCATTAGGGGTCAGGGTGAGACAGACTCTCTCTTTGTGCTTTGCCAATGAAGTTTAGGACCAGGGCTAATCAGGGGGGAGAAAGCGTACACCACTCCAAATCAGCTCCAGCTAGGCCAGCTGAATTTATCTCAAACTTATTAACTTTGCTCAGGGCTCAAATTGAAACCAGCTCGGTTGCTCACAGTCGAGAGGTGCTGAGTGTGAGAAGTGACAGTATGATTTACAGGCGGAGCCATGCCGCAGATGCTGCAGTCGAGGACTGCTTAGGAGGGAGGGGTGAAGTGAAGCATTTTCACCAGACAGGAAACCCTGTAACTCTGGAGAGCTCTGTTAGTCCCGAAGTGACAGAAAACCGACAGTCAGCTCACGATGAGAACATCACTTTCAGGGTCATGGGTGTCTATGGAACCAAACTCAGCACATAAAAAGTCAAGTTGGTTGGAATGGTTGAAAGCAGAGAAGCCTTGTGTATAGAAAAAGATAACGATGCTGTAGCCCTACCAAAAACAAAAAATCGGGTTTATGGAAAGTTATACATTTTCCAGGTGAAATTGCCTCTGCATTCAATATATTTATACACTTGCCTTCTCATATTTTATTGTGCAAGTATATTTTGTGTTGCCACAAAAGACATTTTCCTTCTGAAATCACCTGATGATTTGCCCACAGCTCAGTTGCTGCTACAAATGGAACTGGCCCTTTAACACTTGTTGATTTTGAATAGCACTACAACTCACCGCTTCTAATACATTTTGACTAATGATCACACACAATGGCTTTCAAAAGTCAATTAAATTCTATTCAAAAAAAAAAATTCTCATCTCTCACACAAGATTTCAAGGACACCTTTTCTGTCATATGTTGAGAGCAATATTAATGCTTGTTGTGTGTTTGTCTGTTGCTTTCAGAAGTTGCTGATACCCTTGCAAGGGAATGCACATTCTCTCAACTGGCACATAAAGTTTCACTGGCTGGCAATACTTTTTATTGTTCCTGATGCAGGCTTCACAAGAGACTCTCAAAACATATAAATCCTCCAGAGCGCTTTCAACTTCTTCTTATTTTTAGCATTGCATCTACCAGTGCTTAGGATGAGCCTTCAGATGGCCTTAAAAGAAAACGCTTATAATCCTCTCTTATATCCTCTCTTGTTTATGTGATCTTGATTATGTGACCAGTCTCAGTCAGATAGTGTGTGTGTGTGTGTGTGTGTGGTTCTGTGGGAGCATGCTTGCGTGCATGTTCATCCCTCCCTCCTTCCTGGGCTTTGTTAGGCCAGGTGTGCCTATTCTCAGTGCATTGCCCAGGGAGCCGTGAGAACGCAATCGCTGGCCCTTCTCTCCCTCCTCTATCTGATTTATTTCAGCCTCTATGGCATTTTAGCAAACAAAAGTACCGCTCAATATTGATCTGGATCTCTCCCATTTCCCCACTCAGCTGCCTTTGTTATGCTCAGGTCTAGGGTGGCTGCTTTAAATCAGGCCCTCCTGACGTTTGCTTAATGTCTAATTAGCCATGGGTGGGCATGGCCTTTGATTATAGGAAGTGCCTGGAGGTGGGGCTGCAAAGACGACTGAATTTTGACAAAACACCCTAGACTGATCAATCATTGCCTGACACATTGTTTTGTCCCTAATTTTGGAGTGCTTGGTTTAGGGATATGTCCTCTTGGTCACCTTATTCTGAGTTCAAATGATGTGATTTCCTCTCACCAGCCCCTGTGCCACTTTTCCTGAGCCATGATGCATGTCTCTAGATCGCCTTACATTGACTCCAGGGTGTATTGTGGTCGACTCATCAATCTAAAGTGCACTGAGTTGATACAGATAGCTAATCCTCATTGTTAGTGTTGCAATTGTTTTTAATTGATCCCGTGTTAACAAATGAAACCCCTTATAACATGCCCCATTGCCTCATTATCTCTTTGTCTGCATATATTTTGGCAACTGGAAAAATAAATGTCAGTAATGGATGTTTTAGGAGTTTAGTAAATTATTTTAAATTAGACATACCTAAAACTTAAGTTTTTATGATCTTTAAAAAGGATCTCTACTAGCTACTCTACTAGCCTTCAAGGCTTCCCACTCTTTCCCAAACACTGGCCAGATGGCCGGAAAGTTGACTTTATTTAAATCTGGTAATTCCGCCCCCCCCCCACAACGCCCTGCTTCCACCCCACCACCACTCCTCTGCCTCTCTATCTTCTCTCTGAAGATCACGGCATTGGTGTGCCAGCGGGTAACAGCCTCAGCTTAGAGTGGACATGTGAGAATGACACAGTGATGACATGTTCCTGAGGAAGGGATTAAAGACACCACTGCAGGAAGTGAAACACTGAAAATAATAATTGATCAACTCAAAGTAATGCAGACAGATAATTTTTTTGTTTAATTAACATGGTTCTGTTTTCTGAGGATGGTTTTTCCAGTGTGAAGAAGTAAAAATCATATTTAAAACTGTGCAAAACAGAGGGAAAATGTGTATTTATTTTAGTGTACACATAGCAACATTTTTGCTACTGTGTCTGTTACATCATTACCGCACCTGCTCTCATTGTCTAGTTCCCATGTCATTCCACCTGCAGCCCACACTTCAGTGAGTACCTTTCATCTTGCCATCTTCCTTCGACCGAGACCCCACAATGACAGAGTAATATCCCTCATTAAAATGAGGGTCATGGGTCAACCATCAGGCCAGAGGACATCAGGCAACATTAAGGCTAATTGTTGGCTTGTGATCAGTATTTCATACCCTGCATCAGTTTAGAGAGTCCAAATTTACATCAAAACCTCTGACATCACTGCTGTGTGTCATCTATCCCAGTTCTTCCTGTGTCACTCTTTCAGTACTTCCCACCTTAGCAGGTTTGTCTTTTAAGCAACCCCTTTTTTGAAAAGAGAGTAGCCCACTTTAGTAGTCCTCCACTGTGTGGCCATCTGAGAAGGAAACTGAATATAAATCCCCAACAATGGGCAGGGTGCTGGGGGAATAGGCCGAAACAGCCATTTAGCAGGTGCACCTTCGTGGCCTCCACAAAGTTCCCACACATATCACCGAGACTGGTGGCCTGCCCTAGAGAGTACCCCTGAATCACCATCCAAGATCAAGTAGCGATCAATTAATGGGAGAACAAGGCGTCCGCTGGGGGGATGTCCAGTGTCCCACCCTCCCCTGCTTCGACTCATAGAAGTGCCCATTTGCAACTCTATCTTTTTGGCTGCTCTATGTCAATGTGTGTGGGGCTGGGGGGGCGGAGATATTATCGGGGTGACTGTGAGAACCGGCACTGGCATTTTCATCGGGCCGACCTTTGTTTGCGTGAGTGAGGACTGATTGGCGGCGCTGTGATGAGGTCACCTGGCAAAGCAGCAGGGGGTCCCATATCTGTTGTTCATCTGAAACATAGGGATGAGAACTGGGTTGGGGTGACAAACAGACTCGGCAGCTTTGTGGACACACATTAGACAGGTGACTTCATGAAGGTTTTCGCTCAGACTAATGAAAAAATGAAAAAATGGATGTTTTGCTCTTACATAACATCAGTTCAACATATCCAACCAACTCTTTGGACTTCAGGTCGTATTTGACATTCCTTTCCTATCTGTTCAAAAGAAAAACATATTTACACATGGGTGACTGCTAGTGATATGCCAGCATTGATCAGTGAGGGTGACTGTGCTAATTGCATTCTTGTCCCTAAGCAAACAGACTTAATCCTGGGCACTGATAAAGCCATGAAGGCAAATCTTACCAGGAAAACACTGTCCGATAGCTTAAACTAATGCTGCAGTAATATTACTTACCAACCAATAAACCATGAAGGTAAAGACTTGGTCGTCTGATGTGCACTAATGATCAAGTGTGCTTATTTCTAAAATATTATCTTCCTGTGTTTAAGTGTAGCTTGGACTCAAGCTGTAGGTCTTGCAGTCTGCTCCCAGAACACATGCTGACGATCTTGTGTCTATATTGTGGGTTTTCTTTATAAGGCTGGGAATGTGGGAAAAAGGTATTCATAGCTTTTCCAACTTAAGCAGCTCCCCAGTGGTAGTACAGCCACCTCTGAAAGCCCCAGCAGTGAATAAAGCTGTAAGTTATAAACAGATTTATACAACTTCACACCCTCAAATATCATTGGAACATTTTTTACCTTTAGGTAACCATTGAGCTTCATTAATGCAACGATTGATGGCTAAACTGTTCTCTCAAGGATACTTTGTTTAGACAGCGAGTAAAATCTGAGATTCTGCCCATATAGAAAAAATATAAGGATACACAACACACATAATGTATTAATTCTTACTTCTTACTTAATTTTACAACTAGTGGTATTGTCAAGATAGTGTTGCGGCTAATTTTATTATCTAAGAGCAGCACCTATTTCTTGGCATTCATGGCAAGGCAAGGAGCCCATTCATGCAACTTGAATTCACCTTTTCACCCAGCTGATTAAATGGATGCTTTCTTTTCAGTGCTCTGTGTTCTTCTTTCCCTTCACCACCAGCAGGCCATGGAGTGATTGACAACCCACCTGCAATTACTGTGCCCAGACAACCCCAACAAACTAGCCTGTAATCACCACTATCAGCCAAAGCTGCAAGGGGAAAAAGAGTCCACCTCCGTTTGGCCACCACCACCAAGACCAAAGGAGAATTGCGAAAGGTATCCTGCATCAGTAAACAAGGGAGGTCTTCAGGTCTTCAGGGGGCTTCCCTGTGTTTTCCATAGAGTCAAATTATGTTAGGAGCTCATGCAAGCTCTGCCCATGGCTGTTATGACAGAAAGGTAGATACTCTCTCCAATCACCTGTGACACTGAACCCAAACACACCCTTTTAACTTGCGGTCACATCCCACGTGTCACGTATCAAAACCACGACACAAGATCAGCCTCTTTTTAATAATTAAATCATAGAAATAATGACATTTAACGATGAATACTATTTGAGAGCACTGAACTGTGTTTTCCCCTTCACATCTAATTTGGTGCATGTCAGATTAGAGATAAGAGATAATTCAGATATTTTGTACATTCACAGAACACCACACCACCCCTGTGTGTATTGTATTTGTACACCCAGAGTATTAATCCATAGATAGATCTTTACATTCATGTGCCTCATATATATATATATATATATATATATTTATCTTTCTGTTTAGTTTGGGGAGAAAACTTGATTTTTCAGTTCATTTAAATTTATAAGAGTCAAGCAAATGGAATATACATACATGTACTCTTTTGGAAAGGGCAGTTTTATGGCAACAAAAACAGAATCTGTGGTCTCAACAGTCCAGGTTTGATGCAAACGCCTGTGGAATCTTTTATGCAACCTGGCGTCCAGGAGATTTATAAAAATATTTTGCTTTCCACCCTTTTGAGCCTTTTAGCCCTTGCTAAAGGAAAAGTGCTAGCTCCAGAAAACCACACAGAAGAACGAAAAATCCACGGGGTCAAATGTCCTGAGTGGGCCATTTGCCAGGTTCTGCTCACACACAGACTGGATCCAGCCTCCCAATCCTTCAGAAACATATGAAAACAGAAACAAATCCCACCACGAGGACTAGCACTAGTGGTCCATGAGAATATAAGAGGCTGTTTTAGTGCAGGGACACCGTAGATCGCCCAAGAAGATTAGCCTCTGTGCAATGAGGCCTCGTGCAAATCTCCTTCTAATTGGCAGGGGAATTTGATTTGACTCATGCACTGTGAGAGGCCAGTGCTCATTATTGCTACCCAGTTAATGCATAAACAGAGGTCTCAGCAGGTCCCCACTAAGTGGTAGCAATGATCAGATAGCAGCCTCTTGGTCTGAGAGGCTACCTTTACTGAAGTTAATTGTTCTTACTTCAGTGAGCAGCTTTGATAATGTTGCAGTGTTATTTTGCTGACCATTGTAATGAGCTCAATCTGTTAACTTTTAAAATGAAATTTTATGCTAAATTAAGTTTTTCTGTCAGTTAATTCCATTAAAAGCACTATATTTGAATGCAGGTCAATCCAAGTGAGGCTAAATACTATGTTTATAATTATTCATTAAGAGTTTATCAATTGATGACACAATGTGATTCTAACACAGACTATCAAACATTAAAATGTTTTGGATAAGGTACAGTAACTTCTGGGTAGAAAAGCCCTGCGTCACTTCACGTACAATTTCATGGCAGCAACATGTTGAATGTTTTCTCTTTTCGTCATATTATTTAAGTAGAAGTGTATACATCTCATTCAACTTAAATGCATGCTTTATGCTTTCATATCTCATTAATGACAACACTAATTTGCTTGTTGGACCACAGAAAATGAAAGCTTGAGCTCACCCAAAACTAGTCCAACCGGTGGTGAGATGTGGCTGTTAGATTTGGTTTATCAGAGACTGAAACAAAGCAACACAGTACATAAAAATAAACACAGCAAAAATATATCTTTTACCGTTACGGTTGCGACTGGAAATGACAACAAAAATCTAGAAATGTGCTGATTTTCATATCTCAGCAACTCAAGTCAGCTGCCAGAAGTCACAGCTTTAAAGGCATCGTCTAATGAGCTACACATGCACGTGGATATCAGTATTATTGGTACTACAGCTATAGATCTAATGTGTCTGTCACCCAAATCAAACTGTAAAAGAATAATTTTTTTTTCTTTCCCACACATTTCATTTGCACTCCTTAAGAAAATTTTTGAATTTTGAGGCAATACATAGTGGTAACAGATTAATAGGAGTTACTATAATTAGATCCTGAGCGACTTTCTTCCAGTCATTAGATGAAAGAATGTTATCAGCGAGATGAGGAGGAGTGCTTTTGTTCCTGTCCATCCACCTGCAGTGGGTAAAACAGGTCCCTCAGTTGACTCCGTATGCTTTTGTAGAACAAGAGTTACGATTGGTTAATAATTTGACAAAATTAAAGCCAGTAAGTAACGTGGCACAGCAGGTTCTGGCCTTCTGGTTGGTTGCTTTCATGCTGAATCTGCCCATAGGCAACAGTAAGGGTCACAAAGGAAGTCATGGGCAGCTCTTGGAGACTGTAGTGGAGCCAACCACCCACCATTGGGCTCTGTGGGGTGGAGGGACGAGGGCACAATAATCCAGGATCCATCAAAGTGTGACTGATGCCCTTCTTTTTGGGTCTTATGACTGGATATCTTGCAGCCTGGGGATAGCTGGCTTATAATGTGGGACAGGACAGACAGACCCACAGCAGGTTGCTAGCGATCCAGATCCTGGCTCACAGACACTGACCTCATAGTGGAATCTGTTGCCAAATTAATCTTTCCATTTCACTAATGGGTGATCTCAGTGTATACCAATAACATATTTAATATGACAGCTTGTAAGGATAGCAAATGAAAGTCAAACTTGGAGGCTCAATCACATATCGACACACGGTATTTGTTATGAGTTTATTTTGTGTCTGTGCGTGCGCTTTTGTGTGTGTGTAACATTCCTGAATGAGTTATCTGGAATTAACTGTTCCTAAGTACCATGTAGAACATTACAACATGCAATTTCTGTCATATTGCAAACATACAGAATTTGCCTTTGCTGCTGCTATTGGTATGAACAGCTGATGATTAAATCTGTAGCTAACAGTAGGTGGTATATCCCACCTTTCATCACTGGCCAATATTCTATGTCTGGCCCCAGATTTGGCTTAAGATGAGGGGTGACGGGAATCAGGATAAGGACAGGAATCAGGATAGCATTTTTTGTAATTAAAAGAGAGTTCGCATTAACTTACAGGAGCAAAACTAGTGTGCAGTAATGATGTAATTATTTGTCTCTACCAGACAGTATTAACTATTACAGTACAATGAAATTCATTATATAATGCAGCACTACGTCTCTACTTCTATGAGAATTCCTCCCAGCAGGATAACAACTCAGGGATCTGCTTAAGCAGCTATATGGTCTCATCCTTGTAAGCCCTGATAAAGGGGTTTCACTCCCCAAATCCTGTTTAAGCCAAGCTGTGCTGAGTTGCCCCAGATGATCATTTCATGCCCCAGGGAAGCTGAAAGCTCTACTCCCTCTCCAGACGGTCAGCAGCAGTATCTCTTCAATGGTTAATGTCTCCACCTGTGGTGCCCCTGCGTGAGCCAATTGCTCAGGTCCTGGTCATATTGACCGGCTAGCTGGTGGGAAGTGCTGCTCCAGGCTATGGCTTTTGCATAGGGTTGTGATCCCTTTTGCCAGAGGTGTGGCACCCCACTGGTCCAAGGCTAACTGGCTTTAAACTATAAAGCACAGACACTAATGGATTGTATGCATCACATGAATCACATGAAAGTCAGCGACACCAGTGATTTATGCAACTTTCCTGTGTTTGTAGTACAGAATAGAATGAGGATAACGGGGTATGACTTGGATTGTGTAAGAGAGACCTCTGTTGAGATAGTTCTGATGCTTGCAGGAGTAACTCTAGTAGTCTGATCACATCATTAGGCATTGACCCTCCTGACCCCAGACTCCGGGAGACTGAACTGTAACCAGGGGAACTGATGCAATGATGAGAACCTGAGGGGGACCCAGTCTGAGAGCTGAAGCCACCATGGTGTACATAATGCTAATGAACAGTCATGCAGTGAAACAAAATGGCTTAATTGTTCTGGATTCATCTCGTGCTGCGCCACAAAGGCTAGGGGGAGGCTACGCTTCCAAACGTAGATTATTGTAATCCTCCAGTAATTACTGAGCCACATCTTCTCATGGGAGCATTGGGGCACATGAGAGGAATGGACTCTGCAGTCTTATTCGTTATAGCAGCCACTGATGACAAACTGCTACGACCAAAAGCTTCCCAAAAAGTTGCACAAAACACATTACATGTCACTCAGACAATGCATATTTATGTGGTCCATACAGAACTTTCTGAGGAGGGAGGCAATTGTGAAAATCCATGTCAATGGATCTGAAAGCACCGTGGTTTACGAGGCCTTGTTGTATCTCAGAAAGTTAGAGCTATAATGTGTTCTTATAATGCTTGCCCATGCCACAATGGCCTTCATTTCAGACCTTTTCAATGCCTTGAAAATGTTACGCTTCTTTTCTCCCTCTGAAGCCACAGAAAGCGCACTTGGCCCAGCCTGCCCTTTCTGGCTTTTGACAGGAAGCTCATGATTTTAAATGTACGGCTCATGCATAATGAATGAGACTGCACAGGATGTGAGGGCAGTGCATCCAGAGAGCACCTGGGCCAAACAAAGATGCCCTTTCTGCCATGGGATTTGTGCCCTGGTACCCGCTGTCACCAGCGCCCCGGCTCACACCCAGCTGCGAAGCATTCAAGCTCACCACGCACATTCATCTCATCAAAGTTGACTCCAAAAAGTGACACTGTCCACTCAGACATAAAGAGCTCTTTATGGGGTTATTAATGATAGGCTGAAAGCTGTAGACAAATGTTTTGGGAACAAGTTTGTTACTGTGACTGAGCATCGCTTTGTTTTAATCCTTGCCGGTTCAGTCGGGGTGCATTCCACTGCTATGGTGGAGCCGTCTTGCGGGAGCAGAATATGTCAGAGGTTAGGAAGCACATCTCATTGTCAGTGCTGAGGTATCTGGTGTCTAGTATCGGTTTGTCTGTATTTCAAAAGTCATCGCCCAAAGTACCTTATCTCAACAACTACGCAACAACAAGGAATAACTTGTGATTATTCTGGATGGCTCCATCCCTTTAGTGACAAGTGATCATCAAAATGAATCTTGCAGTTGACCCCTGCACATGACACAATCTTGTCTGGTCCTGTTCTATAGACAATGCAAATGAGACTGAAAGGAATAATTAGCATCGTCTGGGTGTTCATTTATCCTCAGACTCACATGATAAATGATTAATATATTCACGCCACAAGACAAAAAAACAAAAACGCATTGGTAGCAACAAACAACCCCACACACAACAACAATTTATTTGTGAGCATGTGCGTGTGTGTGTGTGTATGTGCAGACCCAGCCGACTTGGCATAGAATGACCCATTGGTATTGTTGCAGTGTTTGCAGCCTTAAGCATGGCAAGATTTATGCCGATGGGGGTGTGTTGGAATTCAGGCTCTCTCATCCAGCCCAGCTGCATAGAGAACAAAACCAAAGGCCCAGCTGCAGATATTAGCATGGGCAGGCTCTCTCTCTCTCTCTCTCTCTC
Organism: Micropterus salmoides; assembly: GCF_014851395.1. NCBI lineage: Eukaryota > Metazoa > Chordata > Actinopteri > Centrarchiformes > Centrarchidae > Micropterus > Micropterus salmoides. The sequence goes on from NW_024040041.1 coordinate 19,898,994, forward strand.
TCTCTGCCTCTCCCTCTCTTCCAGTCCATGTGCCCCCGTCCCACAACTCTGTCACATGCCCATGGGGCCTTTGTGCCTCACACTGTTGTTATGGTAATGACTCAGGCCACAAGAGAGAAGAAAAAGGAGAGATGTTAAAAGTTGATTGCAGACAAAATTGAAAGAGGGAAAACCAATAGGAAACAAAGAGGGGACAAAATATAAAAGAATTCTTAATTAATTATTGAGTTCCGCTTAGAAAGTCAAGTCAGTGTTGCCAAACAAAAGTACTAGCACACTAGCACACACACACAGACACACACAGCCCCATATGAAATGCAAACAACCCTTTCTTGCTGTATGACTTACATGAAGACTGGCTGGGCCTGTTTTAAATGTAAATAGTATTCAATTTGAATAAATTATGCTGTTGTGCAGCGATGCTCGTTTTCTTTTATTTACGTGCAAAACTCTTGTTCACCTACCTGGCGGTGTTCTGTGGATCTATAGCAAAGACTACACATGACAACAACCATATGGGATCAGTTAACAGAGAAAAAAGTAAAGAGAACCCAAACAAAAATGTATTACATTTTCATTTTTTCAGAGCTTTGTCAGCTGTGACAAAGTCCAGTATGTACCATTAAAACACAGAATCTATAACAGGAGCAGAGATGTTTAGTATCAGCTTAGCAAAACTGCCAATGTTAATGAAGTACACTCCCGCTATTATTACCATTCCCACCTTTTCTCTGTGTTTTTGTCTAGCCTCAAAGACCATTATTCCACTGGTACTTTACATGGTGAGACCTGCCACAGATGTGTGCATGTTTGAGGATAACAGGGAAGGTATTCTTCAAGTCTGGAAGCTCTCACTGAAGTTCCCCACTCTCTGTGGTCTAACACATTGTGTTCTGCTTTGCTAAAGAGGAGGTAAGATCTTTTTTTGAGTAAAGAATAACCAAATAACCTCCTCAATCATTTATATTTTCACTTGCAATGCTTTCTTCTGGCAGCATAAGCAATATAGTGCTACCAGAGGAACCAGTGTGACTTTTTCACTGCACACACCCAACCACACAGAGTTACTGCTTTTTCCACTGCCCAATCACCCGCTGCTAGTTGGCAGGTCGGACAACTCACTTGTGCCACTGCAACTCTGCTGTATTACAACGATCAGACAGATGGCTATATGAAAGGGGACTCCCTCTGTGTGGCCTAAAAAATCCTGGCAACTGACAGCTACTAGATGCCACGATGGTGAAGGAACTATTTTCAGTCTCCTGACATCACTTCTGGTAAATGTATGCAAAGTGTCACATGAATGTGATGTATATGCACCTTTGCCCAGACATGAGTAAAGATTTCCCATTTGTTCAGTCTGACCTTTTCACCAGAATGAGTGCATTTGAATGTATGTTCACAGTCCTGGGGACCTATTCTCACACAAGCATGCTAAATTGTATGGGACATAGGTACATAAAAACACTAATACACAGATGGATGCATGCATGCACATATGCATGTACACAAGGAAATGCCTTCCCCATAGGTTTTCAGTGACTTTAGTGTTTTTACAGCATATGTATGTGCATTGTGGACCTTTCTTTTTTTTCCTCTCCATCCACTTTATCTGTTTTCTTTCTTTCTTTCTTTCTGTCTTTCTTTCACTGGGGTGTTCCCACAACCTTTTCTGCATTGATAAACCATTGTAAATAAACATGTTCTGACACTTTTATTTTACCTAAACACTTAGCATTAATGTACAGTAGTCAGACATTTAAACTTAAGCAACGCAATTAGATTAAGCAATTAGAAGTGTCACTCATTGGCATGTTTATTGACTTTAGATAGGCCACAGGGATAGGGACAAATCCATGTTTTAAAAGCATACCTTGGCTAAATTCAATCCATTTCCTAATTCAGAGGTATTTATCTGTTGGCGTCAGCCAGGGACACTTAAGTCTTGTGGGGCAACGTTTGTCAAAATAAATTTTCCCATGCATGGCTAGTGGAGACTGACAAGTGTGTATTTAATAAACCCTGATTTGTTTACCAGCTGAGCACTTAAGACCACAGACTCCCTGAGCAATGACAGCTTGGGCAACAGTCAAATGAATGTTGGGATGCAATGTTACTCTCCGTGCGTACATTGTCGTAATGAGACAGTTCTGAACATTCATTATATTTTGCACAGGTTTAGGACGTCAGGGTGAATGTGACTCCCATGGTACCTCAGCAATCAATTATATATGCATGAAGGTGATGCAAGACTTAGCAAAGTTGGTGGAGTGCTACAAGTTACAATTTAGTTTCATATTCACAATTAATTCCCTTTTCCTTTGTTGCACTGTGATACAGTTCTGACTGTGGACTTTGTTGTTCGATTGTTGATTATTGTTGCTATATTGCTTATTGCTTATATGGTACTGGTACCTTGCAGGCTATCAATAAAATGTTTTACCTAAACAGATAAATTAAGAAAGAAATGTCTTCTTTATGGTATGGCCATTTTACAGTTGTTTTTTTCAAGTAATGTATGTAATGCCTCATTGTGACCACCTAAATGCTAGCATATGGTTGTTAGTCCATCAAAACTGACTCACATGAAAATTCATAGACTTCTGGTGCATTGGAACATGAATCAGTATTATATTTTAAACATGAAATTAAATACAGCTTCCATAAAAATGAACAGTACAGGCATGGGCCATCGGATACTGGCATAGTTATAACTGGCATTTTAAACTGTTCAACTAAATTGCACAGTTATGGGAAAATTCCTTTTCTTACGAATCATCAACTTGCAAATTTAAATTGTTTTAATCATCCACATTTTGTAAATGTCAACCGCAGGACATAATGCTTCCAGCACTTAGAATGTAATTCCAGTGTTGGCAAAGGCAAGCCTCTCCGCAGACCCCAGTTAAAGACGGACAATATTCAGCAACATATGGAGCGCTGACCATTGAGCTGCCCTTTCACTCAGGAGGACAGACAAACCGGAGGAGATTTACTGCTCTAATCAAAGCCCTGCCGGCTGTTGGAAATCGACCGTGAATGACGTCATCAACCTGTCCTCACACTGATGGTTTGATTTATAAAGTATGCAGGATGCTCGGGCAAGCAAAAAGAAGGGCTTTCACAGTCCTACACAGAATTTGCAGTGTGAAAATTCCGACTTCATGTTTTGTTTTTACCTCACATCAGGCATAGGGATTCTCTGCTGAATCTCTCTTGTCTTTGTCAAAATACATCTCTTGCCTGTCCCTTGAACACTTACCTTTCCAAGATGCAGTCCAATGTTGTGTGTTAATCGTACTTCACACACAGAGCATAGGGATAGGGATGTTAACACAACCGACTTATAAGCACCTTATTTATTTTATTTTATTTTATGAGAGCTATAGCCAAAGGCATTTCCAATAATGCTGATCCTGAAATTAGACTAGATGATTTTCTATTTGGTAACAGACTAAAAAACACAGCTCTTTAGATTGTACAAGTTCTTCTCTCTGGATATTTCCACATCTGAAGTAAAGAAAGTGAGATTGTACGTGCCCTGTATGTAGCGATGATGATGATGATGATGATGATGATGTTTACATGGTGTCTGTGCAGCATCAAATACAGGCTCTCTGACACCTTTATCCCCTCTGAGCATACAGGAAGCACAGTACACTCTGTCTTCAAGTCCCATGGGTTGAAGAAGTGTAATTTGGTTACTTGCTATAGGATGATGGATGGATTGTGGGTAGTTTGGAAAAACAGTCATGCTTTGGGTTTTAATAAACAACTTAGACCCTGGAGGATATTCTAGAGAAATACTTGTGAGGCTTTATATGAAATGAGGCCCCTTTTGCCCGATTCAGGGACCTTCTTGGAAGCCAAGATTAAAAAGAAAGTAGAATTAAAAGATTGCTGGGTCCTAGATTCCACATCATGAGGTAAAGTCATGCAAGGCATCAAATGCTCTCAAATTCAAAAAGGTGCTTTTCCCAAACATTTGGAGCAACGCTTAAAGATGTCCTGAGGTGCTAATGAATGGAATGTAAATGGATAATGTTTTTATGGGACTGTAGTTGTGTTGGACTCAGAGCAAACCAAATACTGGCCAAGCTTTCCTGGCAGGAACCTTTTATTGGTATTCAATGATAATTAAAACACCCGACTTATGCATAGGCTTACTTTGTCTTTTTAGAGAGAAGCAAAGACCAAGTGTAAATAAAAGGAAATTAATTAAATGTTAGGCAGTTTAGTGTGGCGCCATGGAAAGAGTACACAACTTCAAAACATGCCAAATTCTAGATGAATCAACTCAGGGTGATCTGTCATATATTGCCTCGTTTTGACAGAACATATACAGTTTCAGTGAAGTGACCAAGCAATTGAGACAAATTGAGACAAGTTCACAAAGTAAACACAAGAGAGTCTCAAGACATATTTTGTTGTTTTTGTTTTCAAATCTGTGCATTGCCCTGTAGGTTGACATGTACTTTCTGTAAACAACGGGTTTCATGTTAGAGCTCATTTGGAGTTCTGCTTTTAAGAGAGGAAGTCTTAGCAGTGAAGCTAGCCAGCTTGGTGCCTTGCTGCTTAGTGCACTGCAGGTCAGTTCACACTACATTAAGGAACAAACATTAGATGACAGATTCTGGAGGATACGGCATACAGAATGTATTTTTTTACATCCTTATTGTGAAAGCTTTGTATGTTTTTTTAGCATACACTGTTGAGCGGTGTTAGCAAGTCATACCAGGCAGGTACACTAACTGTTTGTAGTATGATCAGTTATCGTTACTGTAGATTAGAAAATATATTGTAGTATTTACTAAATACGACATGTAATAAAACATATGAAACCAGCTTTAGACACATTTCATTTTGAGCTCATAACATTAGCATTTTCGGATGTTTTTTACAAAGTGTTTCACATTAAAATAGATATGGCATTATGAATCATATTGTTATATTTAAATGAAGTTTACCCTCTGAAGTGTAAAAGCAGAGGCAAGAAGTGGCTAGAAGTGTCTGATTGGACCCTCAACAATGATTGTGGTCTGAATGGCTTCACAAAGCCCAGAGCCAGTTTGTTTAAATCAAACTAATCCAAGCATGGAGGCAGGACACCGAAATTGCAGGCCTCCTGAAAGGTGATCTGGCGGCAGAACCATGGTCCACGGGCTGAAGTTTACATAAGATAAATAAAAATAATGAAGAACAAAATAACAGTGATGGTTGCCAAGTAACTATGCATTTATCTTGCACAGAAGGAACAGTTTTTTGTTATCTGTTTTGTTTGGCATCTACCTGTGCTGTTGCTAGTCTAGCGCCTTTTTACCAATTACCATTTTAAGTAGACAAAATTTAAAATTTTAGATTGGCATTTATAAAATGAAAGAGAAAAATTAAGTTAATTTGATTTTGAGAGTCCAAATAAAACCGCAGTAAGCATTCTTAAAATAAAAAATAGGAATTTGACTGCATACCAATGGTGGCACGTTAATTAATGGCTGAAAGAAATAAAACTTTCGAGGAATTCTTCGTTATTGGGGTGACTTCACTCTCTGTCCGTTAGATGATTAGACCTGACAACCTTGTCCTGCACGTCTGCACCAGCAGTGTGGTAATCAGCAGTGTCTGTGCAAACCACAGTATGAATTTCAATCCCGGACTGCTGAGGACTTCCATTGCTCACATGTGGCGCAGAACACCTCTGCCAGGCCTGTCAGTTCCTGTTCCAGGCCACTGCTGTGTAAATGGATCCTGATTGGCTATTTGGACAGGGAAGTGTGCAAAAGGTTGACATATGAGAGGTTGAATCACTGTTGCTCACCTATTTCACACTGTAGAGAGAAACACTGGGAGAAAAATGCTATCCATGTAAGCTACATGAAATCCAATATGCCCGAGTTGACCTTTTTCTTCATGTTTAATCAGTACTCATAAATGAGACTATTAATCTTCATTTCTATCATGGGTTATTATGACATTTTGATATGATCAATGCTACTGAATGCCTGGAAATTGGGCTGTTTTGTTTTTCTGGTGCATGATGGATGAGTTTTGATGTGACTTCACTTCAACCTCTCCAGAGTTTTGTCTACCCGGCATCCTAACTACTGACATACAACAGCCATCAAATCACACGTGTTCAGGAGCAATTGCTGAGTAATCTGAAAACAATAACCATAGCTGTATAATAGCAATTTTTAATGACAGGGTGGGATAAATGTCTCTGACGTAACATAGTAGACTGGCTGTTCGCTGTCGGCACTGCGTGATCACAGATTCACAACCTCATCTATTAGCTCCCAGGTTGCTGTGAAGTGCCTTTTGCAAGTTTATGCAACAGCACAAATCAGAAATCACCCTACACATCTTAGGTATTGTTGAAAGAAACTCAACCCACAGCCTCATACGCCTTCTAAAGGGGATCATCTATGCAGTAATCCAGTTTCTGGGTTCGACAAACCAACCCCAATAACTGACAATTCAGCTATTGTCTAATCACTTATTTGGGGAGGAAACACACTGCATACCCTGATAGCACAAAGCCTGAACAAAACTGTGCACACCCAGAAGAGAGCACACTACAGGTAACATTACGCTTTCTCCTTGGACACAAAGACAGTAATTATCACCCATCAGACTCGATGCCAAATCTGTGTGATGGAAAAAAACAACTTGTTGCCTTGTTGCATCTCTTCCCAGAGTCTGGCTTGTCAGCAGGTGGAGCCTCTCTTATCATTTGGATAATCATGCATCTCATTGTTCACGTCCTTCCACAGACTCAGGTAGTGTGTCTGGCCGTGTTTACAGAAACCAGAGGGGATGAAATGTTTCTGGAACATCTTTGCTGGTATTTCCTGTTGCAAGGGAGGGAATGTAGAAATACACGTTTCACGCCTACGAATGTGATGCAGTTGCCAGGACAGACATATTCCAAATGTTTTTCATCATCAGCATGCAGAACTGCCACTCTGCGATGCGACAGTGTGGAGCATGAACTGTCCAGAGTCAGGCCCATGCCCTTGGATTTCTAGAAAACAGGAATTAAGGAAAATAGCTTGTGTCCTGAGAAGGAATCCCACTGATGGTGCACTTCCACAGAAAAACAGAAATTGCCTTATCTAACACTATTGTCTCGATGAAGTTGTAGAGACTAGTCTTAGGAAGACTAGGAAGGAGGTCAACAACAGTTGCAATCATGGATAGGTTGACGCACAACACTGACATAGCTTAAAGCTTAATTGTATTGGCACAGGAAGTGGGTGGCCAGTGATGGCAAGCTGAGGCAGGCAAAAAAAAACTTGCCAGTCATGTCTACCACTGCATGTCAGCTGAGCATGGGATGACAGTGTGAGGGGGAGGATGCATCTTTGGCACATGCAAGCCAAAATTCTTTCCCACCACTGCAAACACCCTGGGTTGGTTGACTTTCCTCTGAATACAATTGGACGTTTGGATGAGAAGCCAGCAAGTTCTGTGCATTAGAAACAGCACTTATTGGTGTAAAATTCATGTGAGGAAAATTGATTATGTCTTGCAGACTTCAGGTCAGGCCCTCATTTAGGGCAAATTACCTGCTTTACTGTTATTGCATTGTTCATGCAACCCAATCTACAGTCTTATGTCTGGAATTGCATTTTTCACAAGAAACTAACAGGCAAGGCTGGTGTGAAAGCACACACTGTTCAGTCAGTAAGTTTTTCCACTGTTTTTGTTTTCAAATGTCATAAACAGCGTATCATTTCTTGAACTTCTTAGAAGCTTATTGGCCAGTATCTGGAAACATTAAAAAGTTGCATTTTCGACTGTGAACACGTGCAAGGTCAAGGGAGTGAAACAGGAGCAGGAGAACAATGAAACAATCTTTGTTTAGTGATAAAGAGGGGATCCTCTATTTTTTCAAAATGTTTCTCCCATTTTTGTATTCATTAAACCAAATAATCCTGGCTTAGAATGAAGTTATACATATTACTGACATATTTGTTATTCATTTCAGTTTCAAACAGTAAAGGTATAAGTTGAGTGCAGATACCTCCCTAGACCTTTACAGTGCAAAGCCTTAATACAGTATGTGTACATAGTGATTTGTGGCTCCACTCTCACACCAATCAGGGAGCATATTCATTAAATTGTATATTTACGGTAGGCAAACCAAAAGGGTGCCCCCATGTTAATTAGCCACTTACAACAACATTGCTTTTTAATGAAGCATGCATCCACCAGTGTTCTTCAGGCTACTGTTTATTTAATTTATTTCATTGTAATGAAACTCAGATGCCTCATGTTTACACCAGCAAAAGTCAGTGAATGCTTTTCTAATTTACTTATATACAGCTTGAGGTAAAGTAAACCATATATTTTCATACTGTTGTTCCACTGGAATCATTACGACTTTTCCCCCCATGTAATTATGCTGAAAAAATAACTTTGCAATTATGCCATGTCCCCTTATAGTAAATGCCATTCTGCCTGCCACATTGCTACTAGGGGTGATGACAGTGAAATCTAATTGCAATCAGAGGTAGTCAGTAAGCTGACAATTTAATCAGTGTGGCCTTATGCACAAACATAGAGCAGCCTTGTGTATTTCTATTCTTTTCAAATTAAATACATAGAATATATGAGTCCGAATGTGAAATATATTTGATGCTATGCTATAATATAGACGTTAGAAGGTGTAAGTAGATTCATGGGACCTCTCTGACTTCCTGCCACCAACACTGGTTGGGTTACGCCAAGGGGCGTATGAAGATTGTTATCATCCGGTGATCCGTCAGAGTAAATAGGACATAGTCTATACACAGGAAATGCATGCATTCCTCATGAACTGAATGGTCAAAAAGTCCAGGACAGCTGAGGATAAGTGGTTCATTCCATGAATGGAGAAATGAGGGAAAGTGAACAAGTATTGTTTGGTCTGCAATCTGTCTTCGAGAGAGACACTGCCTCTTTGATTGTAGTCTCTGTGGCCCCAAGATTCAAGTTCAATGCCAAGGAATCAATAGGCTGTGGCACAGGGGCCCCAGTTGTCAGGGGTCAAATGGGTGGGAGGGTGCATTGGTTGTGAGGGGAGAATGGGGAAGTATATGTGTTTTAAGGTCAGGCAGAGAGAACAAAAAGAACACCACAAAGCAGCAGAACGCTGTAAGTTGTATCTGACCTTTGACCCCAATCATGAAATATGCTTGTGACCATACTCAGTTTTGACAGGGGTTAAATTAGTATCAAAAGCCAGATAATTAGCACAATCAAGTGTAGTTCTGCCATAAATACTACCTGCGTAGTAGCATAACACACCAACCTTTCATGTTTTTTTCATATTTTTCCATAATTATTTCAAAAGACATCCCCTTAATGCTTTTTTTATAAATCCTGGAATTCTGACAGGCATTGTTTTGACCAGCCCGGTTTTCTGTCTTTTTTCCCAGTTTATTATTAATGTGCAGGTATAGTTGCATGGCTCTCTCTGCACCGGTTACATTGTGCAGCAAATGTTCCTTCTGATATCGTGTGCAGACGTTATTTGTCTGGCCAGGTGTCTCATTCAAAGTTGCAGTATGTCAAATCTAGAAGTCAGGATGATTTCTTTGTGTCATTCTCTTTTAAAAAAGTATATTTTGTGCTTCAGATGACAAACTGATATTGGAAGAGAATAATGACTCACTAATGGTCTGGAGTATCAGTTGAGACAGCAGCCTGACACTGTCTGTGTCTGAGATTGTTGGCTTCCTGCCCGCTGCACTACTGTCTGGAAGGACGACTTTGTTTGTGTGTAGAAATGTCTTTTACTTTACTTTGTTAGTTATATACTGTTTTCATACATACTGATGTTTATTAAAAAGACAACCCAAGGACAACCACAAAATTATTCCAAAATAGTTTAATCAAATTTTACACAGTTCAGTGCACAGAAAGAGAAAAAAACAACAATATCCAATCCATTTTTTTGAAAGCTTTTAAAATGTATGTATGTTTTCATGTCTTCATCCATGTCTAGTTACCCTTAATTTAACCTTCCTTGGATTTTAAAATGTATGTGTTTATTTTTACTTTCCATTAACAAAAAAACGTCTGATTAGATCAAAAAATGACAAACCTCCACCATGAATGGGGCTTTCCCTGATAAATAAAGTTGACAGGTGAGAAATCTAATTGCACCCACTTACTGTAAAGAAAACGGTACATAGAAGGGTGTGTACATTCACAACACAGGTTTAATTATGGTGTCTGTGTAATAGTATCTCCATTGACTCACATGCAGTTTAAATGCAAGCGCAGGTCTAAGGGGAAATCAGCTATTTTTTGTAACATGATGTGTGACAGGAAGGATTTGCGGCAGGAAACTGTCAGAAGTTTAAATGTGATAATTTTATTTTTACCTTAAACATGGGTCCAAATGAGACTGTTGCAGCAAAGGAAGCCACGGTATATCCTCAGCACACCCACCTTGTAACTGAACGCTGGGTCGGACTGTAGAAAGTAAGTCTCAGCTGAGGCAGGATCAAAGGCAGATGTTGTTGTCTGTTGATGTTGCAGTAGAAAGACATATCTACATATATGACCAAATCACTAAACTATCGGCTGAGAATGGTAAACATTTGACTTACCTTTGCCTGTTACTGTTAATTTTGCAATGAAATCAATGTTTAATACACACACCCACACTCGGTTTCACAGGGTTTACAGTTGTTGAGAGTCACTCTTGCTGCCTTTCTCTATGGCATGCCCTAATCCTATTGTCTGATCAGTAGATACTCAGATATATATGTTTAGCCACCAAACCGCACTTGGATAAACTTTGTGGGACTTGAACACTTCATTGCATCTGTCATCCAAAAAAGGAAACCGAAAACACATGAAACATGAAAAGGCTGTAATTATTGTCCAAGTGCTGTGGTGAGGTTGAGGAAGGTATACTGAGAGTTGGTGGTGAAGGATATTTAATTAACTGTGGGGTCTACACACTGAACTCTCTGTAAGGGTGGGAAATAGGTTCAGTAGGGGAAATAACATTTATAGCATTATCTTATTGATACCAATACATTTAATAATTGGTGTTATATTTTTACATGTTTCTTATGCATATAGAGTATTTTTATCCCTGTGACATTCAGAAACATAATAATATTGTGTATCTGTTTTTCAATGTTTATCTAAACAAACTTCTCATTGGGACATACACATTTTCTAATCCTTATGACTAATCATTTTTGTATCATATATTGCACATGCAGTCCATGGTAGTTACGTCTCCTAAAATTAAGTTTTAGAGTTTTTAACATTGCATTGTAAATAAGTGGCTTACCTAACAGAGTAGATTAATGGGTCTGTCCTTGTGCTGACATGTTAATTACTATACTAAAAGGAAAACACAACTTGTGTTTGCACCAAAGGTGGAGAAAGCTGTGAGTGATGCTCAGCAGGAAAAGTCAATTCATGGATTTCTTAGATCAACATTTATTCCCATTGACTGACAGGCACGATAGCAGTAAAGTTAATTATTCTGTAACTTTTAAAATGTTACAAGAAAAGTTACTGTTTTGTGTAATGTTAGTGTATTTTAAATAAAGATGTCCATGTATTTTTTAAAGCAAAGAGAAAGATCTCTGAACGATAGTTTGCAAAAGGTTATCAATGGCAATTTACCCTGACTGAGTTAAGAATCTGTAATTGACAGATAACATATTAATGTTTTTAGTCATTGTTATAGGATACAAATGAATGAAAAGTCCCTACACTTGCTGAAATCTTCCAGTGGGTGTAACTGTACAGTATGAGTGGAAGCGAATCCCTTGCCTGATGAGTGACTGAACAGAAATGTTCTTCCACACTGTTCCTTTATCTGACACACCCGCGCCAGGAATGCATGAGCTGTGCCATCAGAGGCGGTGGAGACCAAAAGCTGTCTGAAGTTCATGTGAAGGAGCTCTCTTTGTGCACCAAATGTTGTTTGATGGAGCCCTACTGTGGTGTCAGACACGGAAATGGTTTGTATCTTTAGCCACATGCAGAATGCAAAGTGCAGCCGTTTTAAATGAACCAAAAGGGAATTATTTTATTTATTATGTGGATGACAACAAAATGAAACAGACATTTATGAACACATCATGTCATTCATGTGACAACCTAATCAATACCACACAATAAAGAGTTTTTTGCTTTCTGTATATTACGATGAATTGCACATCGTGTTTATATGTTGCTGTGCATCTAGTCAGAGTTATTACCGCTGAACTCCAAAGCCACACACCTCAGTGAATTATCAGCAGCGCTACACTCCTCATAGATACTGCAGCAAAATGAGGTTAAGAGAACATTTATGACTGCATGGTCTTACGGGAGGGGCCAAGAAAGTAGAACCAATAGCTGGAAGGGATTTAAGACCTGATGGGTCACTTCGGTGCATAGTTCAGCCCACAGTAAGCTGCCTGCTGCACAGCTCTTCTTATTAAGGTAACTCAGTTGGCATTCGTTTTGCAAAGGAATGTGCCTCATAAAAAGCATTACTGATTGCCTACATTTGTCACAGGATGTTCACTTTACTGTAGCAATACTCTTGTAAAATGGTAAATGGTACTTGTAAAATAGTTGTAATCCTTTGATGCAGGCAACTAGATGGATTGTTATTCCGTTTGATCAGGTTTGTATATACCAGCCTGGGGCTTTATTACAGTTTAATATTACTGTTATTCCAAAGTGCAGGTACTGTTTTAATATGCTAGATAATGTTTGTGATATTTAGGTAGAGACCATGAAAAGTGCTGTAGGCTGCTCTTTTATTTATTTGATTTTTGTATGATTTGAATATATGCAAAAAACTCCAAACTCTAATGCGACTCTACAAGGGAGGAATTTATTTTGTTTTCCTTGCTTTGATGCTACTTAAAAGTCCTCCTGTTATGAGTGTCTAGCAGCAAATATAGCACTTTATATTGAATTAGAATTGTTTATTGCACTGTATGCATACAAGCTTACCTTGCATGTTTGGTCTACCAGACTAGATACATGGCTGGTATAACATTACAAATTTTAATCCTAGCTGAGGATCCCTGCAGGTGATACGATCTGCATATCATGACAGACAAGTAATGTATCAATAGGATCTGAGGGGCCCCTTGAATCAGAGAAGATCAGATGAGCCTAGCCCAAACGATGAAACCATAATCCAGGGATCAAAGAGGCACATTCCAGGATCGCCAGACCTGTCTAGAACCGCTGTCGGACCATCTGCCTGGCTGACAAAGGGGCCCATCCACCTGCCTGCCCCATATATGTCACCACTGTGTGCGATGTTCAGTAGTTAATTCAGTTTAAAGGGAAATGAAGCGAAGGCTGGTAGACAGTGATATCTATCTATGGTACTGAATTGCAACAAGTCATGTAGTGGCTATTTCCTTTTGTGCTAAGCTGGAATAATTTTAAAGGCTGGTGACAGCATTGGCTTGATCACATACAATGTTTTGGATATCTGAATGTGACCTGGAGCATTTTGCTGCATGCCATTGGTCTCTTTCCATCAAGGGTCCATCCATCCATCGTCAACCTTATCCTGCATACAGGGGTCGCGGGGGCTGGAGCCAATCCCAGCTTACATTGGGCGAAAGGCGGGGTACACCCTGGAGAGGTCGCCAGTACCACGCAGGGCCACACATAGACAAAAAACCAGTCACACTCACATCCATACCTAAGGGCAATTATGGAGACACCAGTTAACCTAAGAGGAAGCCGGAGCACCTGGAGAGAACCCACGCAGAACATGCAAACTCCACACAGAAAGTCCGGGGCGACCTTCTTGCTGTGAGGTGACAGAGCTAACCACTGCACCAGCGTGCCGCCCTCCATCAAGGGTTTCTATTTCTAATGTATGTGTCAAACAAAGATGTGTTCATGTTATAAAACCTATGGAAATCTACTACTAAAACAGAAAGATATGATCACTACATATTCATTCATATCAAGTTAGTGGCCACATGTATCATGGGCAAAATTATAAGAAGACATTGAAAGCATGATGATGATGAACAACTTTGATTAGAAGAGTAAAGGTGGGTAAAGGGTATAAGTTGGAAAAGCTAGGAATACACTTGAATGTTTTTCCTTCAAATAGATCTGATCGGGGCGATGTATCTGTTCTGTTGGCAAAACAAAGGAAAGTCAGAAAAATGTTAAAAAGCTATCATAACTGATGCTGAAGGATATTGTACTGCGCAGGTGCAGAGAAATGCAAACTGCTCTCAGAGTCTGTCTGCTTTATTTAAACTGTAAAAAGCAAATCAGCATGTTCACCATCTGAGCTGGAGCTCAAAGTTGGCTACCATAATAAGGACGTTATCTATGTTTACTATGTAGTTTTTCACACCTTGTGGTTCCTCGTTTCAAAGAAACCACTGAATGCCTGTTCTTTCCTATAAAACATTCAAATTCAGTGATGTTACTCAGATCATTGCACATGTAAATCAGTTATGATAACATGTAGCAAGTAAACCATACAAAACACACAGAATGATTTATCTGTGTAACTTTAAAAAGAAAAGAATTAATCAATGTAAATGTTTAAAGAGGTGAATGAATGATTACATCTGAAAGTTTAAACATTAACGTCGCCCTTACACTTTTCCATGTAGCCGAGGACGAGGGGAAAAAGTACATGGCCTGTCAAACTGACATGTATTTACATAGACAAACATGGGTGACAAACAAATGATGCACCTGTTTCTACATTGTCTCAGCGACCTTCCCAAAGATTTCAGAAAAAGTAATAACCTTTCACGCCCCAACTGGTTTCCTGTTTAATTTCATTTCTACACAGTTAAAAGAATTATGAGATGGCTACTGCATCAGCTCTCAAAGCTGATGATCACTCCCCCTGGGTCATCAGTCACTCTTGTCGTACATGAAAAGTAGGCCCAGGAGAGGTGGAGGCAGCTACAAGGTGAAAGGCAACCTGAAAAACAGTTTGGGGAGCAGGAACCTGAAACCCACCTGACACCAAAGTGAAGTGCACCTCCTCATTTATCCTTCCAACCCAACTGCCCCCGCTGGGGATGATAAAAGCCTTGAGGCTGTAATGCTTTGCAACCTCTGATCTGAAAGCCAGGCATGGATTCTGTCATAGAATCATGTTTTTTTTTCTCCTTACTATCACCTCCTTTTAGACCCCTGAAAAATCATCAGTGACATGGTTGTGTTATTCTTGTGCATTTCTCTTTTCCCTAATGAGGCATACGAGGCTCTTCTGCCTAAGCACGTTGTGTTGGTGAGTGATGAGCTCTATTTGATTTGAGATTTACCTGAGTTATTTATTATCTCTCCCATTATGCCTGTCTAACTAGTCTTCTGAAGTAGATAGATTGCACAGAGTCTGGCCAACTCAAATTGTCCCATGATATCACATATTTTCCGGTTAGATAAAGATTAAATAAATAATTTTGAGGGGCTTACAGTTTTCTGCGATCATGTATTTTTTATGACTCTTGACAAATTCACTTAATGTTAATCAACGCAACTATCCATCCATCCATCCATCCATCCATTCATCGTCAACCGCTTATCCTGCGTACAGGACCAGTCACACTCACACTTACACCTAAGGATAATTTAGGGTCACCAGTCAACCTAGTCCACATGTCTTTGGACCGTGGGAGGAAGCCGGAGCACCCAGAGAGAACCCACACAGACTAGGGGAGAACATGCAAACTCCACACAGAAAGGCCGGGACGACGGGGGTTTGAACCCGCTGTGAGGCAACAGTGCTATCCACTAGGCCACCGTGCTGCCCTCAATGCGACTACTTATTTTCTATCTATTGTGGTTGTCTGCCCTTATTTGTGCTGTTTTTGCATGCTGGTTGTGTGACTTTAAATGTTTCTCTTTCTCAGGTCTGTCTTGAAAAAGAAGTCTTTCTCTCTCTGATTACCTGATTATACGTTTATATTGTAATATACAAAAAAAGTGTTGACACAGTATTTAATCGATAACAATGCAATAATTTCAAACTATCACACATATTTACTCTTAAACTGGGTTGACTTTTAATTATTTATATAAACAGTATTTTATGGTATTATAATTATCCTCCACAGCCCACCAGACCACACAAACATATCTGACTATATATAGTGAACACAAAGTAATGTATAAACACTTCTGCACGCACACAGATGATAGTAGAACCTATTTTATCAAGGGGACTATACGACGAGTTGTAGACAGATACATTTATAATTTACAAACTACTGATTGATTGATACTGCACTTTGGAGGCTGATACTGATATCAAAATATTTAGATTTAGTTTAAAAATTTGTTAAAAAAATGTATTCAAAGAATGATACATCAGCTGATAGTAACAGTCTTCATGGGGATACCTTGTTTTTTTTTTTGCGACGAAGATCATACTGAGCGGGACAAGAATAAACTGCTCTCCGGTGGACAAGATATGTAAAGGTGACAATCTTTCTAAATTACCTCACATCTACATAGGCATTTCTGTACTGCAATTTCTACAACCTCTCAGCTGATACCAATAAGTCTGCAGTGAGCTAATATTGACGGATGTTTCAGCATGGCGGTCTAGCTCCAATACAAAACAAAGGCTTTAAAGATTCAGGGAGTCACTGCCTTCGCTCCTACAATGTGACTTGTGTTTCAACACTTACACAAAGATCTTTTTTTAGCTCCTGTAATAAACGTGCTGTGTTCACAGCTGTTCCGACATGGTCATGTTTACTCTCTAACTGCTCCGTTCTTACATTTTGGACAAATACTCATCTCACATGCTCACAATGTCAACAGATCATGAAGATAACAGTTTTCATCTAAGTTGTTTTTGATGTTGACCTGTGTCACTCTGTTGCCATCATGCAAATGTTGCTTTGACAGAAGAGTGTGGTTCAATTGGTTCAGTTATAGGACCTCAAACCGATCTAGAAGAGTGCACTCCAATGTCCTAATGTCATATTGCATGTTATCACAATGTTTTGTTTGCTTTTTTTCATGTTGTTTCACGCCATTTAGTCTTTACCGACTTATATTCTGCAGAGACGGTGCACTGAATGAGACGGTGGGTCACACGCGCAAATATCATGGAGAAACAAATGTCAGTTCACATTGTATAAAGAGCGACACATCGGGATGATTCAGGTGGATGGATGGGACAAAAAAACATAGGACTTTCTGCTGTTTCCTGTCCCATGTGAAACCAAAAGTTATTTTTGACTTATTTCAACTTAATGTAAGTTCACTTGAACTGTGAAGATATTTAACTAACGTATGAACACACACACACACACACACACACATGCCTGGTGAGATAACAAACAGAAGTCCTTTCAAAGCCTTACTTCTTCAAATTACATTGACACTGTCAAATTCACTAGCTATTACAAATGTGTTATTATGTAATCTTTGGCAACAGGGCAGTCATTTGCACTTCACACACATTCAAATAACGTTAAAAGCACACTGTTTATCATGAGGCATCAGTCCTTAAATAAATTAATTTCTCTCATCAGTCTGCTTTTCCTGTTCATTAAATCTGGAGTAAGGTTTGTTTATTTAAAACTGGTTAGAAAAAACACACTCAGCCCATGCAACTCCCTCCAAGCTAAGAGGGCCAGATGCCCTCTGCTTCGACCCACGTGAAAGGTCTTTTGAGCCATGAACTGTGTTGATTCCGTCCTTCTTTTCATTCCTTCTCCTAATATTTGGATGGAATGGAGCAAAGCTGTTTACTGTATACTGCATGTTTTGACTTAAGCTTTAGTGCAAAGAGCACTTCTGCTGCCACACCAGTAAAACCAGTCTGACCACAGAGGTCCAACATAAATCAATGGAGTCAACTGAAAGCATGATGGCAGCCTAGGGCCCAATGAATGTCAGCTGACAGTTATACTTGTGGTCATCGACACAGAGCTCTGTCACCTGCCAGCCCCGTCCTCACCCCTTGAATCAAGTGCAGGGGAACAACTTGACCCTGTTTTTTAAAGCACACCTGCTGCTGATAATGAAAAATGCAGGAATGTTTTTGTTAAGACAGAGGACCTTCTTTGGAGATACCACAACAGCTTGCATACGCTCTCCTATGTAGATCCGCATCCACTAGCCCTGCCTGGGGTTGTAAATCCCGCCAAGTGAGACGACTTGCTGGATCAGCAGACAGGAAGACTCGGCGCTCCGAGAGTGTTTGCAAAGACGATTTAAATCTGCAAGGCTTGTAGAAGGATGAACTTGGAAAACTCTGTTTCAGTAATTGATTCGTGCCTAGGGCTTTCAAGTAATTGAGTGCTTAAAATACTGCAGATAGAGCTGTTTGTTGCTGTCGAAAGTTGCTGTAATGATCAAGAAAGGACAATATGTTACTTTTCTATATTTTCACAGGAATCACAATATAATTTTTAACTTGAATTTCAGTGATAGTTTAAATACAGTGGAGGTATTTGCATGCTTTTCTACAGGAATTGATAGCTAACTAGCTGCAGTGTCTGACAGGCATGAGAGATGAGGATCTGGCCACTTTAAGATTTAGGAGAGGTGTTGTGGTCCCACCTGTCAACTGGCATCTGTCACCGAGTGGTCAGCTACTGTACTGCTTGGCCATTATTTACACGCAGCTCTAACCCACAGAGGCCTGCAAAGTACACATTGTCGTGCAGTACAAACAGCCCACTTCCTACAGCGCCTCAACTACTGCATTACTGTGCCATCTACTCACCAGTGCTATTTAAGATATTGTGTAACTTCTACTGGATACATGTTATTTTTGTCTATGATATTGAAATTAATTTGTGTTTGTCTGTTTATTCATCCATGTGTCGTTAAAGATCAGATTTTTAAAAGAGGACACTTATCACTGCAGTTTTCAAAACAGAAATAAAGTAATTGATAAAAAAAATTAATTTATGTATGTCTGCAATTATAACAACATTAGATTTTAAATAAAATTAAATATTGTAAATTTGGATGAAATTCCTAGTATTTATTTTTTTAATAAAACTAAATAAAACGAGATATATAGATAGATAGAATATTTAACATTCTGATTATTGCATTTTTACAAAATACAATAACAAATCATGTATCTTACTGCTGCATTTCTGATTTTCAAAAAGTGTAGGGATCTGCTCAATGAATTTTCATCATTCATGGTGGATAACGATATTGCTGTGCTCTCAAGGGTAAAAAACCCCCCAAAACATTAATTAAATGATGTTAATTAAGAAATAATTAAGTAATGTTGTATTTACACAATATTTTTATGACTTGAGGATCTTCACAGTTAATTCAAGAAATATCACTCTTCAATTAATTAAAAATGACATAACATGTCAGAATCAAATGGGACATAAAGGTAAAAAGTTAACTTCTAACCCTGTTAGAAGTATTATTTTGACAGTAAAAAAAATTTAGTTGGGGCTATATGCAGCTACGATCATATGATAAAATGCATATCTGCAACTCAAACTCTTTAAACATGTATGTGTCTGTAATGTACATGGTCAAAAAATTACAAAATGAGTGTGTGTGTGTGTGTGTGTGTGTGTGTGTGTGTGTTCCTTCACGCATGCTCCTGCACCAAGCAGCTCACAAAAAAAATGGGAGTGTGTGTGGTCCATTCCGTTGGTGTTTACAGTCTCTGGTCAGAGTGGAGGATGTCAGCGGTGAAGAGTGTGCAGCATGGCACCGGGTGTGGGCTCGAAGGATGCCAGTGCCACGGGCCAAGATCTGTGCCACAAGACATGCATGTGTGCCAAACACAGACACGCAGGAATCCATACTGCACCCTGGGAAGCAAAAATTATTAAGATAATCTAAGCAGAAAGAAAGCGGTTAATATATTTTGGCGCCTGCTTCTATGGCAATATTTCTGTGCTTCCTTGTCACTGTCTGCACGTATTGCAAGGATTCAGGAGGCTGAAAACTAGTTTCTCTCTCTTAACCTTGCAGTCAGACCCAGCATGTTGAGACACACGCCGCTTAGGAAGGACGTGACATCTCTTAATGGCACAACTTTCTCCCAAGGGTGTGTCTCAAGCTTTGTGTCCAGAGCCAGGTCAGTGCCTGTCTTCATGTACTGCAGCAGTTTCGCAGGACAGACTGTGACCTGGCAGCAGTAACAGTGCATACTTTCAAGCAGTCTGTTCAAATTGCAACCTAATATGATCCTCTGCTGCTTGTGTTGAGTTCAGAGAGTGGGGAAAAAAAATCTCTTACAATTGCTGGAGTGTCCACATGTCCTACCCAAATGTACTCAGCTGAATTCACCATTTGGACTGTTTCATATTTAAAAGAGCAAACGCAGGGAGGGAGGCAGTCTCAGCAGCACCAGTAGTAATTTTCACCAGAATCAACACCTGTGTTTAAACAGTGAGGAGGAAACGACTTTTCAATCAAAAGGACATTTGTCTTTAGGTGAGCTTGTGTGCAAACCCCTGGAGAAACACTGTCGCCACTGTTCGTTCAAAGACAGATCAGTACAATGATAAAGAATTTGTAATAAAACAGGGTAATTTGTGCATGTAAAAGAGGTATTTTATAGCACAGAGAACTGTGCACTCATACACACAGATGACCAAATTATTTATGATGGTAAACTGATATGACAGGCCTCACAAACAGAAGCATTCAGTAATGAACAGCTACTATGTCATATTAAGTATGTCTGTATTACTGACAATTGTAACTTAAACATGATACAGTTAAGTTCACCATGTTAGGACAGAATTATTTTGAATCGAGATAAAAAAACGACAGGAACGATACACGTCTTCACTTGAGAGCAGGTCTTTAATTGTGAGCACCCAAACTGAGGTGCATTCTGTTCTAAAACAGACTGAGCTATAATGTTCCAGTTTGGTGTGTTGTTTCATAACTCACAGTCTCCAGTGGGTTTAATAAGTCAGGTCACCTAAAGGAAAGACGCTTGTTTTGCCACCTCCATAAAATTGGTAGGGGATTTTGCTGTTTTTCCAAGCCCCTCAGGCCAGTTCAATACTTTGGGGAAATCTAAGCTACTATTACTACCACTTTTACACATTTGCCTCACAAGTGATGTGGGTTGAATTAAATTGCAACATTATATCTTCAACTCAGGGCTTAGCTTATATAATGGGGAGCCCGTTACTGGCATTTTCAGAGTCCTCAATCAGAGTAATAAATTGGGTCTGATGGCTAATTTTAGCTGAAATCCAATCCTCGACAATAAGTTACAAGCCTTGCGGGACCTTTTAGTCAAACTGTGTCTGGCACTGCCACAGTTGAAAAAGCGCCTTTTAAATAAATGTCTTTCCCAAAAGTTGCATGTTTTCAAAGCAGTGCTCACTCCAGATGCAAAGGTCACGCAAATAAAGTGAAGTTAACCATGTCTAACACCTATGTTGATTTGTGCATTTTGCGCCACGTGATTCGCGGTTTGAAGCTCACTCACTGCACTACTGTTTCATTTCACATTTGATGAATTTCTGTTCGTTATCACGGCAGAGCTCCTGAAGGCTTCCCCTGTCTGCGCTGACCCCTCCTCACGACAAGACAAGGTCTAGGACTAGGTTGCTGTGATTCCACTGTATGGCCCTCAGTCAGTGCATTAGCAGTGACGTGATCATGATTAATGTTAATCACGCTGGATTTACTGTGTGTTTATTTTATGGCGCAGTTGGCAGAGTGGAGCTCAGCCCGTCTACGAGAGCTCCTGCTGGCAGCGTTGGGGAGGTGGACTGGGGGATTTGGATGCTGTTTGCCTTGATACTCGGCTGTAACGTTGGCTTTTCTGAGGACCTTGCGGCTGAACAGAGGTTGTGTTGTCATGAGTGACTGCAAACATTTCCTGCTTGCAGAAAACTGGCTGATTTCTCCACCGAGGCTGTCTCTTTTGATAAGGAGAGATGATTTGATCTCCCATAATTCAGCACACTTACTACTTTCTGAACTCATACAATTGTGTATTGTCCGTGCCTCCACATCACAATCTGCAGCACGCTTAAACTGATAAGTGTAGTGCTCTGTGCATCACAATTTGTAGAAAGCAGCCTGTTGATCCACATGGCTGCTATATAATCCTCAGCACTGTCTCCAGCAGCTTGGTACTGAGTGGCACAGAGGGCTTCAGGTGTCCCAAAGACAGTGCAACACTGCCACCATGTTGAACATGTGTACTACAGTGTCACATCAACTTCTTTCTTTAGCATCACAGCATACTTTTTGCACCACATTTTAAGAAGCAAAGAATTTCTGTTCTGCTGTGAAACAAGACAATAGTTTGCTTAAAGAGGAAATCTTATATAATTGATATTTATAATATTGAAAATTAAGGATAAGGTTAGGGTTAGGTTAAGGTTAAGTATGCATTTTTCATCCATTTCATCAGTCCAGTATCTCTAGAGATCCAATACAAGCCCTGAGTGGGTCTGATGTTTAGTGAAGAAGCAGTTGAGAAAAACAGCGGTCTATATGGGAGGTGGAAGACTCTCAAACGGCTTGTATTTCATTTCACCAATTTCAGTTCAACACACGTACACTCCGATATTTGCTCCAGCCCTGCCCTCAAAAAACACAGAATAACAGAAAAGGCTCAGATAAAATCCCAGTGTGCATTGTATCTGCCTTGTTTACACTGACGGATTCCCTTACCACTTGTGTTAAATGTAGCCCTCCGTGTTATTCTACCAAGCAAGAAAGAAAACAATTACTGAAAATGAGACTGAGTTGAGAGGAGGCCTGTGTGTAAAATAACAAAGACGTGCGACTGTTTGGATCTGATAAGCCCTGTCGAGTGTTTCCTCTAATGCCTCTGAAAATAAACAGCTGGGTTGATGAGGTGAATGGAAGCTTGGTTTGGGTCTTAACCGCTGCCGCAGCCCGAGAGCTTGTTTTAGGGGCTGGACCAGCCAGGAGCAGTAAAGGGCCCCCGTCAGTGGCTCAGGCGCCGAGTGAGTTAAACAGGTTAGTGTGTTGGCCGTCTGAACCTGCTGTGACACACGCTTTATCACAGAAATGGCATACTGGCAGGACACACACACACGCACACACACACATATAAATACATTTACATGCAGAACCAACACAAACACAGAAACAAGAGCAGCATTTCCAGAGCTCCCAGCTGTTCAATTCTGACTGTCATCAACAAAAGATTAAGATGCCTTGCTGTGCTCTCATGTACAGTATGAATGATACATGTGTGATGGCCCTGCCTCACAAAAGGAATGCGGGCTTTCAAAACGCATTCCTGCACATCATTTTAGTAGACATACAGTATCTTTATACAAACTTCTGTCTCTATCTAAATAGCACATCAGAATGGTTGATTTTAATATTTTTAAAATCGTCTTTAAATACCTATTCAGACAGTTTCACCTTTACATTACTATTCCTTCTTGTTTTGTAGTTATTAATTTTTATCTTAGCTGCTTCATAATAATATATTAATAATAATCTTTATTCATAGAGCACTTCAGAATCTATGTTACAAAGTTCTTTCACAGGGGCAAAAAATAAAACACACATAAAACAGATAAAAAAAGAAAACATAATTGTTATCTGTTTCACATTTTTATTATCTGTTTCACATTCACTTTTTCTTTATTTAGTTAGTGTTTGATTGCAGTTTTTATCTTTACTGTCCATCCATCAGCATTCCTTTGCAAACCTTTGTGAAGATTATTGTATTAATTTTTAACCTTATTGCTGTTTGCAGTCAGCAGAAATGTGCATAACGTCCGTGTGTATTCTGGTGGAACAAATAATAACAATAATAATAATCCTTATTTGTAGAGCACTTTTCAAAAACAAGTTACAAAGTGCATGACACAAAATAAAAAGGATGTACACCTATAACACTGCTCTATAGAACAATCAGTGGTCAAAATCTACACAGGCTACCTTTAAAGTAAAGTGATCCAATGTTTCGTGGTGTTTGTCTTGTCTGTCCTCAACACATGCGCTTACCAGCCGGGCCAGGTCTAAAGAGTTAGTGCCACTCACCATCTTACCCTGAGATGTGTGCTGTGTTTTACTCAATGAATTCTGACCTCATCCACCCTTTAAATGGTCCTGAAAATAGTGCTTTGGCATGCCTGCTCAGCCATACCCACTTTTGCCCCCACATCATACTTGGTGTCATACCTGTGTGTCACACATAAGCAGATAAAGTCACATCCCTTAAATGTTACCCGAGCTGTGTTTGTTAAAAGCTTATCATAATTTACACAGTTTAATGGAGCATTTAGTTGTTTATTTAGAATAAGACAAAAATAAAAGCAGTTCAGTCATGAGGCACCAGTATTTTTTTTTCACACAGCACATTACAGGATCTCGTTGAGAAGACTAAATAATCCAAGATCCAACTTCCTTGACATTATCTGCGCATCAAAGTGAGTGATGTGAGCAAGACAGAGAGAATGTGGGAATTTCACCAGCAAGCAGGCAGGGACAAGACCGGGCTGCCAGCACACAGGAACACAAATTCATTCATAAAAACCACAGAAAACAAAACATGCGTTATCATCCAGACATGCTGCATCTCTCAACCTGTCCTGATGACTTTTTCTCAGCAAGCCTTGCAGGTGTCATGAAATTTGATGAGTGTCTGGACAAATTGAAAGGTTAACATATTTTGTATATATGCATAAAATATTATGTGTATACAGAGAGCTGCAGCCATGATAGCACAGTAGAACAATGAAATGAGGCCACTGCAGACGTCTGGATTGAGGCCAAGAGACAGAATGTCCCAGATCTGTCACTATAGAGGAAAATAATATATACCAGCTCAAGTCATTCCCATAGGTCCTTTGACAATATCTGCTACAATAATAATATAACAGTATTTAGTCCTGTATAGAAGGGTATGTTTTTGAGTATTGCCATGCTCAAATGTCTTTTGTTAAATTGCAAAGTTTGCAACTTCAGTGACTCTAACAACTAAAGTACAATGTGCAGTACCAGCTGACAGGAGAGAAATGATGACAGTCGGTCAGTAACACTCTTCAGTGCTTCCAGCAACATGATTTTTTGAGGAAGTTTGGAGCTTTGGTTTGGCTCTGATTGCTCGTTTGAGTTCATGGGCTTAAATAAAGGCACTTAATCACAAGTGCTCAGTGGAGTTTTTTCCCGGACTGTGCAGGACTTTGCCAAGACCTCAGGCAGTCACATCTCTGGATTGGAGGAAAAATATTCCCCTCAGATTACTGCATGACTCACAAAAACAACTGCCTTGAGAGAAATATGATACACGTATCATTTAGATTTTTGCATAACATGGCGGTTATGCCAGATTTTAGACGAGCCCAAGTCACCTATAATGTTAAAGGCGCAATAAGGATTTTTACAACCCTCTTTAATACAGGTATATTGACATTCAGTACACAATTGAAGAGTTTAACCTATAGATTCCACAACTAAAAATATACTCTAGTGATTATAAATATTACTGATGTTAGGAAGCTGCTGACACGTTATAATATGGTTCACAAATACTCACAAATATGGTTTGGGAGTATCTGTGAGTTACTACGGAGCGAGTGAGGAACTAATCCGGAACAACTTCATAATTAATGAACCGTTAATACGTAGCTTCTAAATAACTCTGAACCTGACCATTACTTACTCTTTTCTAGACGGGGCACAAACATGGAAAGTAATGGTCAGATATTCATGAATTAATGGGATTGTTTACTAGTAAAACTATAATGTCTTCACTTCACTTTACTTGAGGGTAGACAAAAACAGTACCTAATCAATAGCAACTCATGGAGAAGGTGTCAGTATGTTGAGTCACAGATATTTATGACCTAATCATTGCCTAAGGATTAATTAATATAGTATCTTCCAGTCTGCTTACAGTGTCTACCATATTGCACATGATTACCAACAAGCCTTTTGAAACATAATTCTCTGGTACATTATTATTAATATGAAAACATGAACAATTAAGTTGTTTTCTACTTGAGGTGAGAATAGCCAATAAGCCAAGTTTCCATTGAATTTTATCCAAAATTAACATGAAGGACCAGAAAATTGTCAAAAGTAATGAACGCGCATTACAATCCATTACTGTAATGCAAATATTAGGACCTGGACAAGATAAACAGTAAGTGGTGCTAATTCTCCAGTTGGGTGCCAATAAACCATTGCAGAAGAAGTGATGATGTAATTAAAAGAGCGCCAGTCAAACCTTGAACAAAAAACTATGCGGAAAACGTGATGGAAATATGGCATTATGTTTGTTTCATGTATTCATTTGAGTCATCTTATTTGTCCACACGTGCCAGATTTGATTGTTTTTTTTAGCAGAAAGCACCTCAGCCTAAGAATTATTTTGCAATATTTCAATGTCCAGCATTTCCACTTTTTGATTTTATGGGCAAATTGAAAATGTGTATTAAAACACATGGATGGAAATACACTTACTGAAGTAGCGTAAACATTAAATACAACATAAAATCAAATTGTGTGTTTTGGTTCAATCAGATAGGTGCAAGGACGGTTCATCAAACCAAATTGCCCATAAACAAACAATTAATGAGAAAAAGAGCCAAAAAACAAAGAGAAAATATTGAAACTGACACTTTTTACATTATATTATGGTATGATATGTTGCACATTTACATTTTAAAACAACAACACTTATTTCCAATACATTACTTGGCTGATCAGCACTCACCAAGCTGATTTTCTTATGAACTGAAGTCAACAAATTTCTGGTGGTCCTTTTTTTTTATTGTCCTGACACATTCTGCATAACTGTTTACAGGGTGGGCAAGGCTGTCTGCCCACACCATATAAAAACGGCTTAACACACCTGGAAACTAAAATGCCGTTGGAAAACGCTTGTCTTCCAGGGCAACATAAAATCCGCCACTTCTACTCATGACTAATTGGCTGTTAACACTGTTTTAACAAACCTGAGCTCTAGTGTTGCACTGATGTGCAAATGAACAGGCATAATTGGAAGAGACGTCAACCACTGTTGGCCAAATGGAAACCAGTAGTCAGTTGAGTGTGGGTGCTGTATTTATTTTATGTAGATGACGTCAGAACCCTTAGTGTGGACAGCACACATTTTTTATGGATAGTTGTCTGTACAACATGTGTCTGTGCTCTTAAAACTTAAATTTACAATTTTTATCTGTGCATCCTAAAACATGTTAATGTTGCATATACTGAATCTGTGTGTTTATTTTTGGGATTTGCTATAGAGATCACATTTACTCTCAACTAAAAAAAAAACGGGATTTCTGTGCTGACAAATGTGTGAATCTCTCACTGTCAACATGTGGGATTTTGGATGCACATGACCGGCTGTATATAATACGCAATGTACTGTGTAATGGCAGCATGTACTGCTAAGTCTGGAAGAAAACAGCTCTCCCGAGTGCTGCTCGGTACGGTGCTGACGTGTCCACTCTAGTCTAAATACTGTATGTGCAATCTCTACTTTCTTCCTTCACCTATTCCATTCCAATATTGAAAGATAAAAAAAGAAGTCAAATCAGAGCCAAAGACAAGTTTATTTTCCATTATTTATTTTTAGAAGATTGTGACACACATCAGGTCATCAGGAAGGGTTTTTTCCTGTAAAGATGTCTTTCTTCATGTACACAGTGACAGAACAAGTTTCTAGTTAGGTCACATTCACCCTGTACAGGAAGCTGGCCAACAGACAAGCTTCTTAGTTTTCACCAAGGCGTCTGACAAAGTGGTCCAACCGGTGCTGTCTACATCCAACATATTGTTTCACCCATTCTAATATTACAGGGTAATTACCTGGCAAGAATTTTTTTTCTGCATTGAATCTGTTGCTTAATTATCCAACTATACTTTACAATATATCACCCAAACACTTTGTATGGTGGCCCAAAAGTTAGAAAACAACATGATTACAAGATAATACAGAATCATGTAATACATCTGGATGGCTACTCTATGCAGAGAACTACCACGTAAAAGGGATACTGTTGCACAGTGTGTTTGAGCAGGAAGGTTTCTCTTTTTACCCCCTATGGGTGAGTAGGAGTGTAAATGTCACTCTGACTTGATGAACTGCTGACTTGTCAAATAAAGATTCTCAGTTGAAGCAAAAAGACCAAATGATCCATGTGATTTGATCTGAAGCGTCTTACATTTCATGTTATTGGTAAATTGTTTGGAAAGCCGTTTTTTTATTCATTTAAGCTGACTATTTTATCCAAAGCGACTTACAATTGCTATACATGTCAGAGGTCGCACGCCTCTGGAGCAACTAGGGGTTAAGTGTCTTGCTCAGGGACACATTGGTATCTGGATTCGAACCCAAGTCTCTCACACCAAAGGCATGTGTCTTATCCACTGCTCCATCACCACCCCGTCACAATTCTTTATATAACCAAAAGTTGTTGTTAACGTTAAAGAAACTTGTATGTAATGTGAATCATTTTCAAAACCTTAGAACAAAGTCATGTTTTACAGTGGAAAAGGTGAAACCAGATGGTTAAAGCTTGTTGAGACAAAAGTCCAGTTTAAGATCGTACAAAGTGCAGGTGACCAACTTGTGTTCAAGTCATGTGGCTGGCTGTCAGGCTACAACCTGAGGCCTGGCTGATTGTTAACACCCCACAGTGAGACCTGTTGCCCTAGGCTATTAGTCATCCTGACAAGCATGGCGTATGTGTCACTCTCTTTGGTCATGACACACTTGTTTCCACCGTCTCCCCGCCTTCACACACCGCTCCAGCTCTGATATATTCCTAACGCATAGTGGCAAGAGTGACACAAGACCACTGAACCAAAACAAGCACCTATCAATTACTGATGAAAGACGCCTTTAACCTATTTTTTACAACATGTTTGGAGTAGAGCATGGATGGGACTTACAGCAATGTCAGAGCTGACAGAGAAAGGGCTTTGAGCAAACGGTTAATTAAAATTAAATTTCAGATAATAATTACAGTTACACGCTCCATGCTTGAAAAGTAAGAAATATATTGTTTCCAATACAAAGGGGGATTTATGAATAGTAATGATGCAACTAGAAGAAACACTTTGATGGTGAAAATTGTGCAATAAATATTTTTGTGTCTCTAAACCAAACAAGTAGCCAAAACTTTACCTGATATCAGCTGAAAATGTTAAAAATGTGTACTATATTCACATTTAATCTTCATAACGCAACTAATAGTAGAGGAACACATATGATTTGTTTCCCTAATACTTATAATGCACACAAATTTGTGCTCATTTTACATAACGCTATAACCTGTGCGATCATAGGAACTGATCCATGGAGGTTTTTCCATTCCTTCTCACATACCATAACTAACATAGTTTCTATGTTTCAGTGATTGACAATGAAGTAATGACTAAATATGAACTATTAAAAATATAACAAAGCAGCTCTTTTTGCGACATTTTGAGGTAATGTAATGCTTCCACTGTCTGCTATTTACAACATTTTATCTTGTCTCAGGTATGTCTGCTGACCTACCTACATAAAGGACATTGTGAGCATGTGGATTCATCTTTAACTTTGCGAGAGGAGGAGATGCCGCTATTAAAATTCAATCAATCTGATTTATGTCACCATCGATACACTTCATTTGCAGAAACTAAGTTGTAAAACAGCCCTGGAACTATTGTTTTTTGTTCTTTGCATGTCACGCTTAAAAGTTGACCTCTGAAGGGCCACTGCATTAAAGTAAAAATATCCTGACCTTGGCGTGTCACATGCAGTAATGTCCTTGGCATCATTCAAACTGAGGGCACACAGCAATATCAATGTGTCCATTCAAGCACAAACTGATGCACAGTAATGGTTAATGTTGGCTTATTTTGAGGTATAATCCATATTTTTGTTAAGCACAGGTTTGTGACTTCTGCCATTCAAGGCTCAGCCAGCTGTAAGAAATATAAGTAGTGATTTAATATTAGCCAAAGCAGGCAGCACGCTGGTAAACCCATTAAGAGTTTTCTTCTCTTTCATCATTTTCAGGGTAGGATAGGCCTCACATCGCCTGCTGCAAAGAGGAGACGGTGATCAGCGGATCACATTTCTGGCTACAGATAATGTATGTGGTTAATTTACAACTTTGAGGATCTTGAACTAGCAGAGCTCCATTCAAAAACTCTGAGGTGTAATCAGCAATCAGAAAAAGGAAGCAGGACTTCAGGCTTTTATAAATGGTTTCCTCAGAGTAGTTTGATTTACTGTCCCAAGCACAGTTGAACTTACAGTGTGTGTGGAAGCAACGGAGGGGAGGTACAGGGGGTGCTTGAAGAGCTGTGTGAGCACAGACCCACAAATTACATCTCAAAGAACAATAACCCAAAATCAACTAAAATATTGTCATTTTCTGAGGAATCAATTTATGCTGTGTTTAGTCAGTATAAACCATCACAAGCACTGGAGGTCTTGCCCTTTGACCCTACTATTCCCACAGGAAAAAGCATCTGTAATGACTGCAGTGGGAGTGAGGTGACATGAATTTTGGGCTCTGAAGTTCTTGTTGAAACATGTAAAGCCCATTTTAGTTTTTATTTATTTAAACACTGACAGCTGCAGAAGTAATGCCTCCTTTTATTTCATGATTTAAAAATATAGTATTCAGCTTTTATGTGTAAGTGGAATATTATTTGTCCCACTTTCTTGCACTGAACATGATCCAGCCACACAAAAACTGAGGTTTCCAAATCCACCCCAAAAAGTTTGGCTTTAGTTAAATTAGTTAATTTTCCATTGGCCAGTAAAAATGGAGACACTTACAGTATCGCTATCAATGCAACATTTATTTTGTCTCTTTTTTTTTAAGAAACAGCAATAAAGTGGTTAAGCAAAGATACATTTTTTTTGTATTGTGTACCTTTACTAACACTTATATTTGAAATGGCAAGCAAAAAATACACAGGGAGGCTAAGCTGTGTATTTACTATTTTATGCTCTTTCCCTTCCTGTCTGTCCATACAATGATAAAAAGTTATTACCATCCTCCTCTTTCACTGCCTCAGGACAACACTGGCATAAGCATTGAATTTTAGAGCTCCTTTTGATTTTGGAAAGAGTGGGCCCCTGATCCATGCAGACCTTTCTGTACAAATTTAATTGTGCCTAAAGCAGGTATATGGGGTTTACAGTGCATCCATAGCCAAAACAGAAAAGCTGACATGGATGAAATGGGCCATGACACCGGGATATAAAGTATCTATTTTTATTAATGAAAATAAAACTTGGAAGAAAGGACTACAAATGTGAAAATAACTCAAGTTGGTTGACTTCTAGAGTTTGGGGAAATATTTACCTCAGTGGCTGCTGAATTTCACTGTTTTCTCAGGTTTTATTTTTTAATCCAATTCTGTTTTATCCTTTCTTTCTTTTTTGTCATACAACATAAGTTTTCATATAAATATAATATCCATTTTGAAGATGTGATAACTTAAAATGTTAATTGTTGCTATTCTAGCCCAGAATAATGCCATATAGAGTCTGCAGATGCTCACCTGTGTGCCTATATGTAACCACATGCTAGAGGTGATAGCTTAAACATAGGCGTTTTCAAGCATATGAGTTATTATCTCTATAACACGTCAAGTCGTGTCTTTTTTTCATAAGAAAGCTGTTACCAGCCAGGGGGTCAAATCTGGTCCTCATTAAAATGTTGGTCTTTGCTACTAAACTGCAATAAACAAATCTCTGTAAATCCGGAAACACATTTGCGGATAACTTATTGGTCTGCGGATGTCACGATATATGCATTTATCCCCGAATCCTCCCTGAGGGACCTACACCAAAGTGGAAAAGGGGCACATTACTCATATTTATGGAAATTATCTGGGAGAGCTCTCCCATGGTGCTCGGGCCTCTCAGCGGGTGCCATGCAAACGCAGACGATGATCTCTCCAGCAGCTGCCTAACCGGGGCAGACCTGTGATTCCCATCAAAAGGCCACTGTAGGGTTTCCAAAACAAAACACAGCAAACATAGTTCCATCAATCCTGTTTGGATTGGTGTTTATGTAATCTGGCTTAATTGTGGGATATATTGATTAGTTGTGTGCTGTAAGTATTCACAACTGCTTTCTGTCTAAACTAATGCAGCACATCTGCAGACCAATGTATTATGATTGTTTTCAACCACCACATGGTGTGATGACCTCAGGATGCTTCTTTAAAAAGATGACTTGTCATTAAAAACTAAGATAAAGTGGCTATTGATACAGCCAAGTCCATTAAAATTTCAGATGGCTGTTGCAAAAGAACAGACTTTCTATAAATGAATAATAATAAGAGTTTTAGAGCAATTGTAAGTCCAAAGATTATCAGCTCACACAGGCCTCTGAACTCAACTCGGTTCATGTGGATGACATCATTCGCATTTATTAGCAATTAGTGGAATTGGGTTTTTTTTAAGGTTAGAATTGCTCTTTAGAAAATGGTGACACATTCAAATCCATTTCATCAGTAACTCATGAACTTAAAACATTTATTTCAACATTTGTCTCTACGTCTTAGAATTGCAAAGACAATATCTGACCCCGCTCTCCAATACAGTACAGCCTGAAGTTGTTGCAAAATCTGAAACTTCACAGTTTTAAGGATTTGACCCATGATCTTATGGCAAGGCAAAGGTGACCGATGTGTGTTTTTAATCTTCTAGTCATGATTGATGGCTCAGTTCGACGGTTGACAATAAGTTTAGTCTATAAGCTGTGTAATTATAACATGTAACTATAACAGTTTTTTCCTGTGAAGTTGAAATGAATTAATGAAGCGAGGAAGGCCCAGAGAGGCCCTATATGACCACGGCAGACCTGCCCTGCTCTGGAAAAGTCATAATGAGACACAACCATAAGACAAGAGCCAAAAAGAATATTTACACAAAGGCAGTCAATCACCGTTTTGTGTGGGTTTGCCTGAGGCAGGCCACTCTTCTTGTGCTTAAATCAAAAGCACACGTAATGAAATACGTATCCAGCTTGTGACGTTTTAACTATCAACACTGAGCCAGCCAACTGCAAGCATATCACTACTGTTGATGAGTTTTATTTATTCTCCTCTGCTACAGTGTTACAAAGGCAGATAATGTGTCATGCTAGTAAGCACTTTACATTTTTAAGTGTATTGGCCAAAGCACTACAAGTATTTCATAGTCAGTGGGACTGTATTAGCTGTCACCATCAACTTAGAGTTCACATTCCTACTAAAGCCAGGATGCTGCTTGTCCATAAGATTTAATCCACATTGCTGCTTTCTGAAAGCACACGAATCCAGACTGAGGTGGCCCCTTACTTATTTTTGATGTCCTTGTGTGTGCGAGAGTATATATCAGCCATCTCACCTTTTTCTGCCTTGGCGAGGACAGCAGGCGCCGATGGAAATGCAGGGTGGGTGCCACTGACCGTCATGCCATAGCGCTCTGGCCTCTCTCCTTTACCAGCAGGCAGACAGGAAGGGTAAAAACTGGGCCCTCGCTAATATGGACAAACGCTGTTTCAGTCCGTGTAACCTGAGCATCAGGGGAAAACGCTGTATGAATGACAGACGTTTCATTGCTGTATGCGTCTATTAATCACAACCATAGCAAACTCTCACTTCTCTCTGGTGTTCTGCTTTTTCTCTATTTTTTTTGTTCACTCGTAATAAATGAAAATCAGTTGTGGAAAAATGCTGCTTAACAGGGATTTAAAGGAAGTTGAGCAGTAATTTAAGAAAACTATCAAGCAAGGGAAGGAGGTCCGGCTTCCCTTGGCATTTTAGACTGCTTCAGAAATTGCATGATGATTTTGGCAGTTTCCTCAGTTTGCTGTTTTCTTTTTTCTTTGGTTACATGCGCCTTCCCAATGATCAGATTCTGGCAACCACACACTCTTCCATGTGGCTGTATTCCATCCAATGTCCGTCAAAAACGCAGCACAGAATGAGCCACGGACCTTGGCCAGAGGCCGCACCGTACTGACCACTAAAGTACACAGCAAGTGTGTTGTTTCTTCTTTCTTTCTACTTTTCAATTACATCCCTAAAACGACTATTTGGTACAAATATCAAAAATGTGGTACATCACTGTACAGCATTTATTATATATTTAACATTTTCAAATTAGCAGTCAGAGAAACAAGAAGATGATGGGAAAAGCATGAATAAACATGTTAGGGAAAGGGAAAGATAAGGGGAATAAATACACATGCTTAATATAGTAAGGGCAGTGTGACAAAATAAGAGAAATCTAGGAATGGAATTCTGACTGTCAACACATCTTAATACTCAATCTGGTGGATCTCTCTCTCATTAAAACATTTTATTTAGGATTATAGAAACTGGTCGTTTGTCAGGTCACAAAGCTGCTCATCTCCACCGTGCTTGTTTATGCTCATTAATGCTTTGACATTCACATTAACCTCATTAAACTTCACTTGCTGAGTGTCCAGTCTTGCTGTTACTGCAAGTACAATTTCAGTATGACTGGTACAATATCAAACAGTGTCATGTATTCATGTCTTCTGTATCTGATCCCTATGGAATTGCTCCCTCTAGTGGAGCACGGACTGCCTGTTTAATCACTCTAGAGATATTTGCACTTAATCAATCTCAAATTACCCTTTCACAGTACGGCTACAGTGCAATAAACACAGATTTGTTTAAAGCAAAGAGTTACACAAGTGTACCTCCCTCAATATAACTCCAACTTAAAACTAAACAGGGCTCCAGAATAAAAACCTAAACCTTGTCAAAGTGTTGGAAGGTTGCTCGTGTGATTCCTTGCCATGTACAGTGGGGGAAATAAGTATTTGACCCCTTGCTGATTTTGCAGGTTTGCCCACTTACAAAGAATGCAACGATCTATAATTTTAATCATATGTACATTCTAACAGTGAAAGACAGAATCCCAAAGAAAATTCCAGAAAATCACATCATATGAATTTATTAAAATTGATAACCATCTGATGAGGAAAAACAAGTATTTGACCCCCTGGACAAACAGCATGTTAATATTTTGTAGAAAAGCCATTATTGGCCAGCACAGATGTCAAACGGTTTTTATAGTTGGTGACAAGGTTTGTGCACATTTCGGCAGGGATGTTGGCCCACTCCTCCCTGCAGACAGCCTCCAAATCATTCAGGTTCCGAGGTTGTCGCCTGGCAACTCGAATTTTAAGCTCCCTCCAAAGATTTTCAATTGGATTCAGGTCTGGAGACTGGCTAGGCCACTCCAGAACCTTGATGTGCTTCTTCTTCAGCCACTCTTTTGTTGCTTTGGCGGTGTGCTTAGGGTCGTTGTCGTGCTGAAACACCCATCCTCGACCCATCTTCAGCTCTCTCACTGAGGGAAGGAGATGTTGGTCCAGAATTCCACGATACATGGCCCCGTCCATCCTCCCCTCAATACGATGGAGTTGTCCCGTCCCCTTGGCTGAAAAGCACCCCCAAAGCATGATGTTGCCACCACCATGCTTGACGGTGGGGATGGTGTTCTTTGGGTTGTACTCGGTGTTCTTTGCCCTCCAAACACGACGAGTTGAGGCCAAAAAGTTCTATTTTGGTCTCATCTGACCACATCACCTTCTTCCAGGCCTCTTCTGAGTCGTCCAGGTGGTGAATGGCGAACTTCATGCGGGCCTGTACATGTTTCTTCTTGAGCAGGGGGACCTTGCGTGCGCTGCAGGATTTCAATCCATGACGGCGTAGTGTGTTACCAACCGTTTCTTTTGTAACTGTGGTCCCAGCTGCCTTCAGTTGATTCATCAGTTCCCCCCTTGTGGTTTTGGGATGATTCCTCACCGTTCGCATGATCAGGGACACCCCACGAGGCGAGATCTTGTGTGGAGGCCCAGACCGAGGGAGGTTGGCGGTGGTGTGGTGCTTCTTCCATTTCCTGATAACTGCACCGACAGTTGATCTTTTCTCTCCAAGTTGCGTTCCGATTCTCTTGTAGCCCATCCCAGCCTTGTGCAGATCAACAATCTTGTCCCTGATGTCCGTAGAAAGCTCTTTGGTCTTGCCCATGGTGGTGATGTTGGATGCTGGTTGTTTGGGTGTTGACAGGTGTCTTTTATACAGGTAACGAGGTGAGGCAGGTGTATTTGATGTAGATAATTGGTTGGGATTGGGGCTGTGTCTTAAAGAAAGACTAACTGGCTTGTAGGAGCCAGAATACTTGCTGTTTGGTAGGGGGTCATATACTTGTTTTTCCTCATCAGATGGTTATCAATTTTTATAAATTCATATGATGTGATTTTCTGGAATTTTCTTTGGGATTCTGTCTTTCACTGTTAGAATGTACATATGATTAAAATTGTAGATTGTTGCATTCTTTGTAAGTGGGCAAACCTGCAAAATCAGCAAGGGGTCAAATACTTTTTTCCCCCACTGTAAGCCTGTGTTTATATGTGTTATCATGTAAACATGAGTATTGAAAACATTGCCATGGCATAATACTGTATGAGGCCTATTAACTTAATTTCAATTTAATTGTTGCATCTGGGGAATCATTAATTAGTCAATCAATCGCCTGCTGCTGTGACAGGGCGCCTAGGCTGGGTGCAATGGAAACCACAGCTGGCCATATGTAAATGGGAATTAATTAGCATGCTTTCGTTTCAGTGGCCGTATTTGGACTGAAAACATTCTCAGGAGTCCGAGCCAGGGCAGGAGAGTCTCCACCAGCCTGCTGTGGTCACATCCCATCTCTGTCGGACAGAATAATTTCACCTCATTACCTCTGCCATGTATAAATAGAACTCTTTCCACCCACCAGCTCTTTAACGACATGTGCTCTTTAAACACCTACAATTAACCCCTTGTGACTAGGGCCTTGTGTCAACCCCCATGTAGGCTGGTACTCTCCAAACTGAGGGTATAGTCCCAGCGGATTACACCCCCACTCGCTCGTTGAACCACGACACACCCCCATTCAGGCTCAGTCCAGTCCGCTACACCTCCACCTCAGCTCACGATCATTAAACAGCCATATATCTTGTGTTGTGTTTTCCCTCCAGCAGGATTTATTGGGTGACTGATAGAGTTTACAATGTGTCTTGAGCAGCACGAAACACGTCATGACAATCAGTATATGCACCATGCTTACCGTTTTCTCCCCCGAAACATGCCACACGTATGTCAGCCCACCCTCACACCCACAACACACACACACACACACATACATAAAGATGCGACATGTCAAGTGTATAACTTTTTCTTAAGTCTGCTGTAGCATGTCATAGAGCAGTTCTGTCTGAAATGAGCAGGGAAAAAAGAAACCAAAAGTTTGCGATATGGCTCCCTGGAGCCCTCTTGGTAGAAGTTATTTGTGGCAGGTATCCAGCTGATGGACTGTAACGTGCTTGACATTATGGCTCTTCAGATAGAAAGATATAGTTTTTCCAAACCCACAGGCGCTCCCCACCTTTCAATCCCTCCATCACGGAGATTTGCGTGGAGGGTCTCTGCTGGTACACATGAGGTAAGTGCTGCCATACACAATAGCTCCATTGGAGTGTGGATTATGGTTTATTTCCCCTCACAGGTCCCTTAGCAGTGAAGCAAAGTGAGTGACATGTAGAGTGTCGATCATCTCAAGTCTTCCCATATTTTCACTTGTGTAAATCTTTGGACAAAATTAACAATTTTACAAAATATAGTCAGCTTGTTCTAGACTTATTCCATTATCTTCTTTTCAAACAAACTAACACACTTTGAAAATGCATAACACATCTGTGAGCGTATAACTCCACAGGCCCATCCACACTGCAGTATGGCTGAGATATAGCTTCTGGTAACAGACTGGGGACTCGCTCGCTTCCTCCCTATGGCAAATAATTCAGCCAAGCGTTATACCTCAAAAAAGGTGAAGTTCACAATGGATTTCTCAGATATTCAGCACGAAACCGCAGCTTTCCTCACCCAGAGCACCACCTATAATCACTGTGTCAGACTCCGGCTCTGCAGCGACCTCAGACAAGTTGTTCTTGGACAGGTAGCCTACCACACCAGTAGTGGGAGTCGCCTGTGCTAAAACTGGCAGTGTTAAGGACTTTTCTCCAGACTGATGTAAGAATTTTAAAAAAACTAGCCCATACTATCAATTCAAAAACAAGCTACTTAATAATGACTGGTTTGGTGACTGACGTACCCCATTTGTCATGTTTCGTCTGTTCAAATGACATAAGTTAGCAAATGATTATGAACTATAATTGTGGTTTCTCTCATGTAAGATATAATGAAGACCTGGAATGACTGGAGTGAATGGTGGGTTAAAACCTGACTGGTGTATTTTGCTGGATTGAGGAATCATAGTCAAACAGTCAGGTGACCTTTAAAGGTAGCTGATGTCTTCGGTCGGCAAAAGGTTCAACCTATCAAGTCACGTCATTTTCTTATTTTTTAATTTATTTTATACGTCAGCCGTTTTATTATATTGAGCTATTTTTCTAACCTTGATTGGTAGTCAATGTGTGCTGATAATGACATTACCATGGCTATTTTGGTATGCTTCATGACTAGGACTGTTTGTTTGAACTCGTGCTATAGGGCAGGCATGATGGAGAGTGAAATATTTTATACTCTTGTCAGACTTACTATAAATGAAGATCAAAGCTATAAAGGTATTAAAATTTGTGGTCGTTGACCTTGCTGAGGTTCCAGACTTTGTTCTCATGTATGCAGTTAGAAAGAAGTTTTGTATTGCTATAGACATATAAACATATAACATAAACATATTCATATGCTGTCTTAGCTGTGGATTTATGTTGATTAATGAGTTAAATTTATGATTTTGTATATCAGAAAGCCATGCATTTAAAATTTGTCATGGTTACATTTGCAAACGATTCATACAAATTTGAAAATTGCACATATTTGTTGTTAGTTGTTAATCATTGTTGTTCTATATTTTTATTTTTATATTTTATCAATTTATACATTTATGTACACAATATTCTCTTCTGTTGTAATACGTCTGCACAACACAAACTGGAGTAATGCACATGTCCATCCTGCTACCTGGAATTGTCTTTTAATATTTTCCTTATCTGCTAGTGTTTTTAGGTAATTTCCTTTAATCCAACAGTTTTTATCCAAGACTCTGATTATGTTGCATGAAGCATCTAAACCTCCTAATGATGATTTATACAAACAATCCAGTTCATTACAACAAGCCCGCCCATGGGGCAGGAAGACGTAACCAGGAAATGCCATGTTCCTGGAAGGCATTTACATCGTAATTATCATTGCATGCGACATGCGATGCAACCAAGAAAATCAATTTGGCCTGTGTTAACTGGAGTCTAACTGCTTTCCAGACTTGTTGCTGCTTAGGCATAATTTGGCTACAGCAGTCTGATCAATGTCAGCCCCCTGCATCTTAATCCATATATATATATATACAGTGGGAAAGTATTCAGACCCCTTTAAATTTTTCACTCTTTGTTTCATTGCAGCCATTTTCCAAAAATCAAAAAAGTTCATTTTATTTCTCAGTAATGTACACGCAGCACCCCATCTTGACAGAAAAAAACAGAAATGTAGAAATTTTTGCAAATTTATTAAAAAAGAAAAACTGAAATATCACATGGTCATAAGTATTCAGACCCTTTGCCGTGACACTCATATTTAACTCAGGTGCTGTCTATTTCTTCTGATCATCCTTGAGATGGTTCTACACCTTCATTTGAGTCCAGCTGTGTTTGATTATACTGATTGGACTTGATTAGGAAAGCCACACACCTGTCTATATAAGACCTTACAGCTCACAGTGCATGTCAGAGCAAATGAGAATCATGAGGTCAAAGGAACTGCCTGAAGAGCTTAGAGACAGAATCGTGGCAAGGCATAGATCTGGCCAAGGTTACAAAAAAATTTCTGCTGCACTTAAGGTTCCTAAGAGCACAGTGGCCTCCATAATCCTCAAATGGAAGACGTTTGGGACGACCAGAACCCTTCCTAGAGCTGGCCGTCCGGCCAAACCGAGCTATCGGGGGAGAAGAGCCTTGGTGAGAGAGGTAAAGAAGAACCCAAAGGTCACTGTGGCTGAGCTCCAGAGATGCAGTCGGGAGATGGGAGAAAGTTGTAGTAAGTCGACCATCACTGCAGCAATCCACCAGTCGGGGCTTTATGGCAGAGTGGCCCGACGGAAGCCTCTCCTCAGTGCAAGACACATGAAAGCCCGCATGGAGTTTGCTGTGTGGAGAAAACCAGGCACTGCTCATCACCTGTCCAATACAGTCTCAACAGTGAAGCACGGTGGTGGCAGCATCATGCTGTGGGGGTGTTTTTCAGCTGCAGGGACAGTACGACTGGTTGCAATCGAGGGAAAGATGAATGCGGCCAAGTACAGGGATATCCTGGACGAAAACCTTTTCCAGAGTGCTCTGGACCTCAGACTGGGCCGAAGGTTTACCTTCCAACAAGACAATGACCCTAAGCACACCGCTAAAATAACGGAGTGGCTTCACAACAACTCCGTGGCTGTTCTTGAATGGTCCAGCCAGAGCCCTGACTTAAACCCAAGTGAGCATCTCTGGAGAGACCTGAAAATGGCTGTCCACCAACGTTTACCATCCAACCTGACAGAACTGGAGAGGATCTGCAAGGAGGAATGGCAGAGGATACCCAAATCCAGATGTGAAAAACTTGTTGCATCTTTCCCAAAACGACTCATGGCTGTATTAGATCAACAGGGTGCTTCTACTAAATACTGAGCAAAGGGTCTGAATACTTATGACCATGTGATATTTCAGTTTTTCTTTTTTAATAAATTAGCAAAAATTTCTACATTTCTGTTTTTTTCTGTCAAGATGGGGTGCTGAGTGTACATTACTGAGAAATAAAATGAACTTTTTTGATTTTTGGAAAATGGCTGCAATGAAACAAAGAGTGAAAAATTTAAAGGGGTCTGAATACTTTCCGTACCCACTGTATATACACATATATATGTATACATATATACAGTATGTAAAAAGAGAGGGAGTCTCAGACTGGGCTGCCCACATTGGGATTATATTTTCACATTTACTGTACAGTGGGATGTGTTGTGAATGTTGAAGCTATTTTCATATTTTTGGTGAGATTAATATCAACGACTGATGAACCAGCCTTTCCCATTTAAAGCCGGGAAGGGTTAGAAAAATACAGATATACTATACGTGAAACCTGATGTGGCTACCACAGGTTTTATGTTGTGTCTTAGATGTATTAGATTACGTATATTAGATTAGAGGGTTAAAAATATATCATATCCTACACATAAAGTGTTGGAGAAACAATCCTTTTACAGTCTACCTTAAAATACACAATACAACTTACTTTTTGTGAAGTGTTACCTTTGTGAATATGATTGAAAGTTAATTTTGAAGGTAATAAGTTGGCTACAGTTTCTTAAAACAAGACCAAAAAAACATTTCTTTCTTTAATGTTTCCACAGTCTTATATCCTGCCAGTCTTACACTGCCTCTCAGTTTCAAATGTCAGACGTTGGTGGGACTATGAAGATATTAGCTTAATGTCTCCACTCCAAAAGATTTGGTTGATTTAAAACATTTAAAGGAAGCACGTAACCACTGCAGCATTTGGCCTTGACTTGGATAAATAAAAGGATATGGTTTCTGCAGTAGTGACAGTCTCACATTATATATACTGTAAATGTGTCATCGTGCCTCCGCCTGTGCCCCAGG
Organism: Micropterus salmoides; assembly: GCF_014851395.1. Lineage (NCBI taxonomy): Eukaryota > Metazoa > Chordata > Actinopteri > Centrarchiformes > Centrarchidae > Micropterus > Micropterus salmoides. Next base: position 19,940,609 of record NW_024040041.1, read on the forward strand.
ATGATAGTTTACCTGAACTGATGGAAATTAATGGTGATGTGTTACTGTATCCAAGGCCCTTTTAGTTTTTATGTTTTGACTTGTGATTATGGCCTGCGTAATCACAACTTTTTTTTAAATTCCCTCCCAACCATAGCACGCGTTCATGTTGACTTTGTGGTTTTCCTAAATTGGACTCTGGCTCCAGTTGGCTGAGTTTCCATAGCAACCTTGCACCTTATCTGCTACTGGTGAAGAGAAACAATAAGGTCTTTCACTTTCTCGACTCTTTCTTTACTTAAGTGAAAAGGCTGTGAATATGAGCTATATTTGAAATTGAGCAAACAATATTCAATTCAGACAATATGGTGTAAATATGGATTTTGGTTACTCTGCAGTTACTTTGAGTCTTTCAGTACTCATATGGTTTATTGTTAACGCATTTGTCATACAGTGGTTATGAAAGATTAAGATTTGTTTTATTATTTAGAGCTTTAAAGTTTTATGGCACGATGAGAAACCGAGACATAATTGTGTTTATGTAACTGTAGTTTGCAAGACCTTGTCAGAACATAAACATAAAGTAAAGAGAATAAGAACAAATGTTAGTGTGAATAAATAGAGTATAAATGTTTTTATTTGAATACTGTTGGTTTACCCGTGTATGAATCTCTTCAATAAACATGATTTTTCAGCAATGACAGTAAAAAACTCATTTTTTTCATTTATTTTATTAGTTGATGCACATCAAATGCATATCACAATAAAATGCTATATATGAAATCTGACATTACATTAGAATTATAAATGCAAAATAAAAATAAATAAAGTCTCTTGCAACACTGAATGCCCTGCATTTTCAAAATAAAATAAAAATAAATGTTTGCAACTTACCGTATACACTATTGCTTTTTCTCTCCCTCCTAATTGAGCTTGGTTCAGATACTGTAATGATCAACTGACTTAATGTATGGCCTCTCTGATGGATGAGGCTGTGGCTCTATTTCAATAAACTAAGCCAGCTCCTAAAACACATATGGGAGGAGAGGTGGAGTGTTTTCCTTGGTTTCACTCCTAGGTCACTACATTTGTTCAATGGAAAATGTCATTATTACCATAACAGGAAAGAAACTAGCCCCAGACGAACCCTTGTTAAGTTATGAAGCCATTCTCCAAAGCAAAATGTGCAACAAAGCACTTGATACTGTATCTACCTCTAAAGACTGAGTGGGAAAGGTATTAGTTTTGCTCAAGACTCCTATAGGCATTTACTTACCTTACTTACTTACTCACTTACTGTGGTTGCCTGGTGCAAGTCTAAAATGGGCAAAAAACACTTTCATAGCCAGAATATGATATCAATGAAATGTGGCTTTGTCAAGACGCGGTAAAACTGCCCTTTGACATTATGAAGTCATGTCCCCTTGGGAATCATGCTAATAAATTTGGTTAAACAGCGAACACACTTGTCTATGTACACATGTGTAACATGTGCACACACTCACAAAACATGACAGGTGTAAATGACTGTTTTTTAATAAATTTAATACATTTTTCACATAACTTAAGACAAGTTAACGATATCTTCTGTGAGGGCCTTAAAACAATGGAATTTACTGTTTTATACTTTAAAAATATATGTATAACAAAACAACGTTATGTTATTTAACTGCAAGCGTTCGGAAATGACAGAATTTAATACTTTGGGGTAAATTCATACTTTTTCCACAAATTCACATCTTATCATGAACACAAGCGAGAGCTGACAGAATCACAACAACACCTACCTCTGCATGCCAACACATGAAACAGTGGGACAGCCTCACTGAATTCTTTAGCATGCACTACAATGACACCTCTAACAATTGAGATTTCCAACTTGCTGCCACTGTAATAATATTAAGTGTGTGTCAGCACAGTAGTGTGAAAACATATTACGACTATGATTAATGAACACTTCTAACAACCCCAACGCCAACCACAGTGATGGGACTCCCAGTAAAGACTGCCTCCTGCCCTCAGAGCTGACATTAACCCCTTCAGCATCAACACTGATGCTCCCTCGACTCTCATCACTCCAGCGCTGACAACTGTACAACTCATTCTCCCTAGCAGCACCTTATAGGCCTCCACTTCCAGGTTGCCTGTCTGGCCATACATGTTGCTGACTATTCTTTTTAAAAAGAAGAAAAAGTAGACAGGGTTCTGTTTTGAAATGCCTTATAGAAAGTGTTTTTTTATACATCCTCTTAAAAGGATGTTATTAATATGACCCTCCAGATTATTTTTCACCATGTTGTTAACTGACAGGGTGTCCTTACCTCAACATGAATTTGCTAACACATAAATAATCACTATCCACACATAAACATCCTCAAGCAGGATCCACATGTGCCAACATACAGCATTTATTTGATTTATATCCCTGGTGGTGATGATCCTTCAGCACTTTACTTAAATGCAATCAAACTGAGTGTGTGTCACTATCAGCTAAAAGGCATCTTTGTCTGCTCTGCAGTTCCTTGTCTCTTGGTCCTCACTGCTGATATTATACAATTACGAGCAAGAAGTGGGAGAGATCTGGCTGGCAGGGATGGTGTGCTCTGTGTTGACAGCCATGTTGGAGTTGATGGACATGACGTGTCAGCGCCCAGAGTGCCCTCAGAGAGCAATGACGGTGGCCTTTACAAGGATGTCTTTCTGCAAATCACTCACAGGGCAAATATACAAAAGCTGCCCATTGTCTGGCATGCAGGATCACCATCAGTCCATCAGTGCTTTAAGCCCCTCAGTGCCAGTTTGGGTAATTACTGAATGTAAAAGGTCCATTTGATTTTGATAAATTTTAGGGGGTTGGGGGATTATGAACCTCTCATCACACAGTAGCGTCCATCAAGGGACGGGACAGGCAAGCTGAGTGCCTAAACTCCTGCCACACACATCAAAACTAAACTGAAGCTAAACTAAAGTGAATTAATTTACATCCATCCTCAAATAAACAGTTGGAACAATGACTGGAAGACAAGAACTCAAACTACAAAAAGAAGAGGGAGTGAACTGCATTAAAAACATTTTTAAACGTTTGTCTGCGAGTGTGAAATCCAAATTAAAAAACAGTGTGAATGTTTAGGGGGTGAAGTATATTACTTACAATACAAGGTAATTACTCACATCCATCACTTTGGTTGTAAATGGAAATCTTTTCCCTCCTCAAGGCAAGCTGTAAAATAATGTAAACATTTGTCCATAACCCAGCTACTTTATTAGTATAAAACACACCATATTTGCTCAACCTGCGGCCCTTTTCCAAGCCTGTATTATGCAGTAATCTCCCTATTTTACAGTAATAGGTTTTAAATTGTAATAAAGAAACACCAAGGGCACGTTTTGCTGCATGGGAAAAGTCATAAATCACAGTGTGTCTGCAGAGTGACAAATTACTGATGTCATCAACACAGCATGCCAAAAGCGGAATCTTAGGGTTGGCTGGTGCACACTGCCTACAGCATGCTGATACAATTGTGTGGTACAAATACAGATATCCTTGAAAGCATGGTAGTACATTTAGGTATAGACAAAAAGTTCTCAAAGTTTGAACCAGATGCTTCAAGCAGGTTTGCATTTCTTTGTATCGAGGATTAGCCAAATTCAATTTCCCTGTTAAAAAAATAAGGTCCAAAGGCAGACCTCAAACACAATACTGCACTGTAATAATACACTCAAATTACTGTTATAAAACAGTCATTTACACCAACACATGCATATTCCACACAATAAGATGCTGGTGAAAGGTGGTCACAGGTTATTCAACACAGTAGCTTTTAATGGAAATTGAGCATAAGTTCTGTCAAAGTAGAGAATATATTTACATACAAATAAAAGACAGTACAAGACTTTGTTGGACAAGCATTTGTTCTGGTAATTCTTAGCATCTGTGATGCTTTTGATATGGTTGACTTACAAGTTTATATATGACATTACTGCATTTCTTGTGGTGTGCCCCAAAGTTAAGTGCTTGGCCTTTTCCTTTTTCTTCCTTTGTCTTTATTTGCTATCATTCAAGAAGGTTTTTTTTTTCAGATGACACACAGGTCCACATTTCTGCCTTAGCTGAAAATATCCTTTCTTAAAAATATCCTTTTCTTTTGTGTCACATTGTGATTATATAATAAGTTTATTATAGTATTAGTTTATATATTTTTTTAAGAATTCAAAGTTACAAGAACATCCAAAATGACTGCTCTATAGAGCATTAACTGCATAAATACATGAACAGTAATTAATATATAGAGTACCCTCTGACATCCTGTTATTAATAGTCTGTTAAAACTTGCAAAACCACCAGTTGAAGCAGGAATGCCCCTAATTTCTTCAATGAGCGAGGGATTTAAAATGAGCAATCCCACCCTGGTAGATGGTTAAGAACCAGTGGAAAGATTTCCACTCAGCACTCTACTTGCATAAGTGTGACTACTGTACAGACTAGAAATTATACAGAGACAAAAGTAAACATTTCTGAGCAGTGTTTACTTTACAACACACCTGAACTGAACACTGAATTAAGCAAAGGCCTGGTGAGAAAGGAAAGTGGAAGGCAAAAAACACAACAAGAGACATAGGGCCAAGGACAGATACTGAACATCACATATGCTTAATCTTAAATTAATCTTTTAAGATTTATTTAAGAAGTTGTGTGGTTGTATTCCCTGACAGCAGGCTGCATCACTCATACAGGTGTGAGTTCTGATTCTCTCAGATGCATGCTCACCCACGGTTCCTCTCTGCCACAACGTTCAGACATGTTTATTTGGACACATGCCAGAAATCCCAAGCTTTCGAGGAGGCAGAGGTGGGCCTGGTTATGTTGCAGGAGGCCTGTCCTGCTCCAATGATAATTTGTGGTTTGGTGCATGTTCGACATCCTACAAAGAGGCCTCAGACTGCCACTGGCTGGCCGCACCTATGGCCACGTCCACTACAAATAATCCAAGAACCCTTATTCTGCAGAGGGAAATATTTATACAATATTAAGTTATTTTCCTGAATTTACCTTCAGACATTTTGGGAAATGGTTTTAATTTTAAAATGTGTATATATACACACACTCTGAGGGACGAGGAAGAATGAGTTTAGTGAGAGTAGGAAGGTAGTAAATGAAAGAATTGGAAACCAAATTAAGTCATTAGAGTTGAAATGTTGAAATAACATGAAAAGAACATTGTAAAAAAATATAATCTCTACAATTCATACAGTACAGCACATCTGGAATACAAAACCTTCTGTGCTTAACAGGAAATTAGTCATTTTTTATTTGCACAGAAAATAAAATTTTGGGGACTAGTTACATAATGGTTGAAGTAAATAATTCTTACTCATTTATGATGTCCATTGGATGGGAAAATCATACCAAAAAGCCTCCTTCGGGCCCTGCACCTCTTAACCTCTGCTCTCTTCCCGGTCAACACACTCTGGACAAAGTCAATTTCCTACCAACACTCCCTCATCCACTCACAGTGTTTACAAACCTCCCTCTGTCGAAAAGGGCCGCTAATTTAAAGCTATGCTAGTGTCACCTGGTGAACCTCATAGCCCAGGACCCCAATCGGAACTGCTATGGGTCAGAGGTTACTGCCTGGCCCCTAGCTTATCAAAGCTGTGTTTATTTAAAGTCTATGCGCTGCAATGGAGGACAACAAACAGAAGGACCACAGGCAATGGAGCAATTTGGAGGCAAATCCTGCTTAGGGATACAGATTAGGCATGTGAGTTTCAGAGTGCATAGCTGTTGAAATGTCAGCATTGTCACTCTCAATCGTGGTGACGCTGGCTTGCTTTGCTCTGGAATACTGTAAGGTGAATGCTCCTCGGCACCTTGTGACATGCACAGAGAACCTGCAGAGGGACTAAATTCGGGTGTATGTTTACAAGCTTTTCTTGGATAAACAATCTGTCTTGATTGGCACTTTCTTGCGTGCCCCCTAAAGATCTGACTTAGATCTGAGCCAAAGACATTCATTTAAATCTGAATTTACAACCTCTGGTAATACCTTTACGGGTTAAACTTAACTATCAAGCAGAGAGTCCATAGCTGTCCGTGTAGATTCCTAACATTCTCCCACTGCAGGATTTGCTACAGTCCTTCACACTTGTTGCACCTTTAATCCCACTACAAACTATTATTGAAACACTTGTAATTCTAGCAGTAGCCTAGTCTAACGTTTGAGTCAACAAAATATTGGACAGGAGCTGTTTGTTTCCTCGTTGTAGGGACATCAGATCAGAAAACGCTTCTGTGTTAGAATATTTTGATTAAGTAAACATCCAATAAGGCACCAACAGGAGGAAAATTGTCAATTAACAATTTTCTGAGTATCTGTACTGTAATATTAAAAATATTCATGTTTCAATATCATTTTGGTCAAGATCAGTATTCACCTTACAGGGAAGTCATCAGATCAAGCTTTGGGAACCGCCATACAACCGTAACGGAGCATCTTGAGAGAAAGGTCAGGTGTTAATCATGCTTGACCCAACTTTGTTTTCCCACCAGTCTGCACTGTACATTGCCACACATGGTGTCAGGGATGACGCCCCTGGTTTATTTACTCTCATCCCAGGATCTCTGGGAGCTGTGTGTGGCCTCCATGCTGCTGTGTTGTAAAGGCCCTGCCAGAGGAAACGTAACATTTTACAATGCTCTCTGCTGGTGACAGATCCAGCACACGTGGCTTCAGACACAATGGGAGAGATGGATTTCAGACTTCAGCTGTGACGACATGTCCAAGATGAATGCTTTGGACAGGATTGTATGTTAATATTCCTCATACTTCATGGCGTACAGAAGTGCATGTTATATTGTGAAACTTCTGCCTGCCCAGCAGTTTAACTTTTTTAATCTTTCATCTTTTAATCTTTTTAATAATTGACAGATCCATGTGCTGCATCTGCTGCTCTTACCCTAAATGAAAGGTGGAAGAAAGTCACCCAACTGCTGCTTGCTGTGCAGTATCAGGTCACCCATCACCTGATGGTTTGATTTTAGAAGATCTCTCTTTCCCGGCCTGCTGTGATTGTTTGGCAATGGTGGCAGGTTTTTATTATGCAGTGGCAGGACCTGACTCCCTCTCATTATGAAGGGGGTGGAGGGGTGAAAGGGAGAGGGCGGGGTACTCGGATAAGTTCCCCTTTGTGTACATACAAGGAGGTAAAAGGCAAGACTGTATGTGGTGATCACTGGAGTGGCTCCACAGGTCCTGTCGCATGGTCCTGAGGCTTTCCTTTCTTTAGCACACTCAGACCTCACTGTTCACAGCTTCAGAAATGTGCTGTACTGGATGGCCACCAATTGCTCTGCCTTTCATTGACACACATGATGCAACTGCTATGAAGATTAATAATTAAATAATAACAGTAATTATGAAAGTGGACAAGGTTACTATATGTGCACATTTCACTCCAGGTATTGGGGTTTATCAGCTTATGGATAGGTCATGGCAAGGTCATGGTTCTTGATGATTTGTGTGTTTTAATGGACATGCAGTAATAGGGAAACCCTAATTCCTCTCCTGACATAAAACTCATGCGCTATTTTCTTTGTGTTATTAATTTGTGGCACAAGTTGTCTCTCATTTAAACTATTTGTGAATTAAATTATTTTCAATTGCAACAAGATGCAACAAGGGGTGATAGAAAGATCTTTAGGGGAAAGAAACTAAGACAATAGGTGACATGCTTCTTTTTCCTTTGAATCAGCATCCATGCATTCTTCTCACCTACAAGTACTTAACACCACCAGAATATTAAATGTCACATTGTTATGTCCTCTTTAGTTCATCATTAATTTTCTTCATCATGACAGTGAAAAATATCACAGGAGACAAAAATATATAAATGTCTTATTTTATTTATGAATCTATGCTTTGCAGAGTATAGATAGTATAGATTTGCAGATGTTGCTGTTATACAAGCTTAGCAGCTGAGTCTAATATGAGTTGGTAATGAATCAGTTTCTGTGAGTCACCTCGCCCCCTTTTTTTTCCTCAATTCTTAAACTGGAGAAACCCATCGTAAGTGTTTTGAGGGACTATGTTTTACGTTCCCCTCTAACTGTCGCAGACATTCACCTCTTCCAATTCAAGAGGGCATGTGTGGGCCCATGTGGTCTAAATTATGATGTTATATGATGCAAAAACACTTTGGCACAGAGAATCAATGAGGTATGAAGCTTTGCCATGTCTACTTTCAGATCCCATCATTCAATCCAGGAAACTGGGCTCAATGCAGCTTTTTTTGTGGCTTCCTCTCAGCACACTCCACTGCCTGTGTTTGACTGTAAACGCTTAATGAGATGTTAGATGCATATAATCACAGCAAATTAATATCAAGGGGAAATGTCCTTTAAAGAGATGACATCAGGGTCTGGCACATAGAGACAGAGGAATTCTGCATTTGCATTACTTGTGTGAGCACTTGACGAGGACTTCTCCTCATCATCTCCAAATCTCATGCAACATTTACTGATCTTACCCCAAAGTTGAGGTCTAAGGCAATGGAGTGGGGATAACATGCCTCACCTTTGTCTATGAGCTTTGGTATATGACGCCCAGCATGATAGTCGTGCTCCATACAGGCCTGCAACCCTCACCCTGCCTTTCAGCACCTTCTGGCCCACAGAAAGGGCCTCTTTGTTCAGTCTTGTGCTTGTGACGTCTACTCAAGACCATGCTTCCATTAGCAACAGCCTGCCAAATAACCAGGGATTGTGATGGAGCCTAATACCCGCTGCATATGCAGTATTTACTTAAGGAGAAATAGAAAATTGTCCCTCCCATAGCATCCAGACACAAGACTACTTTTATAACTTTTATAGCTGGTTTCACTGGCTGTTAACGGGCTGATTGACTGATTGATATCACTAGTACAGCAAAGTTGATTTATTCATGACAATGGTTTCAATGTTAGATTGCAAACAATGTAATTCTCTCTCTTTTTTTTTTAAATAGCATGAAGTTCAAAAAGCAGTGAGTTTCAATAATTAGGCTACTGCAATTGTAAATCACAGATCATAGAGTGCTGATGCAAAGAAAAACTTTTTGGTGACTATTTCAAAACATTTACGTAATACCATGAATTTTACTGCCCTATAAAATGTATAAGAGGTGATAAAAAGACTAAGCTAAACTTTTAAAAGTGTAATGAAACATCCAAGCGTGAAAATAACCATCCTTTGAATTTGAAAAGTTTTTTCCATCTCAATTGTAGTTATTGCATATCAGAGAAAAGAGCGGTGTTTTCTTTCCTCTGACAAATATCCAAAAGCTGTGCCGGGTTCATTTGTTTACGACCAAATCAAGAATTTTTACTACCATGACCCTGACCTAGAAAATATATGTCAGTACTCTTCATTGTTCAACATTATTTTGTTATGTGTTTTCTTAATAAAAATATAGAATAGTCTGATCTCCATTTGTATTAATTTTTATTGGTAAATCCTGGGAATATCAATCAAACCAGCACTGGTCACATTTTGACTTAAAACCCTTGGTCCAGTTATACAATCTTCCATGTAAACATAATTTTTGTCGAGCCAGCAGACTTTGCAATAGACATTCAAGAATTTCATATTTTATTGGAGTAACCCAAAAGGTGTTTTATTGCACACGAAACACAATCCTGTACAAACATAATGAAAAGTAAACTTAAATTTCCCAAAACGTCTAGAAAGACTAAAGAAGTGACACCCTGGATTTGATTTGACCTGTGGTATTTTTCCACTGAGCGGGCCTGATATTCCACAGCCACGTTAAAAATAAAGTATGCCAGTCTTTCATTTATTTTACTTGGATACGGTGACACAGATTCTCTTATCACAGCTTTCCCTTTACTCACATTGTCCTGCTATAGACTCCTACAGTACATGAATTGAATCCAGGCTCTCAATTCAAACATGTCTCAAAGAGAGTGTGACCTGCTGAGCCAAGTCTCTCAAGTATATGGAAATAAAACAATATTCAAACATCACTTTTAAAATAAACATTTGCACTTGGTCGACATGGCTGGCAAATGCTCTTTTACGCTTCTCTATTCAAGGAAATCCAATACATACGTCTCTTCATATTTTCATGGATTATAATGATGGCCATGCCTATGAACTCACTGGTTTCTATTTAGAATCAAAAACAATCTTCCAAACTGGGTTTTTTTGGTGCACAGCTATTCAGCGAGCTGAACGTACTTCCAATAAAGGCTGAAGACGGCAACTGGCCTTGGAAAAATTGGAAAAATATGAAAACGTTGGACAAAAATCCAACAACAGTGATTCCAAATCAGAAATAAATAGATACTATAAACAAACAATGCTGTAAAAATTAATAATTAGAGTAACAAGGAAACGAAGGTTATGATATGGTAACCCTAGTTCTATTAGCACAGGCGGAGCCCTCTACTGGACACTATGGGTACTACCTCTCCTCCTATCACACGCACGTACTCGCCCACTGAAATTTTGTATACTGTAAGTAGCCGACCAATTGGACGTCGCTACTGTACTTGCATACCGTATAAATAGTGATGTCCTCACTGCTCAGCATCCAACCACCCCTTCAGCAGACGGCGGTGGAGCGGCAGGGCTCCATCGTAGAGGGCTCCGCCTGCACGTAGGCCTGTGAGATACAGTCACAAAGCCATCCGGCTAGGCGCTTCTTGGATAGAGCTTTACCGATCGCACCGTCAACAAAGCAAACGAGCAGTTGATCAGTGCGTCGAAAGGGGGCCGTGCACTTCATATAATGTGTGACACAACAGATGCAGCCTCGCCTCCCTAGGCCCAGGGTGGGGCGGAGGGTGGAAGGCATCCAAATGTATGGTCCTCAACCTGAATGAGCTTCTTATGTTCTTAGGAACAAAGAAGGGGTTCGGTCTTAACATTGCTGCACTGTGGTCACCACGTGCAGCTTGGATGAAACGACAGGGCGCACAGCTCACTCACCCTCTTGGCAGAGGTGAGAGCCAGTAACAAGGCTGTCTTGAGAGATAGCATCTTCAAGGAGGACTGTTCCAGGGGCTCGTAGGGGTTTGACCTCAGAGCCTCTAGTACCAGTATCAGGTCCCAGGTGAAAACGCTTCACGAGGGGGTGGGTGAAGACAGGTCTGTCGCCAAACCCCTCATGACAAGATGAGATAGCTGCCGAATACACCTTAATGGTTGAGTGTGACAGTCCCTTCTCTATTAGGCCCTGTAAGAAGGAAAGGATGGATCCCACTGAGCAGGTTATGAGATCCATTTCCTTCTCAATGCACCAGCACTGAAAGCCCAGCCACTTAGCTTTGTAGCAGGAAGTGGTGGAGCCTGCCCTCGCTGCCTGGCTGGTATGTACCAGCCCAGTATGTCTCAACCTCTCCCTTTCAGGAGCCAAACCTGAAGAGGTTGGCTGAGCACCGGCAGCGTACCTATGGACTGTGGATGCCCGGGCCGCACCACCGTCTCGTTCAGCCTTATCCGGGAGAGAGGTGTGGGCCACGGGGCAAGCCGTTAGCTTAGCGTCGGTGAACGCGCCGTGTTGATGTGGCGTGTTCAGCACAACACTTTGCTGGGAAGGGGTTGGTGGGGAGGAATTAGCTCTTTGAGGAAGGTTGTTTTAATCAAAACATTTGGTACATTCACAACGTTGTCACAAGCAGCACACAACGTATTAACACAGTGGCTTGGACATGAGACGGAGGGGAGGTGCTCGGCAACATCTCCCTCCTCAGCCAGTCATTTCAGAGGCCATTTCTTCCCCCCAGCCACAGCCAGAGGGATCTAAGCTGCTCCTCTGGCCGCGATGTAGATCCCCTCACCTGGGTGGGATCCCTGGTCGGCCCGGTGTCTCGGGGAAGGCGCGGTGCATCCGTGGATCCACCCTGAGTGGCCGGTGATGACTGCAGCGGTGATCTGGCTTGACGGCGAGCACTTCATCTGAGAGTGGCGACTGAGCTGCGCTTTCTCCTCCTCCAGCCTTCTGAAGCGCTGAGTAGCAGAGGAAATGGAGCCAAAGAGGACATCGGATGAGATGGAGGCACGCAACCGCTCTTCCCAGTCCTTCCCATGGAGAGCGGTGAGTCCCAACCACACGTGGCGAGAACCCACTGTGGCCAGAGACATCACGCGCCCAGCAGCGGTGGCCACAACCCTGGACCAGGTTATTCATCTGACTGATGGCTCGGGGCAGGAAATCCACCTGGTCCGATGCGGAGGTGGGGGGGCGATCGGGGACTCAGATTGTTGGCCGCTGCAGCCAGCTGCGCGTCCAGTTGGAATATTTTTTCAAAATACTCCAACGTCCCACTATCCTACGCCAGTGGCGGGCAGGGCTTCCTTCCTGCTGACCAGCCAGCAGAGTGAGGAAGAAGGTGGGCAGCGAGGGCCTCTTCCAGCGGGGGCACAGCTGTTTCTGTGTGGCCCTGCACACGCAGGAAATCAATCAAACCCGCAACGGGCGCCCTCGTCCAGATATCTGGGAGAGCCGGGGAGACAAAGGCGGGCTGAGCACGCCGAGTCAGTCCGTAGGGGATCCGGGCTGGTGTCTTCCTCGCTCTCCTCGCAGATGAGGGAGAGCTCACACTGCCGGAAACGCTCCCAGCTGCTGTCACCAGATGAGAGGAATGGCTCGTCGACACCCGGCGGCGGTTGGCGGATGCCATCTCTGGCGTGGTCCCTGCCAAGGCATTCAAAGCAGAAGCGTTGAGTGTCAACCCCAGCGATCAGACCGGTGCACGACGGGCAAAGGCGAGCTTCAAGGAGCCGCGATTCCATCCGTGGAGGTGAAGGTCAGTGGGCAGTTCGGCATCTGTCTGAAGAAAAAAGGATGCTGAGCAGTGAGGACACCGCTATTTATATGGTACGCACGTACAGTAGCGACGTCCGATTGGTCGGCTACTTACAGTATGCAAAATTTCAGTTGCCGAGTAAGTGCGTGTGATAGGAGTAGAGGTAGTACCCATAGAGTCCAGTAGAGGGCGGAGCCTATGTGAGATAGAACTGGATACAAAATAGTATAGATTAGCTCAAATTAGTCCCTCCCAGCAGGAATCACCACTGAAAGATCAACATTGAGTCCCCAGTGAAAGAACAACACAATAATTAATCTAGTAAACATACACATAGTCAACATAATGAAAAGCTAAAAGTGTAAAATATATATCAAGACTGTGTCCTGAGTCGAACACTGTTCGCCACCTAAGTGTAAGTAGGGATGTGAATCTCTATCACTGAGGGCGATGCGATGTGCAACTCGATGCGTTGCCAACAATATTTGTTTCTCTTGAACTGCAACTATGTAAGTATCTCATTTATGCAGTTTCAACCGGGCCCTTGCCTTAAACATTGCCTTCTTTCCTGTTCTTTGTCTCCAGTTACACTTTGAGAAATCATCATACATTTTATAGTTAAACACTTTTAGGAGTTGTAATACTCACCACCAGTCTTGCTAGCGGCACCGCTGGCGCTAGCTAGAGCTGAATTTGAGGGGGAGGGAGAGGAAGATGTCTCCACACTCACACCATGTCGCAACTTTAGCTGAGTTAGTATTCTGGTTAGTTGTGCTGCCTGTGATTTTATAGCAGCATGGTATATTTTACAAATTGCATGTGTCATGTTTCTCTTAAAAAATCCGACCAAACCAACCAAACTGCTCTAGAACTGTGTCAGCAGCAACTTGGGGTCACAGAATACCTCAGTTGTATAAGAAACCTTTCCAGATTATAGTTGCTACATTAATGCCAAATTAATAATTCAGATCAAATCATCTGTTGGGATCTGTTGTACAGTAAATACAACGACATGCGGGAAAGTGTAGCCCATATGTAGCTGCTGATAAACTGTTAGCAGTAACTTCACCTAGAGTTAGAATACACACAAGGTTTTGCTCCTAAATTTAACAGCTGATGACTCCCAACAACCTGCAGAGTGAGAAAGAGAAAAACAGGGATCATTGCTGTATAGACAGAATGGGTGGCATCTTCAATGCTGTCCCATTTCTTTTTGTTTACCAAAGCCTGCTATTTATTCCACTTTTGCAGCCTTTTATTGTTTGCTCGACCAACTTGACCTTCATTGAATTTCTAGGGAAAACATACAAGGTGGAAGAGCCTCATAAAAGGGGTTGTTCTTAACATTTCTTTTAATAGAAAAAATAGAAAAAAAGTAAATAATAAATCAGGGGTCATTTTTGTGTATTTTTTGTCCAAGACGGGAAACCCTGCCCATCTCTGTTTTTAGTGGTTTCATTGTAAATGCTGACTCAATATTACGTCCCTTCTCCCTCAAGGTCCGATGATACCGACTCTAAACATATTTCTCGCAGATACTGACAAAGACTTGTCTTGTCTCTCAGGTAATCCATCTCATATGCCTAAATGTGATGAAATCAAGGGTGTACAGCAATCCCTTGATCCTGTTACTGATTAACACTGTCCTATCAAACAGATACTGTAAAAAGTGGAGTGCATATTTGCTAGTATTAAGTGACAGTACCACCAAAATCCTGGTGTACTGTACCTGTCCTGTCTACTAAACTGATGACAACCAGTGTGTGATGCAGCCACCCACTCGTTTGGACATACTCCATGAATATCTCTTCTGTTAATAAATGCAGAACAAATTTAGGCATAGTTCTGGTGAAATGTAAATGGTGGTTAAACATAAACTGCCTTATTCAAACCTAGGCAGGCCAGTTACCACAAAGAATATTTTGGTGCATTTTCAAGACCTTTCAAATAGTTAAAGAAAAGGAGTTGTGTGTTTGTGTATCAGTGGTAACTGGCTTAATAACCAACAGTCAGATGTTGAAACTAAGTCTTGTTTTACATGCTTTTTAAAAGTCTGACCACTGCGGTGTGTCCAACATACTTGGCTATAAATCTTGCAGGTACTGTAGAGAGATGCTATGCATACATTAATTTTTCAGGCCCACCACACACCTTTCCACAGGCCTACACCAAAAAAACAAGGAGTGTGGTCAGTTTTTCCAGTCTGGCCTAATTAAAGGGGAGGAATATGAAACATGTGTCCTGTGCTTACAAAGGGCTGTGGCAACCAAATGCATCACCAAGATCAACACATATTTCAACAACCAACAGCCATGCCATTGTTTACAGAGAAGCATATATTATAATGGAGACAGGGTAGATGATAAATACAAATTTTTTGGAAAACTGCTATTTAAATCTCCAAGCTGCATTATTTTGGCAGGATCTTGCTATTGGATCAAAATCTGTATCCTAATAGCACATTTAGTTCATTGGGGAGTTAAAATGTTTGTATGTTAATGTTTTACTCAACATGTTTCATCAGTTATTGATGCCTTATAAAAGCAGTAGTTTACAACTGCAAGAACTAACATTTAAACCATATCATGTCGCTACAACTACATTATACAATGTTTATAGTATTTAAATGTTGAACAAGGGTGTTCAAATAAAGTGCTCCAGATATTTTGAAACAGTTGAAAACACTTTAGCTAATAAAAGTGATAACCATTAAGCAAAAAGCATTCTCTATAGGTCCATTTCTGAAGCAACAGGGGATGCTGTATGTGGCGATTGACTTGCATGCATAATAAGTCTATTCACACAATAATTGCTGCATGGGAATACCTTGGGTAAACTAGTCAAGGAGTATCAAAAACAATTGGGTGGTCGCAGTAAATTCCTGCCTCTCCATGAGCAAGTGGGAACAGAGGTGCTCACTGAGTTTCAGTCCCATCTGCCAGCGAGCCCATCATGACCTGGAAACCAGGCGGCTTTTTCTCGCAAAAAAGTCTGGAGGATTGAAGAGTGGGATGGCTGCTGGGAGGTTGTGGCAGAGCCCAACTCACCTCAACTCATATCAACTTAGTTATTTTGTGATACCTGTGTGGCACACTTTGGTAGCAAAGATCTCAACCTCTATGCTCAGTGCATGCAATACATTTTAGAAGAACAAGTTGATATCATGTCAGGAGAACTGAAGGAATTAGTCTTTTTAAAGATATTCTCAAACACATAATTCAAACAACTTAAAAGGCACTGAACACTGATTATGTGGAAACATGAATGCTCTTTTGAAAGCTGAGTCATGTTGGGAGTGTCAGTCCCGTGTTTCCTTCGACTCATATTGGGCCCTGCTGTGAAGTGAGCGGTATCCCATACTCATGATGAATGAGGCTCCTAGCAGGACGGTGGCAAGGAGGACAGCTTCAATGTTATCGCACAGTGCCTTGAAGCATTACACTTCTGAGAGCCTGCTCACCTGGGAGGGTCCAGCACATTAGGGCCTTCATCAATCACACCTAGGCCAGTTTCCACAGGCAGTAGCATGGACAGGCCTGACACAGCATTAATAGAAAACTGCTCCCAAAATGTAACTGGCAACCTCATGTTCTGATCCTCTGGTGGTAAATGGGGGGAAAGTATAAGTATCACTTTAAAGTAGATAAGCAAGCAATTGCAAAACATACTTTGAAGGTATTGCTGTGTAATTAAAATAGTTACCATAGCAAGGCAACTTTTACCTTGTTCTGTTCAATGAGGAAAAGTGGTAATGCAAAATAAACACCTCATTGTTATGATAATATTGAGTTTATAGCAATCATTACTTAAACAAGACTTCTCATAATTCAAATTGGAGAAATGTGGATTTTATACAGGGCACACCTTTAAACCTTTACAAACCTACGTGTCTGTGCCATAATTAGTCTTTGGGGACTCCCAATGCCTTTTCATGGAGTCATATTATTCCTGCCATTGCCGGACATTTTCAAAGCTCCAGCAATCAATGCAGAGTTAATGAACCCAATCCTGGGGCTCCTGTAGCCCAGTGGAGGCACACGTTGAGAGGCCCCAATACCTGAGAGATCCATTTAAGGGTGAGATATTCCAAGCGGAAAAGCCTATTGGTAGCCAGGCCACAGTTTATAGGGGTCAGAACAATTGGGAGAAAAGCACACCCAATCTTTCAGAGGTCCACATGCGCAGTAACACTGTCAACACACAAGGGAGAGCAGGACCCCTGAGGGTCGGTCATGGGGCAGAGTCCATGCCAGAGCCTCTCACCTTCTCTCATAAATCCTTACAATCTGAACTCCCACTGAATGTTGTGGGAAGGTCAGGTGTTTGGTGCTCTCTCTGGAGAGGCCAGAGTTGTCCTATGCACCCCTGTTACTGCAGAAGGACCCTTCAAACTCTTGACCTCTTCAACTGCATGCTACTGGTTTCATTTGATACTTAAAGCACTGGAGATTGTTCCTGAATAGCAGTTTCACTAGATAAACTCAAGATGAAAACAGAATTACCAAATACGCCCATAGAACAGAAGACAACATGGGTCAAAAATACCCATGTTCATTTCCTATGTTATTTCATGCATGGCTGAGTGTTTTCTTTTTACTATATCTTTTAAAATCTAATTTATCATTTAATATTAATAAATCTTGTTTTTGATTGCCACAAATATTTTGTTCATTTTAACCTTATGAACAAAAACAGTTTTTGTATTACTGCATCAAGGGTAATTGTATGCAAGTGTGATTTATTCTAAATAAACACTATAATAATAATTTTGTTGACATAATTATCTTGGAAGTGATTTATACCTAACCAAGTAATATCTGATTTGTTTATTTGTCACTTTGTCCCACATGACATACCCATATCACTGATAACCGATAACGCTAATATTGAACTGGAGTCTATCTGTAGTGTAACAGTAGTAAACAGTGCTGAATGTGATCAAATAAAAGAAGATAAAACTCATTACATAAAACCCCATGGGTACATCGCAAATTGCCATCTCAGTGCTTACATGCCTCACAAATGACAACTACATGCTCCTTGCACACAGGTCTGGTGTACTGGGAACACCAGCTGCTGCCTTTTTGTGTCTTTGGCAGCTTGGCAGATCTTGCACATATTCCTCTTCACTTGCCCTTCCTACCTGATATCCTCCTGTGGCTTGGTGGAGACTGTGTTGTTTTTATTTTTTTTTATCCCACATCTTCCCATTGCCTCTGTAACATGCTTTTGGAGGTGGGGCGTGCACTCCATGTGCCTCTTCATATGTGGCATGACAGGCTCTTTGCACAGATGAATAGCTGCCACACATTGGTCACACCATCCATGTAATTAGGGTGTTGTTCAGGGAAGTTGGTGTAGGCACTGAGGGTTGCAACATCCAGTACATCGTACCAGAGAACCACCACTTAACGAAACATTTCCAAATATCAAAATTTCCTATCAAATTCCTTAGCAAATACATATAGGTAACTGTTGATCCATGTGTGTGAAACTGATGTTGAAATACAAAATCTATTTGTTCATACAGTAGGTTTTGTAGTAATCAAAAACAGTATATTTAATGAATATTACATGATAATATATGTTTATTTCAAAGAAAAAGCAAATAAACCATCTAAGCCATGCATGAAATAGCATGGGGAATAAATATGGGTCATTTTTGACCCACGTTGTGCATCAAAGGGTTAAGTCTCATTCGTATCGCCCATGGTGAAGACACAAAAATTGCACTTTTTTTTTTCCTTTTTTTTCAGTAAAACCTTCCACCAAATGGCCAAAGCTATCCAATAAGGCTTCCAGCACACTGCGGTAAATTGTGGTACACTGTTATGTACTGTGAGCAAGGTGTGCTGTGGTATCTGGCTTCTGGTTTTTCTAAGAGGTGGAGCGTGCCTGTCTGCTGTCTGCTGGTCCGGCTCTGAAGCTGTGGGAGAATAGGAGGGTGAGCAGCTATTTGGCTTGGCCCAGACGGGACATGTGTACTGCACTGCAGCTCGCTGGATAGGTGGATGTGGGCACTGGAAGCTGGCATGGTACATACATACTCATTATGACAAGCACACACGCACACGTCCACAGAGCTACACCACACACAGACAGACACACACACACTCACACATACACCACCTCTGGTGGATCCATTCCCAGAATATTTTGGAAATAAACCAGCTGCATGTACTGTGTAGACTGTATGCAGGTTGGCCGTTTGGTTTGGCATTGCCAATAGACTGGAAACATGTCATGTGACTTCTGGAAAAAGTGGTTCCCACCAGCCTTATGTCTGCTTGCCAAACTGAGACATGGGCGATAGAATGCAGCGCAGTCTGTGTCTATTACAGGTTCCAAAACAAGGGAGGTCATTTTAGATGTCAGGACTGTAGGAGGGTGTGTTACTTTATCTGTAATTGTATTCAATAGACACAGTGTATGTCCTCAAATTAAAGTTTCTCTGAATGATTTGTGGTTTTGTGTTCATCATATTATCATCATATTAAATAAGCTGTTAGACCTGCAGCTTGCTTGAGATAAAATAGGTCACAAGACTGAGAAACATGGTGCTAATGGCCTACAGCAATGACCCAGCAAGGTGGCAGTTCACCTGAGCTGATAAACAGGTCCACAGAAACACAAGGCTGTTGCATTTAGAGGCATTTAAACCAGTAGACTTGCAGGGGCCTACACTGACACTGACAGCTTTATAGAAGCATGACACTGGCAGGACTGAAACAGTAAAAGTACTAAGACAACATACACCTTAGGAAATAATGATTCCACCAGCAAGTACGGTAAGTTTGTTTGTGTGTCTTAGTGTACGCGTATGTGTGTGAGAGCCACAATTTGGCATACAAATACACAAATCTCCATGTCTACATGCTTGTGTTCATGCAAGTGTAAATGTTTTGGCGTGGAGAAAGCAACTTCTCTGTTCACTCAGGGTCAAGTGAGCGAATAATTATAGGAGGGGGCCTTCTCTGGAGTCTGTTTATAACTCTAATAAGGGAGAGTGTCAGTGGCAGAAAATGTCATGCTTGCTTCATAAATACAATACCACCTTGCCTTTCTGGAGTGAGCTAAGAACAGGGCAAACCTATAAGTGGCTACCATGCTTCCACAGACGCACACACACATAGAGCCAAAACCAAACCAGACTAACAATCTGCATCTCAACCAGTCAACACAAACACAGAGGCATGTACACATAAAGCACACATGAAAATACAAACATTGTGGTTTTTAAAAAAAAGGCTGATGTCAGCGTCACCGGCACGTTTAGGGCTGACACCTCCTGGGTGACACGCTGCTGTTTGCAGGCCAGGGCTGCAGTGTTAGCAAGCTATGGTACCACAGTCACAGAGGACAAAGACAGCCTTCATGTGGTGTTCACTCAGCCCTGGAGACTACTTCTGGTTTTGTGTGTCTGGAAATGAGAATGTGAGGTGGCAGTGAGACTCCATCGACCCAAAATCAAGCATGGGATTTATTTACACACTTGACATTTACTGGAGCTTATGCTGTCTTTCTTTTCCACTGCTGCTCCAGCATACTACGCATGTATACATTTCCTTTCCTTTCAATTTGAGATGAGATAATTGCAAAGGAGCTATGGTACAGTGTAATTTCTCCAACAAGCAAATACTGATTTCCCTCAGTGGGACATAGTTTCAGTTTTCAGTAAATTCTACAGTGACAAAGACAAGGCCATCACCAAGGTAACTCTCAATTTCAACAAGTAAGGGTTTCAATTTCTGATATGCAAAACCTCTGTCCATCTTGAACACCACTGAGGAGGAAATATTAGTTCCTTAATAAAACATAATTTTGTCTGGAGGCCGAGCCTGGAGGCCCTGTGAAAACAGATGTTGTCTTGTCATGTTAGCAGTACCACGCGTGAGGCTGGGATCTATTTCATTCTGTTTTCATAATGAGAGGATTTCTCCCTCTCCATCCGCCATCTCTCACTTCAGTTTGTCTTGAAATGGAGCCGCATTCCACACACACTGTCTCCTTAATTTGCCAGCCTGATTTGAGGCCTGTTCTTGAGATGACAATATTAATTAAGGGCTAATTAAAGTTGTGCAAACAAAAGCTCATATTCATGTTTTCTCTGCAACGGTAACCATATTAAACCAGATGAAGGCAAGGGGTGGCCCTGTAGGCAGACAGGAGTCGTAAGCAGTATGTAATTAAATAACGTGACACCTCTCAGCCTGCTAGCTCACAGTAGGAAACCCTCCACAACATGAGACACATTCCACCACATATGATTGTGTGTCTTGGAGTAAGTCGGCCCTCAGCCATTGTTAAAGCGTGACCAGGCCACCAGAGTAGGGGAGGTATTATACAAACGTCCAAACATATGCCGTGACTGACAAGAGGAATTCTCCTTGCACACATAGTGGTGGCTCATAGAGGGCAGAAATTCCATCAGGGATCTTTTGTCAATGTGGTGTGTACTGTATTGGCATGTACTGACTTCTTGTCATCCAAATTAATATATTGTATAGTGTCATCACATTCTCTGACTCACAAGTATTGGTAGAAGTGTACAAGATTGCTGCAGGAATAGAAAAGACTGACTATTTTCTTATTGGACCTGGCTAACAGATAACCAATGAAATGCCTGTATTAATGTGTTTGTATTGCTGTACTGCATTTTAATAATGCATCCTGAGGCTGGGCACCTCAGACTAAACATATGTCTATTGTTTCTGAAATTGACTCAACAACAGAAGGTTGAAACCAGATCCAATAAGGTCCACTAGTGTTTGAGAAGAAAGACCCACAGGACAGCGCTGTGATCAAACACTGGTCAAAAACAGAAGAAGGAAAATTATTTGAGACACTTATAGCTACAGAATTGCATTGACTTGACCAAAGGGGATGCATTTCACAGCTATCTTTGCAGGTCTGTCTTTGAAGTTATTCCACAAGAGTAGTTTGAGGCAAAGCTCTTCCGCTTCTCTTTTTCTTTCCCTTTGATGTGAGTCCAGCTGAGACATCTCTCTTTCTTTCTCCGGAAGTGATAGGGGAAGGAGGGGGTGGACGCCACTGGCCTGAACAGCAGCAGAGACAAGCTCTATGGTGTTGAAATGGTGTCTGAGATGGTGCAGGACTCAACTCCAAGTGAACTAAATAAAGAGAAGTTGCAGACCTCTGGCTGTCCACCCACGCGCTTCGGTACAGGCTGCCCCAGTGACGGTCATAGGAACAGTTTAGAGTGATAAGGCGCCTCAGTGTCCCCACAGCCTTCCTCAATAAGACTGTTATCGTATCAGTATAAACAGCTTCAGAGTCCTGTTCAGATTGTTTCATCTATTCAATTTTAGTGAATTCAGTGAGGTTAGATGTTACTCAAATGGCCCAAAGTCACTGTCAAGAGTCAAAATGTGAATTTCAAAAGTATAGCACAGTATATGTGTACATTGGCATGACTATATGTTCAAACCCAGTCTGTTGCTGACAGGTAAGACCTGAATGGACACTTGAAGCCTTACCCCGAATAACGGGACCTCTTTTCTGTCCATCGTCCTCAGTGTTTCATCAGGGCCAATACTGCACAGTTCCTGTTATGCTTAATTAGTACATGACTACAAAATCATAACATAAGGAGTGTCAGGTTCCTGCTGCCCAAAATGCTTGTTTCTAAAACAAACTGTTGCTGGGAAAGTGGGTTTTTGAAACGGTGGTAAATGTAATGGGTGTGATGGTGGGTGGTGTTTGGCAGTGGTGCAGTCCTGTGGGTTTGGAGGTCCCCTATGTTTATGCTTTTGTCAGACACCATGTTAGCCCCTGGGCCAGGCCCCCGGAGGACCCCTCCTGGCTGCTGTTCTCGCTCCTGTCTGCTTGCCATGACTGCTCCATAATAAATAAGCAGCTGTAGGCCTGGACCTGCACTCTGCATATTCTCACACAACCAACTGTAAATGAGAGAGGAAGCTGCCCCAGTCTCAGCACTTCACACACTAACAGCCTGCTGCACTTACTGTGTTACACAAAGCAAGGATTAGGCCTGCTATACTGTATGTGAGTCATATACTGAACATCTCTTCTCCAATTCAGTTCACAATTCACATTGTGACGTTGTCCACATCTTTGTTTACTACAAGCTACAACTAATATGACTAGCTGGCAAGACACATTTAAAATTTTAAATGTCTGTGTAATGATTTGCTATTGCTATAAGGTTTGGTTACCATCGGTTACTGCATTTTTAGCAGCATTTTAAAGCTAAATAAAAAGGGCTATTTGTAGTTTTCAACGGCCAATAGCGTTGCAGTTTTTAGATTGCAACCATTACCTTACCAAACCTGTTCTTGTGTGCATGCTCGAACTCATGAGCGAGCAGATTCGAACACCGATACTGACACAACGGAGACAGCTTCACACCACATGCTGGAAACTCAGGTAAACTCCCACTGCAACGTTATAGTAATATTTTTATCAGCTTGAAGTTGAACTTATCTTCACTCATTACATGATAACGTTACACTGACTGCATTTAGCTGACATAATGTGTCAGCTCCTATTTGTGTATCTTCCATCAGAGAGGATCAGCAAAGTCAGTATAGCTATATTTATTGGATGATGACCAAAACAGCTGATATTAATTATTGTTGAATATTATAAATGATATTGCTGACACACTTTAGTATAACATTTAGAACATAGTAAGTAACATTATTGTCGTGAATGGGTACTGTGTGTTGTTGTCCTGCACGTTATGTTACATTATTGTACATTATGTGGGTCACGTAAGTTACAGCAATTGAGAGGTGGAGAAGCTGTGTACCCGAGTATTGTTAAAATGACAATAAATCTAAATTGAATGTTACGAAGCAAACAACAGCAGATCCGTCCTGACATAGCTAAAATTAACACTTTGACTTTATACACGGGACAGTAATATTGATGGTGTTAGCAGGTGAAGTAATGTGGAAAGCCAAAAGTATTTTGCACCAGATGACGTTAACAACTCGTCAGCGTTAGCCAGCAAGCTAATGGTGTCAAGCTTGAGTCACCTAAAACACAAAGTCATAATATATTTCACATGCTCTGCAGTAATATTAGTTTACCTGTCCAGTAGGATGAAAGCCAACTCTGTGTCCGTTTTGTCAGTTCCAAAACAAAGCGGATGTCTCTCCCTGACTCAAGCCTTTCTGATGTTTACCATGTTTTGTCAGACGGCTTCACCACATCAAATTTTTTTGTTGTTTTTTTATCCTTACTTGGAGTCTGTGGTAGAGTCTATGTTGTACTGGGAGTAGGTTGTTTTTTGTTGTCAGCGGACTCCGTTTCACATAAGAAGCAGAATAGTGTCTGTTCCAAGGGACCAAGAAAGTAGGCAAGTGGTTCATCTTTTTGTCAGGTTACAGCCCATTGACCAATAAGCAGTAAAAAAGCAATTTATTGGTAAGTGATTTCATTAAAAAACTAATAGCCCATTTAATTGTTATCAGAATACCACTGCTCACAATTTTCAATAAAACTCTGATAAGTAATCTAATAAAATTGACCTAGACAGTCAATTATGATTCACTTAGATTCGAATAAGCTCTGGTGATATTAAATAAATGGGGCCTCTTACAGACAGTAGATGTGGGGTCAGAAGCTACAGACCAGGAAACAAAACTGGAATTGAGTGCCTGCATTGAAAATTCAAGTTAAGTTTGTAAGCTTCTAAAACACTTTCTGAAAAAGATGGGAAAAGGGAAAGATGGAAAATGGAAAGAGCCCTGAATCAAGCAAAACTGTCAGGTGCAACATCCCTTAGCAAAGAATAACAGCAAAAGAAAATCCTGCCTTCTGGATCCATTTACACATCTCTGCAGCATAAATTGCGGTTTCAATAATTTTTAGAGATCATTAAGCTACAGAAATGTAATTTTTCAGAAAACTTATTCTTGACACCACAGGTACACTTGTGATCCATACTCCCCAGGACTGTGTCAGATCAAGCTAGCTGGAGGGTACTTTCATGCATCAGAGAATTATCAAAACTTTCAGTCAGTCTGGCCTTTTGCTGACAGATATAAACACACCAATATAAGTCATCTCCTCGCAGTCAGGGCTTCATTCTCAGGGAAGACACACAGTTGACTGAAACCACAAAGCGGTCATATAATGCACATAGAGCGTTAAAGCCAGTGAAATGGGCCCTGGAAAGCACCTTGGGTGCAATTCTCTTTCAGCTGAAGCTTAGAAAACTCCTGCAGTCTCTGGTAGTTAGGATGGCTGTGGGGTTAACCTGGTCTTATAAGAGGCCTTGATGGCAGACCTTCAGCTACTCACACTGAGTTTAGTACAGCCTTTATGTTCTAACATATGTAATCAACACTTGAAGCAGATTTCATCGCGATTAAGGTTCATAGTAATATTGCATGATCGAGGTAAAGATGAAGAGAACTCTTGAACATATCTGTGTGTGAACTAATGGCTGTCTTTGCTGCAAAATTGTCATTCTGTAATTCTACCTCACCTCACACAAGAATCAAGTTTGAACAAATATTTATAGGGCAGAGGTAGAAATGACTATTGAATGTATGAAATCCGTAGTTTGAAGAAAAAGAATGGCTAAAAAAGCTTCCAAAAACTACGCACCCACACTCACATACACACATTCTCTGGCATGCTGTGTGAATATGAAATGCAAAGCAAACTTTGGGCTTGGTAAGCATCATTAAAACATAGCTGCTTGTTATTGCATGAATCAAATGCCCCCCAGCTGCCTCGGTTATTACACAACTTGTCAATTCTGTCTGCTCCTCTGTTTATGGGACCCACATATTTCAAATATTTTCATGGTAGACATTATGGAATGGAGAATAACTTGCCATTAGTGACCTTTGCCACTTCTATTCATGAAGAAAACCGCTTATCCTGCATTGGTCCTTTGTGAATCCAAAATAGTTTCTCCCTCCAATTAAACTCAGTATGTGGATGTTGCAACACAACATCTGCTGTTTAATCAGCTGGGACATGTACGATTGTATGTGTGTGCTTTCCTGCATGCATGTATGTGTTTGTGTGCACATGCTTGCAGCCTGTGAGTATTTACATGTGTACGCTGGAGGAAGCAGGGCCTCCAGGAATTTGATACACCATCCCACTCAGGAAGAGAGCCCAAGTCACACACCAGATAACACTCCTGTAGAGTGGGGCCGTGATGTTTGGTTAAAGCCATATGCATTATGCATGCCCTCTCACTGTAAAAGTACACATGTGTCAAAAGTCTCCCATCATCATCACTCCACTCGACAGATCCGCTTCCATGGTACAGGGGTCCCTCCAGGAGACCCGCGCTCAATATTGGAGGGGAAATCAGTCATGACACTAATGAGGCCCAAGAAAAATGCTCTGAGATCCAGTCAAATTCTCCTTATTTAAAATATTCTGGGGGGTGCATTGATTTTCGGATTGATTTCATCCGTTAAACAATCTATTCAAGTCATTTTCGGGGAACGTGTTGTACTCGAACATACAGCATATTGTCAAGACAATAATCATGCTGGATCCTTTTTGTTTAACGCTGTAACATCTCATAAGTCCCTGCGAGACACATCTTGCAATCTCCTCTTCCATCTGGCATCTTTCTCCTTTACATCTGCTCACTTCCTCCTGGGGTCAGTTGATGGTTATAAATTCTCCACTTGTGTCTCGGCTTGTTTTAGCAAACACAGCCTTCTTTGCATCAACTCGCCCTCACAAGATTTTATCTGCTTTGTTGTCTGCCCGATGCACTAAAGTTGCCACTGCTCTCAGGTCACGTAGGTTTCAGTGTGAATCCTGTATCGTAGTAGTGGGAAATGCTTCGCCAGCAAGCAGTCGCCTTTGACCTGCAAATAGCAGGAAGAGGTGGAAGAAGCAGAGGTTTGACCCTCAGGGGGCCATTCCCAGACAGGGAATCTAGAGTGCTGAAGGAACATGTGTGGTTTTGATATCCGCTGTTCTGCTGAACAGGAAACAGAGGTGAATGGCATGGGGAATCATCTGTTAATAATGTGGAATATTGGGCCCGAAAGGGCGTCACCTGTACCCCGACAGAAAACCTTTACACAACAGTTTTACAACGTGTGGAAAAAAAGATTTGAAACATTGAAATGCTTGATAGACTACTGTATGTTTTTTGCTACAGAAGAACACTGTCAACAAAGAGATACAACGATCCTAACCTACTGTACTGTAACCTACTGTAACTTTGTGACTGTGATCTGTATGAGCCCTTCAACAGCAGAGTGAATCCATCAAAAGAAAAGAAGGAGGTGATGGACAGTTACAATATAATTAATCTATAATTGAGTTTGTCCAACATACTTAATTCACCTAACAACTCTAAATTTAAAACATCAAAATAATGAGTAGAGCTACTGCAAAAAAGCCAAATCAGGTTTGTTTCAGTATGAAAAAATGATGGATGAGCTGCAAATCCTTTGAATATTCAGATTTTTATATGCTAGATGTGAAGCCATGTCTTGGTGTGAGGTTGCTTCTATTTTAGCAGCAGGCGGGGAGGCTCGGGGGCTGCGGCAGACACAGTGGCGCTGAAAGTCCCAAGCAATGTTAGCCTGGCTGTGCTGCTTGAGGGCTTTTACACCTGAATGTGAGAGGGCCTGGGGACGTCGATAGCTTGTAAGCCAGAAGACCCCCTACAGCGCCTGTCCCAACCTCAGCTGTGTCTGCCTCCAGAATGCCTGTCAAAACAGAGATATCTTTTGGTGAAGGGGCTTTAAGTGAGTCTTGGCTTTGACAGTGATAAATGGCCTTGTCCATTGAATATGAATTTGGACCCACAAAAATGACAAACCTAAGATAACTTTATTTATACAATGGAGCTGACGATAAATACAAATTCAAATTCAACACCTGATGAACTGGCACACAAGTGATCTGTGCTCTTTAAAAAAGCCTCCTGGTGACCCTGTAGGGATTAAAACAGCAACAGTGTGGTTTTCTGGTATATAAAAGCCTGTTTGCTTTCAGTTGCTTCAAGAGGGATTCGACTTCTCCACCATAACAAGAGTGTATCTGTCACTCGCTACAGTCATGAAACACGATCTGCTCAGCCTATGAGCTGTGAACAGCAGCTTTATTGATTTTTGGGAGGCGGTTGATATTGTCACTTTTAGAACAGCACGTCGTATCTGTTTTCAAGAAGTTCAACCATGTGCGCCAAAGCAAACATATTGCGTGAGGGGGGTATGGTAGGGTTTGCAGGGGGTGGGGTCATGTTGTAGGTTGTGACACATGCGGATCTTGTCAGGATCAGGAGGAGCATGTTGGGTTGATGACAAGACAGAGGTGGTCAGGAAAACCTGATCCTCTCCCCTAGGGAGGACCAGTGTACTGTGGCTTCCTGTTTAGGGGGACAAAGCCACGGTGTACCTCAAGATGCTGTATCACTTCTACCATCCCACGTCAAGCCACATCACCTCCCACTCTACACCATCCATACCCACCTCCACTTGCGCTTTGATTTCCAGCCAAAGCAAACAGCAAACCCGCTGGCAGCCACAGTCCCCGTTCCCATGGCGACAGCGCACAAGGGCACAGCATTGGCCTTGATGATTCGGATCTGCAGGGACGGACAAAGAGGCCAATTCAGAGCCAGCCGAGAGATTTGGATGCAGGCAAAGAGTTCTGCTGGACACTGGGCCTGAATACACAAGAAAAAAAATCAGCAGTGTGTAAGACTTATCGCATCCAATCAACCAAGTGATATTAACACATCCTGTCACTTGGAGGAGACTTGCTGAACAAAGAAAGCGCTTGTCAGGTTTGGATGGGACCAGTAACAGGGGTGTAATGGGGAAGGATACAGCTTCAGTGAGTGTAATTAACTGTGTGCTGTTAAGAGAGTCATGCTGTGTCTTGTCTAAAAATACATTGGGAGTGTCACAGTTAAGTGGGTGAGAACTTACACAATCTCTTATTTGATTTCAATTTATGAAGATTTGTGTGACAAAAACTGAAAGGTCCACTTACTAGCTTTTTTGGAGTGTGCAACCACATCCCAAGGTGATTTGTTTTCACATTCAGTAGTTGTAGTATTTCTGTTGATCAGTGTCAAAAAACAAAAAAGCTCAGTGAACGCTTCTGGGATTCAAAGATTTGAAACCAAGTAAAACAATAAAACATGAAAAAGTCAGATGAGGGATTTTGTTCTCAATCCTCCCAGTTTTGTTAAATCATAAGAGGGGTACACACAGTGTACATAGTTTAGCTTATCTATATCTTATCTATTTTTGTTGATTTGTTTGATTAATCATTATTCATTTAGTCTTAACATTTTAAAATAATAACTATCTATCTGTCTATTTCCAGTTGTTAATGACAAAAAACTCAAAGACATTTGTTGTGAACTCAACCAGACTTACTCCAAGGAAGGGAAAGAAGGTCAGATGGTGTCGAAAGAGGGAGGGAAGTTTTCCTCCCCAAGAGTTGACCTTTTCACATGCAAAAACCAGAGACATCGCCTGGTGTTTGGCAGGGACCGGCAGAGACTCAATCAGACAATGCATCGCTTAACCCCTTGATGCCTGAATTTATTTACAATGAAAAAATTAAAAAGAATATTTGTGTTTTCATTTGGTTTCAAGGTGATATTAAGTTAAGTGGAGATTAGCAACAACAGACATAAACAAGAAACCAGTGCTTCAGCCTGAATGAAAGTGGTGTGACAATCAGCTCTAAGGGGTTAAGGATTGTGTATTCAAAGAGCATTAGTGAACCACCCTAGCCGTAAAGGTGTCACTAGAGACATTCAGCAGGACAGCAAAAGGGGCTATCTGACCCCTTTCTCCCTCCAGCAGGTCACCTCCGGCCTCAACCTGACTCTTTTCTTTCCACAGAACGGCTGAGCCATAAACCACCATTTACTTCTCTCTTAGTGCCAATGTGATAAGCAAGAGAAGAGACCATAACAACAACTGTTTTCTCAAACCAACAAAGGTGCCATTATAACTGTGTTTGTTCTGTTTAAATAATAACCTTGCTAAGTGAGCAGTGCCATTTGCCTCTGAGTTTAGTAAGCAATGACCCCGTTGGTATCCTTTTAGTGATGTTTGAAAACTAGCAGACCCATAAGAAAGTAATCTTGAAGAGTTCCCTAAACTCTTTCTGTTTTGTCTTAATTCGTCCCTGTTATTCCCTAGTAATCACTGTCTGTTTATTATTAACTAATGCTTTAGTTAAATGTTTCATATACAAGTTCCTACTAAAGCATCCATCGATACGTCTGTGTGTATCACCAGCCTCTCAGTTAAAGTGGTAAATCTCACAGTAGAATGTCGACTGTTTTCTCTTGTGACCCGAGCGCCACCAAGGGGACAGGAAATGTATAACACACAAGTGTTTAAAACTCGGCTTACACTGACAATGATCGCTAAGTATCTATCACCATGTAATTGTATAAACGAAATTTTGCTGCCACGCTTACATCTAAATTGTCTCTTGAGTTAAAACCGGCAACCATCAAGTTTATACTGAGGACATGTTGTTAAGCTTTGTTACGTTTTTATATAACCATTATAACCTTTTTCCCCAATGTTTAGCCTTGTTTTACTTGTCTTTACCCGAATGTTTAGAACTGAGTATTTTTCAAATGTTGATATTGTGGAGAGAGAGATTAAAGGAAAATACGTGCAACGTATATTTTTTTATCCCAAAAGAAAGTTAACACCTTTGGGGTGACTTCCCCTGAGATACCCACTCCCAAATTGACGTCACCACGTCCCAACGGAGGCAGATAAAAGGCCTTGTTGTCTTTTGTCTCTCCTCTCTTCTAAAAAAAAAACTCTCTTGAAACTAAACATATACGCTCTCGTTAACTTCCTTTACTTTTGAAATTCCGATCTTTTTTTCGGTTTCGTACTTCTCTTCAGACGAGCTGAGAAAGCTACGACCTTGAATCCCAATTTTCTTAGCAGGAGATTTGATATAGATTTTGTTTGGAGCTGTCTGGGGTGAAACTTTCCCCAGACCTGTTTAATCTCAGCAACATTAAATAGCCTATATCCCCAGGGCCTCACGAACCTACGGCGAATGTGTGAGTTTTTTTGATTTTGTTGTTGCAACCTCATCCGATCGTTTGAACAACTTTGGACCAGAAACTCAGAAGCCGTTCATTTATGGCCTTGAATGAATGAAACCACGACAGAACCCGGAGTGGGTTCCGATGAGCTATAGCGACACCAAACGAACTGAGATCAGAGTGAAAGCCTGGGGCTGACGGCCCGTTGCTACAAGCGCTTCCCACAAAGGACTCCGGAACTAATCCACCGGTTTCGAACAAAAACTCGAAACACCACAGGGGGTCGGGCCAGAACCAACTCCACAAGCCAACCGGCAGTCGAGCCTTGCTACGGGAACTGCGGCAAAGTTAGGGCAAAACAAACCACACTCTGTGACTCGTTGGTGTTCTCTAGTTGGCTCCAACTACAGTTAATAAACCCCTAGATAAGTCAAACTAAATCTGCAACCTGTTCATTACCTCCTGGTTGTCATGTTGACTGTTGTCCCTGTAATATTACCACATTTACCCCACTGTTGTACTCTCTTTTGTTAATAAATTCACCTTGAGCACAATGATGTTGTGTGTGTGTTATTAAGAAACCCTATGCACAGATTTGAGATTGACTGATTGACTAGAGTTTAGGATTTCATAATAACTGAACCATTAACAACTAATGAATTACCAGAAATTTGTGTAATTCTAAGGCTATACTCAAGGACCTAAAGCCTTGGGCGGACAAGCAAATCTTTAGGTGGTGCTCCTAGTTTCGAGGCATGAATTAATATTCCCGGAAATATAATTTTTTTAACTGTATTAAAATTATACGTAGCTTAGACCTGCAACACATTGCATACAGTAAATGCAAACACATGTTCAACAATGGCTGAAATGTTGCTGTGACATCAACCTTCTTTTGCAATTAAGCACAGCTCAAAGCACCTTCTATTAACGCCTGGGAGAAGAGGGCTGAGCTATGTGATCTGTAACTCAGACAATTTGTGCCAAATAAAACCTGAATAAATCAAAGCCATATTTCAGCGTTGCCTCACTGAGATGTAAATCTGGGGTTCAGAAAGACTCTGTGGCCTCACCCTGGGACTGGAGGTAGTGTGTTATTGTTGATTAAAATGGATTAAGGGTGAGATTACAGTCTGTCTCCTCCCAAAGTCCGCTCTAAACTAACCTAGCGCCAGCAGTCCATGTCACTCTGAAGAGAAATAGACTCATAGAGAGGCTCTTTCAAACAAGCTCTACAGTCTGTCTGGCTGAGTGTGGTTTCAATGACACAGTGGTTTTTTTCTTTTTTTATTGGCCCATAGGAGGGAGAGGAGTTGATTGAGAGAGGGAGAGAAAGAATGAAAAGGGAAAGAGATAGAGAGGGTGAGCATGTGAGACAGAGAAACAGAGTGATATATGACACCCAGACAGAAGGAGCGACAGCTATCAACATGTGCCTGGGAACTCTTCAGACTGACCAGCCCTGTCCGCTGGCAAGCAATGAGTTTGTGGACTGCGGTGACCAGTCCTCACAGACTTGGAAGGATTGTTTCACATCTCTGCTGGATTCAAGTTCATGCATACAGAGCCAAAATAGCTACACTGATGGAGGAGCTCTATCAGAGAACAAACTAGCCTAAAAGCTCCATGATATATTCATACCTGGAAAGATGAATGAATGTTAAATATGACAAGATTCATGCTAGCTGTGTGAGGTTTACTTCGGCACAGCAGTGTACTGAGTTAAATGCTAACATGCTCACAATAATAGCATACAATTGTTCAGCAGGCAATGTTTCCCATGTTTACTGTCTGGTTTAGTGTGTTAGCATGCTAACATTGGTTAATTAGCACTAAGCACAAAGTAGCCTTCAGCTGAAGCTACTGATAATAGCATTAGTTTTGCAGTATTTGGTCATACATAAAAGTACTGGACACGGAAATTTCAACCTAATGATGGCTCTAAATAAAACGTCAGGGGAGAGCCAGTGTTTAGGATTCATTACCCCCTCTATTGTCATGTTGGTCAACAACCATCTTTATTTCAAGTGCACGCTGAAGATCTACCAAATGCTATTTGTGGTGGGTGAATGCGAAAGAGTTAGTTGTACTAATCCCACTCTTAAGCTTTGTGCAGTTTTTAGAATAATCAGATTATTGTTTGATGTGCTGGTATGTACAATATGGGTCGCTGCCAACATCTCCACCCTGAGAGTGGGATTAAAGGTTTTGTAGTACTGTACAAACAAACTGAGCTAAAAATGCTGCACAAAATTACCTGTGCCATTGAGTTTTTTTATTTAAAAGACACACTGTATCTTTCTCTGAGTGTTGAGAGAATTCTCCTTGATGATGCAACTCTGACTTCAGTGATAATTAGTAATCTTATCTTCTTTACCGTGTTGATTTATTGATCATTCTCTACATTTGTTCACCTTTATAAATATCCATATGCACTTTTGCACCATCTGGGTATATGCTGAACTGCACTACATTGTACTAATACTGTGTGCAACAACAGTGAAGCTGAATCTAATCTAATCCAATTAAATAACACACAAAAATAACATTTCATTCTTCACCTATGGCTTACTTATTAAACATTTAGATATTGCATGGACAATTGAATATTTGGTGGTTCTCCTCAGTTCAACTATACTACATTATCAGATGAGACTTTAAGAAAGAGCTGTTGAGGTGTGAAACCATAATTTCCTGCAGCTATCGCAAAGATCTATCACTTTAGTAGATCCATTTTTGTTCATAACATATGCTTTTTGAGTCTTCTATGTCTCTTGTATGTCTCAGTATATTTTAAAGGTAGCATATTGAGATATAAGGTCCTTTTAAGATAACAGGCATATGCTCATAAAAAGACCCTCTGCAATTGGCTTGATTACCCCTGGCACAGCTAGAAAAATCTTGAGGGGATGGCTGAAGTGTGTATAACAACCAGAGTGGTGTTGTTGTCATAAGGCAGTATTTATTTCTGTTTTTAATTAAGGAAAATGATTCCCATCTGTTAAAAGGTTATTGTTGTGCTTGGTATAAAAGGTTTCAGCAGAACAGTTGATTAATTGAGCATGTCTTCGGTGCCGCACTCGAGCTGAGGCTGACCAACCAATTATCATAATCCAGGGCTGTTTATTTTTTCTCCACTGCCAGTCATGGCATGTAGGCTGAGCGGGTGGTTTTACACTGCGAGGCCTGGTGACAGGAGATGCTCAGTAGCCAGTGAGACGGAGGGAGGAGGCAGGACAGGGTCTGTTCAGTCCGTCAGTCATCTAAAATGCTGTAATGATTGAAAGTTGATCTGTCTAGGTTGGCTGAGAAAGCTGTACACTACTGACAGAGGACGAAGAAAACACTGATACATTCAGATAACATTAGTTCTGAGCACATTTACTGTATCAGATATGATTTGTGTTTCTTATTTTTAGGTTCATTTCGAGATACATTAAGAACCCCAGGCCACACAGTGAGAGGACTTCACACATTGGACTTCACACATTGGACACACATTGGACAGCATTGATTTTATGTATTCTCTAAAAGAGAGGAAAAGTAGAGCTGCATTGACCATTGGCTCTTTCTGGAAATGTTCAGTCAGCTAAAATAGTAACATCTAATACTTTTATTGGCCAAAAAGCAAAAAGTCAGGTTTCAACAAGGCTCTTTATTTCATGTCATTTTGTAAGCCACCATGTTTAGATGACACATTCCCTTTCTCCACTTCCAAACAAGTGAGCTTAGTCACATTTGGTGACCAAAGTTGCTGCGGCTTGTCGACAAATGTCTAGTGCATTAATCAAAATGTGCCCACAATTGTTTTATTTTCCAACAAAATGTTTACGGTATGTCTTCTGTTTTAATTATTTGGCAATAGAGAGTAAATGTCAAAGTTAATAAGAGGTTATCGGGAAGGAAAAAGTAATTAACTCCCTCCCCTCAGAATGAGTCCTTTTACAGTACATGCTGGCAGATATTTTTCCCTTTTCCTCTGTCTAGACACGCAGGGCAGGACCACAGCTTACATACTGGACAAAAGAGCCATACAGGTCTCTAGAGAACTGTGAAGACCAATCCAACATTTTAGACTTCTCTGACCTGGGTTATATAAGTGAAAGAAACAGTTATCACTAGCTAGTCAGTTTTGGGGTACAGACAGGTCAACTTTTGTAACCGAGAAGTAACTGCAACAGAAGCTACAGAAATTATTGACTTCAAGAGTGCTACAGTATGCAGCGGTGTAGCTCCATCACCCCCAAATTTATCTCTGGTAGTCTGGAAATTTCTAGCTCCTGTGCAAGTAGTCAATATGAGTTCAACAGTGGCCAGTAAGGAAATTAAATTTCCTTTCCCACTCTACATGTTTGATAATGGCC
Organism: Micropterus salmoides; assembly: GCF_014851395.1. Lineage (NCBI taxonomy): Eukaryota > Metazoa > Chordata > Actinopteri > Centrarchiformes > Centrarchidae > Micropterus > Micropterus salmoides. The sequence continues at coordinate 19,975,787 of NW_024040041.1, forward strand.
TCTTCCAGAAACCTGCTCCCTCCTGACCTTTGCTTCCACCTGTTATAGTCATGGTCTGCCTCATGTCACTCACCTCGTAACATTGACAACACCACTCCACTGGGCGTTAATTGCTACATTCACTACTCAGTATCCCAACTAATATTCCTGGACGGCTGGCAACATGCGTGCCCTCGCATTTAACCTGCAGCACAACTAGTATCTCTGTGTTGAAGTTAACGACAGTAGATGTGATAATTTTCCCAGCACCTATTTTTTACTGAAAAAAACAGATTTCCAGGTTAGCTCAAAAGAATCCGTCACTAATGCTTGTAAACATTTTCTCAGGAGAGAACACAATATATTGTTTGTTTCCTTTTGCTTGGGAACAACTGGATAGGAAATTGCACCTATCAAGTCTGAATGCAGCTGTTGTGCCAATATCAGAAGGGCTTGTAAAGTTTGCAAATTTTACTTATGGACAAATATATCACGCCAGGCAGGAAGTACTTAAATGGTCAGACTGGTTTATTTACACAAGAAAAGGAAAGTCTTGTAATTGCAAAACGGAAGACTGCTGATGTCCATTTCACTTGTAAACACAATGGTACTGCGTACTACAAGTTTGGCCTGTTGTTTAAATCGAAGATTCAATCATCCATGGAGGAGGCATGAAGCTCTAACGATGGAATTTAGGCTTTTGAAAGCACCATTAATTGTCAAATCACACAGACCCTAAACATCAGTGGCCTGCAAGGACATCCCATGAGAATCCATTCAGTCATTAAGATGGAATAGATCAAATATTTTTTTCAATATTTTTTTATATATTCAAATAGTATCCTGTTGTTTTTAGGTGAAATTCTAATATTTTGTAGCTCCTCTGCAGTTTGGTTTGTACAGGATATGGTAAACACAAGTACTTTCTGAGATATAATGTTACAAGTTAAAATATCTGTGAAAGTGCCACTTTCAGCAGCTCATAAATTTCATACACTGTATGTAGTATACCCTCTGCCAAGAGACTCTTGCTATTTTTCTTATCTTGTACAGTATCAGACAGTGGAAGTGGAGCAATAACATCCTCGAGTATGCCTTGCCAGGACAGCAGAAGCCGTCTGTTGAGGAAATTAAAGTGAAATACATCTCCCTGCCTGGCTCTTGCACTTCACACACCCATAAAGCAATTCTCTGCGATTGTCATCTTTACTGCCTACACATCGTTTAAGGAGATTTTTCATGTGGCTGAATAAATCATTGTTTAAATACTTGAGATCTGTCGAGCAACAACTATCAAATGGAGAAAGCATTGCTGGAAGTGAAATAATGAGGTTTGGTGTGTGTTCAACAATCAGCAAATCACGTTTAAAAATGGGGTCAAGGAATTCTGATTACTGTTTAAAGTGTTTATTATGCACTAAATGCAACTGAACTAGAAACCAACCAGGACTGAAAAGCTTTTATAATCAGCTGAAAGTATGCAGTACTGTACATAAGAATCAGGCAAGTTTTATTAAGAAGTCTTCAGTGTTTGTGTCTGAAGGTAGTTCAGGACCAGCCGGCGCTGCAGTGAAAGGACCTTTTCATCCATGACAGAATGAACCCAATGCACAATTTGGAGAAAGCTGCTGACAGAAAATCAGCAAGGAAAATATTTGGACATTCATACGCTCCCCCCAAACACACGACATGTTAAGAATACAGAAGTTCCTGCACATGTGTGCAGAGATGCAGGAGCAAGGGCGCATGGCCACCCTTTAGTGTCACTCCATTCGGCCTACACGCTCTGTAAATATCCCATCATCCCCAGGTGGTGGAGACACATGCCAAGGCCAAGAAACTGCCAGCATGATAGACACATGTCTTACACTGTTGCCCCATCTTACCCCCCCCCTTCACCTCCCTCTTCCACAAGCAATACTGCAGACCCCCATCCCTTGTCACCAGACCCCTCAGTTGGCATAGATACATAGGAGGAGAGTTAAAGGGAAATTCTGGTATATTTTGACCTGGTGGTTGAATTGCAACATTGGAGCGTAATACTTACCTTGGTTGTAATTTGTGTGAATGATTTCCTTTTAGGAGACCTAGTGTATTGTCCATTTGGCAAACACTGCTGCCACACAAACAAAATGGGATCATGAGTTCACAGTTTCTGCAAGTGGGTAATTTCCTGGAAGATGGCATAAAGTAGAACAAAGTAACTCTAACCCTCAATTTTACCGACCCTCAATAATAATTACTCTTCCCTCAACCATTACCACAAGGACAACGTTCATAATGTACCAAAAAACCCAAAGAATATGAAGCTGCATAGTCATTTTGAAAATGTGATATTCTAGGAAGTATTTAATATAAAAACATGAAATTGAATGTGAAAACTATAACATTACATTGAAAATAAGATTTAAACTGGAAAGTTATCAAGAGATTTTATATGACATTTTCATCTATATATACCCAATAACTGATTTTGTTAAGATTAATCTTGGGGTCATGGTTGCCTCAGGACTAAATATGAAACTTTGTTTTATTTAGATAAAATAAAACAAATATTAAACACAGGTGCATAAGTACAATATGCAATATTTGATAATTAAACAAAACAAACAGAAGTGTTTTGGGGCTGATCACAACTATAACTATGCTGGATAACGTTTCAGTTAGATGCACAGCAAAGAGCGTGTATGCTTAATGACCTGCAAGTTGTTGCAAACATTTGAATTTTGCACACAAATGATCTAGTTTCAGCTATGGGAAATAATATATAGAAAAGCATATAGAGAGTGTAAATACATTAAAGGGCTATTACTGTAAAACATGTATCAAATAGGATTATTTTAATTTGAAAATCCTAAGGTTTAAAACTGACCTATTTGTATTTTACAATAAGTTCTTATGTACATTTCTGTTTCATATGTGTTGACAGGGATAGAATAAAAGGGTTGAAGTGAGGGATACAAACACTTGTATATTTAGAGGAGATGTCTGTTTTTTACTGATGCAGTGGGACTTAAGGCTGCCATGGTCCATAAATGTAAATCAGCATGGCTTTTCTGAGAAAGAAATATATGGTCTGGTTACAGGAGAGGCCTCTGAGGATTAGCCTTACTCTAAAAGTATCGCTCAAGATGATGCAACAGGCCAGCAGTCAGCCACGATAAAGGTCTGATATGAAATAAATAGAAATCTGGTTTATAATCATTTCAAGTGGATCTTTTCTGCTCTTTGTTACATACTGTAAAGAGCTTTTAAATATCTTTCTTACAGAAGCTCATTGGTTCCTAACCCTCATGAGAGACACCCCTGAAGCAATATATCATAGCCATTTTTTTAAAAGACTCAGAGGAAAAGAAAAGTGTTCAGTGGACCAAGGACTGGAAGAAATGAACCAGGGTGTGTGTGTGTGTGTGTGTGTGTGTGTGTGTGTGTGTGTGTATGGTGTGTGTGTTGCACACGTGCATGTACCTGTGTTGTCATGTGGTTGTGCACTCAGAGACTTGTGGCATTTGGCAAATAAATACATATTGTGTCCTTTATTGTTACCTCAAGCAAACTATAAAATTGTTACTAGTTATGCAGACCAGAAAACAATAGATTTCATATTTTCGCTAATGTTGAGACCATTCCATAGTGGATTTAAAGGCCTAATGGCCTGAGTTGAAATCACTGAAATATTTGGAATCTAAGATCTGATGGTTATAGTTAGTGACACAGTTGCTGGCAATGTTGAGCTCTTGAGTTCCAGAGAACAATGTTAAAAACGTATATAATTCTGAATCCATAACCACTGCAACCTTGTGCAAATGGACTGCAAACATGCAAGATAGACATCACAGAGATACTGAACAAATTCTCTGATCTGTGGATGAAATGGCCGGTTCAGCTATTAACAAAACAGGCTACATTTATGTGCTATTAGGGCCATTTATTTTCAAAGAGATGGAAACAACAAGCTGATTAGGTTGACATTGCACTGCCCTCATTTCAATCTACAGTGGGAGCTTGTTTGTGCATTAGGCTAAACTGAGAGGAAAAGATTCTTACTTCAGATTTGATAATAACGTTGCAAAATCTGATAAATTCAATCTAACTCATAGCCTATTAGATCTGGTGAATTTAACACTGAATAATGGTCATTTAGTTTTGTCCAGCAGATTGGGGTGCATTCAAAGGTTGTACATAGTAGTTTAAAGGATGAGTCCAAACTTATTTTCCATTACACAGCAGAAAGAGCAGACTTGTTGCTCTTTTTAATAAGAAATTACAAGCAAATAAGCAAGTAGCCCAGATGCCTTCAAATTTAAATCACTTTCATTACACTATGTAATTTTAGAACTGTTAATATTATTATATTATACTACCTACTTTACTGTTACAACATGTTGGAAATTCCAAACAAAACTGTGTGTGTGTGTGTGTGTGTGTGTGTGCGTATCTGTGTGTTGCTTCAGTCATAAGAATGCCTGAGGGATAATCCCATAATTAGAGCAGATAGCACAGGAAGTTTATTCAGGTGGGCTTTTTAAACAGGCTTGCTGCTCTACTGTATGAGAGACAGACAAGCACAAAAGCCTTGAAGACACTGTTGAGGGGCTTTCCACTGGTACAAGAGAAACTGGTTGAAATCTGGCTGTCCACTAGCATTAGGCTACAAACTTTTAGGATGTATTTCTTTTTCACTAATGATTGATTTCATTAGAGAAACAATCCAAAATCACACAAATTGCGTCTGTTTACACACACACATATATATATATATATATATATATATATAAAACAGATGGCTTGTGCTAAATCTATAACAAAATCAAGGCTGTACTTTTGGACACACAAAACAAACTCTCTCTGGGTCAAAGACAGGAAGCAGATGGCCTCCATTCGCTCTCCATGTGGGGATCATATACCCTCCATAAGCCCATTAACACCTACGATACAGTAGCCATGCCGCAGTGCTGTGCGTTAAACCACGGTTGCACATCTTTAATCTAGTCATCACTGTTGTCTTTCTTGTTGAACATAAACAAAGTCACATTGAGGCTGCATGAAGCCATTAGTTGTAAATTGCCAAGAACAGTGTGAAAACCCAGTTGAAACCATGTGGTTTTAAACTGCCTCCTTCTCGCCATGTTTTTGGAATCACTTCCAGCTGCTCCACAGCCACTAATGGCACCTTGGGCCCACATTGCCGTTTTAACACTGGCCAAGTCTCAGCCCCCTCCTGCCTGCTAGAAGCCAAGGAGGTTTTCTACAACTACTGTTGTACAAATGATTTTAGAACATATTACCAGCAATAAAAAGACGCCCTGCGGAGTGTCCTGAACGTTGTGTTCATGTACATGAGCAGAGTGTGTTAACAGTAGTGTAAATGGTTTCCTTTCAAATTGTGCTACTTCTATAGGTTTAAGGAAATCCCTGAAAACATTCAGTACTAAGCAAATTAAATACTTTCAGAAATAGTGTAAAGGTGCAATACTTACTTCATTACTTTAGTAAACATACAGCTCCAGTAAAACATATCACTCAGCCTACTTTATTCAGTTTATAAAGTTACTGCTAATCTTCAAATCCACTGCCCAAAGGACTATATTATAATAGATGTACACAAAACAAATAAAAAGTCAGATATTTGTGCTGGTTTGTGTGTTCTCAACTGTTAAAAGGAGTTAAGTAAATGTTCAGTTTCTATACATGTGCAAAGCTTTTACACAAACCAATGCCAAAGTGCTGTTAAGATGTTCAGTCAGTAATAATGGTCTGACGCCCATTGTTTATCTGTGTGTATGAAGTAATCTGGCAGTTAGCAACTGCAGCAGAATTACAGGTCTTGGAAATGGAGCATTTAGGGATGGATATAAGAGATGGTGAGAAACTGTGCCTTAACGAGAAGATGGCACTAGTGTCTGTTGCGAATCGTCTGTCTCATCTGCTCTGTCTGTTTGCTTTGTTTTTTTGTGTTGTTGAGATGTCTCTGCACTACTTGTTTATGATCGTCAATCATTATATAACAATATATATTTTTGAGGCATCAGAAAATGGTTTGAGTTCCGGGCTGAGAAAGAATGTTTTAAGTAACACTGTGTTACATTACATAGAAATAAAAAAACATAATAATGAACTTTTACAAACACACAAATGAAGCGAGCCGCCTGTTAATGACAAGCGGTAATGTTCCTGACATTTTGAACTGAACATTTTGTTTATTTATTTCAACACAGTTTAGCATCATTCCGGGCTGGTCATTCCAGCTCCCCGGCAGCATTCCCCATTGGTTCCCTCGACCTGGGCCTAAAAAACCTCTTCCTCAAAAGCTTCCATGCTAGTGGTGTAAACAAGCACCAACACTACCCCAATAGCCTACTAGGGTCCCCAAATCTGGGTAGAGTCAGCTAAAGGCTCGTGCAGACTACACGACTTTCAGCGTCTGCCGATGGCCGTGCTGTTTACACTGCACAACTTCTTGTGACGGGAGTCTTGAAGTCGTAGTGGCATTCACACTACGTGACTGATCGGTGACAGGGGGTCACACACTACACGAGCTGACACCGGCTGTGTCACCCAAAGCTGGTCTTCAAACCACATTTTGTCAAAAAAACACACCTGAAATGTGAAAGAATGGATTAGCACATGCAGGTAGCAGAGATTGTCTGAGCTACAGAGAGAGCTGGAGGTGAGTAAAAAGTGTTTTGCGGTGAAAAAGTAGCTGCCTGCTCTCATTGGCTGGATGTGGATGTTGAGTTGGCCGATTCCTCCAGATATTTGGCATGCTAGATATCTGGCAGACGTCGCCGATGTGGCAGTGATGTGTCGGGGAGCTGTTTTGAGGCGTCGTTGAGTAGTTCACACATAATTGGTGACCGCTGATTTACCCCTGATCACAGCCTGACGGTAGCTGAGCTCACCGAGTGGCAAATCGGGCTTAAAATCGTGTAGTGTGAACTAGACTTAAAAGGACTAACTGAGCTAACTAGCAAATGGCAGCTAGAGTTAGCAGCAGTGCACAGTTAAGTGACTTCTGTATTACAAGAGAAAAGGAATGTTGCAACAATTCCCTGATATTTTCGTCCTGGTGACAAGGAAAAGCTCCTGAATGGAGTTTGAGGTTTTGGGGGTTTTCTTCTGCAACTACCCAATTAATGAAAAGTTTGTCGACTGTAAAGCTCTTGTTATTGACTGTCTTGTTGATTATTAGGGTGCATCCCTAGTTTTAAACCACGCCATAGTACTGAAACAGCTCTTTTAAGAGTTTTAATGATATTCTCTTCACTGTTGATTCAGCAGTTCTGGTGACTGCTGCCTTTGATACTGTGGATTGTACTATCCTTTTATCATGTCTTGAACGGGGCATAGGCATAAAAGGTATTGCCCTCTGATGGGTTCAGTCATACCTGACAGACAGTTTGCCTTGGTAAATATTATTTGATTGCTGTCCCACTTACGTGTACTATCCTCAAGGCTTCTCTTTTCATTGTATATATTGCCCTTGGAATCAATTAAAAAAACATTAATTTTCATTGTTTTGCTGATGATGTACAAATGCCTATAAAAACTGAAAGTAAAGATTCAGTGCAGCCTTTGCTGGACTGCATGAATGATATCAAATCTTGGATAGATTTACATTTTCACTTTTAATGAAAATAACTGAGACTGTCACATAACACCAGAATATGCCTCCTTCCACTGGCTTCCCGTCTGTTTCAGGATTGATATTAAGATTTTATTGTTTGGTTTTAAATTGGCTGATGTCACCTTATCTGGCAGAACTCTTGCATCATCATACTCAGAGCACTGAGGTCGACCAGCCAAGACCCACTGCTGCTTAAGACCCACCGCTTCTCGTTGGTACTCAATTTGAGCTGAGCTTGACTTAATTTTCTATTGTGACACTATTGTTTTATTAATATTATTAATATTATTATTATTATTAGTAGTAGTAGTAGTAGTAGTAGTAGTATGTTTAGTATTATTAGTAGTAGTATTATTATTATTAAATTTTGTTATTTACTTTTATATTAGTTCAAATTATATTTTATCCTGTTCAGCACCTGTGGTTGATTTAAATGCGCTGTATAAATACATTTGACAATATCTCTGGACAATAAAGGGTTTTCATGTAGAAGGTGGTGAAGCAGTTGAGCAGGTAAGGGTTAACTGTCCAGTGAAGGATATTTTGACGTGTAAATTCAGCGTTGATCAAAGCCAGATACTAGTGTGAGGGACGACCTCAGTAATCATTATACAGAATGAACACATCCCAAACACAAACACATGTAAAATACCTACATAAACCGCCTTGGGGAAAATCTAAATGCATGTCATGGCAGGCACGTTTTTTCCGCTTTTGTTTATGGGACCTCAATCAGTCTGTTGGATGCTATCGGAGATCTAAGAGAGGACTCTTGCCTGATAACCTTTAACCCCCACACTGCTGTCAGCTATAGAAACAGCCAAGGTTCACAGTGTGAGTGTGTAGGGCACCGGTAACATACTCAGTCATGCTGCACTCACATGTAAGAAAACCACACTCCATCAGCCATCAGAAATGTAGAAACTGCACTATGTAATGCAATAAAATTTAATGCTCTGCAAGTACTGCCCAAAATGTTGTAACACTGTTAAAGAGGGTTTAAGGTAGGTCCTTTATTTTTGAAGCTGTAGTTTGTGGTAGTGTTGTGTTGTTTGTTGCATATTATTGAAAGATGTCTCCAATATTTAGTTTCTCTGTGTATGTAAATGGGGGTAAATATCAGTCTTAATTTTATCTTATAAATACAAATGCAAGCACAGAAATTCTATATGTACCATTATTCTGAGAAATATGGGGGGAAAGTCTAAACAATTGTAATAAGAAGGTTTGGATGTTTAATATAGTCATTTTCTCTTGTGTGTATTAGTAAATATACCCAAGACCCCCTAGAAAAAGTGAATCTTACATATGTTTTTTACTGCCTTGTTCCAGACATCATGGTGGTTACTAAGATATGTATTCATATGCGCATGTGTTAATTGACTGCTTGTGAACCATGTTGGCCGGTCAGATGGCCAATTAGTGCTCAAACCTTTCTGCTCCATCTCAAGAATAAGGGCAGGGCACATCTGGTGTCAATACATCTTAATAACTTATTGTAATTCTCCTTTTCCTGGGCTGAACATGCTGGGACACAGGCCTATTTAAAAACTTGTCAGGCGGTTCAAGACTACCTGTTTGAATGGAGCCAGATTGCCATCACTAGATCAGCAAGGGAACTGCAGGAGAGTAAAAAGACATATTTTTTTGTTTTTCATTTTGCAACAAGGCAATCAATTTTATTGTAAAATTACATCTTTTGTCAAAGAAAAGAGAGCAATTTTTATTGTATAATCAGTCAGACAAATTTAAGCGTTGCGAGAGTGTTTTATGCTTTTACACACTTACTGGCACTCCTGGGATATGGATGTAAATGGATATTTACTATAATTTGGATCCTAATCAATGGTCCAAAACAAGTTGATTAATAATAAACTGTGTACTAAGCATGTGTGTCCTCTATTGTTAACACAGATAATAATGATTTTCAATGAATTCCAGACATTTATACTTTTCAACTCACCCTTAAAAATGTACCGTTGCTGGAAAATTAAATGGAAATGTATGCTGATTACACAGATGCAATCATATATGTGGTTTATTGTATTTTAAATCTTGTTTTAATGTGATGGAACTTACTGAATTGCCTTTTGTGTTTGTCCTCATTTCCAAGAGTAGACAGTATTTCTTCCCTTGGTTTGAAGGCAGTATAAAGATGAGTGTTTGGCTTATTCAAGTTGTAGATGAAAGTAAGGACAAGTTGTGGTGTTACAGTTTGGCCCCAAGGCCCTACATTCTTGCTATCTGTCTCACACATTCCTGTAACAAGAACAAATACAACTCAGGTTAATTCATCATAATGGACATTTTCTCTGCATGTGTTTTCGTTTTTCCGTGAGGTGTTTAATTGATGCTTTAACAATGCCATTCATTTTTGCTGTGCACACAGACTTTGCTTGCACAGGTCATTATATCCTCCATAGCAAAGCTAAGAAAAATAACAATGGCTAAATGTGCAGCCAATACTTTGACCAAGGTTAATTTTAACAGATGTTTGGAGGGAGGAAAAGCTGAACACTTTCTGTCCTTTGGAATTTCAAGGTCTGTGAAAAATTAAGATTAAAACATCAGATACACAAATAGAGCTTTTCTGTGTAAGTACCTGAGTCTTATTCAATACTTAGAAAACAATGGGTAATGCTGTAAGGAATGGATTGGAGGATACAATCTTTAGGGAGCTTAAAGAGTAAATCTATCCACCATGCAATTTTCTGATCGAGCTTTTGGCTGGCCAATATGTTATAAAACTAGACAAATGTCTTCTTCTGTCAAACAAACTTATTCTAAGCAACCAAAGCTATGTACTTGGCTGTCTTGGATGTGACGGAGCATAATGTATGAATTTCAACACTCCTGGCAAAAACCAAATAGGCCATTTATAGTATCAAAGAGAAAACCAAATATTGACGTCAAAGATGCAAAAATTGGCGGATGCTATGGTAACGCCTGGCCAGAAATGAAAGTGGTTTACACATGAGCAGAGAAGACAAAAAAAAGACCTCAGTCATTCTGTGACACTGCCTATTACTGGTTCCTGCCAAGCCCTATAGGGCAGAGCACAGGGAGGAGTTCCCCAGAGCACAGATTACCTCATGCTGTCCCATGCTGTGACAGCAAGCATGCCATCATCCCCTGGCGTCCTCCATCTTCCTCAGGATGTGATGATTTGGAATCTTGCTGTAGACCACTGGGTAGGTGAGATGTCAATATACCACTGACAGTTTCCATGGCAAACAGTGCAAAAGCTTTCACTGTAAGTGTTATTTGTCTTGACGAGATCCAGTTGCCTGAATTCACCCTCTGACTATAGTGTGGATCGTTATGCAGTAGTGTACTTGGCAAATATATACTGTAGTACTGCATAATGCCACACATTTCTGATCATAGGCAAAAAAAATGCTCTGTGTCATTAGATTATGATTAATTCATTCAACATCAACATCTATCTACCCTTGCAAACTGTAATTTATTGTTTCATTCATACCACTAGCCTGTCATAAATAAATAGCACTGCAATGGATGTTAGAGTAACAAGCTAAGGTCCACTGACCACAGTCTGAGCAGAATAAAGGTCAAGTTGCTGTTGCTGTAAGATCAGTGCAGATCAGTGGCGGGCCATTCCAAAACCACAAGTTTTAATCATATTACAAAAATCCGCTGAAAACCCAGAGCTCCTTGCAGCTGACACAGTGGAAGTCAAGTTGGCTTTCCCAATAGCCAGCAACTCCTTACTGGTTTTCAGAGGTGGCTTTTATAGGGGACATGCAGGGTGACACAAGAGTTCAGGGCCGAAGCTTTGACTTCCTTTGGCTCTCTGGTCACGTCTGGACCAAGACTACAATACCCTCACCTTTTGGAGCAGAATTTAGCTGATTTATTGGAGCAGTGGGTCCTTGGGGAGCTGCAGAGCTGACATACTCACAGAAAGTAGAGGGAGGGATAAACGGGCTTCCTCCCTCAGAGAATAATCCTACTACTCCACCATTAGGATACAGATATACACACACACTCCCTGCAGCTGTTGAACATGTGCATTTCCATACAGCTCAGCTAAAGACATGGGCACTCACACCTGTTAGCACCGGCAGCACCGGCCAACTCTGAATGACAACTTCCCTCTGGCCATCATCACCTCTCAATCGCAGAAGAACTGTCCAAGCAAACAGTCCATCAGCAGCGCATCAGAAGGCTCTGCCATACAGCATTAGTATCAACAACCTTTCCACATCTCTGCTGATTACTGGACAAAGGGTCTAAAAAAACAAGAGAAATGTCTTTTTTGTTTGTTAATAGAAGCTCACTTACTGGAATATGAGCCCCCGGTTGGGAATAACTGAGTGTGTGTGCGTGTGTGTGTGAATGCGATAGGACAAAAATGACTGCCGTTTTGCATTACTGTGTGTGTGTTCGCTGTGTGTGAGTTAATGTGCGTGAATTGTTACACTCTACTACTTCATGGAGTTGAACCAGTAAGTTATTATTGTCTGATTTGTGGCCTTGAGCATTAAAAGGAGTCTTTACTGCATCAGTTCCATAATGCTGTTTTTACATTTGTAAATGTTTTTTTTAGTTTTATTTCACAGATTCTACGAAAACAAAAACATTCAACGTAAAATCTAAAGATTAAAATATGAGAAGAATCAAGACAATACAAGTACAAAGATGGAAGGTTTTAACTTGTACACTGCTACAAAACACATTTTTTCCATGTTTCCGGTGTGTGTTTTAAGGCTAGAAATTCTCAGTATTTGTGTCAAAGGATCTCTGATTATTGTCAAAAAAGTTTTTCCAATTTGCAAAAGCAAACACAGTCCAAAAAATCAAATGTTTTATAACAGAGCTGATACATATAACCTTTCGTTTGAGTTGTGAGGTTTATTTAAGGTATTGGGAGGAATTGGTCCTGTCAGTGATGACAAATGGGGAGATAAATTTTCTCTTATCATAGATGAAGATCACGAGGAGTGCAGAGAGGAGATGTATAGGTATGGATGGGTATAAATCTCTGACAGCTCCTCTGAAATCAGGGAACATTCTGTTGAAATATTAAGATTTGTTCTTTATTCAAATGACAGATTTACATGTTTGCAAGGTAGAAACAGATCAACAGAATATCCTTTTTCTGCACTGAGAGCCACGGTGGACATAAATCCTATAAGCTTGAGAAAAAGAACCAAACTGAATGACACTGATTCTTTCTCTCTCTGTGTGTCTCTCCCCATGACAAGTGATTAAATGGCAGCTCTTGCTCTGCAGTAAAGGCAGACAGCATGTTAAACACTTCTCTGGCATGAACTCTGATCCCTCATTGTCTGCTTATCTGCACTAAAGACCTACAGATGAATGAATCTAAAAGGGGGGCGAAAGCTGTGTGGTAAAGTCATCACACGCTGATGTAAAGCAGGCGCACGCCGAGGCTTCTCCACAAGTTCAAAAGGAAATGAAATACTTATTTGATTTTTGTTTGACTTTTTTTCCTCCCCCTAAGCAGCCTCCTACCCTTCCATCCTGCCTCTGTGCAGATTTATTAATGTTATTCTTGAGATCGTCTGCATAACGTATGTCAGAGATTTACATGGTTGACCAGATTTTGGTCCGGTGTCAAGGTCTGACATAGTAAGCTTGACTCAGAGAGCTGCTGAGTCCTTAGTTTGACCCAGAGGATTGAAAAGGATCTACGGATGTGTCTAAATGTCCTTATAATGATAAACTGCTTCTCTCTTCCCTGTGGAATCATAAACTTGTTTAAGTGGCGGACAAAACGTTGACGGCCAATATATTATACAGTGATAAACAGATATTTCATCCGATAATAACAACAGATAATATGGGAGCTTATTGGGGTATAACTACAGTAAATGATAAATATATTGTATTCTTCTCTGGATACGACAAAATGTCTGTGGTCAATCAAGTGCATTTTTCACTGAATGTTAGTCACATGTTTCCCAGACAATTCCCCATCCCCCCAAAAAGAGCTCCTTAACTGATGGAAGTGCAAATTTTCTGCAATTTGTTCTTGTAAAAGATTCCTTAAGTACCCTAAATATTTATTCACCTTATTTTTAGGATCAGGATTATCATGCACCATCGACATAAACCAATACTTTCCATACTGAAAAGAAATCCAATTGCCAATCTTTTTACACAGCATATTTTAATGGCCATCATCATTCGACTAACAGACAAAAATCCGTCATTTGCCCTCCTTTGAAATAAATGTCTTCTCCAGTCTGACAATGTGTGAAGATATAGCCTACACTGTGAAGGCATGAGTGGAAACAAATATGATTATATAATGATCTTCAAGAGGAGTGCATTGTCTGTTTGCTCTTTGTTCATGAACTGCAGATAATAATCTGACATGGCATTCTGTTCCAAATCAAGTAAATATCGACCAAAACACAAAAATATGTATTGGTTATAATGATCAGTCCAGAAATTCCATTTTTCTGATTGGGACAATGCTAGTTTGATTTAAACATCTGTGTATGTGCTTGAATGACTCACACAACAATTAATTCCCATTTCCCACAATTCAAAGTTGTTCATTTTGCTTAAACAAGCACTTAAACGAAAAAATTGTCTTCCACAAGCTGAGCTGACCTTGGCTATCTCACAGTTAGGAGGAAGTTATCAGTGTGGGCGGGAGGCCACCCCAGGTTATCACCTGCGCCTCCTCCATGTGCTCATCCTGACGTTTGCATAGAGCCCCGGCACGACTGATAAAGTCCATTCACTTAGTCGTGGGGAGTGTAAAGATACAAACTACAATATGACCTGCGTTTCCGTCAGCTTCAAGATAATTCACAGCTCTGTCCGGCGTGTCTGTCTAAAGGGTAATTGGTTAGATTTGTGTGTTGCTAGCTTAGTCTGTCAAATATACAACATGTAGTTGCTGCCGCATGAGCAACCAAAAACTAGTGAATAACATTATAAACAGTAACACTGTATGAGGCTGTATGCTATGTACTCAAACTTTATGAATTGTATCTTCTGTTTTTATGAGCTCATTGCTGTTATCCAACGCAGAACCTCTTAGCTGAGCCTGAGACCCTGAGGTCAAGAGGCTGGCATGATCCTTCCTCCCCTTTATGAACAGTTAAGAGTGTATTCTGACGTCTCAGGGCTGTTCTGCTGCTTTATCACAGTATTAGGAGAGCACCAATGTCTCCTTTCGCACCACATAATCGTAATGTTGCATCACTATTTTCACAATTCACTTCTTCCATCGTCACGGTTTTAAAAGTTCATAGAGTGCAAACACATATACCCTCATGTGAGTGTGTCAGTTGCTTGATGGGCCCAGCTGCTTGTGGCCAGTTATTCAGCCATTAGTCTTTGTTGGCTAACTGCCCACATCACCGGCTGTGCTATCAACCAAGCCAACCATCTGATGGCTGTGGAATACTGATGCTCAGCTGTGGGGCTCTGTGAGGGTAAACATCTTGCCTTCACTTCAAGGCTCTTTTTTTGTGCCAGTCCCCTTTGTTTTTGCTTTTTTTTCTCCTTAATAATGGGAGACCAAAGCGAAATAAATTGCTAGTAAAGTGGATGGAATGAGTTGAGGCTTACACATTGTTCAGTGGATGCTGTTTTCAAAAGCAAGGGTTAATTTTTTCAGATTACTTTGTCGTGTCCTAACTAACCAAACGCTTTATTAATGATTTTGGTATTGGGAATCTTCGTATAATTTATATTTCTGTTTCGCTAATGGTTGTAGGCAGTGGCCCAATCAGGCCAATGAACTCTACAACTCACATTTCAGAAGGAAAAGTAGAGTTGATTCACTTTAGATACTGAACATTCAAACAACATTCACTTTAGTCAGTATGCTCATTAATAACATTTAATTACATGTGACCTTCCTGTTATCACCAGCTAAATATCATGTAATTCAAGATATACTGTAATTAGTCTGTATTGTTTGTGCAAGCTTTATGTATACAGTTTGGAAATCCATCCAATGGGGCATTACAAGGTAGCGTAAACAGGCTATTTTTCAAAGCAAGAGCACTTCTGGAGCATATTTATAAATGGTCCCCTTTTATAGGCCAAAGTCCGATTCAGAAATTTCATACATTTCATTGTAAACTGGAGTTTTGTAAGACCTATAACCTTCTCAATCCACAATCTTGATTTGCCTGGAAATATTGCTGCTGTCGACAAAAGAAAAATATACATGTTTCATTTTGGAAATCAGAGACAGAACATGAGCGGGCTGCCAGTGAGCAGCAGTAATAACCAAATGACTGCCCCTGGCAGGAAATTACACGCATGTCGTTCCTGGGCATCACAGGGTAGTGCTGACTTGCCCAAAATAGGCCCTGCCAGTAACAACAATATTACACACAGATCTCTCTATGTGTGTGCAGGTTAAAAAAGCAGAGGCTGGCAGCCGTTCCTTCCCCTCATTATTTCCATCTACTTCCCCTGCTAGAAAATCCTCAATCCTCTGATGCCATCTCTAATAGCCAAGACAATCTACAAATCACAGGCTGATCCTCAATAAGAGCTCCAGTTTACACTGGATGCAGGCTGACCAGAAACGAGACGGATGATCACAAGACATATGGAGGGCCACAGTTTGAGGCAATAAGGTCCATAATGGGATGCATATACTCACTGATTGGCCAAGTTCAATATTGCTCTTTATGGATATAAGTCTCCTTCACAGTCACAGATTAGTCTGACGTCATGTAGTAAAGAACTGCTAGCGTAACATGATATTTTGGGTCAATGAGTTTAAAGTAGCACATTTAGCATACTTTCTTCACTTGATTTCATCACTAGGCCTACTTTAAAATGCTATATTAGCTACAATGAATAGTCTTATATTAACAATGGATCACAAAACTACATGTACAGTATGTAAAAGGGGCCACTTGTAGTGACGAACCCACAAATAATTATCACCTTAGCCCAAAGTTCTCCCCAGGTGTGACATGTTGCGTCTTTTAAGCTTATTGTTTTGGTTTTCCATCCCACGCCTTTGCTGTTTTGATTTACACTCTTTGCTCTCATATTGTGCGTTCAGCCACAGAAGAAAGCTCTTTCAAAGTAAGAAAACTTGCCCAGCACCAAACTAACAACACAAGATAAACAGACACGGTAGACAGACAACTTGGCAACTAGTTGATGAACGTAGTGGAGTATTTAGCAGCTAAAAAGCCTATTTCCATCAGGAGTTGGAGGACACCAAAACTAGAGCTAAAAGAGAGTGAGTATTGGACTCACATCGCCAGGTGGACACAATCCATCCAAATCCAAAAGATGTTGTATATTCTTGATGTGCAAATAGGCAATTGTTTGCTAACACATCTTCCATTTAAATATGTTGAGTTCACAGCTTGTTCTGCCCACAAGTGGCCAAAAAAATGTTATTGCAGGTTTGACATTACCTTTTCTTATATGAACATTTTAGCCAGATATTCTTTGGAAACACCCAGCAAGTGACTCCATGCTCAAATTAAACTCCAAATGGTTGATTTTTCTCAACTTTGAGATTCCCTTGTTGCATCAAGCTCCTTCCAGCACTCATCTGCATCAAACCCAACAACCTGACAGTGTTGTTTCCAGTCTGGAAATGATTAATTATCTGGTTATTATTAATCATCCTATTATGCCTGAGACTGAGAAGTCTCTCCATTCAGGTGTGTTTCTCATATCTGCATATGATCTGTGTATGTGTGTTCGACCAATTTACGACTTCATGGTTTCTGGCTTGCTGTTTGGGGGTTAATGTGAAGGAGGCTGCAGCTCACAAGAAGCTGGATTCATTTATTTAAACTGTGACCACCCCTCACATGCAACACTTAGTGTGTATTCTAGCTGGTTTCACATTTCACTATAGCAATGCATGCACTTATCACAAGGACAAATATACAGCCAAGTGTCTCTGTATTGCCTTGGAGCTCTTAATGGCTACATTGCTTATTTTGCCTCACTGCTGAAGAGAACATGAATTGTCTAGGGTTCAAGCAGGAACCCACCTCAGCAAGGCCTAGTCGGGGGCTCAAGGCCGCTCTGCTTTGTCTGCTGCCACTGTACTCTACTCAAGAATCCATATCTGTGGAATTATAATTGAGGATAAATATTATCAAGTGCAATCGGAGAGGGTGTTGTGTATTTGTGCTGGGGCCAAGAAGAGAGGCGCTGTGAAACTGAACACCAGCTTGGGCCCTGACCACAGGAGAGCTTAGTTGGAGGCAGAAGAACCATCTTCCTCTATTGGCCGCCACAGGCTTTAGGGAATACCAAGGTGAAAGGTCAAGGCAGAAAGTGACGTCATTTAAACAACTATGATTGCGTATCATGGACTACAGCTACAACACAACTCTGAAGAATGAACAAGCCAATGTTCAACACAAATATTGGAGGCCGTGGATCACTTTCACCAAGGACAGCCTTGTTCCTGTGACGTTCAGCCTTTTCTTCTAGTCTCTCATCACCAGGTGGGGAAAAATAACCTATAATCCAAGTTCTCTAATCTTGTACAGGATAACTGTCAGCACCTCTATACACCATGGAAGGCATCCCCGGCTTGTTACAACAGTGGCACCAGTAGTAATCACTCTAATCCTTTCGTATCCATGGTAAACAAAACCTCTTGCACAGTCATTATCTATTCACAGCCAAGGGCCGTCTGATAACAAGAAGAGAATGAATGAAGGGAGATGCAAGAAAGCTAGAGAGAGAGAGAGCGAAAGAAAGAAAAAAAGAGAGACGGGTGTGAGGGAAATCAAATGAGAAAAAAGACAAGGGGGAAGAGAACAGAGAGAGAACAGTATTTAATTGTATTATATAACACTCTTTGCTGTGTGCCAGGCAGCAACTGTTTTCTCTCTTTCAAAGCAGAGTTTTCTGTTGTAAGAGCTCCAGGCATTTCTCAGCATTGATGTAAACTGATACTTTGATTTATGACACACGATCTGAACCCCTCCAAGAATGAAAATTCTACACTGCCAAATTTCTGGACATTTTACATAATAACAATTTGGTGACATTTATGACTAAAGTCTAGAAGTATAAAGATGGCAAGCACTTTAGTTTCTTTTTTTTAAAGAATAGCCATCTGTCACTGGGCTGTAAAAAAAGAAAGCCAAGGCTCTCCGGGACAAACACACACAATCAGAGTGGAGAGGCAGAAACCTGGGTGTGAACCTGACAGGTCTGTTAAGTCCTCTTGTTTACCAAAGGCCAGAACGGTACACTTCACAAAGTGTTAATTCTTCATGCAGTATCTGCTGGAAAACTAGGTTCAGCTGAGAATCTGCTGAAGAGTAGCAGAATGATTAGCATCTGCCCACCAGCTCACCAGTCTGCCAGATGATGCTCAGATGAGCAATTCTGGGGTGTGTCCAGTACCTTTACCTTTTACTGAAGTGCCTTTTTTCCAGAACAAATGTCAACGAGAGCAGCAGGAGCTCCTCACAATGTAACTCAGTGCCTGATACATAATCCTATCTTGCCGTTGCTTCTTTTCATTATATGGAAAATGCGAGACATATTTCTGGGCTCCTCAAACACGCTCTCATCTTACCAAAACAATCTGATTCAATATGCGGTTTTATTGTTATGGAATGCAAAAGGCTGAGCTGTCTGCCTGTAGCAGACAGTTTGGTATTGAAATTCAAGCTGTTGTAATGGATCAGGTACAGTTAAGATTTCCCTGCCCAAGGTGAGTTTTACAGCAGGACAGAGGACTCAGTTTTTTCGCAGTCATTTTTGATTGAGAAAGTCCATCATTTTGCACGTAAGTGTTATTTTAGGAGGACTTAAAAATTTTTTATCTGTATTATACAACAAATATAGGCAGGAGAGGCAAGTTCAAATTGAGCAATCAAAGATGACATGTTTCAAATCAGAGTTTATGATCTCTGACAGCACAGTTTTGTTTTGTATTGCTTGAAGGCACATGCGTTTTAGATGCAAGGACATCTTTATTAATGTTCTCTGCAGTACTGTTTTCTTGTTTCTGCCTTCTGTTTGCATGTACGTCTTACAATGGTGTTGCTGGGAAATCTGTTCATTACGCATGGCAAAAAATGAACTCACTCTGAAGTCTTGAAATTCTGTGCCTCTCATAATCCCATGTGGTAAGTTCCCACTTAACTAGTAATTGTATTTTCTCTTCACGTATTTAATAGAACAACATGGCAGCAGTGCTCTTAATTTCTTCCTTGTGCTTGGAGGACAACCCAAGTGTTGAGTGCAAGGAGAAGTGCACACAATTAGCTAATATAATTCACAGATGTGCTCACTGAGGTTTTCTCTCTCTCTCGTCTCAGCATCGCACAGCAGGCTGGGCGACCTGACAGTTTGGAACCAGTCTCTGCTCTCACCCCACTGTGACCTACTGGGCCTGGCACATACATTTCAGATGACATAGTAATTAAAATACACTAATTTGATAATAATGCAATAACAGCAGCACCCTGAAGGGCTAATTTAAAGAAAACATTTTCCCAGACCAGCAGTAAAGCGTATGAAATGCCCCATAGAAAATACAGTAGCCTGTTGGTGTGCTTTCTGAGGTCTCGGGGGTATTTCGGGGTACTGATTTCACACCACAATTAAAATCTCACCTCCCTTTTGGCCAAGAGCGCCTGACTGGCGACAGCGCCTACGGATTGACATTGGATCTCCAAGGTGTAAACTTGATGAATATCTGAGGCTGTTTTGCAAAGGGTTAAATTTGAAGCTACTTCACAGATCAAGGCACAGTGACAATTCAAAGCTGATCTTCATATTATTCTAACTGGATTGCAAAGTTAATAGGGCATCTCTGTTGGGTTAATAGATACACAGGAGTAACTCCAGACAAGTGTGAAGGGGAGAATTGATTAAGATTGCTGACCTAGATTTAACATTGCTGAATTTTCAAAGGTTTTTTTGTGACATAATTTACCTTTTCCTTAACAGCTCACAGACAAGGGAGCAACAAGAGCCAGGTGGAGAAAGAGTGTGGGATCGAATGGAACACAGTTTGGAACTAGGAAAACTGATTTTGTTTTAATTATAGTTTAAAACAAAAGCAGGCATCAAATTTCACATACAGTCTTTAATACTGGCTTTGTGTTAAAAATGGACAACTCTGACTGAGGTCCTGATTGCCGGTACACTAATGACCCAGCAGAGCTATACATTTGGAGACAAAATGACCTCTAAATGCCCATCAGACTCAGATCATCAGTTTTTAGGAGGGGAGCATACTGTCACTGTATTTGCCTACAAACCAAGTCTTCTTGCTGAAGACTACACAGCACCTAAGTTTCTAAAAAGACAGCCATGACTCTAACATACTGTAGCTGCAAACCAAATGTGATAATTTCTGTACATCATTATCCGGCCTTTTTAATCATAACATCCTCATGCTTGTGAACTGATCCCAACTGTCCACCAACCATGAATATCACTGAATATGGGCCACGATGCACAGTAATTTTTCCTCCTCATCAAGACACAAAGACAAGAAACAGAGAGCAGGGCAGAGAATTTGGTCCCTTTGTGTCCTTCCCTTTGTTTCATGGGCATGGTGGCTTTGAAGCTTACAGAAGTGGAAGTGAAAGTGATTGAGCTTGCTCAGTGAGGCTTGTTCTACAGGACAGAGTTGCGCAAATCACGCCTCGTGACCCATTTGTGGGTGTGTTTATTAACCCCAATGTACAGTACTTTGGGTTTGTTAATGAGCGGTGAGGACATTGGCTAGATAGCTCATGTCAGCATCACCTTAGCCTGTTGGAATATGGTGGCTGACAACTCCGGTTTTTAATCTGTCAACGACTGCAATTGGGGCCTTATCTACAGTATTTCATCATGATTTATAGATTTGATTCTTTGCTTAATAGATGCATCCTTACCATTGCCACTGAGATAAACTAAAACATTAATGGTATTTGGGTGAAAGCTGGAAACTCTACAGCCTATGCCTATATGGATATCATTTGTACTTCAGACTACTAGAGGGTGGGTCGCTGGCATGGTTTACTTTCACAGGCGCATGCTTCCATTTGTCATTGTTATGCTAAACGCTGCTTTGGTATAGAGGAAATTAAGTTAAGGAGCTGTCCAGCAGCAGTCTTGCGGCTGTCTTGTCTTTATCATTTCCATCAGTCTGATCAGAAACACATTGAGCTCCCACCAACAGAGGGTCAGAAAGTCACGTAACCTTAGGCAGGCAGCCATTTCCTGAGCTCTCCATCATGGATAGGCTCTGTTGGCTTTTGGCAGTGATGTAACATGTAAATAGGAGAGTAATTTACTTGTGACCTACAGAAGCAATGCAGTTGAGAATCTACTGTGTAACAAGACAACATTCTAACTGTACACACATAAAAGGAATTATAAGGTACCAAGTAAAACTTAATTTAGATCTACCAAAAATGTGTTAACAAATTTCTTTGGTAGACTACTTTCATTGAAAACGGTCTAGTCATATCTGTGGATAATTCAGCCACATTATTAATAAACTTTTTCAATGGGGGCACAGAAATATAAAACAATAAAAAATGTTTGTTTTTTTTATTTAGGTGGAACTCTTTAAGCTTACGGCAACATCACAGAGGAAATAAAAATGACAAAAGACCCGATGGAACCTATCCATAAATGATTTGAGTCAGAGCAGGCTAAATATTCTACTGTCACAGTCCACTGTGACAACAGGATTTAGGACAACTGATATATCTGACTGAGGATATAATCCAGTTTGTCTACGATGGCAGATGGAAACATTTAAAGTACACAAAAATATATGTGTACTGCCGCAACATATTGACAAATAATTAGCCAGGAAGAGGAGGGTGCAGCAGTGACACCATGGAGCCATAAACATTAGGTGAATAAGAGGCCACATTTGAAACACCTGCATATGGTTATGTATTGTCTCACCATAGAGCATATAAAGGTCATATGTACACTTTATTGGAAGCAGTGTTTTACCAAGCACCCATAAAAAATAGCTAATCAGGCAAGTAAGACAGTAACAGAACGTACATTAACATCTGATGAAGAGTTTAAGAAAATGTAATGAAACACAAAGTCAAAAGTGGAATGTAAAATAAATTGTGTTATAAGGAAATACAATTTATAGTCATTTAAGAGGAAAGGCTAGTGCAACTTTTACATACACATCAACAACAGGATTGAACAGTGATACATTATGGAAATGACAAAATAGTTTCTTTATGCAAAGTGAAAAGATGCTATATGCTTGATAAAGTGATTTTGGTCAGTTTAATTTGAAGTCCCCAGAGTTGTTCCACATTTTGTACCTGAGTAGAATTCAGATTGTTTGTCTGCCTCTTTGGGGCAGAGAAATTCACATTACAAGTGCCAGCAAGAAGACTCCCAACTGTATGGAAGCTCTGTACATGTTGATGCTCAGGAAAATAATACAAAACAAAAACAGATAATCACAAAAAAAAATCAAGTTCAATTAGGTGAATTGTAATTGTGAACTGCACGCTTATTCTGTGACTTTTTAAGCTTAACATTAGTGCTCTTGAA
This sequence comes from Micropterus salmoides, assembly GCF_014851395.1. Lineage (NCBI taxonomy): Eukaryota > Metazoa > Chordata > Actinopteri > Centrarchiformes > Centrarchidae > Micropterus > Micropterus salmoides. The sequence continues at coordinate 19,998,900 of NW_024040041.1, forward strand.
AAGGCACATCTCCCCTGCATAAATATCTGTAAAATACAGATTATATCACACAGCCATGCATACTGCTTCAATACTGTCGATTTATCATGATTGTAAACTTCAAATCTGAGGGATTTGATGATATCAAATAAAGACAAAAAAAATGTTCTTCTCATTTTCACTGTCTTTGGCCACGCTCCTGCTTGAAGGCCACAATGAACTTCCAGGCTTCAACATACTGAGACAGGCAGATCTGCTCCGGGAAGAACTCCTCCACATCAGCGGGGATGTCCAGGTCTTTGCGCTCCATGTAAGACACCAGTGTGATTTTCAGGCTTTTAAGAGACAAAACACACTTTATACATGTGATCTGACATTGCTATTGCAAATCATCACGCTTACACATACACACAAATTTCTAGCCCACTGAAATGAGGCCCGAGTACTAGAGGTAAATTTTGAAGAGTTATCGATACATAAAATGGTGAGTTAATAGCTATGTTAGTTAATAATAGTGTTTGTTTCAACAAAGAGCAAACATTGCACTCAATGTGTGCCCCCCCCCCCCGTCGTTAGACATGTTTTTAAGAATTTATACAATTTACAAGAGATAGCAAATCACAAATAATTTGATTTAAAACAAATGTTTTACCCCCACTCAGGCCTGTAGATATCAGGTGCGTTTGCCGTTTTAAGGACCAGCACCATGAACTCATGCATCTCCAGAAGGAAAGTGTCAGCGCTGTTCTTAGAGAAGAAGCCAGTCAGCAGCCGGTGCTCGTCCTCACCCAGGGCCTGTTTGTACTTCTCTGAGACTCCCACAAATGGATCCTGAATAACACAGGGAATGCATAGATAAGTGAAATAATTCTACAAACTTTATTTATTGAGCCATCTATAATGGCAACATTGAAAAATTAAGTCATAGATACCTTCTACTGCTACTATGAATAATAATACCATGTTACCTCTGTATCTGTATACTGGTAGCATTGTGTGACGCCTTACCCTCTTGAGCCGCAGCATATTTTCTGATTTGAGTGAGGCCAGCAGCTGCCACAGAGCCACACAATGCTTTAGACAGCACATGCTCAGGGCCTGTGGGCAAAACATGGAGAATGTTAACTTCCATCTCATGTCTAGCACATTAAAAAAGACCCAAACCATTTAAGGCCTTGTTTGTTTAAATCCAATACTCAGGGAGTAAAAGAATAGCATGATATCACTAAAAGTCAGATAACAGAAACTGCATATCTGGCAACCTGTTTATGTACAAAGTAACACAATCGACTGTATATGCTGTGGAAGCGAGAGAACGTGCAACAGGATAAAATAACCGGTGTCTCAAGATAGGCTGACCTTGAGGATGTGCGGAGCCATCTGGTTTTCCATCTGCAGCACCTCCTCCAGGTAACAGGACAGCTGCATGTGAGGCTCTCCCCCAGTCATGGCGAGGAAACCAAGGGCTACTTCCAGCGTGGACAAGGCCTCACACACCTCACTGTAGGAATGCAGCTCCCCAGCCACGGCAAACAGCGTGAGAGTCTGCAGAGGCTCCTGTTGGCACACAGACACAGGTCATTTAATCTCATGAGGGGAAATCCACAGCAACGTGTTTAATTTACTACATACTTCACCGTATATCACAACTTACTTGCTTGACTTTTGCTTTTACATCCTTCAGGATGATGTCATAGTTGCGGTCATGTCTGTTCACTAGTGTTGGAATGCCCTGCAGAAAAGGGACAGGAGCACGAGTAAGATGGTATTTTATTAATTTTCCAAACAAACAGGAGTCATTTTTGTGCTTTCTGTTTGCTCACGTTGAGAGTGATGAGAGGTTTGCCCAGTAAGAAGCGAGAGACGATCTGTTGCTGGATCTTGGGCAAGTCGTACTCGTGAAGCGTCTCCTGCCCTCTCTCAAAGCTGTACTGGGTGTTGGACAGAACCAGGGGCATCAGGTCCCTGTCCAGCTCATACCGAATCACATGCAGGTCAGTCAGATCTGCCGGGCTCACTTTGTAGCTGGGGTGGGGGGGTTAACAGAGCAGTCAGCTGAGAGACAGAATATCTGCAAACAAGATTTTTTTCTGGTTTCTGGTGATTACATGGTTATTAAAAAAGTTATCTTTCTATCCTGTTAACAATCTCTCAGTCAAACAAACACACAAATGTACTGTAGTGTGCATTTGGGGAAGTTCACAAACTTCAGCCAAACACGTGCAAGTGACATAAATGTGGCATGAGCGCCCTCACCTGGTCTCCTCTCCAGTGTGTTTATCCACACAGTACACCAGGTCATTGTGCAGGGCGATGAGGTAGCTGACTAGGGCTGTAGAGCACAGGCCCGGGCCTTGTCGCCGTGGTAACAGCACCTTGAAGTCACTTTTGAGGTTCAAGTCGTTCTGGCAGAACTCAGCTGGGATCTTAATCTCACCTGTGACAACAACATTTCAACTCAAGTCAGATCACAGAGCTGGACAGGGCCAGAGTTGGAGTGAGTTGTGTGTATAGTTACTGTTTGTAGTTACCGTTAGTTGCCAAAGACACTCTGAGCTGATTCCAGGTTGCCAGGAAGATTTTGATGTATTGGTCATACCAGGCTTTCAGGGAATCTGTGCACATAATGAAAATGAAAGTGTACACACATGAACAGCTTAATAAGACACTGTTGTTCACATTAGTGGCTCTCACGTGTGGAAGAGAGCTTGCTCTTTTAAAGTGGCCCTATTATACTTTTGGGGATTTTGCCTTTCTTTAACTGTGTTAAATAGATGTGTTTGTGTATACAAAAGGTCCACAAAGTCACAAAGCCAATGCCTTGGGTAGTTAAACACTGCTCATGACCTGGCTGAAACGCCTCGCTTGTACTTCAGCCTTTTCTTCCGTTTCTTGTCTCTGTCACTATGTAACATATTCACATAATGCCTGCCTGTAGCTACAGCGATGCTTCCAGCTGGTTATGTTAAGGGACATGACTTTTCCCGACACACACTCTAAACAGTTGACCAGTCACAATGGAGTGGGCCAGTTATCCAATCAGAGTAGACTGGGATTTTTAGTAAGCTAAAACAGAGCAGACTGAGGGCGAAGAGAGATAATGCAGCAATGTACAGTATGAGAACAATCGTGTTTTTTGAACTTTAAAGCATGAACCTGAAAATGGTCATCATATCGCCTCTTTAACAATACTCCATCATTGTCTCCATCCAGGTTAAAACAACTCACTCCTTGGCGGTTTTTAAACTATTTGTTGCCAGTAATTGACATGACATTTCCAACATAATCAGGAAGTGCGTGGAACTTTGTATCTCCTGTGTAAGTGAGTCATACAGTTGAGAACCACTAGTGTAGACAGTTAGTTTCAGTACCTGCTTTCTGACCGTGGAGGAATTCAGCAATGGTGCCACAAGTCAGCTCACTGATGTTTTGAAACTTCTTGACCAGATCTCTCTGGAGTGTGAGTATATCGGGAAGGTGCTTCACCAGTCGGAGTTCTGCTTCCTAAAACAAACAAAAAAAAGAGTTAACTAAAATAAATCAAGCCTGAGTGGTTTGTTTAGATAATGGCTTGTTAAATGCTCTTTGCGCACTGGTAAAGCATGTGGAAATCAAAAAGGCCATTTTATGGCATACAAAATGATATATGATCCCTGCTAATTGTGGAACATTAAACAATGAAGTCAGATTTTCTTCAATGAATAAAAAATACATTTAAAAACACTTAGAAATAATAAATCACAACTAATATTCCACATTGTGGTTTTCAGTGCCCAGATGAAGGTTGTATTCTAAATACATACTAGAAGTAATGAAATAGTGTGGTTCAATTAGACCCAGAGTGAGGGAGTCACCCCAATAAACCAGTATATTGTATGATGAAGAGACTACAAGATTAGACATGCTGTCACAAAGTGTCACAAAAAAAATTATCATACTTTCTGTAGTCATGTTAGTATACAACAAAAATAAGTTACATACATCGCAGCATTATAATGAACTGACGCAATAATTCCTTGATAGAGACCTGGTACTTTCTGATAAATATTGTTATTCTGTTTTATAAGAAATGTTTAACAAAAAACATTTAAACTACCACTGCTCAATAATTAATTTCTATCTCCATCATAAAGAGCTCTGTCTGCATTATCTTGGACTGATGATCGGGTTCAGCATTATTTGAAGTTAATTATCTGTAAATATAAAACCGCAAAATGCAGAGGACTTTTTTCAGCCCTGTGTAGTGTCTGCAGTCTTCTTCACAAGCTGCATACAGCCCTAACAACCTCCAGCAATGGGGTACGGCAGTGTGCTCAAAGCTTAAATGCTGTGAGCACACAGTACTAAGGGCGACTCAGATGAGCATTTTAACATTTTGTTTCACTCATCTTCTCCTATCTGGATTTGGCGGCTGGGCAGTAAGAGGACACTGTTTAGTGCTCTTCTAGTAAATAAATCAAACTGAAACTGTATATTTTGCAACACTGCAATCGACTGGCATTGTGACGTGATTTTAAAGGGAAATGCAACTTGTTTTACTCTTCAGTTTAGGAGTAACTTCTCCAAAACCTGCTATACATAGGAAACAGGATTATTTTGCGGTCTTTTAAAAAGAGGACTTGCGTGTTCGGACTCTGTTTTCTTACCCTGTGCAGAAATCTCCAGAGCACAGGCAGGGTGTCTTTGCCATCATTCTGCTCTACAATGTGGGTGAGGCTCAGCAGAGACACTTTCTCCCTGCAGGTCCACACGGCAGAACTGTGGATCAGAGAATTTTGGGGAAGTGAGGCCAAGAAGAGACGAGGATCACCAAACACAAGCTTCATGATTGGATTGGCGGAGATGCGAGAGTCGCCCCGGATGAATGTGTTCACTTCCTTTAGCTGTCTATCCAAGTGCTGTGGAGAAGATGACAGAAGGAAAAAAAAACATGTTAAATGCAGATCTCTGACATACAGGCAGAATGACTTGCTGAAATTAGATGTATTGTATGTTTGTTTTATTTGTTCAGAACAGTCTAAAGTATTTCTACCTTAAGCTGAGGTGTGATTATGGCGTTGCTCACTTCCATCTCCCATCCATTTCTAGCCTCTTTGGTAGAGAGCTGATTGTTATAAGGAGCAGGCCCTGAAAGGAAAAAGCAGCTGGGTTTAATAGTAGAAGGGAATCCAGTGAATCTAGTGTTTAATATTTGGGAGGGCCAAAACGTAGCCTAGGTAGGCAGGTCTCAAAACATAAAAAAATGTTAAAGCTATCTGAAGATACTACATTACCATATCATCCTGGACCAATTGGAAAGCTTGAAATAACTTTGCAAAGGGCAATCCTAACCTTTCCTGAATTTGTTGACTTGAGTGACTTACTACATATAATGCCCAACAATTTCTGACCACTAGAGAGCACCTCTCCTCACTTTCCCATTTTCTGTCACTGTCCAGCAGCTGTACAGTAACAAGTTAGGAAAAGGTTCGGGAAGAAAAAAAAAACTTTATACAAGCTTTCACTATCTTAAGAATAGACGTGATGATAATAGCAGTAGAAATGTATGGTAAGAATGTGTCTCTCCAAATATTGACACTGCAGATAATAGGTTTTGCAGTAGGATTTCTGTGATTTGTTCCTTACATTTTAGTTGCTGGTGGGGTTCCAGGAGGCTGCCGATGAGCAGATGAACAGTGCTGACTGTGTCGTCTGTCCCCTTACCCAGGGATCTGTTAAGACGCTCCATGTCCTTTCGCAGGTGAGCAAGCAGAAATGCACCTGGGTCGCGGACTGGAGGCTTGATGATGTTAGAGACCAACTAGAAACACAAATAAAGTGGATGACTGACCAGACTCCCCCCTCCTAAACACAAACAGCAGGATATCGACAGGGCTTCAAAAGTACAATGACGGGGTTTGCATTATTTGTGAGCATGTTGTTGTTTTTTTGCTGTCCCATACAACTGTACCTTTAAACACTCAAGAATATATTGCACTGGGAAATGGGCTTCATTAGAACTACCCTCATTTTTTGTCCAAGCTACCTGTGGATGGCTGCAGTCACCGAGCAGCATGGCCATGTGAGTGAGCATGCGGAGAATAGTGAAGGGAACAGGGGAAATGTTTTTTGTGTCTAGCATGTCTGGATTGTCCCTGCGACTGGGGTCGCCGAGGATGTGGCCCGTCTGAGTGCGGTCACCCCTGTCAGAAGACAAATAATAAATACAATGTAAAAGGAAATATACACTATTTAAATTCCTCCTGAATTAACTTATAAGCCACTTACTGCAACCCAACTACATGAAATCCCTGCACAGGCTGGTGGTTGCTTCCTCCAATCTCTGCACGACAGTCCAAACAGTAACTTCTTTCCATGGGCTGGCCACACTACAAAAAAAAGAAACAAGACACAAGAAAATTCAGTATGAAAAGAAGACTATAAAAAAAAAACAAAAAAAAAACCACACATTACAGAGTCGAACTGAACATAACATACCTCTCCAATTGTGCAGGGGTGACCATTTGGACAATCTATGGTGAAAGTAAATCATATTTTATATATATATATATATATAAATTATAAATGACTATAAAAGTAGTGTATGTGGCTGTATAGAATCTTCAATGATGTTTCAAATTGAGAGTGAAACATTTTTTTCTGGCTGTGACTTACGGTACCACTGCAACGGTCCGAGAGCTTGTTGAGCCACTGCTAACATGTCCTCTGGCATGGTAGGCAAGAAGGCTGCCTGTGTCAACAGATAAAAAACACTCAATTCACTTTGAAGAAGAAGAGGCCTATTTGCCAACACTGACAGCAGCTGACAATATACATACCTGCATGTTGGCTGGTGACATTGCCAGCTGCTGCAGGGGAGCTAAGATCCCCTGGGTACCACAGAGCAAGACAGCAGCAAGGTGAACAGTTAAGTCCACCAACACACACTGAGCACCAGAAGTCCCGGGACAAACACCCAACGGCCCGAGTCGGTTGGTCACCAGAGCCCGGGCGAAGGCCTTCATCTCTGGGCTAGCAAGGAATTTGGAGGTCTGGATGTAGGCCTCCAGGGCTTCCAATTGCTGTAGGTACAAAATATTTATATATGGGTATTTGATAGATTTAATTCACGGTCCCAATTGCAAGGAAAATATAACTTGAATAAAAAAAGTATAACTTGAAAATCACCATTGATGAACCACACATAGAATATAATATCATTTTTAAACAGTATTTAGAAAAGACCCATGAGGAACCGTGGCATACATGCAATTCTCGGCAGGCATGCACAACTCGTCACAAGACCAGTGAATGGCAGGAAGCAGAGCAGGGAGAAAAGGGTCAACAATAAGCCTCACTTTAGCTGGAAATATACAGTGTAAGTTACAGTGACTAATGAATAGAGACTGGAGGTCTGCAGCTTGTCTACATTAAAGCGGAGCTACTGTGTGTAACCCTGTCAAATCAGTTAACACTATAGATTTCTTTGGTTAACTGGTTGACTTCTGAGCAACTAACTGCTGGTTGTCTTCTTATTCTCTGGGAAAAAAAACCAAAACATTTTATGTTTGTTTGTATTAGATGGTTCAGTTTGCGTTCTCACTCAATAAACCACACCAGAGTTTGGTTAAAAGAACATACAAGTTCAAGTCAACAAGCACAACAGATTATATAAGATCAGCTCAATTGGTCTTCATCTACCTCAGGCTTAGGATGGAAGCTAGCATTGGCTTCTCTGTAGAGAGTGGTGACTTCTCTGTACAGCGCCATCAGAAGATAAACTGTTGTACGCTGCGGTAAGCATCTGCACCCCTATGAAGAAAAAAATAAGCAACAAGATACCCATGTAAACATGCATAAAAGCAAAGTCTTGACCTGATGTTGTGTTAACAACAGGAAAGTGAAGTAACATTACCTCACAAGTCTGGTCCAGTCCATCCACTTTGGCTTCCATAAGTCCCTTTGCGACAGCATTTCTGATCGTCTTGTAGTTTTCCCCACACACAAGATACTGGTCTATTTGGGTGGCTTCTTCACTCTGGATGTAATGAATATGTAATGACACAATTTTATTACTGCTAAATTTAAATTTGAATACAAACTTGCCTTCATTTGGGCACCAACACTGAAAATCACAATGAGGCCATAACTGAACCTTTTGCAGGACTTCTTCAGGGAAGAGCCAGCTCATGTTATCCATTGTGAGGAGTTTCTGGACAAACTCCAGTCCATGTTGGCTGCAGATCTTACGGATCAAGTAGACACGATACCAGTTGTTTCCACTGAACCTACACAATTTCATCACACTGGTCAGGAAGGCTGTGGTTCCACTTTTACCACTCTCTTGAGCCTCTGGTATGATTAAAAACAGAAAGACAAAAGACATTTTGGTAAGACGAACACACCAATCATAAATGTACTTACATGTTTAAGTCACTGATGACTGTACAGTAAGTGAGAAATGTATCAAAATTACGCACCTGCGGTTCTCAGTTTTTCCACAATGAGGCTAGCAACCATATCCAGGTCAATACGCACTCTGGCCACCTGCTGCAGATAGTCCACAGTGGCTGTTTCAGCAGACTGACCATGTGACTGCAGGTAGTCAGTCAGGAAGGCACTTTCATCCTGCAGGCACACCTGCTGGTCTGCAACAGACCTGAACTGCAACCTTTCAAACATTGAATCCTAAAGAAATGAAAAGGTAAAACATTAATATAACCTATGAAAACAAGTTGGATCACAATGATACTACAGTCCACATGTACGTTAAGTGTATTTACATTTTATTTATCTTAACAAGCGTTGCTGAACAACACAAAAAGGCTTTATTTCCAATATATAGTTTAAGAGTCTGCATTCATGTGTACCTCCAGGCAGTTAATGTACAACAAGTAGAGTTCAGTTTTGTCTGTTTTCTCCAAGATGTTGCTCCGCTCAACTGCCACGAGATGCTGCTGCAGGTAACCTTTCACTTCATCAAAGCTTCAGAAACACAATTAATACAAAAATGTGAAACAGTGTAAAAATGTTAGGAGTGTACATAAATCGGCCTTATACAAAACGAAACCATAGCAGCTCACCTGTACTTCAGCAGAAGTTTGAGCACTACCGACCGAACCACTGGATTTTTATCCACAGAGTCATCAAACGGTGAGAGCACCTTTGTCAGAATTTGTCGATTACCTGATAAACAAACAAAAAACAATGGTCAGAGGTGACAAACCGTGTATAAGAAATTACATGGTTGTGCACACAGACAAGGGACCAGAGTTAGAGGTATAGTTCTACCTCTGAGAATGGGGACGGTGTTGGCCTCCACCATGAGAAAGGACAGCAAGTGGAGAATGATAGCTGAACAGGGGGGAGAGTTGTCCTTGAAGCACACAGTGGACACCAGGTCAATGAAGAAAGCATTAACCTGCTTCCTGAACTGAGCATGTTGATTGATAAGAATCCTACACAAAACAAGAGACAGAGTTACAATTTATAACAAACCAGTTTCACACAGCATATCTTATCTATATCGTATGAAGGAACTACTAACATCACAGGACGCATCAAAGGATTTTGTGTGTGTTTGTGTGTAAAGAACCACACCATATCTGTGCCTTTTAGGAAGAACAAACTAATCCACATCCAGTTACCAACCTTATGTCATCTGAAGGAACCATGGGGAAGTCGTCGTTAACTGGCTGCATGCAGAGCGGACAGTACATCTGACCGGGGCACAACCACTGTTTGATACAGGCCACACAGTAGATGTGTTCACATGGCAGGCAGAGCGGATCTTGGGGGTCTCCCATACACACTGGGCACAGCGTAAGGCCAAACCTTGATAAAACATAAACAACAGGTGAAGACACAGAGTAGAGGCAAAATGCAGTAGAAGAGATTCTTAAAATAAATGCAAAAGATAGAAAACTGAATTTCTACCTGAAGATGCGTTCGACTGCTCCATCTTTGCAGGTTTTAAGCAAACCGATTACTGCCTCAAATGACTGCAGAGTTTTGAGGTCTGAATTTGTTTCCAGTATCTTGATGAAAGAGCAGACAAAATACATTTTATTATGTGCGGAGGAATTTTTGTGGTTATTGTGGATACAGTTTTTTGGTACTTTATTGAATTCATCTCATAAAAATTCCTGTTACTGCAAAGAACCCAGACCAACCTGGCCAAGTCCTTTAGTGTGCTCCAAAACTAAAGGTGTCAGCTTCTTCTCTACCTCCTCAATGCCCAACAACATGTGCTCCACAAAAAGGGAGAGAGAAAAAATCCGATTCCATCTAGCTCTAAGAACAAAGAAACGCAAACAAATAACCATCCAATTCAACACAGCTAAAGTAGTATCTAAAGACAATCTAGAAACTTCAGCCCTTACAACTGTCCAACTTGGACCATTTCAATATTTTTAGTTAAGCTTTACTTACTGGACTCTACAGACGATCACCTTGCTCCTCTCTCCATAGCGTCTCACACTGTCCTCCGAGCAGATCAACTCAATGGGAACCTGGAGTTTTTTGACCTGTCTGAGCCAGGCTTGTCTTTGGGCGTCTGTGTCCAGGAGTGTAGGCTCCAGGTGCTCCACACATGCAAACGCAGCATACACATCGAGTACCTTGGAGACAGGGGGAATATGATCACTACAATAAAAGTAGCAAATATTAGCAAAAATAATATAATATTATACTTTTGGACTTTTTCTCTTTTCGTTATTACACTCCCAACAAAGATCAAATACAAGTGAGATGCCTCACTCGGTTTTTGAAAATGAAACCATGTAAACCTATTCTGGTACAACTCCTATATAAAATTATGAACCTGAAAATGAGCATAAAATGACCTCTTTAAAGTCAAAATCATACATGCCAAATTCAAAAACCTTGAACAAAGTGGAAAAAGAAAAGTATTATTTAAAATACTTAAATAGTCTTTTGAGGCTCACCAGTTCATCCCTGTCACTGGCATGAGGATTCTTCAGGAGGTCCTGGGTCACCTGGGGCTCAAGGCAGATCATTCTGGAGAGGTTCTGCAGTCGGTTCTTGAACTCATGATAAGCAGCATGGACCCATGGAAGAGATACTGCCGTATCTGTGGCATCGAGCTGCAATCTCAGCTCATTGACACAACAATTCAAGGCCCCACACAGAAGCTAGAAAAGCAAATAATGTGCATTAGACTATACATGCACACACCATCATACAGATGTAGCCTGGAATGTAGGAGGGGCTTCAATTAATGCAGAAAAAAAACCTTCAGATCTTCCTGACTAGTCACATTCATCGTCATGGAGATGAAATCCTGAAGGTAGCGGTGAAAAAACTCTGACTGCATTACTGGGTCTGCTTTCACGATGTATCGTCCCAGCGGTGTCTTCCAAAAGAACTCATCAAACTCGTGTTGAGTGTGACCTGACAGACATATACATTTAATGTAATAAGCAAAAAGTCAACAACATCACAGTAGAGATATTTCAGTTATGAAGAATAACTAATAATAGGCTATTACCTTCATGTTGACGTGCATGAACCCAGAGTTCCTCCAGGTAGTTCTTGATCCTCCAACTGAAGGGCATGCTGCAGCTCATGTTCCTGTCTTGAGCAATGTAGTTCTGTACAAGAATTGTTCTTGTCTCAGAGCTGTGAAAGAGAAAATAAGAACATGTTTAAATATGCAAAGTAAAGAGTATTATAAGTATTTGGTATCCTTTATGCAAAGTGCAGTTATGACCACCACTTACTTGTTGTCCAGGGTTAGGTGTGGGATTTCCAGCAGCTTATCATTGCTAAAGATATCTAACCACAGCCTCTTGAGTGATTCTCCACAGTTACTATCTAGCAGGATGTCCAAGTTTTGGTCACGGTCAATGACTGACACCAGCTGCGCTAAGAGGGGAATGACGACAGCCTGAACGCGCTTCCATAAGGTTTGCCTGTCATGACCCCCCAAAAAGTTAACAGTGCTGTTCCAGAAAATAGGAATACATAAAAGTGCAAACACTGAAATTTTGCATTCTGTGCTGAAGCGCTCACCTGAAGGTGCCTCCTTCTTGCAAGGCATCAATGTTTGAGGCCTCTTTAATGACCCAGTTGCTTTTGATGGATGAGAAGGTGTTACCATCATGAGTTGCCAGCAATGAGTGAAGGTGCCTCTTCACAGTTTGCAGAAATTCACCTGATGAGTAAGATAACATGATGAGCATTGCAACTCCAACAAAAGAAATCCAGGGAAAAAAAGGTTGTTGTTACTACCTTTTATTTCATCATTGTCACTGAGGAGTGTCAGCAGGATCTCAACTCTCCGAGTACTGCGGACACCACTTTCCACCTGGTCCCTCAGCATGCCTACTGCGCTCTGCACACAGCTCCGCACCAGTGCTGTTGTATCCACAACGTTATCTAAGCCCTGCAGCAAGACACAGTGGTCAAAAACTGGTCACAAGTAACCCAGAATAAAATTAGATGTAATTGTTGTCAGACAACAGTGTGCGGAGTTAAGAATTTTTTTTTTCTAAAATTGATGCCCATATGTCCAATGTTAGAAATGTAGATTTTTGGTTTAAGATACATTGTCTGTACTCACATTTTCCTCTACCTCTGCCTCCTCCTGCTCATTCTCAGTGTACATGTTATCCACCTCCATGGCTGTAAATAAATATTTTGCAATTTAGTGCCACAAAACATTTTTATGTGTAGAAATTTTTTAAAGAGGAAATTATATCACTTATTTATCAATCTGTTACCTTCAGGCTGATTCATTTTTGTTTCAAACATCTGACTGATTGTCATGTTTTGCAAGGCTTTGATGTCTGAAACAATGTCTTTTGATCGCCTGAGGTCATCAATGTGAGCTGATCTCCATGGGCCTGTAAATGTGAACATGTCTTAGATTATTCTATATTCTTCAAACGAACGAACATTTAAATTCACAAGCTGTAGTAACCTCACCTCCATGAAAGCCGATGTAAGAAGTCCCTCCTTCTATTCTTGGCAGTCTGGAGATGAAGTAGACAAACACCTTGCTTCCCATGCTCTCCTGACTTATCTTGTTGATTTCATTTATGGACGAATACCTAAAAACAACCAGCAAAACTCAATATGGCAAAACCACACATAGGTGCATACACAATAGAGAGGAAATGTTGGACCTACTTTGCAGATGCAATGACATTGGAACTATGAGAAGCTTCATCAAAATCGCACTGAATGAGGAGGATCTTGTTGCAGGGTCCTGTGTTACTGCTTCCAGCTGTGACAAAGTTCCTACAAGAAAACAGAGATTTTTATGTTTAGATTAAGATTCTCACCTCAAAAATCACACCAGTTATGTATACTTGCTAATAATTATTCAATGCTTTTCTGAACTTATAGTACGTCCTTACAAATATTGTAACAATGCAGATGTTAAAATATCTTTCTATCTAATAAAATATAATAACTGCCCTCTGACATGAAAACATTTCTGTTCATCTTTTGTATAGGTTTACTAAAAATGCTTTTCCAAAAAAGTAACTATTTTCATAGCCTTGTTTATTGCTTTTTACTATACGAGAATACCAACAAGCTTAACTAATATCAAGTATAAAAAGATACGTTCTCCAATATATCAACAAACCTGATCTTCTTCAGGAAGGAGTGCTCTGTGTCAAACTGCTGGAGTGAGAGAAGCTCAACACTATGAAACATTTGTTCCAGTGGTTCCAAGTCAGATGCTGTTAGAAGTCTGGAGAATGTTGTCACCTGTGGTTTAAAATGGCAATTTTAAAGGTTACTTATAAGGACTTCCAACACTATTTTTTAAACTGGTATTGTATGACAATTTTAGGGTTACCTCTGTGAAGGAGGAGTAGCAATGGACTTCCTGCCTTGTGTGAGCAAGAATGAAGTCAGCCAAACAGCTGTTATTCTGCTCTTCAAAGTAGACCCTGGCCAGATATTCGCTCTCCACTTTGGGAAGGCCTGTGCAGTTGAGCCGCACCACTGAGTCTGGTGTTGCACATTTGAGCAGTATGAGTTTAGCCTCGTCCAGCACTCTCCTCTCAGGATCTGAGTTCTCCAAACTGGCTTTCTGCTTCTCCATTACTTGAAGTACCACAGAAGCACACGTGTCTGAGTGGTAGCCAATGAAGACGTCTGGCGGTTGGTACTTGTAAGTCTGAGTTGCAGCTGCGTGTTGACTGCTGAGAGACACAAAAAGATTAACCCATCTCTCCAATTCATCCACCATCCTCTTCTGGTCAGCTTTAAGGACAGTATGGATGTCCAGGTAGTGTTTCTCCAGCCTGTTGATGAGAGGTATCGGAAACTGTTTGTAGACCACCTCTCTTTCCTCTATGACAATTAGCCGGAAGTCTTTGTGCACCCTGCATTTCACACGGTGGGTTCCCAGTCCAAGGTCCACATACTTCTGTCCTCCCAAGCAGACATAGTATTGGTTGAGGGCATCATAGAGACTTTCATAGAGGTTCTGCAAGTTTAGGAGCACAACGGTCTGACCTGTCTCCATGCAGATCTTTACTCTGTTGATGTTGCGGCAGATTTGTGTGTATTCTTGGTCTTTTGGGAAACTGGATCCAAAGATTATTTCTGGCTGACCATTTTCTGAAAAGAAGGTTTGCTGCAGGATCTGAAGCGCTGCATAGTTTTTTGTTAGCACCAGCAGGTACCGACATTCTTCTTCCTGTCCAACTGCCTGAATGTTTTCTCTCACAAACTCAATGGCAGTGATGTTCTCCAGGTTGGGTGCAATCTGCAGTCTTTTGGTAAAGACAGTAACGGCATCCACGTCATCCCTGCCACTGAAATTTCTCAACACTGCCTTCACGATTTGCTCTGCTGTGGGTTTCTGTTGAGAAGCCTTGGCCACTGCAAAAATCATCTTAATCAAGCTGTAATAGTCACGTAGGCCAAAAAATCCATTGCCTTGTTTGCGGCAGATGTTCAAGTAGGCTCTTGCAAAAGGTTGGAAGAAATCCCTGACCTTCTCCAAAACCATTGCATCAGAATTGCATATGCCTTCAGCACTCTTGATGAGTTCCCTCTCATCAGGGTCACCGCGGGAGACAAAAATGCCTCTGTTCATCTTTGCAGGGTCTAAAGCCCAGTTGGAGATGCCAATGAATCCAACCTTTTTGTGTGGCAATGGCTCATCATCAATGCATCCCTCCTCTAGCAGTGGATGGAGGGTTTTCAGTGGCATCTTTGGAGAGTCCTCAGCCAGCCCAATCTCATCAAGAACCACAACTGAAATGTACTCTTTCAGGTTCTTTCCTTCCTGGAAGCGCCCACACTGTTTGAATGTATTAATGATGCCTTCTGGTGTTGAGTGAGGGCTACATTGGAAAGACACCAAATGGATCTGTTTAAGTCTTTTGTAGAGATCAGAATGAGCAGCTTGGCCCTGCATTGCATCTGCCACCAGAGTTTTAGACAGAGATTTTGAACTTCCAGGTTTTCCAACTAAGAAGAGAGGGATTCTTAGCTCAATGCAGAGAACCATCATGAAGACATTTTCTTTGAGGGCACTGTTTCTTGCAATAGTATCCCCCATTGGCACACCTCTCAAAAGTAAATCCTGCATGAGTGAGATTTCCTGCATTACCTTTGCTTGGCTGTATCCTGATGGTAGTCTTTTGCTGATTTTCTGTCTGTATTTATCCTTATTTTCCAGACAGGCATGGTAGCACACTCCTATGGCCATGACTAGGGACCAGAGCACAGGATCTCTGACCTCAGGCTGTCTCTGATGCCTTTCATTCTTCTCAGCATTTAGCTTACTCTCAAATTCTTCAAGCTCTGCTAACAACATGACATGGTTTTCATAGAACCAAACAAAAGTCTGCATGCAGCGTTCTACATCTCTCAGGCTCACAAAGCTGCATTCATCCTTTCTTGTCCGCATATACTTCTGTGAAGATGAAAGGACGTCAGTGATCCATTGTATGTTATTTTGGCCAATTTCTTTGTTTTCAACCACTCTTTGCACAATCTGCTGGATGTATATTTTCTCTGTGTGATCATTTAACTGGCCAAAGTCCCACACCAGAGGGATCATGCTTGGTGGCAACGCTTGAACTCTGTAGACTAACTGGCGGAGAGGGATGGACCCAAGCTTTTCATCTGTCTCTTCAGCTCGAACTCTGTACCCAAGGCCAGCAGATTCTAACCTCTGAATCATCTCATCTGTGTGCTTTCGGTAAGGGTTGCATGCAGCAATAATCTGCAACCCAGAGTTGGGTGTCAATCTTTCCCCCCTGACTGTCTTGTCACAGAGGACCTCCTTAATACTGCTAATGGCCTCGGTAGTGTTGGCCTCATCAAAGAAGAGAACAGAGTCAAATCCATAGTCTAGCTTGTTAATAGAAGCAATATCTTCCGCTTCTCTGACTTTGGTGTAAATCATCTCAGAAGTTGTCCCTCCATGCACCTTCACCAGTTTCATGTTCTCAGTGGCCACTCCACTCCTGCGCAACTCACAAAGGAATTTGATGAGCCTTGTCTTACCACACCCTGTTTCTCCCATGATAATGACAGGGATGCCACACCTGAACCGCATATGGATTGCCAGCATTTTCAGTATGTTGTCAGTTGTGAGCTCATATGTTTCATCAGGGTCAAGAGGCCACTGGATACCAAGGACATTGCAGATTCGCTCGATTTTCTCCCCTCTTGGAAGGCCATCAAAGTCGATGTTGAAAGGGACTCTTTGTAGCTTTAGGCCTTCATACAATGCCCTTGCCATGACATTCTTTTTTATCACCCTTCCAGAGGAGGGCTCAATGGCATCAACAGAGTTTTGTTCATTGGGCTCAAGATGGAAACCAATGAAGGTCATGGACACGTGGTCATCATTAAAGAAGATATATGGATGTGGTTCTGTTTCCCATCTCTTTCTAATCAAAAAAGGAGCCAAGTCTTCATCTCGGACACCAGTCAGGTCCATCTGCAGCCTGCCAGGACTCTGGTCAGAGATGCTGAGTGATGGAGTGGCAAAGTCCTTTGCCATTAGTATCATGAAGTCCACCACAAAGGTTTTGAATCCAGTTAGTGTGTCTCCAGTGAATGTGGCATCACAAAAAACAGATGTCTCACAGTCTTTCAGCTGAAGGTTAAGGAACCATGCAAAATTTCTCAGTTCTGCCCAGGATGGGTCCATAATGCCACAGTGCATGAGAAGCATCTGAAGACATTCCACGTGTGACCCTTCAACACCCTGATATGTGAACACATCGAGATCACTGTGGTTATGAAACCTTGTGAGATACTGGTATGGCCGCTGAAAAGCTTCATTCCTGAATTCTTCATCATCCATCAGTGGGTCGTCAGGGCTCACAATGGTAGGGTCATCTTGCTTTCTCATCTCTAGCATTAGCACCTCTTTGGGTGGTCGGCAAAAAATATTAGGAAACACATCCGTGAATGTGCTGTTCACAGTTTGAGCCTATGCAGAAAGAGATGAAAACACAAGACAGGATAAGCAACAGTTTTAAAACAAATGATTAGTGACTGTGCCAAACTTGCAAAAACTCTTACCTGCCGTGAAGCATTTCTGGTTGACTTGACAGTCGGCTCTAAAATCTCTATGACATACAGCTGCTTGTCGCTGCACTTCCACGTCTTTCCCTCAGAGTCCATCAAATAGCGTAGAATCAACAGTTTGAAAAGAAACTCATTGAGACCTTTCTGCACCTTTTCAAACACAGAAAATATAGTCCATTAACACCATATGTAAGCTTTCGAGACCTGTCCTATTAACAAAGTTATATTACACTAAGCTAAGTATTAATTTGAGACCCTTTACCGATGATGTGATGTCAAAATGGAACATCATGAGTTCCTTCCTCTTGGGTGTGTTCAACAGAGACTGAAGGATGACATTCTCATCAACATTAGGTTCAATCAAGCGAATGCATTTCATCATTGATGGCTTTTTGGTTGAGTGCTTCAGTTTTTCATACAGCCTCTTGATGTAGAGAGATTTACCTGCAATTAAATAAAAAGGTAAATACGGCAGGTATACTAATCTTTGAGTGAAATATTACCCATCAGTAAAATGTATCAATTTGAAATTGCTACTATATTACTATAAATATTTACACACCAACACCAGCCCTTTTGGAAGAGACGACACCAACGCACAGTCGATCTTTGAATGCAGCTGCAGCACTGCATTGATCTGCTGGGACAACAAAGTGTTTGTGGAGGTACCTCTGGATCCTCACGAAAGGCTCCTGGGGAACCATGTGCAATCTATACTGGCTGAAGGCTGAAGGAAGGTATGCATGTTCTCTTTCCGAGCTGCAGATTATCACAAGTCTGTAGTCTTTCCTGCTCTGCATTTTCATACGCTGGAAAAAGTTCTCAACTTTGGAGCTCACATCATAAGTGAGCAGATCTCCATACAGTAGAGAGTATATCTTCTGTCCCCTGTACCCTGTACTGAGACAGCGTCTGAGGAATAGCTCCACCTGTTCGTACGGTGTTGAGGAGTTGCACAAGAGGACCTCATCATAGGTGGGAAGTGTCTCTTCTTCGCTACTCATGTAAATGGAGATGCAAGATGTCAAGACGTCATCATGCGGACAAACAATGAGGTTTGGATTTCCAGCGTCCAAGCCATTAGGAAGCTGCCTCATTACAAGTCTCCCAGTGTTATCATCAGAAATGTCTTCTTCACTTTCATCTTCTTCACTTTCATCTTCTTTGTTGGCTAGTATTTCTAACAGTCTGCCAAGATTTTTTATATCAAGAATGTGCGGGAGAAAATTCTTCATGTCTTTCATGTAAGCATTCCATATGAGATCAAATTTTTGTGAACCACTTGCTTGCTCCACAAGACTTGGCAGAAAATTCAATTCACTGGTGAAGTCTGGTTCTCCCAGCTCAGTTCTTGGCACTACAACAAAAGTCTGGAACTCAATGTCCTCATTTAGCTCTTGTGGTTTGGTGAGGATTTCATACTGGAGTTCATGCCAGACCTGTCTCAAGTCTGAGGCTGTGCAATTTGGCTTGACGAACGAGAGCATCATGAGAACTTGGTCCTCCACATTGGCTACATTTTGCTGAATCAGCTTACTGCAGAGGTAGACAATCTGTTCAGCTGTATAGTAGTTCAGATAGTAATGCTGGGATCTCTGTTTGTCCACAAAACCCATCCAATATTCCAAGCATTTCTCCATTTTCCTGCAAAATTCTGGAAGCTGCTCCTCTATGCTGCCCTCCACAATGACAACACTGACAACACTGCCCAGATTGAAGTCCATCATAATGCTCGGTTCCTTACTGCTTAAAGAGCAGTTTATTTGTGCTTCCCAGTGTCTGAACAGAGGATTTCCAGCAGTGTAGAGGGCAATGAATGCCTCAGCTAGTCTTTGAACACTGGCAAAAACCTGAAAAATAAATACAAACCTAGTCACATGCAACTTTGTATCATTTTTGTATGTATATTTCATTCAGGAGGCATACAAGCTTGCTCCGGAACATGGAAAACAATTTCATAAATAAAATCCAAGACAATTATGATTAATTAATGAGGCATTGAATAATCTCTTAGAATTTGTTCAGACTGTACGCAAATCAGATGTGTTTCTTAAATCAGATCTTTAAGAAAGACTGTCTGCACTGTTATTTGCAAGTGATTAGATTGGATTTGTCCAGACATTACCAATCTATCTGCATGGGTTGCTGTGGTAAAGACTTTAGAGTAACTACATATGCATGTGAGTCCAAAGTGATGCATGAAAAATGGAGATCCATCATATCACCCTCTTAATAACTGCATTGTCAAGAACCCCTCAGTTGTACCAGACAAACTCAGCAAAGGAGGAGTTCTACTATATTGCTGATGGCAGGCAGCATGGATTCTGCTTAGTTGCTCTGATGCACTTTTGTCACTCTGAATTTGATATAATCTGTATGTGTCGCATTGCGAGGGACGCAAAAGACACTCTGAAATCTGATTTGAGCAGCCAGTGCATCTGAACTGTGACAACTGTGGATATCTGATTGAAATTGCATTTCAAATTAAGTTGAAGCATGCATCTGATTTGCAGAGAGCGCATTTCATGTGGTTTTTGCTTTCCAGACTTTCTAAAATCAATCTAGATACAATTTGGCCAACTAGCGACATCCTATGTTAGAGGACTCGTGGTGTATGTAGATAGAAATGGCTCATTCTAAGGTAATAAAAACATAACAGTTCATTATGCAAGGTCTTTATACACCACTGAAAACAGCCATGTATATTATATTGCATTTCTGTCAATAGATCCTCCTAAATATCACACACTGGACCTTTAAGTAAAACCAAGTCATCACTGTTGAAAAAATTCTTATAATAGTTGTCATCAGTAGATGTACAGAAATAGTAGTAGAAGCATTGGTAGTACTAGTAGGATTTTATCTTCCAGGCTAAACAAAATGACTTGTTAATGTAATAACAATTCTATATACCTCTGCAAAGTGATCAACTTCATTCTGCCCTTGATCCCCTTTCCCAGACATGAGCATGAGCTTGTTCTGCAGCTCCCGCAGGTCCTCAAGAGAATAGCAGCGCATCTGCGTACCCTCATCATGCTCCTCAGGAATCTGCAGCTTCAGGGCAGTGTCAAGGCTCAACTAGATTGAAAAACATAAACACAATCATACATCATTTTGTTAGAACGTTGTTCTCAGCAACAACCTCTGTGCTGCATGCACATTGGCCGTCATCTTGGATTTTTATTATTTACCTTTTTCACACTTTGTGCACTGATCAGGTAGATACCCTTGTTGTTGATGGCGGAAGCTAAAGAAAGAGAGGACAGCTCCACTGACCCATGACTGTCCTTCACAGTCTTCAGCCATTCCAAATGGCGTGCACTGTCCCGCTACAAAAGAAGATAATATTGTTAATTGTGCTGTTTGGTATACAATTAGGGTTAGGGTTAGCAAACAGTGAGTACCCTCACTGTATTATAATAACATTCACGTGAGTTTTTGTAGTTAATTTGCTAATTGGGTTATCTATCATCAATGTATTTGAGAGATGTTTTCCCTTCAGCAAGATCTTAACCAGTAAGGCAAGTAAAACAATCTCAATGTCTTGAGTCATCTGTACTTTAACTTTGCCCAAATTGCCCAGAAGAATATAGCAGAGAAGCAGAAAGCCCCAAACCATCTACTAGAAGTGATTTAATGTTCATCAAGCATTCCCAACAGTCTGTGGATTTATACTAGCATCAACAGTAACGAGGGGATACCACAGGGCACGGCTGCGTTGCATTGTGGCTGCAAAATCCCACTGGAAGCGTTTCAGGAGCAGAGTGTTATGCCTGCCAGATGTTGTTGACTTCATTTGTCCTTTTTGTTTTTCTATACCAGGCACATCTTTATGCAACCCAGTTTGGTTCTGTCCTCTGCACTGCTTCATAACCCACAAGGAGCATTTCAGAAGCAGAGCTTTTGTCTGCCTAATTTTGCAGACTTGTTCAGATTTGTTGAATTGCTAATTTGTCCTTGATTTGTTGTTGTCTGTTTTAATTGTGTTTATTGTTCATATAAGTTCGTCAGCAAAGGGTGTTTTAGTTCGAAAATAGACCGGATTCTCTATGCCGTTTTTCTGTGTCTTACTTCCTGTCCAGTTAATATGCTCTTTGCTACTTTACGCGGCTTCTGTCAAAAATAGACTCGCCGTGTACTCTCCGTAGGATAATCTTTAGATCAAGGGCTGAATTGTCATACTTTATCATGATGAAGTTTTTAGTACTCGTATTAGTAAGGTGCCCTCTTACCAGTTTTTTTGGTAGGTTGCTGTCATTCTCCAAAGCTCTCCAGAGCTTCTTGAGCACCTCTTTGAAGACATGAAAATCAGAGTCTGGTTTGAGCTCATATAGCATAGAAGAGTAGCCGAGCACAGCGTCGTGGAAACAAGCAACACGATCCACGTCCATGTCATTCTCTCCCGCAGAGATGGAAGCCAGGTCAACGAACACCTTCAACTCATTTATATCTGAAAAGATTTTATGAATTTTGTGAATGAGCGTTTTGCACATTAACATTGTGACTACAGAAGATAATAACTATTCTTACCTTCAAGTGCGTCTTTTACCCATTTTACAAAGTGTCCTCTGAGTCCCAGCTCTTGTAGGCACACTCTGCGGGGCTCAGTGATGTCCACCAGAACCATCTTTGCTTGCATCAAGTCATTGTCAATCCGATTGAGAGGCTCTCTCTGAAAGGCTGCATGATTCTGAAAGGAGGAGACAAAAGTTATCTGTACACATCTTCAAATACAGAAGGATGCACATGTCGTATGCAGAGGAAGGTTTTCAGCCTGATGAATTTTCACATAATGTCTAATATTTTGGGATGCAATATACATTGTTCCAAACATGGACACTTACAACTTCTGTGAGTGTCTCCAAAACCCTAAAGTCCCCTTGAAGACAAAGCGTCTCTTTGACCTTCATGATAATTTCAGCTGAAGCCACAGCTAGATGAAGCTCGTGGTACTGCTCGATCTGTTGAACTCTGCTGTGGATCCACTGTTTGTCGGTAGATTTATCAACTCTGCACATGATGTCCAGGTCCTTTGCAAGCTCATCATACTTGCCCTTGTAAGCGTGGAAGAGATGATTTACCTCCTCAAGGCTTATACTGCCATTCTTCAGACAAGTGTAAATATCTTTGTAATTAGCAAAGCAAGGCTTGAAAATGTCATCATGTATCATTTCTGGTGTTGCCATAATGTCCGCTACTTCACATTCATCAGGACTGTCTTCTTCCATTTCTGCAGCAGCCAGGAGTTTAGCTTGGTTCTCCCAGCACACTTTGAATATGTAACTGTCTCTGAAGGTGTATAGGTCCTCTGCCATGTTTCGAATTTCTTCATCCAGATTGAAGTAGGTGACAACACCAGCCATGGGGGAGGGCATTTGGTCAAATTGATGAACCTCCATGAAATGGTCCAGAGGCATGACCTCAATGTTGACCTGCTGTCTCTCTTCCATGTCGGCAACATCAACTATCACGGAGATTAAATAAAACATGTGTTACATGTTTGCATGATCAAACCAAACTGACTGATTCTCCTGACACGACCACCGTACCTGTGATATGTTCCTCAAGTTTGCGGCTCATTGTTAAGAAGACGTCCACAAGCTCCTTCTCATGGTACACAGCTTCCACTTCGTCTTGTCTGCACTGTAACAGCCTCTTCATTTTGCCATTATCCTTGTATTGTTCATTCTCAGAGAGGCAATCTGTTGATATCAAATCACACATACATGTCATTTGTCACTATTTTTCTATTAGGCTAGCGCACACTATTAAATGAAATAAGCATCATAAGCACGTTTATTACTAAATGTTGAACACATTTTTTGAGAAATCTTTAATGACAAGCAGACTCTTATTACCGATCTTCAGCAGATCTAAGAAGACATTTCTCCTCTCCAAAATGATTTTGAGCAGGCTGGTCTTAACGTTTCCACGGACCAGCTGATTTTTGATGGCTGTGAATGATGATATGGCTATGGCAATTCTGTCCCTGGCATCCTGAGAGAGTTTCTCAATCACCTTTTCTTCTGCACCTGCAACGACAGAGATGTCAAGTGTTTTTTCTAAACCCATGTCAATGATTACAATTCTTAACCTATGCCATGATGTCATGAATGGAGCCCAGGCCACTGTTGGAGGGTGTTTGCTGATAAATGAAAGATCATGACAGGGTGGCACTCTGTTTTTAACCATTATATTCTACCTCACTACCCTACAGAATTGTGGGTTGTACATGTTTTAATGGTTTATTTTTCCCTGAGGCGGTACCGTGTAGTTGGAAAATGTTTTTGGCAGCTGTCCATGAAAGTAGGTGCCGAAGAACCACTTCTTCATCTTCCTCATAATTTCCTTGATGGTCCCTTGGCCAGGATTTCTGGATAATGGCTGAGATAAGTTTCCCAAACTTCCAGTTTATCTTGAGCCTCTCCAACAGCTTTCCCTCAGACTTGGTCTGCATAGGAGGTAAAAACAGCAGTAAACATTAAAATAATTTTCTTTGTAGATTTTATTTGTAATTCACCAATTTTAACAAAGTTTATAAATATTTTATATATTTTTATAATTTTAAATGGTGCCATTAATATATGTAAACTTTAAAAGTTATCATACTTGGCACAAAGATGTAACAGCCTCAAGAGCACACTTCTCAATACTAGCAGCAATGTGTGGATGGGATTTACTGAGGTCCTCCATCTTTGTGCAGTAGAATTCAATTTGATCCACAGCAGATTCCTAAGGCCAGACAGACACAAAATGTTTTAAATATTTTATTGTTTACCTTACAGCTTAACCAAAAGCAATTAACTAGATGTATCGCATACCTGCTTGTACTTGCCCTCAAAATCCATTGTGAATTTCTGTCTCCATTCTTTGGTGCAATCTTCATCTTTGAAGTGGATTGAGATTATGTTGTTCCACATCTGTAAAACACAACCAACAAGAGCACTGTGAGCATTATATGTATATTTTGTGTTTTATTTCCAAAATATAACAAAACTGCTCACTTCAATCTCTGCTGTGGCCTCAACTTGGTACAGGGATGTCAGAACCCTGTTGAGCAAACGCTGTCTGAAGGACAGACTGATCCAGTCTCTCATAATGACCAACGCCTGAGAGGTCACTAAGTCTTTAGCATATCGCTGCTGTCCTTCCCCTTCCTCAGTCTCCTAAATGAGAAATGTTAGCACAGTATCTGATATTAGAAAGACTTAATTCCGTCTTAAATGTTAATAGACTGTCATAAGATTGCCTTTACATACCTGTTGGTTGTTACAGTGAACAAAGTCTGACACTGACGCAACCAGATTCATACAAGCTACAGGGATATCAAGGAAGTTCTGGTTATATGATACCACTTTGACTCCTTTGCAAAGTTTCTCCAATAGTTTCACTGCTGTTGCTAGGCACCCTTTCCTATAGGCCTCGGTAAATGTACTATGAACAAAACAAGAGAAGAAGGTCAAAGCATCACATTTGATAAACATGTTACCTTCAGTGTAAGAGCAACATAGTCATAAAATAATATGGAAAGAACAACACATCTTAAAATGTGAACTTAAAACTTAAAACAATTTAACCAACAGACAGAAATTATCTGTCTATTTCTGAATTTGTGCCTTTACGATTCAATTGAAATGTTGCTAATAATTGAAGAACAAATCACCTGTATTTATCCTCAATGAGGTGTCCTTGCATATGTGAGAGAATGTTAGATACTGTCTGTTAAAAAAAATTCCAAGAACATAATTAGTTTAAGGAAACATAGTACAAGCCCAAATGTATTGTTTTCAGCGAGTCTTTCCACTTCACCTGGAAGTTACTGTAGGAAATATCCTGAGGAGCCTTGCTAGTAAAAACATGAAGGATGTCCAAAAGCTCAGTGTTGATGTTGCTGACACACTCCATCAGTTCATCAAATGGCATCAAGTACAAGCAGGATCGCACTAATAGCGCATCCACCTCCATCAGGTGACAGTGGCTTTTCATCATATTCACCAGTGCCCTGCATGCAGAAGAGTTGGTAAACACATATGTACAGTAATATGCATCTATTTCCAAATAAATTCACTTGAAGATGTTTGTATAAGCTGTACTTTGGCCAAGGTAGGGGGACTCTTACTTCCTATCTTGACTGCTGATGTAGGCTGAGTTACTGATTTCAACGCCTTGCAAACCTGCCCAGGCTAAGCCGTACTTCGAGTTTACAGAAGGTAGTACTTCAAAGGGTTTTGTGGTGCGTCTGAGGAGGTGGAGGAGCGGAAGAACCAGAATCCATCGAGGCATCCCTGCTGTTTTCACAGCTTTTATCAGAGACACCAAATATTCTGGCAGACTACAACAAAGACAATTTTATGAGCTTCTGAACAATAATATTTAGTGCAAATATTAACAGTAAGTAAGTTAACAGTTATTACTCATTAGTCTGTAGATCATGACAGCAATCATTTATTGATAATTACTGGATAATTGAAAAGATTAGGCACCTACCTTTGGAGAACAGCGACATCCTGTGAAAAGTCTGCCCAGTACTGAAGGAACTCATCTTTGGGTAGTTTGGGCAGACACAGTGTATTGCAGAGACGATGAAGTTCAGTATTGTTCAGTTTGATACCATGCTGTCTCCATACACAGAGCATGATCACAGCTGCCCTCATGGGATCCTGAATGTAGAGCATCTTCCCGTCTCCGTCCTTCAGCAGCTGAGGAATCACGTTTCTCAGCATGAATTCTTTTAGCATACTCATCACCTAGGAGATGAATGTAATATGAGATCACTCTACCTTAGTGTTTCTAGACAAGGTATAATGCTGCTGTGTTGAAGAGTAAGATCTTCCAAACTTACGTCATCGTTTCCATAGCTTAAGGAGTACCATTTCTTTTGTT
The DNA here is from genome assembly GCF_014851395.1 of Micropterus salmoides. Classification (NCBI taxonomy): domain Eukaryota; kingdom Metazoa; phylum Chordata; class Actinopteri; order Centrarchiformes; family Centrarchidae; genus Micropterus; species Micropterus salmoides. The sequence goes on from NW_024040041.1 coordinate 20,025,279, forward strand.
TCTCTTCGTAAACAAAAGGCTCTGCATAAACCTGAAAGAACTGATTCAGCTGAATCAGAAAACTTCTCAAATTAGCAACAGTCCAGCTCCTGAGAAGATCAAATATGGTCTCCAGCATTATATTCCCAGCAATCTCTCTGCCTTGAATCAAATTCTTCCTTTGTTCAGGCCAGATCTTTTCTTTAATGCGTTCGAGCACATTCTTTGTTGGCTCAGCACAAATGATGTCATCATATTGATGCCAGTCTCCTTTACAAAAAAGATACAACAGAAATTTAACTGTGTGTAATGCAAATACATCATAATATAATAACCACCTGCCATTAGCATGCAGGCAAATATAATTACAGTTGGACCAAGTGAAGGTTCCATTACCGTCGTCATTGACGAGGAGTGGTTTCACAAACAGACATCTGTTGGTAGTGTGTTGTGTAGAATCCAATTTGTATATAAACTCAAACTCATATTTGTTCTTTTTACTCTTGTAGACAACATATTTGTATGGTATCGACACAGACTCAGCTTCATTTTTCACCGTCGGCAGACTGCCCTCGACTAGAAACCCATGTTCTCCAAGATCCCTGTGTGGAAAAGAAAAGAAAATCAAATATAAGTGAGGTAGGAAATTATCAGTAGCTCAGTTAGACAATGGACACATCAAAAGCCACAGCCTCGGCTCAGCCACTAGGGGACGCAGCTTAACCCTGAGTTGAGGATCGTACAAGTAGTAGAAGTTAGTCATATGAGATCAAGCAAGCTGCAAAGTATGTACAGTATATACACAGTATGTATAAATAAGTACAACATTGATCATGTGAGGAAATTTAAATTTTTAACTCTTTTCTTGAAAACTGGATTTTTGAGGATTATTTTTGGATGTATTATTGTTTGTTGTGCCTATTACGATAAGCCACAATTTGAGTTTAATTGATAGTTAATTCAGGAAGCAGTACCTGGTCACAAACAGCTCCACTGCATTGTCTTCCCATGTCCCAATGCGGAACCCAGCCCTGACAAAGACACGATCTTCTTCTGGATCAAATTTGAAATCCTTTGAGAGAACCGCATGGAAATAAATTGTGAGTCTGTCACGTGCAGCAATGGTGTTGTTCCTGGTAACCCTAAAAAGCAAATACAAATAGAAAAAACATAGAGCAAACATTAGATACACACAGACGTATAACTGGTACAGTGATCAAAAGCAAATGTACAGAACCATCTGAGAGAATGTCCTCACCTTTTGGGTGGAGGGGCAGCTGGGGTGTTGGATTCTGTGTTATCCTTAGTGCCAGCTTTATTTCCCTTGTTAGAGTCTGATGTTTGTGCTGCGGTTGAGTCCTGCCTGCTCCCAGACTGCTGAACCACCATGGGCTCTATTGTGCCATCCGGGTCCACACTGGACCCTGGGCTTTCAGCCTGTACAAGCAGCATTAAATATGTCTATTAAAAATACAACTTAAACTGATGAAAATAAACTAATGTGCTTTCTCCACTAAAATGTAGGCTTCTGTTTGTCAATACCAATTCCTTTACATAAATTTTAGTCAGCATTACCTTTGATGGTGCTTGAGTGCCAAAAACCATCTTTTGTTCAGCTACCACAGCGGGCTTCTGTTTCTGCTCCTGCTGACTCTTTCCCTTCTGTTTGTTGTGCCCTGTCTGTTTCACGCTTGGCTGCACATTGGCATTCTGGTCCAGTGTAGGCTGTTTAGTGGCAGCTATGTCTGTCTTGTTCTTTGAGTTTTGTCGGTCAGTCTTTTGATCTTTAGGGTTAGTGGCCTTAGCACCTTTGCCTGAACCTGACTGAGTCGTACTCTTGCTGTCCTCTGAGGTGAGAAGTTGAGTCAGAGTGTCAGCTGGTGCTCTGTTGAGTGCCTGATCCGGAGTAAATTTGTGTGCATTGCTCTCTCCCTCATCTGGGTTACCTGTAGCTTCCTCAGACTGCCTCCCAGTTCTTGCCTTTTCTGGGGCAGCAGTCTTTTCACTTGGAATGATTTGTGTGTCTTCAGCTGGTGCAGCAGTATTGTTAGCTACTAAGGAACTAGGCTGGCTCTCTAGTGGGGAGGACCCATCATGGAGTGAGTCTGGTGTTTCATCCATTGCATTTTCTGAGCTTTCACTGTCAGAAGAGTCTCTTCTGTCCTTTGTCTTCTCCCCCTGGTTGTCTCCCATGGAGACATGGGACAGATCAGAGTGGCTTTGATCCTGGACTGATGACACGTTGCCATCTTTCTTCTTTTTGTTCTTCTTCCTGTTCTTTTTTTTCTATGAAGACCAGAAGGTACACGATCAGTTTTTACAAACCGCTTTACAAAACTAAGCATAACATTATAAGAATGTTGGACTTGATGCATGTCTTTATATTTTGTTTTCAATTAACATGTCCCAGCTTTTCACTAAAGTCATAATCATGCTGATTCTACGTTCTCAAAGTACAGTTTGCAGAATATGTTAGCTAAAGGTGGTAGCTGCTGACTATAAAAAACTGTGCAGCAAATTGCACTGGAAACAGAAATGAGATGTTTTAAAGTTAGAACCAAGGCAACACAGTTACACTCACCTTTTTCTTTGGGTTGCTGATTGTCTCATCATTCGGTCGTTTGGGGGATTTATTGGATTCCTTGCCATCCATAGGGGGGGAGTTTTTCTGTGAGACTGAACTCTCAGCTGCACCTTCTGAGACCGCTACCAAGGATTTGGGCTCATCTCCTGTACCTGGATTTAAAATATGCGGTATTACAAATCAGACTGCATCCAAAGATGAGTGAAAACCACAGAGAGGATGAATGAACTACACAGTGCTGTGTGCTCCGGCAGTTATCAGAAGTAGGGTATTGCCATAGACTAATTTGCCTTCCAGTCAAATCCAAATCACATCACATGGCTGGTAAAGATTTGAAGGATACATTAAAAGCTAGCGAAGAATAGAATTTTGAAAGCCATGTCCAAATTAAGGAACACGATCATAACACAGAAAATATTCATGTGTTGTTTCTGTGGACTCATCTGGGCCTTTTATTTATTTCACTTTTGTTTTAATTATCAGTTACAAAACACCTAGGCTTTGTCATTAGGGCTAAGTTTGCATTTCCAACGTCAGTTCTTTATAAAGTAGGTCACAATATAGAACTTTATCTCAAATGTAATCATACTCAGTGTGTTTGTCAAGCACTGTTTGTTCAATCCCAACCCGTCCTACTGCCTGCAAAAGTGTGGACAGATAATGCAGGGATTCTGCCATCTAATGGTAAAAGAGTAACACTGACACTATGCACTTTGTAGGTTTGCTTCATTGCTACATAAGTAATGTAACGTAGGCTCATGTCATGACAATATACAGAATAAAAATGTTTTGAACAGAGGCATTCACTTCTCATTATTAATGCTTACTTCACACATAACTTGTTACATTTAGCATTTGGGGAGAAAGTGACATTCAATAGAGGTTTGACAGTTTTATGTTCAAACCAAAAAATTGTGTCAGGTGATCATGTGGTCCCACCCAAAAAAAAAAATTCATACACTCAGCCCTCTATGGCACACTGATAATGTGCAATATATGTAATCCAGATTATGGGCTATTCTTTATGCTGTTTTAACATAACATCATAGTTGCTCTTTTTATACATTGTGTGGACCTCATCAAACAATCTTGTAAGTACATAATGTTAAACCAAATGTCCAAATGAATCTACTTACCCTGTGTGTTTGCAGGCAGGACAGACAGCTTCAGGCCACATGCACTGCAGAACTTGGCTGCCTTCTCCAGTATATTATGGCCACAAACTGAGCACTTCATCTTCAGACTCTGCAAAGGAAGAAACAAGTACAACTGCAATGTAACACAATGTTCCCGATACTGTAGCAGATTCCTTTCACTTTCAGTTTCTGCAGGTTGAGGCCTCGTGAGATGAAATAGTGTTCAGCTGTGCAAAACAACCGCCCAGAGCAAACTGGTTTCTTTCATGTAGACTTTGAGCAGTCTTGCCCAACTTATTGACAAACACTTTGTTTCCTGATGGAAATGGAAGTAACATCAGTCAGTGAGCCACTGCACGCCCACCTTCAATCCCGCGACTTCACATCCAATCATTGCAGCCAAAGAGGAGGAAAAACCAAGAGGTCTCACCGCGCACTAGAGAAGGCTATGCCTCAAAGTTACACTACTATTACAAACATACACTGCCCCCTGAGGCTTTACAAAAGACAACACTGATCAAAACTAGTTAAGAGAAGAAAAAAGTAGTACTCTTCTGTAGAAAAAATAAAAAGCCTTTTTTAAACTTGCCTACTCATAAAATAATATGGCTGCTCCTGCACCACATGACCTCACTTGGGGTGGAAAATGCAGTAGATAGGCTAGGCAGTGTATTTTATAAGACAGGCTTTTTTCTTTGCTCCTTGTTTATATACATGGTAGACACGCCTAGTTCTGGAATAAGTTAAAAAGCTGAAACACCTGTAAAACAATAAAATGATGAAGTATATAACTCTTTACTGAGTGTAAAATGTATCACTACCATTTTATTTGTTGTAAATCACTAGTGAAAATTGGGAAAAGATATTCAAATACCCTATTACTGGGTGTATACTTATATTCCTTTTAGAGCATTTCAACTGGTAATCACAGCTCTGCTCTCTTTTTGTTGAAACCCTCTGTGGCTACACCCTGGGGAACGATTAGCTCCAATGTTAAAACCCACAGAGAGTAATTGAGTTGTTGTTGGGTTGTTGTTTTTTTTGTTTTTTGTCCAAACATGTTTATGGTTTTTTGTGACTCTTGTGTGTCATGCTGCTCCATCTGGGCCAGTGAAAACAGGAGACAGATTTCATTCTGTGCACAGTTACATGTTCAAAGTGTATAACATACTGGGAGAAAATAAGGCTTGGCACTTAAATTATACAGGATGCCTGTTTGTTTGTGCACCAAACTGTTAAAAATCTGGAACGTGTGAAAAAACACTGTAAAATAATCATCTGTAGTAATATTAGTGTGGAGGGGAAATTGCAAAGAATAACCGCAGAAGGAGAGCAAATATTCATATTTATGAACTCGAAGATGGGACAACGTTTTTCAAGCTTCGAGTGAATCTGCTTCCTAACGAAAGGATCTTTGGCTGCGTAGTTCAGCCAATCACATATTTGCTTCGTGTACGTATGTGTTAAGTCACATCCTGTTTCAGTGCCCGCCTTTAACATCATTTGACAACAAGAAAACTGAGAATGTAAACTAAACAAACACAGTAGCTGCCATTTTATCGTTGCGGTGTCACGAGACATTTATCAACTGCAGTAACAACACAGTAAAATAAATGTCCTTTCTACTAGTTGGCAGCGAGTTAGCTAGCTAACTAGCTCGCCATGTACCAGTATGTCTATTGAGCTGCGTTCATAAACAAGCTAACATTAGCTGGGTCTGTTTGCTCGACAACAGCGACAGTAAACTGTGTATGTAACGTTACAAGGCCAGGCGTCAGCCACATTAGACCGCATTCAAAGCCAGTTTGAACTAACGTTAGACTTACTCAGGAGTGTCCACAAGTGACAGCGACGTCTGACACCTACTCCAGCTAATAGGATTAGTTTATTCCTAGTTTGTCATAACATAAGGTCTGACGTTGTTACCCCCATCTTTCTACAAAAGAACAAAACAACAGCAGCCCTAACGTTACCTCGGCAGAGTGTTCCGCTGCATCGTCTTCTGTTTTACAAAAGGAAAAGTCCACAAGTCATCTCTGCTGGACCTGCGATGTACCGGCAGAGAATCACTTTGGCGTCGTTTCATTTCCGCATGTCTTTTAAAGTTTCGTTTTGTCAGAAATGGGCGTCCGCTAATAAAGTATACGTTTTTAATGACTCATATTGGTAATTTTCTGGAATGGGGCACAGCAAGTGCCCATGTGTAAAACTCAAGTCATTACTGTAGACCTATCCACCTCAACTCATCAATAATTCTAATTTAAATGTTTTAGAAAGTGATAGAGATATACTTTCTTATGGTCACCCCTGGAAAGCATGGTTGGTCATGATTATTTTTTGTTATTAACATTTTTTTTTTTTTTATTGCTTCCTACAGGCAAAATGTCACACCATTATGGGTGTTTAATGTTTCCTAGTATGTGCTACTCTTCCTAGAAAAGCTTCCATGAAAAGAAACCTTGTCAGATAATTTCTGGATTTAAAATTTCAGTGTTTTCCCCACATCTTCAACAAGGATTGTGGGACAAGTCCGTACATGTTTTACCCAATCATGAAAATGAAACTGCTTGTGGCTGTAATTTGTCTCCTCTTTGACTTTGAGAAAGGACAAAGCCAGTTGGTAGTCGTTTAATGGGCCAACAGCATGCTTCTGGAAATTTCCCCATGACGCGTTTAAATTGTGTGAATATGAAAGAGAGCCAAGCCTTTCCCTTGATCAATAAAACAATCAACAACTCAAACTGAAGTAAAAGTAAAACAATAGCTGAAGCTATATGGAAAGTGGTATGCTTGCTTCTTACTGCAAATGACCGCAGCAAAATCTTCACAAAGTAGCAAAGGAGATCCACAGTAAAGGGAAGTATGCTCAGATGTTTCTTGTTAAACTGAGCGTCCTGATGCCTGTGGGATGACCTTTTCTCCTGTTTGGAGCTGTGCCTCTCTACAAGCTCTCACATGACACCCACAGATGTGTGGGTGTCATTGAGGAGCGTTGTGTATTGCCTGAATTACAGCAATCGAGGGTCACTGATGCTATGCTCTTAAATTTTCAACAGAGGGCAGAATAACCTGGAATTTGAACAAGTGTCAGAGTGCAAGTTTCTTTATCGCAACCAGACATCTGCGCTGAAAGGGGGAGGAGGGCATGGTTCCAATTACGGGGGGATTGGGGGGGTCTGACACCCCTAGTTAAGGCTTGGACCCCCCCAAAAGATGCAAAACCAGCAGTTCAGGGGGTCTTTCTTACCTGTATTTGTAAATATTGCAATATACTTCCCGTACTCATGCCTTATATTCAAGAATCTTGAAATACGATTTCAGACACCCCTAAAATGGACCGTACCATTTCCTGACATTGACGTTAGTTGAACATCTTGTCTGTCTGCATCACTCGCAGCGCAGCTGCTCCAGTCCAGTGCATCACACGCTAATGGAGACGCAGAAGGTTAATGTCAGTAGTTAACTAGCTGCTTTAATACACTTAACTTTTCTACCTTCAGAGATTCGTAATTAGCTTTTTTTATTTTTAATTTTTTTTACTTAAAATGAGCTATCTGATGTAAGCTAGCTGAGAACCAACCCTATCATTTTAACTATGTAATTTCATATTTTATGTAATTGTCAACACAGGTGTTGAGCAGTGAAATTGGGGATTAGTTATTGTAGAGATACATTTTTACATCAATATAGAGTTTATTATTTCATATTAAGTCTTTTGTGAGTCCTTTCACAATAAACATGGCATTTGTTTCAACTCTGGAATTCTCAAAAATTCCTAATTCCTCAACAACAGTGTATGACTGCTTTATTGGACGCAGATTACATCATTCACAGTCAACATGAGCAAGAGGAAAGAAGATATTTGCTAAAAAAGATTAAGTTGAAACTTTAACTTGATGAGAATGATAAAAATTAGGAATTAGAGATAATAATGCAAACTGTACTTTATGTGTCTTTAGTTCTGTATCAACACTGTGTGGGTTTGTTTTGAGCGGTCATGATGGTCTGTTGTTGTGTGTCTGACTTGCTGGCAGTTTTGCTCTGGAATACTCTGACTACAAAAGTTTTCGTGTGGTATGTATGTATGTCAGTTTCATTTTGTGCAGCTCCAGTAACTTGGACTGCACTCCCAGTTAAGGAGTGTGTTACAGTCAGGCTGTCTTCACAACACAACTTGTACAAAACAAATAATAACAAAGCAAAATGTGCGAGTCCTGAGGCCCTATAGAAAAAAAAAAAAACTTTACAAAACATATAGAAAAACTTGCATGCATGAGTAAAATAAAACTGTACAAGTGGATACTATAGAATTAAGAATAAGAGGAGCTGTTTGCAAGGTGGTTTATTGTCTCAGGTACAGTATTAAAGAAGCCATTTTGCTCACTGGGCTGCAGATGTGAGCTTATATTGAATAAAGGTGTATTATTAATGCCCTGGAGGGCATCCAGGCAGATGTGTTATGAAAAGAAAATCTTCACAGTTTCAGTGTAGTGACAGGATGTTGTACCAATAAAAAGAAGGACCAGTGACCGTTAATGAGAGCTGAGTAAAATTGTTTCACTTTCACTCTGTGCAGTTTTCCCCTGAAAAACGTTCCAGTCTTAGACAAAACGAAACTTACTTCTTTTTCTGTTCCATTGTATACTGCTTTTGGTTTTGCTCTCATCTCTTATTGTCAAGTATAATAGCTTGTGTCTGTACTTAATTTCTTTCACACATTTCCATCTTTTACAGCCTGAGGAGCCTGCTGCCATTGTCTGTAGCCTACCTTGTGTATATTATTTTAGGAAATTACTCTTTGGAAGCTCAGGAGCTAAAGACTACTGAAAGCAAACTGACCTTTGCAGTGCCAAAACCACAAAAAAAGAGCATGTTTCATTTGTAAAACACCAAGCACTCTCTACGAGGAGACACAGATATATTGGATTATTTTGACATTGGCTTTGGTTGCCAGCAGACTTCATCCTCCTGTTAAACTGGGGGAGGCAGACCAGTAGAAGGACATCACCTCAGATGTGTCAAGTTTATAGATTTTCAATGTGCAGCCAACAAACACTGTAAAAAAAATAATCAACATCAACATGTATTTCCTGACAACCTTAGATAAACATTCAGTGACATTCTGTTGAACAATGTCTTGTTGTGGATATTCCCACATGTTGTCTTGTTGCCCAGAGATTATACTATGAAAACAATAATATCTTCACTGCAAAGCAAGTCTGTACACCTGTTACTGCAAAACGGCATGCGTTTGTGGTCAAATCGGGCTTGTCATATGATGGGTTGGTTCCTGAAAAAGGGGGAGAAAAAACAAGTTTGCACTTGAGCTGCCTTAAACAAACTGTTACTGATGAAAGGTCCGAGTTCTTGTTGAGCTTTACCTGCACACTGTGCTGTAAATCACACTGTCGTCACCAGTATGGGAAACCATCTGCTGCTCCCTGCAGGTGATACAGTTTTGTACAACACTGAGCCTCTAATGTGACAGAAATTATTTAAAAATTAACAGTTTAAAAAATATATATCTCACATGTTTGGCTTCCTCTTGGTATCAAAGTCAACAGTTGTGTAGATGACTTCTGCTGTTGTTTCCTCATACGGATTTCCCTCTTGTGACTGGTTATTGTCAAAAACAGGCAAGTTGACATAATTGGCATTCTGAATATAACCACACGTGATGAATTAGTGCAGAACATTGTGCTTCTAATATGTTAAATTTTTCCTTTACATTTCTTCTCTATAGCATGCTCCTTGTTAACCCACAACAAAAACAATCTGTCATCTCTTATCTGATGCACTTGGTGGATTCAGAGAATTGGGACGCGCGCCTAACTCGCTTCTATTAACCCACAGGTTTGCAGACAAGCTCATTGCAACTAACCACTTAACTTGTAATACCCTGCATTCAGTTCACATACAAAATCAGAAACACATTAGAACTGTAAAAACCTCCAATAGTCAATATAATGATAGGGTCACCTGTATGTCTTCATCACAGTCTGGCTCTGGTGCACTTGTCCTTTTAATGTTGAGTCTGAAACACATGAACAGACTTTGGTACATCACCACATGATTGCTGTATATGAGATATATAAATAGTGAATACAGCTTACCTTGTGACAGCAATCACAGTGGTCACAATCAGAAGCACAGCAACAGTGGCAATGAGAATCACATCTCTGGTAAATGTTGGCCAAAATTCTGTTTAACAAGGGCAGGGAGAGCGAGAGCACAAAAATGAAGTCAAATCTAAGTCAGAATATGTGACACAATCAGGGGTGGATTGGTAATCTGGCCGACAAACCTTTGGGGCTGGTGTAAAGTGAATTATTTATTTAGATAACTGTTTTTTAGTAGTGCGAGCACAGGCACCTGAAGGAGTAAAGGAGAGCCGCGGCCACTGCCAGGCAGAGGAGGAGGCGTGTGTTAGCAAAACAGGGGTACAGAGTCCCAGTGACAGGACCGAGGGAGAGAGAGAGCAGGAGGAGAGTGGAGGTGAAGCGGTAAGCATGGAGTAGCTCAACCTGTAGGGAGGGAAGGTCATAGGTGTCATTGACACTGGGGATATGTACCCACCACTTTTTGAAAGTATTTGTTATAATGTTCTGCAAAATAGCTTGCACCAAGAAATGTTAATTAAAAATTAAAATGCTCTGTGAAAGTTTTATTTGCACAATAAGCCAATGCGTTTTAAATATAGAAGAAACATCTGTGTTAAAAAAAAAAGATTTCTGCATTATATTATACTTTTATATTCTGATATTATTTGTCACCTGCCACCTGAATTTTGTGCTTCCCGTTATATCAATAGACATTTACACTATAAATTGGTGCAGAAAATGTCCCCAGAATGCAGGAAATTAAGTGTTTAATGCTCAAAATCCATTTGATCAATAAATATTTTTTCTAAATAGTAGACCTATTAAAATATATACTTGTCTTGTTCATATGATGCCAATCTTGTGCAATGTCACCTCTCGTGGGCTACGTGTTTCGTCACACCCCTAATCTGAGCCCCTAAATGGAAGGATGGTGTATGGTGAGAGGTGTTGGACCGATTTTGGTGGGCCGCCTGGGCCAAAAATGCCAGGGTCGATTTTTTGTCTCAGTCCAGCCCTGGACACAATGTAAGCAATTTTTTCAAAAGTAATTGTTTCAATTAAACTTTTCTGATCATTAAACAACAAAAGCTATGATCATGATTTAATCAGAGACAGACAGTAAAGTGCTAGTAATATGAGAATGTAAATCAACTTACCCTTTATCTTTAGAGTGACAATGGAGGAGTTTTGGCTTCCATGTTTGTTGGAGACGCTGCATAAATACTGGCCATCATCACCAGGGATGAACACAGGCTGGCGTCCAACAGCCATAATATCATCATTATCTATTTTAAACCAAGTATAATTCTCCACTGGGGGGTTTGCACGGCTGCTGCAGATCAGGGTGATGTTACTGCCAGCGTCCACCTCCATCGATGGTCTGACAGACACTGACGTGTTTTTTGGGCCATCTGAAAAAAACCCAGAAGCTGTTAACTGTCAGAAATCATGTGGAAAACTCTCTAATCAATTATTTTGGCATTTGAGTGTCTGCGTTGTGCAAATCAAGAGGGTCATTTACAAAGGATCACTGCATTCAGATACACCTTACTGTAGATTTCGTTTTCATTATATAAATCATAGCTTTCATGTATTTCTCATTCTGTAAAGTGTTCAACTTGTGTCCTGTACTCACATTCAACATCAACATTTATGACTGCTGAAGTTGCTCCAGAGTGTGTCTTTAGAGAACAAGTGTAGTTTCCGGAGTTTGTGGTAGACATGTTGCTTAAATAAAGTACAGGGCCTTCGTTTGTGAGTTCTCCGTTCTTAAACCAGGTGAAAGCAGATGAAAGGTTACCGCCATCACAGCTGTTTGTGCAGGTCAGATTCACATTGGCACCTTCCTTCGTTGTTCCAGACACCAAAACATCCAAATCTAGAAGAGCAAAGTTTCAGTTTCAAACTTCACCAATTGAAGTTTTGATCAGAACTTATGTTCGTATATGAAAAGAAAACTTACCAACAACCTTCAATATTGAGCCAGCTCTACCAGTCCATTTTCCCTCCGGAGAGTTAGTTATAAATCTGAAGGTATACTTTCCTCTATCATCATGCTCCACTTGGTATATTTTCAAAGAACAATTGTGTACTTTGTTGCCAATATACTGAAATCTTGAAGAGTTATCAATCGCCTTGCTATCAAATATGAAAGGACCGACATAGATATTATACCTTTCATGACCCCATAAGACACTTTGCACTATCTGCTTGTCAGGATAGTAAAATGAACAAGGAATGACGACAGACGAGCCTTTCAATGCACAGATATGTTGCTGTAGATATTCCACTTTCCACGGACTGCAGAGAGCACCTGAAACAAATGTTGATGCATATATTATTTCATCCTTTTAATGTTACCTTAAATGATATTTAAATGATGTACTTACCAGACAAACACAATAGCATCAGTGTCCATGTCAGGGTCCTGTGTTCAACATACATGTTGAAACTCTTTCCAGTTATAGCGTTATAGCCAAGTAATCATAAGGCTGCTATTTGATCTAAAAGCTTTTGAAAAGATCTCTGCAGGCTAGTTTGATTGTTTTCTACTCAAAACACAGAATTAGCGTGTCTTATGTCTTCTCCCTCTACTAAGCAAAGCTTCCTGTAATGTAAAGTTTTGGATCGCTCTCAGACTGAAATCAGGTCACACCACAGACTGCACAGGTTATATTTGAACCTTAGCGGTATAATGAAACCAGTCCCTGCAGGTGCTAATGATGTTGCCTTCTTGTTGGCAAAATGGAAAAGAACAGTCACAGGTACTGTAAAATTTTCTTCCCCCAACACAATTAGACAATACTAACCAAGTGTTACTGTACTATATGGAGCAATGACTGCACTCAATTGTTTGAACAATGTTTATCCTATTTAGGTTTATTTCATTTTCCATGTTTAACTTTGGTAACTTGGCGCTTAAATGCAAACTGGTAATCGTCATACAACATGTGATCTATTGCTGAACATACACATTTTATTTTCTGTACCAGTAGGAAAAAAAACCCATCAGCTATTAAAAGGGATCTATACTGGTTTTAAACAACAAAGTTTGTTCACAGGTCTTGGGGAGAAACTATTGCAAAAAAAAAGTTGTAGAAAGCCTCTTGTGGCTCTAGAGGGAGCCGAGCAAAGTCGGATAAATTGCATCAAGTGATGTCACTTGAGTCAGAATCAGTTGGGGCTGAAGACTACAAGTCTGAAAATTAAATAAATCTAGGGCTATGGGGATAGAAGTGAGCTCATCAGCCCTCTCTAGCCCGCTCCTCAACTCTGTCTGAGGTTAGCAGCAACTGTCGGACGTCGAGTTGCATCATAGGTAATGTAGACACCAGGTTTTCAATAAAAAACAAAAATATCAACTGACCATAGTGAGTCAGACTGTGTAATAAACATTCAGTGCTAAATTGGTGCAGTTATTATTTAATTCCCTAAAGGTAGATTACTACAAACGCGCCAGTCGACCATTCTCTTGGTACATTTTGTTGAAAAACAGTTTTAAGCATTGCGCAGTTTTTGCAGTGAAGACTTGTGTGCATTTTATTTCTTTCACGCGTTTCCAGTTTTTACAGCCTGTTTGAACTGTTGCAGTTGTCAGTAGCATAGGTTTACAGTTGGGAATATGATTTAGACAACTCTGAGAGGCTCAGACTACAGAAAGCAACTCAACTTTCTCAGTGCCAAAACCATAAAATCTGAGTGTTTGTCATCTGAAAAACACTGAGCACCAGAAAGCAACAGCCAGTGGGTGTTGACCCAAAGCCAAGGAAAGAAATACAATAATGTGCATTAAAAAAACAATTAGTTTTTCTCTTTGATGAATCCTTGAGACATATTTGACCACTGACATCGATTTTGGTTTCCAGCAGACATCACCCTCTTGTAACGCTGAGTGTCAGTAGGTTCTCAGACTCAGTCGTTCCTTGAATGAAAGTTTTTGCACTTACATTGTTTTATGCAAATGTTCATTAAATGTGTCAGTGTTTCCTGAGCTTTACACACACACTGTGCTGTAAATTATATCTTCATCATTAGGGGAGTCCACGTGCTGCTCCCTGTGGGTGACACAGTCAGTCAGTACCTCAGTCATGTGCCTAGTAAATACAACAAATGTAAAACAAAAAATAAATATAGATGGATAACAATCGTAAAAACATCTCACATGTTTGACTTTTCGTTGCTGAAGTATATGTTTGCATAGATTAGTTCTGTTGCTCCTCCCTGACATTCTTGTCCCCCCTGTGATTGGTTATCACAGATGAGCCAGTTGACATAGTCTGTATTCTGGGTACAGTCAAAGAAATAACACAAGGTTAATTAGTGTAGAACGATGTCCCACTTTTATCCACACATCAAAAACAAAGTCTGTGCGCTCTTATCTGATGCACATCATCATACCTTACATTTGGCACTTAGGATGTGGGTTCAACTTGCCTTTAACCTGCTTAACTCAGTTGCAAACAACATCTGTGCAATTGGCAGCCCTAATTCTAATACTAGAGCGCACTGTATATCATGCATGCCTTGTAGGGCTGGGCGATAAAACGGTAACAATAATTATTGTGATATAATTTTCCTTTAAAAAATACAACAAATGAATGTGTAATTTAATTCATTTGAATCACAAACGAACCAAGACTTTCTATTAAGATATTTATTTTGTTGAGGAAAAAAAAGAACAATTTTATCATTATAATAGTTTTGAATGTTCTTCAGATTTGTGAAGTAATCCACTGTTTGGCAAGTGTTTGTCATGTTCTGACCATGAAGAATAGTTTAAAAACTGGTTTCGTCAACTTTCACTCAGGAACATCTGCCTATAAATTTGAAAGGAATAATGATTTGACATTTATCTTGGTAATTTTCAATATTGACTGTTATTACATAAAGCCATGAAAAAACGTCAGACTGCAATAGAACATGGAAGAGTGAGCTAAACTGTCAGTAATAACAGAACCACCTGTATGTCTTCCTTGCAGTCTGTTCTTGGTTCCCATGTTCTTTTTTTGTTGAGTCTGAAAAAGATAAACAGAATCGTGATCATGGCTATTAAATATAATGAAGGACCTCATTAGCAATCTGTCATACTTCTGCCGCTTCAAGTCATAGTGTCCTTTGCCGACAGGACTTACATGATATCAGTAGGCTACGACAAGGACTTCACCTGAACATAACTTACTTCATTTAGTATGCATGTCTGTATTTGTTTGCCTGGGAGTGCACATGCACTTCCCAGCTGTTCAGTGTCAAAGGAGGAAATCTACTACTTAAAACAGGCATAACTTTCTCAAGGCACAACCATTTATTTTTGCATGTTTGTGGGAAGATGTATGTATGTGCTCAGTTAAAGTGATGGCCTTTTGGCAGACAGCCATAGGTGGCTTTTATGTTAATGTTTCTCAGGGTTTCAATACATGGCAGAACATGTATGAGCTGCATGCTGTTGCCAGTGAGCTTAAAAAGTTCTGATAGCTAAAAGAAGAGTGCAGGTGCAGCCTTCACATTTATCCAAGGCATTCAGATCAGACTTGGGCAGTTTAAAGTGATACGAAAAAGGTTACAGGGTCCAATCGAGTAACATTGCTGTAGTGACTTTTACGTAACAGTGACCAACAGGGTGCTCATTCAGACATGAGACCAAAATGTTACATTGTGGTCAGCTTACCTTCTGACGGCGATAACAGTGGTCCCAATCAGAAGCACGGCAACAGTAGGAAAGAGAAGTACATCTCTGGTAAATGTTGCCCAATATTCTGTGAAACAAAGGTAGTGTGTTTAAATCAGTTGTTTGTTTTTTTACACATTCTGCAGTGGGGTCTGTGGGATCCCAAACAATGATACAATAAAGTCAACGTCAACAAAAGGGTTCACCTTTTAGGATCCGTATAAATAATACAAACTACAATCATCATGATTTAATCACTCGCTAAACAACACAAAGACACTAAACCACCATCAAAGTCAACCATATTAACCTACATACCTTTCATCTTTAAAGTGACAACAGAGGAGTTTTGACTTCCATATCTGTTGGTGGTGCTGCATAAATACTGGCTGCCATCATCTGAACAACACAGGCTGGCGTCCAACAGCAATAACATCATCATCATCTATTTTAAACCAAGTATAATTCTCCACTGGGGGGTTTGCACGGCTGCTGCAGATCAGGGTGATGTTGCTGCCGGCGTTCACCTCCATCGATGGTTTGACAGACACTGACGTGTTCTTTGGGCCATCTGAAAAAAACCCAGAAGCTGTTAACTGTCAGAAATCATGCAGCAAACTCTCTAATCAATTATTTTGGCATTTGAGTGTCCCACCGTACTGTAGATTTCCTTTTCATTATCTAAATCATAGTTTTCATGTATTTCTCATTCTGTAAAGTGTTCAACTTGTGTCCTGTACTCACATTCAACATCGATATTTAGGACTGCTGAAGTTGTTCCTGGGTGTGTCTTTAGAGAACAAGTGTAGGTCCTTCATTTGCGGGTTCCCTGTTCTTAAACCAGGTGAAAGCAGATGAAAGGTTACCGGTATCGCAGCCGTTTGTGCAGGTCAGATTCATAGAGTCTCCTTCTTCGTTGTTCCGTTAGGTTTTGTCACCATAACTTTCAAATCTAGAAGAGCAAAGTACTGCTTCAGTTTCAAACTTCGGGGGGCTGCAAGTCAAGGTTATCTAAAAACAAAGAAAACAACTTACCAACAACCTTTAAATTTGGGCTAACATTACCAGGCCGTCTTTCTTGGTGGTAAATCTGAGTGTGTATTTTCCTGCATCATTATGCTTCACTTGGTCTATTTTAAGATAACAATTGTGATGTTTATCACCAATATACTGAAATCGTGCAGTGACTTTTCTTAAATAGCTGTCAAAAAATGAAACAACCTCTTTACTATCAGGTTGTCAGGATGGTAAAATGAACAAGGAATGACAACGGACGAGCCTTTGACCGCACAGATACGTTGCTGTTGATATTCCACATTCGGCGTATTGCAGAGA
Organism: Micropterus salmoides; assembly: GCF_014851395.1. Taxonomy (NCBI): domain Eukaryota; kingdom Metazoa; phylum Chordata; class Actinopteri; order Centrarchiformes; family Centrarchidae; genus Micropterus; species Micropterus salmoides. The sequence continues at coordinate 20,042,079 of NW_024040041.1, forward strand.
AGACCTGAAAGAGATAGATTCACTTATACACCTCAGGAATTTTATCATTTGGTTAAAACATTAAATGAGATGTAAGTGTTGTACTTACCAGCCACAAACAGTGGCATGAGTGTCATTGTCAAGTTTCTGTGTTCTATGCACATGTTTCCAGTTACATTCAAATCATCAAGTTTGCAATTGATGTGTAAGACTGCAGGAAATGTTGATGTTCTATAATATAGTGAGTGGGTTTTAGCTTTATCTGCTTCTTAACGCCCTAACAAAGTTCACAGCCTGTGAAATTTAGGTCACATATACCACAGTCAGTTCGCCGCTTCAGTTCAGAGAAACATGAAACCGGCCCCTCTATGAAGAAAACCTGTGTCCTGTGCACATGTCTGGTACTTTGTTGTGGTCAAAGCGCAGTCAGATCAGAGTTGGCACTCTTAGACTTTATGGTTTTCATTAAATTTGATGAGACAATGTACCGACCAACTGTCACCATGTGTGCCATTTGGTACTTTTAATAGTTGGTCACAAGAAAAGAATAGTTTAACTTGTGAACGTTCTCTTGGCCTGCACGCTCTTCAATGCGCCAAACACTGACATAGCCTATACATATATTAAAAAAAAACAAAAAAAAAACAAAGAGCTGATGCAATCACTGTAAAATGAAACCTAGGAGCTTGTTTTTTTTATGTCACTTGCGGCTCAACAACACTTCAACATGCCTGTGATTCGAGTCTGAATGAGTCACCTGTGTACACATTTTGGGAGTACTTGTACATGTTTGGGTACTGTCACACTGCCAATATTTATTGTAGGCTATAAATCTCTATGAATGAAGAATTATTTCATTTAAAGGCAATAGTATCAGTTACCCTAAATTCACTAGGCATTAAGACTTATTAGACTTTCATTGGAATATTTCCGAACTTTTTTTAGAAAAAAAAAAAAGATTTCATGACAGAATTGATGCCTTTATGTGGAACATTTTATGATAAACGATGATAGACACATTTCGGGCAAAGCTCGCCAGGAGGAGTTGATTATTCTGGAGGTGTGTGAATGGCCCACTCCAGGGCAGTTTTCCTTGACGAAATTGGGGGACGGTCAATAAGTCCATATAAAGTAGACTCTCACAGCGAGGATACAAGCAGCGAGCGGTGACAACGAGGACCAGTAAGACGTGCTAGACATGGAGATGCTCGCTAAACTCGTGTTCCCCATCGTGATAATCTCCGTGCTGGTCGCTTGCAGTCCGGCGGAGGCATGGTACAAGCAGGTGGCCGGTCCAAGTTACTACTCGGTGGGCAGGGCGTCCGGCTTGCTGTCCGGTATCCGGAGGTCACCATACGTCAGAAGAGCAGAGCCGGACCCGTCAGACAACGGGGAGTCTGCGACCAACAGCGTGTTTGAAGTAACTCCGCAAAATTCCATCCTGAAGACAATGGTCAGTGCTCATCGATTTGATCAAGGCATTATGGGTGGATAGGATTGCAATTAGGCTAGGTATGGAGACTTGTAGTTCGCGCACAAGCGCTTTTTGATCCATGTTTAAAGTCTGTTTTAACTTTTTTAGCATTTTTTTTCAGCTATTGGTTTCCTTTAACTAACAGTCTGAAAACAACTCCCCCCATCATCGCATTCAGTAGTTTAGAATGAGCTCCGGCTATAGTTTGTTGTAGCTCTTAGCGCATTAAGACTAAACACGTTGCTTAAGGCTTATGGTGACTTCAGTCAGGACAGAACTGTCCAGTCAGCACCAACGATTCACTGCACAAAATTGTAAAGAAACCAGGATTTATAACAACGATGGTCTTGGGATTTACACTGTACAAAGATTTATCAGATCCTTTACCCACAACAATATAATTCCACTTAGTTACAAGTAAAAGTCTAACATTCATGACCATTGTGAAATTAGATGATTTAGCTTAGTACTATATTCATGGAGAATTACTGATAGATATAAGTTACGCATTTTTCTGTATCTGCTGGAGATCGTGCTAATTTTAACTACTCCACATAATTTCTGGGTAGGTTACATAATAATGCATCACACCTTATACATTCTTTATATTGTGTATATAAAATCTTAACCCACCAAGTTACTAGCAAGTACAACTTTCATTAATCTAGTGAAGTACAAAGTGCAGTATTCCCTCTGAAACGAAGTGGAGAATAAAGTAGCATAAAATGGAAACATTGATGTATACTAGAAAGTTGTGCTATTGCGTGTAATGCATTTTCCTATTGAATTTGCTGTTATGACATGACAGGGGACAGGGACCTATTGGGGTGATGTCCATACAAATTCAGTTGTAAAATTCTCTGCAGGAATATTTGCTGGGATTACAAACTAATGTAGGTTAATGGCATTATTTTTCTGTTTCTCTCCCACCAACAGCCTGTTTGTATCAAAGACATTACACCAAACCTGCAGAGCTGTCAACTGGTCCAGGAACTCAAAGGTTCATTTAAGTGCAAAGCAGAAGTCTTCCTCTCTCTGGACTTCTCAGACTGTGCAAGAGACTGAGCTGTATACCCGGCAGCTGGGCTGGATAATAAAGCCTACTTCTTGAAGGCCTGACTCTAAAATAAAAATAAAACTGTTCATTTCTCTAACTTCATGTTTAACATTGGTGTTGCACTAGATGGTAGACCTGCTATTTTTAGTTTACCATTTCACCAATTTATTTATTGATTTTATGATACATGTATTAATTTTAATCTGTAAATGTATCAAGTACATATTTGATCTGAGTTTTCATTAATAAATGAATCATATTGCAGCCCCTTGTTGAAATTACTGAATGCAAAACACATTACAGTGTAATGATTTTTCTTCTCATCTACACCGATAGCAAAGAATCCAGCAAGTGATTTAGTTAAGATAAATGTCAAACACATAACTGAACAATCAAACTGGTAATTAATTCAGTTGTTGGCGATTTAGAAGCATTAAATGTGTCAAGAGAAGATTTAAACCATGAAAACACTGACTAAAATGGGTGCATTTTTCAAAGTTATAACAAATACATAAACATTTTATTTAAAATATTTTAAAATAAATTGGGGAAAGTGCAGTTTAAAGAACTTTATTATTATATTAAGCTGCATAAATAAGTTTAAAAAAAAGTTTAAAATGACTGCACTGAGTAACTAAAAACTACTAAACAGCCTTGCTGAGACTTTTACAGCAACTGGACAGCTATTAGGTTCTCCTTGATAGTCTGCTCTATGACCATGTGGAAGACCACCTGTATGTTACTGGTGTCTATGGCAGAGGTGAAGTGGTGGTACACGGGTTTGTCAGGACTGCTGTTACATGATGAGAACATGGCAGCGATGTGCTGGGCTGCAGCATCCACATCACCATCTGCTCCTGGATGGGGATGAAAAATGATAAATACATCTCTTACTGAGATCAGTAATGTGAGGAGTTGGTTTCAATACTGCCGAAACTACATTGTCGGTCTAGTTCATTAAGTATTGATAAAACGAAACACTGGCTTCCAGTGAGAATCTGGACTGTAAGTTTTCCATCTCAATACCCCAATAAAAACATGACCGTTTGCTTCTCAGTTGCTGTGAATGAGTCTGAAATATGTGTGACCATGATCTACCCAGAATGAATGATATGTAGCAACAGAGGACTGTGTGTGAATACTTTGACAACATCAGGCCAGAAGGAATTCTGATTACCCAATGGACAGCAGGGATGCAGTCAAGACACCATCCAGCAAAACAATAAAGAGACATACATACAAACAATTCCATTCCATATAAGATTTTAAATAAATCATGTCAACTCTGGAGTAGTAAGAGTTGAGCAAGAACTGGAGTATCCCATGTCAGCAGTATATACTTCAGTTTCATCTTCACCAATGTCAGTTTCTCAACATTGGGGTAGTTGCAATGTAAATGGGAGATTCCCAGGACCGATATTGTATTTGTTTTGTTTTTATTAAAGATTAACAAAATAGGTTTAACATCCATCATGTGTTTATATTCAGATTCACAGGGAAATTCATCATACCAAAAAATATAAGGCAGTCATCTCCTACATACCTTTATAACCAGAAAGGTAAAATCTCAAGTGTCTGCCAGAGAGTAGGATCTTCTCCCGGAAAAGGTCAGTTTTGTTCATAAGCAGAATCTGCGAGAGAGAGAGATGAAAAAAAATAATAGCGATCCTTTTCAAATAACCCTCCAGTTGATACCTTTCAGTGCAGTTCCTCACAACATGTCTCATGGGTTTAAAATGTACCACATTCACAACACCTAGTACCAAGTATCTGTAATAAATAAAATAACTCTGGATGGGGATTACACACACACACACACACACACGTACGTGCTACTGACCAACAACTTAGTCATCCATGCTGATGTAAATATCCCCACAAACTCACAAGATGAAATAAATTAAAGTAATTACACAGAGTGTAAAACCGTGCTCGCAGCCAACTTACTAAGACAGAAATTACCTGCCTTAAATCTCAATTAGACTTTTTAAGCCAATTATGTATGTCACACACAGTCAACACCAGTTTGTGTCATTTCTGCTTGGCATGAATGATTACCAAGAGTCACTCAGTGCTTTAGTCACCTCAATACATTTAGATGAGCTTTAAAAACAGACAGTGTGTGCATAAGACACAGGCAGAGGTCATCAAAACAAAACTCCAAATTGATACTATATTGTATTTTAAGCACATTCATCAAAAATAAACTTACCAGCGAGGTGCTCCTAAAGACTGTGTTGGTGCAAATGGATGTAAAAAGTTCAAGACTTTCCTGCAGACGATTCTAACGAGGGGACAAACGGAAAAGTAGAGATAGATGTAGTTTGCAATTAAAGACATCAAAATCTCAGTGTCCATTATGCCGAGAAAAGACATTACATTTCATTTGTGATTACAATCAATTACACTTTTTCATAACATACCCCAGAAGAGCTCTCCATCAGTGTCCTATCATAGCTGCTGAGGGCCACAACAAACAATACAGCCTGAGTACAGTCAAAGCAGCTGAGCCACTTCCTCCTCTCACTACGCTGGCCGACATCATACAGTCTGTCAACAAATAAGCAAAACAAAATCCATTTATGCTTTATTCACCCAGGGAGTCTTCTGCTCTTCCACTGGATAGCCCATACCCTGCAGAGACTGGTCACAGGAATAAATAGTTGTAGAAAAGGAATAAAGTTGTTTAAGTAAAAATATTACATGCAAGTTAAATCTAAATATATTCCCTTAAATTGATGCCACTAGTCTTTTGAAAGGCCTCACTAATCTACACCAGTAAAGATTTTTTTTTTTTTTTTAAATTATCTTATTATCATCATCAGGCAGTATCTGTTATATTAGGGAATAGCATTACATTCAAACCCATTTCAAATATTGGGGCAATCCATTTCAAAATCCGATCTGGCACTAAGTGAAGCTGAGGGTCTTGGTGACACAGGTAATGAGTTCCCACTTGGACGGACAGTCTCCAGGTGCATGATTGCGGTACTCATGTCAGACGTAATGAAGCGTTTATCCCCTGGGTCAAGAGTCAGCTTTAAACAAGCTGGTGGACGATACGCATTAACTGTGGCATCTGACAGCTGGAGCTTCAACGCTGCAGGAGCGAAAATCATCACTCAAGGCTTTTATGGGTTTTTTTTTTCCAGGTTTAGTGGCAGAGCAAGATCAGACCTGAAAACTGGTATAACTCACAAGACCTGAGGAAATAATGGTATTTAGCAGAATCAGCCCAAGAGATCTGACTGAAGCAGTTTCAGCCATGCTTAGCTACAGTTTTGCAAGTTTTCAAGAAAATATAAAATTTTTATTTATTATTATTAAAAAGTTTTTAGTAAGCAAGATAACCTGAATAATCAAACATACTATTACTACTATTTACATGGTCTTCCAAGTTTGGCTGGTTTATTATTCTGTGCCATCAGTATGGAAACCATCCTTGAATACCTTGAACCACCTCCATACTTTGACTACAATTCTAAAACATTATACCTTTGCAGATCACCATGCATCAGTTTCATCTTGAGATTGAAGAAAATGTTACCGTGTATTGCAAGGATTTCTAAATGTCACAGCTACAATATTATGTTTTGTTGCATGTAAATTGTCAGATTCAGAACATTTCATAAAGTGAGGCAGGGTGACTAACATTTCTAACCTTGAAGCTACAGCATATGCAATATTCACAAAGTCCTGGTCTGTATAGATTCTATTCCTCACAGTGACCCATACAGCGAATGCTGTCAGATGGTTTATTACTCTGAAAACAAATGTTTAAAGGGAAGAGGAGGGTGGGGTTTCAATATTTCATTGCTTTGCTTCCTCAACATTTATATTATTCTTGGAATAACCAGACGTGGTGAAGCCATCAATATTTCACGACAGAGTCATGCCCAGTCAGCCTCCCTCAGCTTTCATCAGGGACCCTTCAAGAGTTGGTGGTGAGCCTCCAGAGGCTCAACAAGCTGCTTTCCTGGACAGCAGCACGTTAGTGTTTTTATGTCAGTGAACAGTAACTCTGAAGGAGAAAAAAAAATAAATAAAAAATCCACATCCCAAACTCTTAAATGGACCGTGAAATGTTTTTTTGTTTAACCCAAATTTGATATCATAGTCGCCATTTTTAAGTTATTTATTTATGGTTGATCAATTCCATGCTCTCTCCCTCTTACGCTATGAACTGTCCAACAAAAAGGAGACAAAAATGCAGAATTACCATAAAAAAAGAAAAGAAACTACACCTTTTAAAGAACTTCAAAGCCTTCTTATTTACATGCTTCCGTTACCAAGCAAGCTAATCACCAACACATCCAAATGTCACCACCGTGCTCATGACACGCCTGTGCATCTGCACACCCTGGTATAACACGTAACAGGAGCAAAATGGAAAAAAACCAAAAAAAAAAAAAAAAACACAACTTTAAAACTAGCAACACATTCCAGGGAATATCTGCTACACCACCAACAACTTCCTTTTATGCATCTACACACATTATACCGTTGTTTATGCATCTACAGGCACATACGGAGACACATTATGCACCATATAGCCTACAGTCTAGTAATGTTTTGTGTATGTGTGTAACTGCATGCTTCTGGTTTTAGTGTCCATCTCTAACTGCACATACTGCGGTGAGTGTCTATGCAGAGATGTCTCCTTGGTTGCATTAAATGTTGCTTTCAGGTTTAATATCTAGCTTAAAATGAAAAATGTCTTTAGAATTGGATTTTCAAGCGATTATGTATATTTAACAGTGCTATAACATCAAAAGCTTGACTGTTCATGCAAAGGTATAAGATGCAATGAGTACAGTTGTCCCTTGAAAGTAAAGGAAGATGAAATATTGTTTTAATATTAACCATGCATATTCAGGAATTCAATTGTCTCCATCATAAATGAAAAATGTGATTTCAGGGAGCTTTCAGTGAACCCTAATGTGAATGATTTAAGACTTCAGCTTTATGAAGTCAATACACAGCATTATGTTGGCACGGGTCTATGTCATGTGCAACCACTGCTGAATTGACACTGCTAGTTTTACCAAAGTCTTACCGAAAGATCATTTCATTTAGGTGAAACTGCGTCTCAACGATTCCACAAGTCCTCACTCTCACTCTCAGAACATCTGTCTCAGTGGGAACGTATTTGGGAGCGATGATTCGACTCATGTTCTCAAAGAAACTGGAGAGGGAATAGGAAGAGAATTAGAAACATCACTAACTGATGAGACTATAACATTTCCATAAGCAAAATTGTGATCAGATACACATCCTGTGTTTGTTTGCTAGCTCTAGTTCTTACCAATATCAGGCCAGGACACCTTTGGGCTTTTTAAAATGGAAGTTGTGACATGATGTTTTTAGGCTTTATGACACGGTTTAATGGAATTTGATCATTTTGAAATAGCGGTAAAACTTAACTTCTCACTGGCACGACCAAGCTTCCCTTTCCTTTGAGCAATTACTCAGCTAGTGTCTACAGTTATGGTCAGAAGTTCTTAGAATCACACAGAATGACAAAGTATTGGTTTTCACGAAGTTTGCTGCGTCCACATTTCATTATGGTCAAAGGCTTTTATTGACAATTACATTCAGTTTATGCAGGAGTCAATCGCAGTGTTGCAAGGAGGGACTTTGCAATTAATTGCAATTCATAACATTCTGAAGTATATGCAAATTGCCGTCATAAAAACTGAGGCAGCAGACTTTGAAAATTAAAATTTGTGTCGTTCTGAAAACTTGACCACAACTGTACACCCAGTTGCCAGAGCTAAAACTAATATAACAGCCTACCTCCATGAAGGGTATACTGTTCACTTGTTCAAACTGATTAAGGAGGTGTTGATTCAACGTTACGGTCATTTGGAGGCTGTAAGTTGGAATGACAAAGCATTTATACCTGCTGAGTTCAATTTGACAAATGTCCTCTCAACAGCAGTGACTTCAAGTCAATTAAGCAAGGGTTGATTAGAAAGGATTCCTAAAAATACAGGTTACATAGATATTTAACTTCCTGTAATGACAAATTTCGTTTAAGCAACATTAACCGCTCAGTTCATGCCAAAGCTAATGTCCGAGAAGTCGTTTTATACATTGGTGCCTTCAGGTCCAGGTGTAGTCAAGTGTGTCACGACTCAGTCTAATCCAATATTTCTGGAGGGAGAAATCAATGTGGGGTGAGTGAGAAAACTGAAAGAGTGCTAGCTGAGTTTTATATCATCCTCCAGCTCCCAACCTTATCGAGTTCCAATAATGAAGCTGTCACATGCTCATCTTTCTCAGTCTGGCCGGTTGGAGTACGTTTTCACTTGGCAGACCACCTCCCTGTTCCCTCAGAGATAAGGACTCCTACTCAGTCCATTTAAAAGATTAAACTTACTGAAAAGAAAAAAAGAAAAATCCAACTTCAAAAAGACTACACGCAACTGCCACAGGTCACAGTAGATAATTTTGTGTTTTGTAAGCGATGCAAATTCAAGTAGCGGCTTAATCACAAACACCAAAAGGCATCTTAATTTGAGCAATGCAGGTAGGTCATTCAATTAGCAGCGGATAGCTTTAAAGAGGTCTGACGATCACCAAGTTCTGAGTGTTATTTTCTGATACCTACTTAATGTGCCAATTTCCATCTTGTAATTTCCTATATTTCCCAGAATACTTCTTAAAAAAGAAAGCCCACTAAAAACTGAGCCTCACCTCTTGTGCTGCATTATAAACACTGAAGTTATTTAACATTAACTTCAGTGTTTATAATGCAGCACAAGAGGTGAGGCTCAGTTTTTAGTGGGCTTTCTTTCTTATTGTTTATACTCCGCTACATTTCAGAGTGGAATATTGTACTTTTATGTTATTTATCTGACAGCTAGCTCGCTCATTCATTATATATATATATATATATATACACACACAAAAAACAAAACAAACACTGTACTTGAGTACTACATGTTTTAAAAAATGCTTTAAAAAGTGGATAAAGGGGCAGGTAATTGTTTTGAGAATTGTACAAAGAATTGTAACATTTTGATAAATAAAATCACTTCATAGTTGGCATGAAACTAAACACCCAAAACAATAATGCCATTTAGAAAAATGTATTCCACCCCGCAGTGACCAACGATCCCCACTTGAGCTGATGATACAAACACAGACTCAACAAATTATATATGCAGAGTAGTGTGTTCAGATTTAATGACACTGTACAGGCTGCTTTTTTATTATTCAAAAAGGGCACAACAGCTAAAGGACAGCAACTGGAAAAAACAGTTCCGTCTACATAAATTTAAAATATCCCACACAGAGAGAGGTAGGGGTGTGTGTGTGTGTGTGTGTATACTGGCTGTATTCCAATAACTTCTGCATGGACATAATTTGCAGTGAGATGTATTGTGGGAAAATGCAGTTAAATAAAAAGCGTCAAGTTAAAGCTAATGCTACAGATTCAACCAATCCTCTACTGCAATTCCCCCCTAACTTGTAGCTTCATACATATAATGCTATTTGACTTCTTACTCATTAAAACAAGAAAACCCGACTCTTTCATGTCTGTTTCATCTCCTCCACCCTAATTCCCACCTTGCTGGATATCTGCAAACAGTGCTTTTTTTAATTTGGTGCCAATTAAGCCTCCCATTCCACAAATGTCACAGGAATCATTTCCTGAAGATGAGTTATTCTCAGCACTTGCTGTACTGTTGCTCTGTATTGATAAGATGTAACGACACCTTTCTTACTGGGCAATTTCCCTTGACATTTCCAGTCAGTTAGTCATAATTGGGGGCGGTGTTGTGCAGCATAGATCACTTAAGGTCACTGTACTCACTAGAGTGCCGAGTCATTCAGCCCGAACTCGTAACCTCTGGCCGCGACTGCTCTCACCCCTTGGTCAGCCCAAAGTGCACAGAAAGCATGAGCCACAAAAGGAAGCAGCTCCTGGTCGTCCCCCAAACACTGACTGCAGGACAGGATGGAGCGGGCGTGGATCTAAATGGTGCAATAGATCATCAGAACAGGGCACTTTACATTTCTATACAAAGTACAGGACAGTAAATGTGTGAATGTTTTCTCCTCCAAAAGGTAATGCACTGCAGACTGCCTGCAGGTACAAACAGATCAATACATCTTATGCCTTGCAAGATCAGAAGACTTATGACCACCAGTCTCTATCAATCATCTCTACCGACTACGTGTGTTGTATACAGATGAAAGACTGACATCTAGTGTGATAAAGAGGGGCTGCAATGAAAAGCGGGATTCCCGGATTAAAGCGATTTGATGAAACTGTCTCTCAACAGGACTCTTGATCACTGCTTATCACCTTGTTGTTCTTGTTAGCAAGGTTAATTCTCAGCATGCCCATTCCTTGTAGAACAAACTTCATAGAGGTCAGCAGGTTGTCTAGCACTGCGGGCTGAGGAGGGAATGACAGCAGACATTTTGTCATTTAAACTGATGCTGCTGTCTGTGATGCAGAAAGTTGTTTTTTGGCTCAAGCAGCTTTAATATTTCTGGGGTGACAATAAATGCTCCATTTGCTTCACAGCCGCCCCGGTACCTTGAAGCTGATGAGCTCCTGTTTGGAGAAGCCGTGACTGTGGATTATCTTCATCTGTTTGATCAGGGTGCTCTTTCCGCTTTCTGCTGCTCCTGAGAGCCAGAGAAATGTTTTCACTTCAAAATGTCAATACTTCAGTGACAAAAGGCACTTAGATTACTGTAGTTTAACTAACCAAGCATGAGGATTTTCACCACATTCATCTCAGTCCTGGAATGTTCACAAAGGTCGTGCTCTATTTTAGAGCTCTGGAGTTTAGCCTTTTTACCCTCCTCTGTGATTTCCTGGTGAAGGCACATTCCCATACAGATCTAAGGAAGAATTTAATGCTTTCAGAAGCTACCTGGATGCTTTGAGACTATAAATCGCTGATTGCAGAACATGATTGCTATATGGCATTTCATAAATGAGATGCATCACATTAAATGCTTTAGAATATAACACCAACTAAAAATGCATAGAAAGTCCTCAGACATAACAGTTTCCTAAGCACTAGGACTACAAGAAAGTAATATTAATGTTAGTTTTTTATACATTCTTAGTCTGAAGATATGAAACTATAACGTTATGCTTAAAAGAAGCCAATGGTCTATTTAGCTCCCATATTTGTAGGTTAATTAGCGTAATTCTATTAAATTGTGTGACAAATATCCATTAAATAACTTGTAAACAGCCAAAACTCAAAAGTAGTCCATTAAATTAAGAGAGAAGAAGAAACCCTTTGAATGTAAATATGTTTTTCCCATTTTTAATAATACTGACTGAGCATCATTAAGGATTAACCCATATCCATTTAGACTGAATGACACGAAATGTTGCACAGGCCTATTTGAAGCAAATTAAACAGTCTCATTTTGAAATGAGTTGAAAAATTCAATCCATGTACCTGCAGTGGGGCTGGCAGTATACCGAGACAGCAAAACATTGCTCTGCTTTTCGCTCTGCTTTTTGCTCTGCACGCAAGTGTCGCCAGTGTCGCCTGACTCACAGTCTAACAACTGCTAACAAAACGTGTTAGCAAAAAAAAAAACACAAAAAACCCCCCCACTGTGCTAATTAGCTTAATTGGTGGCACGTGCGCAGGGCTTGTCATTTAAACACGAACTGCCTTTCTAGCACGTTTGTTAAACAAAAACCACTGGGGAAAACGCCTTTATTTTGTTGAAGACATATTTAGCTATGATGTTTGAATATTTTATATGCCTAGCTTGATTAGGATAATGTTTAACATGTTTATGAGAATGATGTTTAAGGTGTTTATTGAAAGTTTTCTGGCTCAGCCTTATCACTCTCAGCATGTGGCCTTCACATCTTTGTAGGGAGACACAGACTTCAGAATTCACAAGAACACACACACACACCAGTCAAGAAGTGTTGGCTGAAGGGGAAGTTAGGGTGACCACCATGATCCTAAATTAATTAGACATACAAATGAGAGACATTGAGGTGGATTCTCACATAAAGTTGATAGCACCAGGGTCCGGGCTCCATAAGAGTAACCTAAGATGCACCTGTGTTCATGTCGATGTTAACTCTTTGTCTTATGCACACACTTTTTGCTAATGTGAAGATGATGTCACATTTCAGTCTATTTCTTTATAGATGTTTATGTCTTTAGAAGTGTTGAAGTGCTCCCGGGACCAGCTCGGATACACATGTATTTGCTGTTTTTGTTGATTTGCTTGAAACTGTCACTAAACTTGAGTTAATTTGAGCTTTACTGGAATCTGTGTCTCATTGAAAAGAAGGACAACAGTTCATCTAAGTCTACATAATAGTTAAACCCAAGAGTTTAAAGAGTGACAATGAGGGCCCGTTAGGCCTCTTGCTTGGTCTGAGGTTTATAATCTCCCACAGAACGTCATGTTCATAACATTAGCTGCTTGCAGTGGGGGAATGAAAATGAAAAGTAGCTTACATTTACTCAAGTACTATAACAGTTGAATGTTGTGATATTTCACTAGCATAATTCCATTTCCTGCTTGAAGACATAAAATATTGCTTGCAGGTATCCATATTAATGAGTCACTGATAAATAGAGATACACTGATTGTGGCCATTTTGCACAATTAGTATTTTTAGTTTTGATACTTATACTACTTATACTATATTTTAGCTGTATGTAATATCTTTAATACAGGACTGATTGATTCTTTATTGTGGTATTACTACTTTAGTATTTCATGATGAATGAATGTCTCCAACATGCACCTAATATTGTGATGCTGTAAGAATCAAATAACTAAAATGTTTTCACATTACATCACAATACAAATGACCTTTTCTTCTATAGCCTCTTTTTTTTGAAAAAGCTTACGGAACTTTGCTGGGTACCAATCTACTGCTAAAATAATCTACTCTTAATGGCCTGACATTTAACAATCTCTCTGTGTGACTCATTCATATGTTGCAAAATTCAGACAAATTCTTTTTCTGATCAAAGTTCATTTCTGTGTCCAAAACATTTAACCTTTCATAATGTGACTCATGCACAGCCTGCTCACTTACCTCAGTTACTAAAGAAATAAATTAGACATTACAATCCTTCTACATCCAGGTATTTTCTGTTTTATAGTGAAAAGATGACAAATAGCCTTTCAGATTAAAATGTTATTATTATCAGCAATAGTAAACTGTAGTCCAATCAGTTTCTACAGTAACTGGGTGTCAATAATATACAGATCATAGCCTACACTGAATACATTCCAACTTCACATACAGACATTATTATGCTTTTTAAAACAATATGAAAACCATCTATACAGTAGTTAATGGAGAGGAGGTGATTAAAATATACATCTACAAAAAATATATTATTTAATCCCATTTGACAGACAGAGGTTAAATTGTTCAGGGCTCAATGACAGTAAGAGGCCTATTTCATGATCAAGTCAACACTGAGCATCTGTCATAGTTCTCTAGTTATATTAAGAAAACTAAAGGTTAAAACTAGTATGTTAAAACACTGTAGTGTTCTCTATATTAGGATACATCTAAGGAGTGTAGGTCAAAAAAAAAAATGCAATTGCACTCAAACAGGCCAGGTGTGAAGGTCTCAACAGTGTGCATTTTTTTAAGAGTTAAAAACCTGCTCTACCGATAAAACAGAACAGTTCTGATGATTTCTGAGTCAGTGCAGTCTGATAGGAGCAAGGTCTGATATGTACATGAGGTCCCGTAAGAGTCCATCAAATCGCCAACACATTCTCACGCCCAAACAACCCAACTAAGATGCACAGAAGCAGGGGCATTTTCTCCCCTGATTTTCTAGTGGTTTTGGCATCCTTCATACAGCCTGTAATCACTACATACAGTATATACAAGGATAGATCAGTTGTGGGGCCATGCCCATAGCTGGGCAGAAAGCAGCGACAACCCCACAGAAATAACTAATCAAATCACTTTGTTACAGTTCAGTGCCTACACTTGCCCGTTTTATGTCCAAATCCTCTGATATAATACTTAAAAATAAAAGGTATTTTTCTTGAAGGCAAAAAAAAAAAAAAAAAAAAGTACAAACACAAAAAAAATAGAGATTTTGAAGACATCGATAGCGCCCTTGCTCCCACTTATTTCCATTGTTATGTCCATGATTCAATAGTTAGACATCGGTCTGTGTGATTGCTGACTTACATGAACATGTAGTTGCATATATGCAGAATATATGAATACACAGAAGATCCACACACACACACACACACGCACGCACACACGCACTGTATACCTGATGATCCCACAGCAGACTACGCTGCCCTGGCTATAGATGGGCTGCTGTAAGGACTGCTGTTATTAGCTAGGATCGTGTGTGGAGGGTGTCATAACGTATAAAAGGGCTGATTTTACTGTACATGACTTTAGATTAATTGAGCTTGTCAGTGTTATGTTGTTGCGTAGCTGATGGTGCTTGTTTGGTGCCTTCCTACACCACAGCCCGGGCTCTTTCTTTAGTCTTTTCCTCCTCTTGTTGCTTCATGGCCTGGATCACAGCAATCTCTTTGGCCTCTTTCTTCTGGTTCCTTGCTTCAAATAGCAATCTGAATCAAATAAAGTCATTTGGAAAAGGTGATCTAATATATTTCATATTGCAGCAGTGAGCAAACTATGTCCTATATGTTTTACATTAGAAAAATACAGTTATAAATTTGTCTATTTCTGCCCCACAGCTGTGGATTTTCCTTGCAGTTGACAAGAATGTTGCCTTTACCTGTTTTTAATTATCCTTTGCACAATGGCATCAGTAGTGAGGCTGTTCCCACTGTCAACAGTACGCAGGATACCTTTCCTCCTAGGCTCCTAGATATGAAGAAAATATTGCCAAATGAATAGGATTCCCAATCTCTGTGGGTTACAGTATTTCATGGAGGATTTTTTAAAAGTGTTTTTAGAGTCTTACAGCATACGGGTCAGATCCATCCTTGTCAGGATATATTTCTGTCTTTCCATGGCATACAAGATCCACCTGTGGATATATAAAAAAAAAAAAAAGCGCAATTTTTTTCTTTTTCAATTGCAGAGTACATAATTATCTAGAGGTGAGATAATTGTATTGCCTGTACTTACCTTGAAATGGTCCAGCAAATCTTTTGTGACTGCAAAGGGTGCACCAATCACCACTTCTGACACATACTGTGGAAGGAGTCAAAAATCAATCACACAAAATGAATTGTAGAGAAATAAATAAGATATATACGTGCTATGCACGGGGTTGATGGTGAAAGAGCAAGAAGAAGAACCCACTTGACAAGCCAGGACACTGAGCGTTCTCTCATGAACATTCATGATGGGGTAGTTTTTCCCTTTATAACGGTTCACCTCCTGAAAAATATGAACAAAGACAAAATGTATAACAAAATGTCTACACTCAGGGAGGCAGTAAATCCATCGCACAGATGCTAAAGAGCACAAGGAGACTCACCTGATCAAAGTGCAACCCCACTATAATGTATGGCTTTACGGAGAGCTTATGCACTGCTTCTAGGAAGTCCACATGGCCAATGTCTGACAGGAGCCTGGTCAAGTACTCTACTTAAGTACAATTTTGAGGTACTTTCATTTTATGTACCTTTATATTTCTACTACACTATTTCAGAGGCAAATGTTGTACTGCACTACATCTGTATGACAGCTTTAGTAACTAGTTACTTTTTGGATTACAATTTTTCATACCCCTTGTTGTGGTGGCAGCCCGGCTGACGGTGAGTGTCCTGTTAATTTCTCCTTTTTTGCATTCTGTTTTCCCCCTGCATTTTGCCTGCCTCTCTGTGTCTCCTCTGCTCCCCCTGCATGTGCTCTCCCTCTCTGCTCCTGAGCCCAGCTGACGAGCCACACCTGCACCTCATCATCCAGCTCCTCTGCCTGCCACACCTGCCAGCAATCAACTCCATCCCTGCCTCAAGCTTTCTGATCTTGCAACATCTCTGTTCCCCGTTCTCTGGTTTCCCATTATTAACCCTGTCTGTCTTTCTCCAGGTTCACTCACCTCCGTCCACTGTCGAGTCAGCTGGGCTCGCCTACCTGCCCTCTCCCCTCAGGTGTCTTCCACAGCATCCTCCCGGCTCCCCCTCATGCCTCGCAGTCAGCCTGCCAACACACTCCTCCACCAACCCCCGGTCAGTTCTCCCGTGCCTACTCTCTTCCTCGGTCCCCGGTACCCCCCAGCTCCCTCGTCTCAGCCACCTTGGTCCCACCTGCTCCTCAGCCCCCGGTGTTCCTCGGCTACCTTGCCTCAGCCCCCTCTGCCATACTTGCTCCTCGGTCCCCCGTGCCCGTGTTCCCCTGGCATCCACCTCGCCCTCATCTCCACTTTCTCAAACCCTTTGTTCCCTCAAGAAAACCCGTTTTGTCTGAGCATTGATTTTAAAAAAAGAGGGGGAAAAAAACAGCCATTTTTTGAGTTTGCAAAAGGATACGGAAGAGGTCAAAGGCTCCTGCCACATAGATGATAGTGTCTCCGGGTTGAGGCTCCTGGCCTGAAGCAAACTGGATGATTTTCTGTGAGGTCTGCAGAAACTGAGACACCCCCGTCCAGGGACTGTGGCCCTTCTGACCATGCGAACCCCGTAATCCAGAAACGGGCACAATGAGTACAAAGTGACAGTGTAGTAATAAGACCGACAGACAGACTTCACTTTACTACAGTATGGCCACTGGAGTATGTTAATACCAGAATGCTGCATCATTGCCACCCAGTGGCATGACTAGTAATGTCACCTTTAGTCAGCTCAAAGCTGTCCCACAAAGCCCCCTGCGCATTTATTCAACCCTGGCCAAATTCACAGCGTTTCTCTTCCTTAAATGAGACCACACTATTTAAAACCCCAGCATGCTGACTCTGACTTACTTTCCCCAACCAGGAACAGAAGTGGCATTCACTATTTACTGGCAAGGCCTGCAACTTGAAAAGGTGGGTCCACAGTAAAGGCCTTTGCTTAATAATGGCTGACATCTGGCCCACATTGCAACTCTGACTACTTGAATGATAAAACACTGAAGGAAGAGGAAGCTCAGTTTGGTTTTAAACATACACCAGTTAATAGTTTTGGTTAGAAAGCTGAGGATTTGATACTGACTAGATGATGACCAAAGCATTTAAAAAAGCTGAAAATATGTTCGGTACATACCTTTCCAAAGTTGTCTGTGTGCTGCTGATAGTCTGAACTATCCTGAAGAGAAACGGGGATTGAATCAGGGCTTGCACTGGGTACTGAGGGCATATGGAGAGAAAAAGGCTGTACTCACAATGTTGCTGTGGTGTGCTTTGGTCATCAGTAGCATCCTGCCAACCAGATCCGTGGTTGAAACTCCCTGGGTTCTTTTACACTCTCTGTAACAGCATAATACACACTGTAACATCCTAAGAAACACACACACATGATCCCACCCTGACTGTTATTAAAAGGAAACTCACCTGTACCGCCCTGACTTCTTCACCTCTTCATAGGTGTCTTTCCCGTCCACTGTTAGTGTTATATCATCTGAAAGAAAAGCATACATGACAGACTGCTTTCATTGATTAATAACAGATCCATCAGTGCTCAAACATTAAACTCAGACCTGATCATGACTATTAATCTATTTGTGTCTAAATAATATAATGGCAATATAATGTACCTCCGTGCACACAGAAGTCACAGTTGTACTTGTCGAGGGTCTCGAGGGTCGTGACATAAGGCGCTCCTTCCACGACCTCGTCCACCCATTTTATGGCCCGCACCATCTTGTATCTTTCTTCCTGAGTGAAGACCGGCGGACCCTTGTGCTTCGCAATCTCACCTTGAAAACAAGGATGCATACACTCAAACAATACTGCTGACACACACGAATAATGTAAACTGAAATCAATACAACACATGGACAGAAATCTCCATTTGCATGACAGTCTGATAGGTGACTGACTGCGGCATCACCTTCGTCATTGAGATATAGGAGGGTGAGAGGCCCAATAGCTGCAATACTGTCACAGAAACCCCTCCAAAGTGTGTAGGGCACAGCTGGTGCCTGGCTAGTAGTGATGGGACTGAAGAAAATAAACAGAGGCTGTCCCTGCTAGCAGAATCATGCACAGTAAAGGAGTGAAGAATATCATAATTGGGGATGAAAAAAAGTCATGTACAGACGAGTTAGACCTTTACAAAATCCTTGATGTACTGTAGATATGGGAGGGACAATGTTTGACAGGCAATGTTTCTGAGCCTTACTGTCTGTGTGTACTCCAACGATAAGGTAATCTCCCATGGCCTTGGCCTGTCGCAGCTGGTTGGAGTGGCCATAATGGACCATGTCATAGCTGGGAGGAAAAAAGATAAGAAGAATGAATAAGAATAATTCACAAAAGTCACATGATAGTATTGTGGTACAGTAGCTGCAGGAAAGGACTGTTTTAAAAGCTCTGTTGGGAAAATGAAACGGAGCTAAAGGATCATGCCTCAGCTGGAAGTAATGATGACTGTGAATTGTTTTTATCTTATTTTACCAATAAGGTGGTGTCAATCAGAGCCTCTATTACCCCCACGGTCTCTTACTCAGAGGTTCCTCACCAGCAACAAGAGAGTTTTAACCAGTTTTATCCCATCGACTTGTTGACTTAAAAACCGTATCACAAATGAGAGTGTCCTCCAGCCCACTTGATGTAATACCTACAAAGTTTTTACTGAAAGTAATGGATTCTGAGTTTTTGACAGCTCCGTATCTACTAGTTTGATTATTTTAAAACAGCTTGTGTGAACCCACTTTTAAAGAAACCTGGTTTAGATCCCTCCCTCCCACATAATTTTAGACCAATTTCAAAACTGCCTTTTATTGCAAAGATTCTAGAACAGCTGCTCACTGTACTGGAAAATAACAAATTATTTGAAAAGTTTCAATCTGGTTTCAGGAAGTACCACAGCACTGAGACTGCCCTGCTTAAAGTCACCAATGACCTTTTAATGTCTGCTGATGATGGCATGTGCTCAGTCCTGGTACTACTGGACCTTAGCGCTGCTTTTGACACCACTGATCACAACATCATGTTAGACAGACTGACGCACTGGGTGGGGATCTCTGGTACTGCCCTAGAATGGTTTTCATCCTACCAGTCAAATAGGACGTTTTGCGTGTCGGTAAACAACTATGTCTCTTCGTTCTGTCCAGTTAAATATGGTGTGCCTCAGGGGTCGGTCTTAGACCCGATTTTGTTTTCCTTGAATCTGCTTCCCCTTGGACATATTATCCATAAATATGGTATTTCTTTTCATATTTATGCTGATGACACACAAATGTACTTGCCCGTCAGATCAAATGTCAGATGTCAAATAATTTTCAGACAAAACTCAGACAAAACAGAAATCCTGGTCATCGGGTTCCCTAGTAAATCACATTAAGCCTGTTGCAAAGAACCTTGGTGTCTGGTTTGATACTAATTTAAATTTCGAGCAGCACACCAAAAAGCTAGTGCAATCATGTTTTTATCAACTTAGAAATATAGCACAAATTCGATCTATGTTAACTTTTAAGGACACGCCTTCATCTCATCACACCTGGATTATTGCAACAGCCTTTTCACCTGTTTAACCCAAAAATCTACTGATCGACTCAAGACTGTCCAGAACTCAGCTGCCAGGCTTTTAACCAGAACAAAGAAATATGACCACATTACCCCTGTTTTAGCTTCATTACACTGGCTCCCAGTGTGTTTTAGAATTGACTTTAAAATGTTATTGATCATTTTTAAAGCTCTTCATGGCCTCTCGCCTTGTTATATTTCTGACCTTTTAGTCCCATACACACCAGCACGCACCTTGAGATCCTCGGGCAGAGGTCTGTTGTCTGTTGTATGTTCCAGAGTCTCGACTGAAAACTAAAGGGGACAGAGCGTTTGCAGTCAGGGCCCCGAGGCTCTGGAACAGCCTGCCCGAGAAAAACAGGTCGGCTGAGTCAGTGAACTCTTTTAAGTCCCTTCTTAAAACATACTTTTATAGGAGAGCCTTTCCCGATCTTATTTGACTTTATTTTAGCCCTTTTATTTTATTCTATTTTACTTATTTTATATTTATCTTAAACGTGTATTTTAGTCTTTTCAATGTTTTCTTGCTTTTATCTTGTATTGTTTTTGTATTATTGTCTTTTGGGTATTATTGTCTTTACGCTTGTTAAAGCGCTTTGTAACTTGTTTTTGAAAAGTGCTCTACAAATAAAGATTATTATTATTATTATTATGTGAATTTGATTATTCCTACAGTAATAAAGTTTGGCAGAAATAAAAACTCCAGCCTCCACAATGTGTTTTAAGTTTTAAGTTCACACTGTTTCTCAAAGTTTTAAAAAGAAAAAGAAAAGACAGCCTTAACAGTCAGGTGTCCGGGTGTGTTTTACACCACGTACAGTAACTTGATTAAAACACTGTGAAATAAATGAAAAGGACTACCTGGACCATAGACCAGTAGACTTTTTAGTTCATGGGCTAAAACGCGCAAAACTACCAGTATGATCTTTAATTCATATTCTGATATTATCGAGCCACCAATGCAATCCATACACTTCATGTGATCTGCTAGATATCTCATCAAAGTATGAAGATAAAAGAGTCAACAGCACAGTGTGTTTTTCCCTCCCTCTTCACTCCACCCCGGCTATGATACCATCTGTAGATAATTAGATTAGCACAGATTGGAGAATGAGATTGTAACATGGTAATCTTCCATAGTAATAGAGAACAGATGGGCATTAGCCTTCCATCACTATTACTACTCCCGACAGCTGATATCAATCTGATAATCTTTCTTTCTGCTCCACTTTGAAAATCATATTGACATCTAATATGCACAAAAAAGAGAGTGTTCTCTGACTGACTAAAGTGACTGCAGGTTTACTGAAGATGTACTGAGTTTATTAGGATCTGATCACAGAGTAACTGCTCATTTTCATTTAGTGACAGTAGTTACTTTAACCACAGGCAATTCTGTGCAAATTCAGCAATTAACTTCAAGAAGCGCAACACTGACAACATAATGACGCCTAATGTGAGAAAGCAAAACATTAAATTTGGCATCTGTGTCCTCTTTAGCATATTATATTACACGTCAGCACTCTCCGGAGTCAGGTGTAAAACAGCACTATAAATAGCATCCCTCAAAAATCTATACAAAAACAGATGAATACAGCCAGCCACAACAGTAACAGAATCCCATGTTGTTTGCAGCCACGGGCCATGCTAATGGCAGACAGCATCAGTGCCTTGCTGTGGTGTCACTATACACAGCCGGACTGAAAACAGGCTGGATTGCACTAGAGCGTATTGTAATACAAAAACAACTATAGCTAGACTGCAGGGCTTGTCTATCTGATTCAGATATATGCACTACTTCAGCAAACTGTGCAAAGCTGAACTGTGACACGAGGCCTGTTGTCAAGGAATCTCCTCAGAAACCAGGGGGATTTGCTGCGTGCATGTCTTGGGCTGTCTGTCTGCTGAAATAGGTTACACATGTGCAGGCTCTGAGGCGATAGTGCAGGGCCAGAAGAATGTAGTCAAGTGGGGAGCATTTGGAGGTGAATGAATAGAGAAGAAAACTCTGACTTACATTTGACCAGGAGGCTGCCTTTGGGCTGTTGTACCAGCTAGATGCCCGACATGTGTTACAGTATTGCTCGTGTATTTTTTATCAGGGATCATGACAGTATCACCGTGGGGATGATGAAACATTAATTAGCCTGTGTAGAATGTTAGCGGACACCCAAACAGCACCTAAGCTTCTCAAGAGCATAAACAGACAGACAACTGTGTACACGCTGATAGAATACAATGGGCAGGAATGACAGGAAGTGTAGGGGAAAAAACCGTTAAGATAAACATTTGTGATGTTTCAGCTGAATTAAATGCCATACTGTTTGACCTGATTTATCCAAATTAAAATACCTGAAGATATAGTGCTCAGATAAGCCTGAAATAAATGGGAGACACCCTGTTACTTCATTAGGCGTTGAATAGCATGTTTATGGTCTTGTTCAGATACACTACCCCAGCAGACACACAGTGAAAGTGGACTTTACACTCTTCCTTGATGATGCGCCTCTAGCAAACGATCTTTAACCCCTATCACCTCTTGTCAGGGTGACGAATAAGAAATGAAAGCGTCATTGTGTAGAGAAGAAGGGGACGTCTCAACAGATGAGGCGACTGTGCTCTTTCTTTGGAGTTTTCCTCACATGCTGCTGACATCACTGGACGTCAGCAAGGCTGCGGTGGTGTCCAGAAGGGGCTTGGAGTAACAATGCGCTTAGTGACAAGGCACGGCTGCACGATCTACAGTGGCCGGAGCACGTGTGGGGCGCAGGGGTTAGAGGGGTTAATGACATGAGCTCTGTTGGCATTGGCTCTCTTTGGATGCTCACCCCACCGTTTAATATTCTGGCATCCCAAATATTCTGCAACATTCCATCAAACCGCGGACAGGCAGCCACACCTAAATGGCAGGAATTCTACCAGAGTAAGCCATAATAATCCCGGCCTTCATACACAGAAATTCAAAACATTTATTTTGCCGCTGCCCCATGGGGCCAGACTCTGTCCACCAAGGCTCGGGGGTTTCTCCCGTAAGAGACAGTTAGGCGTCCTAAAGGGTCAACTCTAGAGCTGCAACCAACACTTACTGTCACTATCAATTAATCTGACGACTAGTCAGAAAAAAGTGAAAACTGTCCATTATCATTTCAAACCATTAATGGTGATATTGCTTTGTTCAACCAACAGTCCATAACTCAAAGATAGTCAGTGTGTGATCACATATGACAATGAAAAGCATAAAATCCTCACATTTGAGAATATGGAACCAGTGAATATTAGGCATTTCTGCTTGAAATGAAATTAATTAATTGTTTATAAAAAATAGTTGGCATTCAATTAATCGATTAATCTTCGCAGCTCTAGTCAGTTTGCCCAGATTTTTGAGATATCTAATCTAAAGCAGAAATAGGCCCGGCTGCCAATTCAATAGAATAGGGGTGAAAAGAATTTTTGTTTGGCAATGTCCCGTTTACTTTTGATAAGCCAAGACCTCACTGTCAACAGTTTTCATTATTTTCTGGTTTCAGCGGAAGCAACTTCCTAATGAGCTCACACTGTGGCATATGGACAGCGTTTCTGGACAAACAAAATTCCATTCGCGCCCATTGTATTCAGGTGACGGCGAATGTCTAACCACCAGAGGTCAGAAAGCCTCTCAAATAAAACCAAAACCTCCTGCATGGCTAGGCTCCAGCATGTCTAAATGGAATAAGGATGTATGCTTTCTGTAGTTTAGGTGAAACAATCTTCGATTATTCGCTTGATTTCAAGCAAAACTGCAGCAACAAAGGATTATTCTGTATCTGATTCTCTACAGGGGAGGCCCGCTTTACTATGCACTCTCTTCAAAGTACCAAGGTGAGGTCACTGAAATATTTGTGCGCTGACTGAGCGCCATGCTTGTATCTGAGATGACACAGGAAAACATTTTCACACCTCAGAAGAATCTAAAACCTTGACCTCCACCTTGGCCGCTTGGCCAGTCCAGAAAACCTGCTCAGTGTGTTAATCATCATTAGGCCTGCCCGTCACATGAAGAGAGGCCGACAATTAAGTGTGTCTGGCACGGCTCATACTACAAACAAGGAGAATACTGTTGTGTGCTGCTGGTACCAGGAGAAGCGTTTTAGTTGGATATCTTTTAGATGTGTTTCTAAAATTATACAGTGGTTTTTGAAAGGCATCCATAAGCCCAAGAGGACAGAGAATCTCCCCAAAGAACCAGGTAAAAGAACATGAACTTTGGACTAAAACTACAGGTTATTACATGACAAGAGCAACAAGCAGAACATAGCCACTGTCACAAATACATGATATTAGACATTTAGCTGTAGGAGGAGAGTTTGGGGCTTTTGTTGCGCATGTTGTGCAAGTGTCACTTTTTCATGGTCAAGCTTGAGCTTCCCACAGCTGCGTGTTCGCATTAATCCATCACCTGTACTGCATTAAAGACTGCGCCTGGCCGAACACTAATATAATTGTTCTTTATTCCATTACGTCATGCTGAAAGAAGACACCCTGTTTGCAAGGGTGTCACTATGGCGCCATGAAAGTAATCCCAAGAAAAGTCAGACTAAGCAAGTTCACGAGTGGCCTGGTTAGCAGGTGGTCTGAGGTGCACAATGTGTAATAGCAACGTTGAAGGTTTGAATCTGAGTGCTTCCACTCCCTCCTTTAAGAGCCATACATGTCACGTGCATGCCAAATACTGTATGCCTACTGGACGTCTTACTGGTGGGTGGATTTCCTAGTGTGTTACTGCAAGAAAAAGTACACTGGAGACGGTTGGAGGCTGTTTTTACACATTTATCATAGCAAACAATGGTGACATAGTGTTTTGTTTTGAAGAATGCTCAAATATTACTTTACAAAAATGCAATTAAAATACATATTTTATACTAGTTAATGATTATACTGTGGAATGACTTAATACTCTTTCATGCATTCATCTTTTAGCAATTATATAATTTATATATAATTATTATAATTATATAATTTAGAGATTATTTTGGTCTAAAAATAAAATCCATGTTATGAAATTGACATGGTCACACACATTTACTCTTTTGTTTGTGCCTGGTGACGATCAATTGGCCTATACATTTAAACATCATCATTATCGCCAACTGAACATGTTCGTGGCAGTATGACTTTTCTTGGTTGTGCCTCTAGGTGCAGTTTTATGGATTATACAATTTTGTTTTAATGGGTTTAACGGGTCCCAAACCTGGAGTAATATACCAGTGTGTTAGTCAAGTGTAAGGAATGCATTTTTTTCATTTATTAAACCAGATACTAATGAGAACATTAAACAAGATGAATACGCATGACCACAGAGTATACTTAGGGCTGGTCATAGTTAGGAGGAGACTCCCTCTACATTATAGTGTTATGATGAATTGCAGTAACAAACAGCAATGTAAAGTTAGTTGTGTAACTGTAATTTTATGTAAACCGCTGCTCCTGCAATACTGCAATTTCTCTTTGGGTTTCTCTTTGGGGATGAATAAAGTATCTATCTATCTATCTATCTATCTATCTATCTATCTCTCTATCTATCTATCCTGATGTTATTATGTAATATGTCTCCAGAGAAGGAAAATTGAGACTAGGATGTCTCAGTACTAAAAGTAATGTAATGTGGCCATTTAAACTGTCATTGTTTCAATAGAAACAACAGAATATGTAGTTTAAAGTTTTGTGCTTCTATATCTGGATAATTAAGAAGCAGTCCTCCTGCCAGAGCTGAGTAACCTGCACCAGGCCTGTCCCGGTGGTGAGGTGTCAGGCTGACACATTCATTCAAACGATGCAAACGATCAGGAGCAACGTTGTAGCATTTTCATTACACAATCAACCACCCGGTAAGTCACTCACCAGCCATCGCACCACACCCGGATTCTTCGCCTCCTCTTCTCCGGACTGCAGGCTGCAGTGCCGGGGGTCGTCCCTGCGTCTTTCCCGGCTGCTGTGTTCACTTGGTGGTGGTGATGCCCGTTCTTGATCATCTTGAAGCTTGGGTGAGTATAATCTCCAAATTGCTACAGAGGGACTCCTTCCAAAATGAGATGAGGTGAACGGGCCGTGTCGGTGTGTGTTCTCCCTTTCAGTGCAGGACAGCCGGTTTCTGTGTCAGCAGCAGCAGCAGCAGCAGCACGAGCGACAGCAGCAGTAGTGCGATGCGCCAACGCCTCCTCCACCGGCGACGCAGCGACGTCGCACGTCAAGTCGGCCAAAGAAAGAGGAGAAACCACGTAGGAAAGGCGCACTGTTCATAAAACCCCATGCAACGCGTCTTTGTTATCAGTGGTTTTATTTTGAAAACCCCAAACGGGAAGATGTGTGTTTACTGTGGTTGCCTTGACACAGGTTGAATCGTACGATGAAGCGCCGCAGCCGACATGTTGTTACATAATAGTGGCGTTTTCCACTGTCATGTGACAATATCTGGATTCCCACAGAAATAGCAGGCTATCTGCCTAAGCTGTCTTTGATGACGCGCCAGTTTGTGTCTGTACATTCACTTCAATTTGCTGCAAGTTATCTCTGTAAAATATCAACCACAATGGAGATACGAACGCTGTACATCCTATTTGATATTGTCTTGGATTGCTTAAATAATAATTGCAATCCACCCGTAGTACATCTTCATCTTAGTAAAGATTGTACTGTTCAATTTTTGTGGACACTCTTGTCAGAGTGTTCCCTGTGATCGTTTAGTGGTGTGGTGTATTGACTGTGCTATAATTGAAATGTGTGTGTAATCTATAGTAGGCTAAAACATGACTAACGCACATGCCAGTGTCAACAAAATCTGAACTCACAAAGATTCACTGCATTGTTGTTTGTACAGGTGTCCCTAATATTATAGCTTGTATACAGCAGTGATGTAAGTACTGCTCAAGTACTGTAGTTAAGTACAACTGTGAGGTAGGCTACTTCAATTGAGTATTTCCATTTTCTGCTATTTTAAACTTCTATTTCACTGCATTTTAGAGGCAAATGTACATTTTACTTCACTACATTAGCTTATTTAAGATTTAGTTACTTACATAGCAGATTTAGATTATTACAGCCAGACACTACAGGGGAATGGGATACAACATTTTAACTAATAGATGTCACTATGAAACTTCCCTAATTGATTATTTACATTAAGATAATTGTTTTATGTTTAAATATGCAAATGAGGCATTATCTAATGCTAACTTTTGGTGTATTTAGGAGAAATCTACAAACGCACATTGTTGAAAAAAATTTTAGGAAAGTGTAGTATTTTGGGAGTTTTCAATCTAATCTGAAAGAACACATGTTTTGGAAGAAAACTAGCCCAAAATCTCAAACACATTTCCTGGACACATGAATGGATCGATAATTGTAATTCAGTGATATAATACATTACTGTGCAAAAAAATGCTGTAAAGTAAGAATGCTTTCAAAATAGACATAATAACACATTATATTTATCATTAACAAAATGCAAAACAGAAGAAAGATCTAAATCAAATCAATATTTGGTGTGACCACCCTTTGCCTTCAAGATAACATCAGTTCTTCTAGGTAGGCAAATCGTCAGGTGTGTGATCAAACAAGTATACCAAACAAGTACTAATGATCATGAATTCAATATGTAGACACAGTAGTTGGAATTTGAAATATTTGGCACAAGGAAATTTGTTTGCCAAAGGACTGGAGAGCGGTACAAGAATGACTGAGTGTCTGCAGGCAACAATGAAGCATGGTGAACGTTCCTTGCAGTTTGGGGCTGCATTTCTGCAGATGGAGTTGGGGATTTGGTCAGAGTGAACGGTCTCCTCAATGCTGAGAAGTACAGGCAGATATTGATTCGTCATGCAGAACCATCAGGGAGGAATCTGATTGGCCCCAAATTTATTCTGCAGAATGATAAGAACCCCAAACATACAACCAAAGCCATTAAGACCTATCTTTAGCGTAAAGAAGAACAAGGAGTCCTGGAAATTATGGTTTGGCCACCATAGAGCCCTGATCTCAACATCATCGCTTCTGGGATGACATGAAGCGAGAGAAGCAACTGGGGCTGCCTAAATCCACAGAATGTTGGGTAGTTCTCCAAGATGTTTAGGCCAACCTACCTGCTGAGTTCAAAAACAGCTGTTCTGAAGGCAAATGGTGGTCACACCAAATATTGATTTGATTTAGATTTTTCTTATGTTCACTCACTTTGCATTTTGTTAATTGATAAATAGAATTTTAAAGCATTATTACTTCACAGCATCTTTTCCACACACAGTGCGGTATATTAATCTAAAATTGGGCCATTCTGCATAATGAATACTTTCACTTTAGGCACTTTAAGTACATTTTGATATAAATACTTTAAATCTTATACTTAAGTAACATTTTGAATGCAGGACTTTTACTTGTAATATTAACCTACCCTGGAGTAATTCTGGGAATGAGAATTACAATTGCTGATAGGTTTGGGGAATATTGCAGACTTTCAGACACCAAGTGGGCTTTTCTGTTTGATACAATAAAAATGTGCACTGTAGGGGAAATCCTTCTGTTAAGACAATGTGGCGTCATCTTGTGGGGGGAAAAAAACCTGTTAAATCACACAAAGTCTTTACACAGAAGTGCCAGCAGAGGGAAACCCAGACCCACATATGGCTACGCTGGGGCCAGGTTAACTTTTCTCAAGCTGTAATATTTAGTATCCTGGTACCTGTAGTCTTGTCTCTCCTCCTTTATCTGGCAGGGATGCACATTGGCTCTTTCTTGTTGCTGGGATAGCACTATCTGAAAAAATCATGCTGTTTAATATGGTGATAAGAGTTTGGTTTGCTCCCTCATTGTGCACCATCACAACAGCTTCAAGCGATTCAAATAATTGCTGATGTGAACAAGAAGAAACACACACACTTCTAGGCTAGTATCTTTCACATAAACATGCATGTCCTCTGCTATTGGTGACATTTGCGGAGAGGAGCCCCCTCATGCCAAGCTTTTGGCAAGGCAGGGACGTGCTAAATGAACGGCCTTGCTGACGGGGAATGGCAACATTAATTGTACAGCGGGGCTGTGGTCGGAGAACTGGGGCAGGCACCTGCTGCCGAAGTGGGTGAAGATGAAGAATGCTGTCCTAGATTGCCCACCAGCTCACCTTAACCCAACCCGCCGAATTAATCAACTCTTCAGAGGCCATCGGGTTTGTCTGGGGCAGGCATCTGAGGAGGGAGGGGAGTCTGTTTTAAGGCACAGGTCACACAGACCTGTAGGAGCTTCCTCCATTTAAGAGAAGAACAGTGCGCGCTGCAGTGTTGCAGATGCACTGGGGTTTAGTATTGCCCTGCAGGACTGAGTGGTAAGATGTAGCTTGTCTTCAGCCATCTGTCTCTTTGTCTCTGCATGTTCTCTCAGGAGATGCGTTGTGAACGTGCTGGGGTTGAGACGCTGCTGAGGAGGGTGATGTTTGATGAGGTGCGCTGAGACGGAGAGGGGGGGGGGGGCGTTTTAGGAGGCCCATGGGGAGCACAGATGACTAACTCACTACTCTTCCTAATCTAGGACAAGCACACCTAGACATCCTTCATGACTCTAATGTTTTACTCGTGTCGGGCCAAAAATATGTCCACCGAGGTTAGCCAAAGTGGGTCGCCCAACGGCTTTTTTTGGATCACAGAAAAAGAAATCGTGCCATCTAAATGATCGCTGTCTTCTAAAACCCACCCTGGACGGCAAAAAGCCTTCCCCGCCAGTTTATTTTTACAAGTATCAAAGTGGGTCAATGACGCCACAGAATATGACAAAAACCCAATTTCAACAGTGTTTAAAAGCCTCCAAAGACAGAGTGGTAGTGCTTAAAATCCTTTTCCAAACATTTTTATTGGTCTTATAGAAAATAAAGTAAGCTGTATCAACAAACATACAATATATACATCAATAACTTAGACACCTCAGAGAATCACGTTTAAATCCACAGTTGTTACTGTATATATGAATACATAGTACTTATCTACAGATTGCAAAAAGTACAATAATTTAATTTATAAATAGTTACAATTAACTATTGTCTGTTTTCCATACAAAGTACTGCAATATTTTATTACAACCCATACAGAAAAATAACAAAAACAGATTATTTACTTTGTATTACTTTGCTTTAGTCAGATTTTTATACCTTTGAAACACAGAGGAAAAAACCTGCACTGTCAACTTGTTTACAAAGCATAATTTCATGAAAAAAGCCAACTTCTTGAGAGCTATCAAATTCAACTGCCACACAAGTGCTGTTATGTACCCTCTCTAAAAAACATACAAAGAAAGAAAGAAAAATAAAAAAAGCCATAACCAATTAAAAATTAAATCTGCAGAACAAATTACAGTGTTAAGATCAATTTCAAATACACACCCAACACATGATGAGAACAGAAATGCTGTGGATGATGCGACAGCAAACAACGAGCATTAATGACTGGTGTAGCAGCAGAGGAACCTCAAACGTACAAAACACGCACGCGCGCACAAACAGGCATACCAAAGAAAACTAAATATTGCAAGTGGCCCTTGTGACAGAATCTATTGTAGCATCCATTTCACTCAACAAACATTTATATAATAGCAATATCTTTCAGTCAGATATCCAAAACCCAAATTATGGATCAGGTAATTCAGCTAATTTAAGACCAGAGTAATTAGTAAGTAAGGCTTGAGTGCAACTGTCCCACGATTCCTTTTAAAACACTGTACACCGTTACAGTTTTAACATGTTAGCTCGTATAAACAAGGGCCAATTGCTTTTCCATTTAGGGATTTCAAAATCTGAGGGCAAAAAAAAACACATTTAAAAAAAAAAATTAAAACTACAAAACAGCAAGAAGAATGAGTCAATAACAGACTATAGTCACTTTGACAATATTGATTACTCTTACATCTACTCTTTCACACCTTTCCACTGAGTTGCATATTAAGGGTCACTTTTTCACAATGGTCATTAATACCTACTGTAGCTACATATTATACACCTGTAATGTGTGAGAAAGAGACTCGTCATCTCTAGCGGAGATTGAGAGATTGGTCGACGGTGCCACTCGAACACCTTTTTAAAAAGACACTTGACACGAAAAAAGATTCACTCCACAAGACTGCCACAGCAATAAGGACGCCAACATCAATACTGGGCTATGTCAAGAGTCAAGATATATATTTTTCCCACAGTTAACCAGTCAATGTAGATAGCGAAGCGTGTTGACAAAGTGAGGAGAGGACAGTATAACCAGCACCCAGGACTCCGGCATGGAGTTTTGCTGAGGCGTCATTTTGAGACTTGACTGTGGACACTAGAAGACATTCTGACCAGCAGGAGAGTGAGATCTGGATGAAGTGCATTCTGATAATGTCTTTACGCAACTACTTTCACCTTGAGGTGTATAACTCCTTCACTGTTAAAATTCCTTTTAGAGGCCCAGGAGTGTTATGCGACACTTGGCACTGAAGGAGCGCTGCTGGCAGCTGCTGTTGATTGTAATTCTACGTGGTGGTGCTGTGTCTCTTTCTGAGTGTGGATTGAAGCCCTTTATGACATGCTTATTATAAAAATAAAATAAAAAAAACTTTGAAGAGAGAAAAGAAAAAAAACGAATAGAGCTGCCATCCCCTGCCTCCCCCTCTTCTTACCTAGAATGGTTTGTTCATTTTTTAGAGTGACCTGTTTTGTCCTGAGCAAAACAAGCAGGAGCTTAGTGCATACAAAACCTCAGCCGAAACCCTACCGCTTTTAATCTGAAAATCTGAAGACCAGTGGGTGAGTGATGCTGCACCATTTGGCGGTTGCCTTTTTAAGTTCATTGATGCAATATTATTGTTTATGTAGAAGTGATGATCACAGGTAATCTGTAAAATTGTTCTGTTAAATTCACATTTAGTCTGTCGAAAGGGTTATTCCTATCTATTCCTGCGATCTAATTCAGACCAATTAAATAGCTGGAACGAATACAATAATGAAATCTTCCCAACAAGGTCGTCAGTTACTTTCAGGTTACAGAGGATGTATTCAAAGGGCATCCAGCACCAGGCAACCATTACTTGGATTCTGCAATGACAGTGTCACTTTAAGAAGCTTCAGGTTAAAAAGTCTTTTGAGTTAATGTTCACTAACGCCACTTCGCCCAATTCTGTCTTTCCATGGCTCAACGTGGTAAACTCTCAATGACAATATGATTTGTAACTAACACCAAGGAAGCGGAGGATATCACAGATGCCAATACGCACAAAGACAATTGACCTTGTTTACACCACCTAGTTTAGCTCTACAGATTTGTTTTAAATAGCACAGCATTGACATCTATACAGTGAACGACACTGCCAACTTGTCACTTACACGTCACATCACGCGCTACCCCACAGTACGCGCCTAGTCACTAGAAAAAAGCTATCAGACTTCAATAGTAAGCCACTTTCGGTACAATTGCAAAAAAGATGTCACAGGATTTTTTTTGTTTGTTTGTTTGTTTTCTTCATCTGTATTTCTATAAACAATGGAAGGTAATCTACCTAGTAATAAAAACCAAGAACTCAACATTAGACAAAGTTTTCTACACCTTAACAATTCAAACAGTAAAGCTTGTGTAAAGATTTTTCTTTTGGAAATATCTGACGGCCCTGTCAACAAGTAATTACAAAAAAATGTAATATATATTTTTTAAACAAAACGACTTGAACATATTTTTTCTCTATGAGCAAAAAATGATGTTTCAAAATGCTTGTGGATTTCACTGTCCCCACAAAACACGAGGATATTACTGTTATAACATTCAGGTTTTCAGATATCTTAGAAGAATCTTGTCATATTGGAATGGCACTCAGCTCCGGAACAATATCATTGTTTCATTCAAGAGCTGCTGATCACTTTTAACGCTTCCACTTAAACCATAAATATGCAAGACCTCTTTGTATTTTCAGTGCATACATATATTATTGCATCTACCAGTCATGTTGATAATGACAAGTTCATTAAAGCCTGTCACCGACACATAAACAGAAATAAATGCTAGATTCGGCAGCATTCTTTCATGCTTATATTCCTGACAGACGACCAACAGAAATCACAAATTTGACTCATTTTCTAGTTTTGGGTTAGTCAGGCTGTTTTGAAGACATCTGTAGCATCCACACCAAGAGTTTGTGACCATTTGTTATCCATCCCAATTTCAGTCAGTGCATAATAACAAGCAAAGGGGGTAATAGTGATTGTGTTGTGGAATGGGCGAGTCTGTAATTTATTATTTTACTGGTTGTGATAAGTTGTGAGACTTCACAAATGCCAATTCGTAGGACGGAAAAAAACTTAAGAGCTCACTCTTAAAGAAACAGACACATCACATTGTATACCTTATCAAAAAATCAGCAACCTATTAACAGTCTGAATTTGTCACTTGTACCCAGTATTAAATGAAATGTTTCAGTATTGCCAATGTTCTTCAAAAACCAACTGTGATCTCCTACATCGCACAATTTGATTGTGTCACCCTAAAGCACAATTTGTCTGTTGACAGGCACAGACTGCTGAGTCATACTTTGAGAGTGATTTTGGGAAGCATATTGTTAGTGTTTGTGATCGGGGGTTAAAACTGAGAACTTCCACAGGTAATCCTGCGCCATGTTACAATGCACTGACTAGTCTTGAAAAACTTCATTCTGCCCTTTTCTGCTACTACGACCTAGCCTCCGTTTTGGATTTGACGATGGTGATGACGCTGGTGGCAGCTACTTTACCAGGGATGAGGGGCCCTATGACAGACGCCATAGGTCCCCTGGCAGAGGTGACGGGGTTGCGGGCTACAGTCCTGGCAAAGCTCTGGAGGGCCTCGTACTTTGAACGCAAAGCATCCAGCTCCACCTTCATACTGGCATTCTCTGTGGCCAGCTTGTCCACTTCCTGCTGCAGCTGAGCCTTTTGCTTCTCCAGCTCCTCTTTCTGGGTGACACGCTTCACCCGGCAGCTGGCGGCGTAGCCCCGGTTCTTCAGGGTACGTCGCCGCTGCTTCAGCTGAAGGATCTCCTCCTTCGTGAGGCCCCGTAGATGCTGGTTCAGCTCCCGCACAGACATGGTCACCAGCTCGTCATCGGTCAGGCTGGTGCCATTTTCTCCTGGCTCCCGCTTCACCTGGGGATGAGGATTAGTTATTGTTGATCTTTACATTGGTATACACAATTATTTATACTTTGACAAAATTCTATTCTGCGTCATACATGCAAATCACCTTCAAGGCCTTGTTTCCCTTGTTTGTGGTAGTCATGCCACAAGAGCCGCGTCCACTTGTACTGCTGGTCGGTCTGTGGGTAAGAAAAGTCGCCATCAGTATATAGAACAATACCAGCAGAGAAAAGCTTGGAGGAAGAACATTTCTGTGAAATAAGCAATAATGTAGTTCTGGCAAACAAGCTACAGCATGACTAAGTCCTTCAAAAAACACAAGGCACAAAGTGGGTCAAGGACTTCACACTTCTTTGTAAGCGATGCCAAGTCCCTTGAGTGAGTGATACCTGGACTATTACTGCACCTGTCACTGGGAACAAATTGGTGGTATGTGTCTTGGTGGTATATATTCCGCCTCCCCCCTCCAATATACTCTAACAACTCTCACTTGAATTCTGCAGTGCATTCAAACTGTGGCATGGCAAGTCACAAGGAGGATGACATTTAGTTGGCTGGCAGCAATTCTAAATGATTTCTTGGAAAACAAAACTCGTGAGAAGTCACTTTCGTTAAGTGCAGCCTCTGAGAGCAGCAGCAGCAGATGACGCGTGGTGGACTAAAACAAAGCCTTTCAGCCTTCCTACTGTGCATAAGACCTCAGCTTAAATATACTCACAGAGGGGACGCAGCTTTCATCTACTGTACCAGCTATTCCCGTCTAGACACTCACACCTGTCTGCTAGATTTGGCCAGTGTGCCACTACAATCCCATAAATCAATGAATAAGGGATGTTCGCTGTAACTACTGCAGCCACCATCCAGAGTAACCGGGCTGCACCGCAGTTGATTCTGTCACATCAGTACTGAGGGAACACCAAGAGAAGCTGTGGAGGTGAAAAATCTAACCAACTGGTTTTAAAACAGACAGAAGGTTTGGTGCCTTCTACCCCTACCGTGCGAGCTCTGTCACAGGATAAGTTTGCACACGCACACACACACACACACACACACACACAGTTGTGGCCCTGGGTGCTTTACACTACACACGGTAAATGCTGTGTCAGCGACACAGGCACCCGCCACAGTCAGCCCAGCCAGCCCTGCCAGCCCATTGCCACTGTAAGCTGATTTACACAGCCCAGCAGTGTTTCTGCTGAGCACATAAACAAATGCATGTGGGCTCTTACAACTTTTTCAGCATCAAAACAGGAAACAAAAGACCCCCCCCCCATCCCCCCCAAAAAATTCCTAAAAAGAACTACTGTCAGTGTGTGTGCATGTGTTTACAGCCTACACACCCACTAAGCTACTCATCATGTATATGCATGATGTGTGCAGAGAACCTCGGAGAGGAAAGAAAAAAAAACAAAAACAAAAACAGAAAAGAAAGGAAGAGATGAATCGTAGCTCTGAAGTGCACTAAGATGGCCAGGATATCTCCATGGCAACAAAAGGGTGCTACAGGTGGACCGGTCACCTGAGCCAAACAGGGACAGACAGACGCTTGTTAAAAATGACCTGAATACGACACTATCACACAGGCTGGGGACATAACATGAGGTCAGGCTGTGACTCGCATTCTTGATGCTTTCACTTGAAAAAGTCCTTTGGCTCCTCATAAAACGGCAATGTTTCCCTGTGCTGCAGATGCCCATATAAAAATTAAAAAAAAACCTTTCACAATTCTGCAGAGGACTTTTTAAATTTGATACTTTCATCCCTGTTGGGCTGGCTATGAATAGCTGACTGATAGTAACACCTACCTTTCACCGGCCTTTGTGGTGACTCATTTCCAGTAAGCATTTGGACCACAGATGCAAAACATAATGGGATAATGGTCTGCCTGATGATGCACAGATAATGGACAAATAGATGGGAAAGTACTCCACTAATAGCTACTGGGATGAGAACAGGAAAAAAAAAAGGCAGCGTCTTCCAAATTTCATATAAGCCTATCATTTTCCTCTCAGCCGCCTAGACCCAACATTGTTCAAAAAAAACAGTCAGTCTTGAAAATGCAGAGAGATGGCACATTGTCCGAGGCTGAAGAGGCATATTCTGCCACACAGCTGTGTAGGGAAACATAGCAGGCATGGCCTGGCACGGCTGAAAGCTCACCATATGACACAGTGGAAGGGCTGCGCCCAGGCTGCAGCCCTCCAGCACCGGCTGCTGCCAACAGACGGCTACCAATGACAGGGCATGGCAGTGCAACACAGACAAGGTCCAATGCACAGCTGCTCTCTTCCACTACCAGGCATGTCATACCTCACACAGACAAAACAGGCATGCTCACCCAAACATGGAGGAAGGAAAAGAAAGGGAAAAACACACCTGTAATTTTCAAAAGAAAGGTGACAGGAAAAATTTAAGACTTGCAGCACTGATTTGATTGCAACAGAATGCCCATTTGACGTTCACCTACTTAACAGTGGCAATCGTGGACAGCAGACACCGGTGTCTCCCTCGCACACATGTATCACCCCCTTTTAATAATTTCAGGTCTTTTGTGTGTGCCTTAGCTTGGCTGTAGAGGTGGGAAGCAAGCACAGGGGACACGGATGTCTTTGTAGGTGCTTGCTGAATTTTTATGAATCGCCTGGAAGAACGCTGACAAATCAGAGCTGATTGCTTGTGGAGGAGAGACATCACACCCACAGGAAATAGAAATCGCTGAGTGTGGTCACCCAGAGAAAGGGAAGAAGGAGGGGATGGTGAGAGAGAGAGACGGACAGAGAGAGCGAGAGAGGGAAAAGAAGGTGAGAAGAAAAGAGAGAGAGAAAGAGAGAGCAACCAGCCTTCTGAAAAATGCACGCTCGACACATTTAGAGGATCTTGAGAAGAACAGGTTGAGGAGGGAAAAAAAAAGACAACAAAAAAAACCACTGATCTCAGCAAGGACCAAAACCAAGGTGCCAATTAGGAAGTTGTGAAGTTGAACTAACACGACGCGAGCAACCCAGCCAACCTTCAAAAGCTGTCTGTGTTCATCTAAATCTATAGAGGACAGCTCGCGAAGGTGGGGTCGGCTTAGGTTGAGACTTAAAGGGGGAGTGGGGGGTGGGATAAATGCTGATGTGACATGATAGGTCCGGCCTTGAGCCCGTGTCATGCTTTAATGATCTCATCCCCTCCAGAGGATCTCTCCATGGGGGCTGCCAAGGATGGACACCATTAGCTAGGGGACCATTGTTGAGGGGGGAACCGAGGCTACAGCATCCACGCACTGCGTCCCCCTGATGAATATTTATCACTCTGTCATTCGCTGCCTAAGGTGGGGGTGGGAAGCTGAATAAAGATGCTCAAGGGGGTAAATCTGCAAGGATACATCCATGGCTCTTCCATCAACGGCTGTCTCAAAATGGCGGTGGACTGGTGGGGGAGGCAAAGTGGGGAGGGGATTTCTGGTACTGGAGGTGGCATGCGTGGTGTTTCAGAGCTGCAGGGAGAGCCAGCTCCACTTGACAGCAGTGTAACAAGATTATCAGGGCCATAAGAGCAAACAAAAAACCCCAGCAACCTGCCTCAGAATCCAGATTACAACAGCGTTCGCTCTCTGAATACCAAACGTGGCTGGGGAGGACTGATGGGGGGGGGGGGAACGCAGACTTTGCTGAGACATGACAGTGGATTGCATATCGCGCAACTAATCACATGCACATGTATCCACGCGGAGACGGATCACCAAAACCCACACAAGCACATATAAATTTTACTTGTCATGATCAATTCTTGGAAAGAAAGCGTCCGAGCACTTGGCACTGGCAGCTTGCTAATGAAGAGAATAAAACTAGACAGTGGAGGTGCATGCTGATGAAAGCGCAGGCAGCGTCCAACAATGGCAACTCTAGGTCTGTGAAACTAACAGCTGAACATCATCTCACACCAAACAATGCATTTCACTCACGCACAATGCGGCTCGTTTTGCTCATATGACTAGTTTAAAATTTATTGACTTGTAGTGCAGCCAAGAGGAGAGACATAGGAAGCTACGGCCCAAAGGTAAATTTGGTTTTTAGACAATAGAATGGTTTAGCACCGTTTTCAACCCATTGTCTTTGCAAAAAACCTGCACATCTTAGACGATTAACACAACACAAAAGAAGCGAGCTGGATGTGAAGTCAGTATGATCACCTATTCAGTTTCCTTGATCAATAATGTATGAGACTTGTAGCCTCTCACTCCATTACCATGGACTCTCCATAGGAAATAGAAAGATGATAACCACAAAGATACTGAAAAGCACATGATAAGTGTGTGAAAAATTAATGTCAGCACTTTCTCATTATGCTTTGGCTCATTAAGTTGTGCTTTGTGCTTATTTGTTTTCTTGTCCACTTGCTTGATCAGGGTTGAGATGCTTAATGTAGCCAGCCAACCTTATCACCCTGTATGCCATATATAGCCATTCTCACCACTTAATGCCTGATCAGAGCTACTACTTTTACTCCCTCCCTTCTTCTAGTTCGGAGTTGAAAAGATTGCCTAGATATTCAGATCTAATCATTCCTCCCTTCAGCTGAGTGAAGTCTATTATCAAGTGAGGCTGCATGTGTTGGGCGCCATTTAACTGCAAATTAAAAATCAGACTCATCTGATAGCTCTGGAAGAGTTACTGGAAGACTGGCAGAAACTTGTGTATGGACAAAACAGTGTGCGAGTGCGTCTGTGAGAGAGAAAGGTACGATGGGAAGAGGGGAGGGAAGCTATTAACTACTAAGTATTCAGAGCGTGAAATAAGAGTGACAAAAAGTGGGAGAGGGGAAATCATTCAGCAGCTTTCAAAGGGAAATGTGATACGCTTGTAGTAGAGGGGGAAATACTAAGCCAATACGTTTGACCAGTGGAGGTTCAGGGCAATGCCAAAATAGCAGTTAACCAAAATCGTATGCCTGCCTTTTGGAAAGACTGTCCCCTAAAATAAATACAGTATGACTTTACTGCTGTGAGCAACTGTCTGTACGCTGTCCTACTATTGTTTTCACCTGAAAATGCTAGATGAATAGAGAGATGCTGAAGAGGACAGTTAATCAAAACGCTATAATCAAAATGAATAGAAATCAGAGAAGAAACCCCCCCCCCCCAACATTCTGAAAAGAAATTTGGGACTGATATTTTATCCAAAGATTTTTGTGCCTTTTTAACAAATAAGGTTAAAGACGATTCGAAAAAGACGGACTGATTTTCTACCTGCTATATGATAAAACCAGGGAGAAATTGTGTGGGTGCTTATGATTAGACTCTGGCCTTATTTACTAGCACCTAAACCTGGGCCAGGAGCTATATTTAAAATTTTACACAGCACTGCATTTTAAGCAGGACCAGGGTAAATGTTCAGTCCAATTAGGGCTGGGCGATATGGCCAAAAATATTATCACTATAAAAAAAAATTAATAATTTTATATTGATAATTGTCATGATAAATGTCAAATCATTATTTCTTTCAAGTTTAAAGGTTGATTATTGTTCCTGAGTGATAGATTGAAAAAAGATAGACAGATAATTAATTTTGGTTTTGAACTACTTTGGACCACATAACAAATCTAAGGTAGAACATTCAAAACAATTATGATAAAAATCTATTTTTCACCAAAAATGCATGAGTAAAATGATGTAAAATCTTTTTTCAGTAGCTTTTCCTCAAAAAAAAAAAAAAACTTAAAAAAAACTTCCACAGAAAAAGAAGAAAAAGTCCCGATTTGTTCGTAATTCAAATGAATTAAATCAACCATATGTTGAAAAATTTGTCATATTGTTATTATGGAAAATTAAATTGCAATAATTATCATTATGGTTTTATTGCCCAGCTCTAAGTCCAATATGAAATAATAATATAAAATGACAGCACAACTGACAACCCTCACCTTTTTTAATATTTGTTTTGTAGTAGGAGCTCAGATTAGTTAGATGTGAAAACACTCGCCTGGCTAATAGGTCCGCTAAGTTAGCTGCACATGGCTAACTGAGGAAACTAGCTAATGACGGATAGAGCGCATCTCCTGCCATGATATGCTGCCCCCTAGTTTTTGGGAGTATGAATTTGATAGCTGAAGAGTAGTCTCAATTCTTACGCACAAAAATGCTTCACTCATAGACTCACCTTTCAGGATTAAGACAAATGGTTTTAGGCTAATAATTGTGCAGTAGAATTTGTAGTAATTCTGTTTTTAATGCTTGTCAGAATTTGTCAATATTGCTCTATTTACTATCAATAGCAAAGGTATAAAGTATTTTTCTTCTGTAGATATTCTGTAACTTTTTTGTAGTTCCCCAATATTCAAATATTTTTCTACATAGGTTATATACATGCCTGAATACTGATTATTTGTCACAATGTAATAATAGATAACATAACACCATAACATAATGTACTACAATAAACGCTGGCTTTGAAACAGTCTCATATGGAACATAGCAGGTCATACCATGGAGAAGAGCATGTGGTGCATTTACGTCTGGAATTTGCATCCAGTTCATGTGGTTTAGTGAAAGTGAAAACATGAATCACCACCCTCAAGGGGTTTTCAGTGATAATTTGAAGCTTATTTAAAGGTACTCGGGTTAGACTGGTTTGCATTAACTAGTGTTTCGATACATACAGAATCTATTTCCAAGCTCGGTTGCTGCTGTTTACTCTCTGAGCGCTTCTGTTAGTAGAAGCAGTATGACAGTAGAAGAGACTTCATTGGCCTTCCACAGTATCTGCCTGGAGGACTTGATTAAACAGGAAGAGAATAGCTCTTGATACTTCGGCCTTGTGCTGGCAGAGGAAGTAAGGGTTGCAGGCAACCCACACACTGGCAAAATATCCAGGAGCTTTACCACACTCGTTGCATACATATAAAATGCATATTGCATTGACCTAACAGCTACTACAGAGCATGTGCAGAATAAAAGACTAAAGGGGAACATTTTAATGCTATTTAAAGTAAAACAATAGGGAAATAATTCATGTCTTTGAGTGGTATCACTGCACAGCTATGGTTTGAGGTGGATTCTCTTCAATTGAAACACCACACTGTG
This sequence comes from Micropterus salmoides, assembly GCF_014851395.1. NCBI lineage: Eukaryota > Metazoa > Chordata > Actinopteri > Centrarchiformes > Centrarchidae > Micropterus > Micropterus salmoides. Next base: position 20,083,389 of record NW_024040041.1, read on the forward strand.
ATAACGCCATCAAACAAACCGAGCTCAGCAGCATCACTGAATAAATAAAAAAAAAAAATGAAAACAAATGTATCAACTTGTTTTTCTTTCCTGTGGAGTGCTTTGATTCAAATACAGTCAGTTAGTCAGAGTTATTACCTGAGAGTAACAGAGATGCTAATTCCTATTAATAAACACTGCCACCGCTCAGTTCAAATTATGCCAAGTGATTGATGATGTCTGCCTACAGGACATCTGATGGAGCCTCACACGAGAATAAAACACATCGCAGTCGCGTCACTCCACAATACAGTCTGAAGTAATGACCATGTGTTCAGTATCAAGAATGTTAACTCAAGTTTTCCTCAGCTGATCGCTGCAATCTGGGAAGTTCTCAATGTAACCCTCCTCTTGGTTTCTCGCATATATTTTAGCCTGAAGTAAAGCTCAGAATACTGGAACAAATCATGAAGGTACTCACATATCAAAGAATGTGGAAGAGCGGAAAAAAAGACAGCAAAATGGCCTAATGGTTAAAAACATTATGTTGTAAGAGCAAGGTCACGAGTTTGATCCCCACAGCACCCAGTGTCTACCCATAGACGAGCTGGAATATTATGTCTGGCGCAAGAAAACTGAACCCCAACATGCTCACTCTTTGTGCCACAGGAGCTGTAGCTAAATAACTGAATAAATGTCAAATAAATAACTACATGTTGTATTCAACAATAGAGATTGCCCTTCTTATTGATTTTATTTTTGTCACTTTGATTTTGTTTTTTTATAATTAAATACATTATGCGTTTATAAAATTAGATGATTGTCATTTTTGTCCCATGGTGTCAGTAAAAAACATACGAATGCTGGATCCCCCCACATGTACAGCATAATTTAATCAGGTAGAATAGAAATATAGTAGGCATTTATTTGGGAAACCCACAGTCATTTACAAAGAATCAGTCAAGAACCATTACAGATAGTACTAATGGCATTTTAATGATCTGCCTGAGCTCTTTTCTAATGTGGGTTATACACTGCTTCTCTTAGAACAAGGTCTCACTATCTTTAACCTCCTTAGAAAATGTTATACATATCCAACCCAGAACACATCAGAACATGGGGAGAACGGTCTAATTTTGTCTTCTGAAACTCTCAAAAATGCTTGGAAACTGTTGATTTCTTTCCCTGTGTTCCTCTACTAGCTTCATTTTGACTTACACAAGTATGGGTACAGTTTAAATCGCTTGTTTTTAATGTCAGTTCACCACTGATGTCTCAAAACACTAATCAGCCGAGATAAAAGTAGGTTACATGAAAAACGGCAGCCAGTGCACGGCTCTATGCTTCTGCTCTCCATGTTCTGTCCGATATTAGCTAATCTAAATTATGAACACACAGAGAGCAGTAATGAACATGCCAAGTCGAACTCAAGTTCCAAACAGAAATTCATCAAACACACTTGCTACTCTGTCTGGATGAAAGCATTACTTTGAGAAGTGGAGAGGGCATATCGCAATGCTAAGCAATCATAATCCACGCTACACTTGCAAGAGGTTTCATCACCAGCATTCCCTCCGTATTGCAAAAACGTGTGTGTGTGTGTGTGTGTGTGGGGGGGGTTATATTGATCTTTTCCTCCCTTCCTTCCAGGCATTCCCATTTCCCTGTGCAGCTTAAGCAGCACTTTTGTGGACAAATCCCACATTTGTGTTCCTTTCTGCAGGCTATTAATTGTCCTGAATAGGCGCAACTACTCCCAAGGCACAGCTGTGTTGGCCATACAGAGGTGTTGGTGGCCAGACTGTACTCTGCGCTGTGTAAAGTCTTGCCTCGTGTTTCATCAACCTCAAATATCCTCTTCTACCCTCCACCGCCTGCCCATTCTGAGCAACGCCACTGGGTATGAGCTGTGCACTCGGTTCACCTCTGTGGTATCCAGCCTTATTTTATCTTCGCTACCTCAATGCAAGAGGCGATAAATCTCAGAGCTGATCTCCATCACTCCCTGCCTCCATCCACACACCACTGCCAGCCCCATCGGGCTCTTACATGGGCCCTCATCTGTTCTTGTTACCTGCAGAGAAGAGGCAGAGATGGGCATTACGCTTTATTGCAAAGCCGAGCTTCTGATAGAGCTGGCCTGTCTGCTAAACACACTTCAATGCCCTGCTCGCATGAACAGAGATGATGAAATAAGTTGGATATCTGAGCAAGAACGGGCAACTTCTATCTGTTTAGCCCTGCCTATATATGCTCAACAGTTTCCAAGGTGACTTTTCAAATTTCACAGAGATTCTCCATGGATAATTCATTACCTGCCCTCCATAAGCGTGTACTCTAATAGGCAGCAAATTTCATCATGTCACACACACACACACACACAGGCAAACAAGAGCATCTGCCAAGCAAAAAATAAAAGCAACAAAGTGCTATACTGCATTAAATATGCCACAAGAACGCAGGTAATATATAGCATTTAGCTACTATTCAATAACAAAAATAAAAAGGCATTTACAGCACACCACACATCCAAAATACCTATTCCCTGCAACAGCATTTTAATTTAAATACCACCTAAATTGGATGTTGTTTTCAACTTCCCATACATCCCATAATTACACATGACCCAATTTAAACAGCCACTCGTTGCAGGACTCCATTATAACAACACAGGCATAATATATTGCTTATCATGCATTTTTAAATGGATTTGACATCGCAGTTGACACTTGAGCACTTAGTGTAAATGTACTCAACACCGCCGTCTCTTGATGCACACATCTTGACAGCGCTGCAATAAAATGTACATTCTCAGCTGAATGTAGATGAGGCTATTGATAAATGCATGATGGTCATCACTTGATGCTCAGGGCTTGATGACTGACTTGCACGACAGATCAGCACCATTTTTGAGCCATCTCCCTAATAACGGCGGCTCGGTGATAAACATCGACCCTTATCCACTGAGCAGACCTTTGTCCGGTGGTGCCATGTTTCGGGGTGGATTCTGAGAACGTCTAAATACATCATTGTGATGATTCAGCACGATAAAAATACAGCCGCTTGTTTGTTGGCTCTGATAATAAAACAATACTGTGGTTGGTTGTGATATTAAAGCCAAAGACGGCAGGCTCGGTTTGGCATTGCCTTTGTTACAATTTAACCAGTGGTTAAATGAATTGTCACTTCAGGTGAACCAATTCATCGCGAAACGATGGTTTTACAAGCATTTCCTAAAAGATTTAAAATAATAATAATAACGCATGCATGCGATTAAAGCCAACGCACTGATCAGATTTAACAATCACGTTCATTATTATGTCAGGAATGTCATGAGAAAATATTGCAAACCAACCTGATCTCGCTATACCGCTGCCTCGGCTTGCTCCTGCTCCTTTTCACAACGAGGTGATGAAGCAGCAGGTTTGAACAGCGAGAAGCGCATGAGTTGACAAACCAGCAAAGAAGCGCTGCGATACAGCTGGACACGCGACGCTTTGGCAAACTATTTATCAAAAAAAAGCAGCCTAGTTACAGTTTTTGACATTCCGCGACTCGATCTGCAGCCTCTCAACGCCTGCTTGCGATAGTGACAAACAACTCCCCCGCCTACAAAACAAGCAAGCGAGGAAATCCCCGTGCTCAGCCTTCCTACTATAACCGTAGCATTATGGCACCGCGAGCGATTCCTCAACTGGGGAAATCACTGTTTACAACGGAAAGCGACGGGCTAGCTGGCTGTCGCGCGACATCAACCCCAAAATCTGAATGACATGTTTTTACTCGCCGCTCAGGAGTGTGTACAAAAGATTAGCTGCCATCTCAGCATAGTAGAAGCCCGGCTATAGTCAGTTCCCGACCACCACACAAGCATTTCCGGTATGTGCTTTCAAAATAAACTTATTACCAGCGCTTCAGCAATGCGGGAACTCTTAGCTTAAAATCCCAATTCTGGCTTAAAGCGGGCTAACTTGACGAGGATAGATGCAAGAAGCTATGTATGCTAGCCCGTGAAGCTAGCCGCAGCCAGCTTGTCAGTGGCGAGGCGACGGCATGCACACTCAGCATAACAACACCGACTCTGTTTGGTTTACAGACCCACCTGACTAAAAAGAATGACGCTCTCTGAAGTTGCTGCTGTCAAGGTGCTCTTCTTAAACCGTCACGAAGGTGACCAAACATCAGAGGTACAGTTAAATTTCAGTTTCACTGACAGAAGCGACAGCGTTTCCAAATGCCAGCTCGTGCTCTCCTTGTTGACTCCTTTCTCTTGTATCGGAGCCAGACGTCACCGTGTTTGGTCACGTGCCTCCATTCATGAAGGATCTGCTTTCCTCGCAAGAAAAAAAACAACAACAAATTTTAACCAAAAATATACCATCTATTGTTACATTGTGGCTGCTAATACCCGTTAGAGGGACTGGGGAAAACAGTACTGCTTGCCAACGCGCATTGCACAATAAATCACATCCACAGAGTGTGTTTTCTATATTTAATAATAAAATGTTTTGAAAAGATCCTCAGGTTCATTGCATCATAAAATATAGCATTTATCACATTTTTTTTAAAGAAAAGTTTAAGTAGTAGAATATTAAAAAACCAAACATAATATTGAAACTGCATAAATACAAGTTGAACCCATCATACCACTCCCAGAAGAACATGGTGCAGAGTTTACTGCTTCACAACAAAGTGCATACCACTGAAGTGCATTGTTATTTAGTAATCCTAATTTAACCTAACCTAACCCACCTACCACCAGAAATGAGATTTAGAAAGTCATAGCAACCACAGAAATTGAAATTACTATTCTAGTCCACTAACTGACTGAGAGAACTGATATGACAGTAAAGGAGTCAAACCTTTAAGCACTGTTAAAACAGTTTTTACAGTAACATCCCAAATTAACTGTTTTGTTTCTAAAACATAATCCACTAGATTATTTTATGTTTCAACAATCATCTGCCAGTAGTGGTTTATTTACAGCATCTTCATTGATGTGACAGGTAACATTAAAATGTGCCATTTCCAAATGTGGGGGATCACTTCTTTTTGGTCCTGGAGTCACTACTGTTGAACATACTGATCCCACGAGATCGGACTCCAACACCTTCTGCAGTCACTCCTGGCTGCTGCAACACTTTGTCCAGAGTCGTCTTCTTTATGGCAGCTGGGGAGATTTTCTCTTGGTCTGCCAAAAACTGAAGTTCCCTTTTTAGAGAAGGGCAAGAACACATAGACATTTACAACATAGTATGACACATACATATTTAGCACAACATAGCATATTAGCTTATTTTTAATCTTATCACTAGGTAATTAGTAACCAGAGAAGGACAAACTCATTGTAAGATTATTTGCATACAGCTCCATCTACTGTCTGAATTACAAACTTCAAAAAGAAATATTTCAACCTTTGGCTATTTGATTAAGACAATTAACTTAAAAGCATTTCCTTGTGTATCCCCATGATAGGAAATATGATTTGTTGGTTTGTTTTTCCTCAAACTTTCCTTGTCAACTTACCTAGTCCTAACACATGAGGCCTCTACAGCGTTGATCAGGAGGCTGCGGAAGCCACCACTCTCCATGACATGCAAGGCGTGGATGGTGGCGCCCCCTGGTGAACACACATTGTCCTTGAGCTGCCCAGGGTGTTGCTCTGAGTCCAACAGCATTCGAGCAGCTCCCTTCCAAGAAACACAAAGTAGATCCACATTAGACTAACACAGTATTGATTATGTCATATCCAACGTGTATTTCTGATCCAAGTATTGTATATTCAGACTGTGTCTTGAACTAACATCTGGCAAAACTGTATCTGAATTTATAGATTTTACAAGGACAATGAACATGAAACTGTTTACATCTGAATGGAAATGTGCCAGAGTGAGTCAAGACTGAGTCACTGCCATATGCATCACCTTGTGAGGATTTTATAAGGGTCCTATGTACAAAGACAAAGCAGCCATCAGTACACAGTAAAGTTTGGAAAACCTTAATTAAAACCACCAAAGTACAGTAACACAATGAAACCGGAACCAAAAAAACATCCAAGAAAGCACTTATATGAAACACATAAATGTGTTAAAAAGATAAAAGCTAATACCAGCAAAGCTTGGGCTCCAAGGCGTACAGCCAGTCTCCTGGGCAGGCCCATTTTCACTCCACCATCAGCAAGAGCATCTACAGCTGTAAACGCCTGAAGACGCCACAGTCATAATTGTTAGGACGACGGCACGAGGGAAAACAATCCAACACATACACAGTTTTCACAATTGCAACAGGCAAGGCAAAACTGGGAAACACACTCGACATTATATTAAAAGACTCACATAAGCAGGGCCGCTGCCGCTGAGGCCGGTGACAGCATCAATCAGGTCCTCTTCCACCTCAGTGCAGTATCCTACACTGGCCATCAGCTGCTCCAGAAGCTTCCCATCCTCCACCTTTGCATGACTGCCTGTTGCGTACACAGTGGCCCCCTCTCGCACCACCACTGGAGTGTTGGTCATGCAACGCATTACCTTTGGATCAGTGCAATACTGTTGCAGCTTCTGTAAGAGATAACAATCTGTTAAATGATAAATTGGGCTGAGAAGATTGTTTATACTGTTTGTTTTTTTTACTTTAATGAACTACTGTGGATCAAAGTTTATATTGCAAGTCACGAGAACAGTTGACATTTTACTTGCTTTTGTCTGCCGTATAATATAACCAATTCCAATGAAGTTGGGACATTGTGTAAAACGTAAATAAAACCAGAATACATTCATTTGCAAATCCTTTTCAACCTATATTCAATTTAATAAAATACAAAGACAAGATATTTAAATGTTCAAACTGATAAAACTTTATTCCATCCATCGGAATACTCAACCTAGCCTGCATGTTTTTGCATCTGTGGGAGGAAGCCGGAGAACCCACGCAGACACGAGAACATGCAAACTCCACACAGAAAGGCCAGGGCAACCGGGGTTTGAACCCACAACCTTCTTGCTGTGAGGCGACAGTGCTAACCACCGCACCACCGTGCCGCCCCATAAAACTTACCCAAAATACTGGGAAAGTTGAGGAATGCTCAAAAAACACCTGTTTGGAACATCCCACAGGTAAACAGGTTAATTGGAAGCAGGTCAGTGTCATGATTGGGTATAAAAGGAGCATCCTGGAAAGGCTAAGTCATTCACAAGCAAGGATGGGGTGAGGTTCACCACTTTGTGAACAAGTGCGTGAGCAAATAGCTCAACAGTTTAAGAACAACATACAATTGCTATGGATTTCATCATCTACGGTCCATAATATCATCAAAAGATTCAGAGAATCTGGAGAAATCTCTGCACGTAAGCAAACCCACATTGAATGCCCGTGACCTTCGATCCCTCAGGCAGCATTGCATTAAAAACCGACATCAATGTGTAAAGGATATTACCACATGGGCTCAGAAACACTTCAGAAAAACATTGTCAGTTAACACAGTTCGTCGTTATGTCAACAAGTGCAAGTTAAAACTCTACTGTGCAAAGCGAAAGCCATATATCAACAACACCCAGAAACGCCACCGGCTTCTCTGGGCCCGAGCTCATCTGAGATGGACTGACGCAAAGTGGAAAAGTGTGCTGTGGTCTGACGAGTCCACATTTCAAATTGTTTTTGGAAATTATGGACGTCGTGTCCTCTGGGCCAAAGAGGAAAAGGACCATCCGGATTGTTATCAGCGCAAAGTTCAAAAGCCAGCATCTGTGATGGCATGGGGGTGTGTTAGTGCCCATGGCATGGGTAACTTGCACATCTGTGAAGGCACCATTAATGCTGAAAGGTACATACATGTTTTGGAGCAACATATGCTGCCAGCAACGTCTTTTTCAGGGATGTCCCTGTTTATTTCAGCAAGACAATGCCAAGCCACATTCTGCGCGTGTTACAACAGCGTGGCTTCATAGTAAAAGAGTACGGGTACTAGACTGGGCTGCCTGCAGTCCAGACATGTCTCCCATTGAAAATGTGCGCCGATTTATGACTCGCAAAATACGTCAACGGAGAACCCGGACTGTTGAGCAACTGAAGTTGTACATCAAGCAAGAATGGGAAAGAATTCCACCTACAAAGCTTCAACAATTAGTGTCCTCACTTCCCAAACGCTTATAGAGTGTTGTTAAAAGGAAAGGTGATGTAACACAGTGGTAAACATGCCCCTGTCCCAGCTTTTTTGGAACATGTTGCAGGCATCAAATTCAAAGTGAGTGAATATTTGCAAAAAACAAAGTTTGAACATTAAATATCTTGTCTTTGTGGTGCATTCACTTGAACATAGGTTGAAAAGGATTTGCAAATCATTGTATTTACGTTTTACACAACGTCCCAACTTCATTGGAATTGGGGTCGTATTTTTAAGACAACATATCTTAAATGGAAATGCATGGGTCCAAGCAGCTAACCGATATCATGTTATAACTGGTGACTGGTCTGCTGAGATCAGCGTACAGAAATACAGCGAGAGCCTCATTTTAAGATTAACAATAAAGCCAGAATTTCACAAGCATTGGCCATCATCTAGAGATGAGACATAGGGTAAAATATTAATAACTACCATGTCATATAAAACTACAAATCATCTGAGATTTATTATCCTAAAATTGTGCAACATTATAGATTAAATAATGTATTTTCCTGGTGAGGATGCAAAGTTGAGTGATACAGTTTTCTACAGGTTATTTGACTTTAGTAGATGAGTGACAATGACTGCATCTCCCTGCTGGGCATCATACCCACATTACTGGTGCCACACTAGATCACCTATATACACCTCAAGGTTAATTACTGTAGATGCACTAATGCTTTAACGATGAATTAAGTATTGAGTGGAAAAACATGCTTGATTTTGTCAGTACTCTCTGTTCAGACAGTAACATGGGAGGACAGAGGGCTATCACTTGCCTTCTCTATAGAGCTGATGGTGACTCCTGCAGCACAGGACACAATAAGGTGACGATCTTCAATGTCTGGTCCAATCTCATCCAGCACAAAAGGAATGATGTGTGGCTTCACAGCCAGGAAGAGAACATCACTTTTGTTCACTGTCTCTTTGTTGCTGGTGGTCAAACTCACACCCAATTTCTGTAAAAGACATCTTTTAGTCCTTCACTGGGCAGAAGTATAGCCTACAGAGCAATTCGTTAGATGCAAGCATGACATTGAAAACAAACATATTTGTAATTAAACAGAATCACTGATGGAATACAGTACTGGTATCCATCCCTACTTATATACACCCACCCGCAGTGCCTGCACAGTGGGGAGATCTGTGTCTGGGGAGCTGGCTGTGATTCTGTGGGTGGCAATCACGCCTTAAAGGGGAAACATGTCCAAAAATCATTTCAGTGTGCAATCAACATACATCAACACAAGTCAAACCTGAATTATACATACAAGTGAGTCAAAACTCACCTGCAGCCGTGAAGCCTCTCACCAGAGCGTGCGCCAGCTGGCCCGCTCCTATGAAACCCACACTCATTCTACCTGCGTGTGTGAGTTAAAAGGGTTGGAAACATCAGGCTACTTGCTTTACATAGCCTAAACATTAACTTTAGCAGGGGTGAATTCATTTTAAGTCAAACTCGGGGTTTGCAGCTTGTTGCCTCTTTACAGCTCTGGGAACGTTGTGCTTTCGTAGTAAACAAACTCTTACTTCCTCATTAAGCGAAGCAAACGACATTTTTGAGCACACGGCGGCGGTAGCCATGTTGCTGTGTAGTAAATCTAACACGGAGTAAAAGACCTACGAATAAACTAAAGAGCCTCTAAATTAGCCGACCAAAACAGCAGCCGCTGAACTGAAACACATACACTTACCTAAATGTACAACACTGTCAACGTGCCCCAGCTGTCTCTCTCTTTACTGTAGGCTACCTGTGGAGAGAAATTTGACTGACAAGCGAGAAAGCTAGTGAGCTTGCATGTGTAGTCAACGTGTAACACGTTTGACCAATCACAGTGGCATTAGCAAATAGCTTTGGGGTGGGCTCTCCCAGTTCGTCGGGATCATAGAACACCGGCTGGTAGGTATAAAAGATTAAAAGGCATTGAAGAGACTAGTAGGAATGGAGACAGACAGGTTGAGCCAACATGTAACCAATTAACAGCCTAGATAACTAACATAGCAGTGTATCCATTGAACAACTAATTTAACGTTTTATATTGCTTTATCTTGTTAATTTATGTCAACCTAATACACTTCACATTGATTGCAGACTTACTTTCACAAAATGTTTTGTAAAGCTCAAGGTTGCCCGGAAGTGTGACAAAGGTTTTTCAGTGTTTTTCAAATGTGTTTTTCAAACACTGTACAGGTAACATACCATAAATTACTCGGGTGCATTATCAAATATTGAAATATGCTAATTTGATTTAATCAGGCTATGAATCAAATGCCATCATCTTTCACAATCAACATAAGTGTACCAATTTCAATTTTAATCTGAACCTTTGCCAACAGAAATGACTTCACTGGAGGGGCCTTTGTCTTCTGAAAGTTGAGAATAAAAGGTTCACATATCATTTAAGACCTGTTTTATACCTGTAAATGATGCAGAATTCAAAAAGACCAGCAAGACATACTCTTTGATATTTTATTAAACATGGAACATGTCAGAAACATAGCAAAAGAAGAAATATTACACTACTCTGATTGTGCTTATCCTAAATTATCAATGTAATACTTTAATACTGTTTTTACTGAATTTTCTTACAAAAATTCATGTTTCAGAAACGTTTAACCTTAGTGACTAAGCCTAATAATCTTGAACTTTTAGCATTATATGTATAAAAATTGGGGAAAACACAGCAAAATGGCTCGAAAGCCAAAATCAATCACCTTTCAATACATAAGACATACATTAATACATAAATAAATTGTTCAGCCTCTGTAAGTCTGACAGACATAACACTGTTGTTGATGTTTCAAAACATTATCTTTTACTCCCATAGGTCTGTCCTGCATGACATTTGAAGCAGAGGGATGTATTTGGTGCTTCCCAGGGTCCTCTGTGGACATAGTTGCTGAGATCAGCTCATCTGCGCACCTGGCAGGCTCTCCCTGGTAGGTCATCAGAACTGGAGAAAGGCTTTTAAGTTTGTAGCTTGGGGTGATGCTGTCAGTTTTATTGCCTACAGGCTCAATTCTAGATGATTACTGATAATAAAAAATTCTCACATGTGTACAACACCATGAGTCTGTGGATCCAAGGGAATGAGATCTGACTGAAGAGACTGTGGTGGAAGTGGCCTCAAACTTTCTGTATTTGTCTCTGAGTAGTATTTTTTTAGACGGCAGAGCTGGACACAAAGCGAATTCTCTGGGAGTAAACAAGATCAACAAAATATAGGATCAGGTTGACAATGGTGAACACTGTCACCACCAGCTTACTGTCCCAGGGACATGCTCCACGTGGGCAGTCCTCAGGGCGAGTAGTGGTGCCGTACTTTTGGTCAAAGCTGAAGATGGGCCAGATCAGTGCAGTACTGAGATAGAGGATCACAGCGAAGAAGGTGTAGACGACCACAAACCGATCAAAGGGGAACCGCAGGGCAGAGGTCCTCCCAGAAACTGTCAGTACGACCACTATCACAGTCACAGAGAAGCACAGGCTGTACACCACCACACAGTACTGGGTGGCAATGTAGTTGGTGTACTCACTGTCATTGGCCAGGGCCCCGAAAATAATGCAAGCCGAAAAACCCTGGACCACCTTGAGTAGGCCGGACACAGTGGCCATGTAGCCCACCACAGCTCCTGGTTTGGCTCGAGTTAGGAACACCTCAGCACCGTAGGGGAAGCAGCAGATGCTGGAGCAGACAGTGACAGCAATGCGGTAAATTTGGACTTCACAGCCTTCATCAGGGCACTCTGTTTGGAGGAAGTAAACAGGGTAGACCACAGAGGCGGTAATGTACATGAGTGTTGCCAGCATGGCGAAGGCCACAGTGAAGTTATCCCAGGATATTGGCATGCACGTGTGGAGCCGCGTAATATCCAAGGTGAACACTACCAGTGTGACAGCAAAGCTGAAGCACCACACAAACATGCAGAAGGTTCCATAGGTGGCGCTGTAGCCAGCACTGTGGGACACAAGGGCCATTATGGTGCAACCAAGCAGCAGCTGGCACATTCGGGCTGCACCTAAAGGTGACAGCACAGCTTCTTTGTTGAGGTAGTGTCCTCCATGAGCATCCATGGTGTGTTTTATCCCCCAGAAGCAGCTGTTTTTCTTGGTGAGACTCTTGACGTCCTGTTCTCTGTCCTGGTATCCTTGCGGCCCACTCTTTTTTTCTTTTTTCTTTTTTTATCGTCACAGACCTCACCCTTTCTTTGGTTGCCTTTTATAGATGGTCCTTAATTACAAATGTCTGTAATTTGCTTTGTAATTACAGGGATGTGCATCCAAGTTACATTTAGACACTGTTAGGTAGACATTTGTACAGCAGCATTTCATTGTAAAGGATAGTTGGAGCTTTAAATAAGATTCATTTTCTTTTCATTTTCATGTTTGTTGTTAAAGCAATGTCTCTACTTGGCTGCACAACTATCCATATAGAGTAAAGTTTCTGTAAAAAAAACACTGGTATCAGTCCTTTATCGTTTTTTAAAAATGTTTTATAGTTTTAGAGACTAACAATTTGATCCTGGTCTTACTCAAATCTTGCCTTCCATTGCTTGCTCTCTTCAGTCACCTTGTTGTCCAGTGTATCAAGCGTTCAAAGTGAAGTAACGTCCTTTAAAATTCATGTCCAGAGATCAGTCTTCTAACAGCAGGGAGAACAGGTGGACTAGTTTGTTGTCCCGTCAGTCAAGATCCATTGCTCACTGACTCGGCCCTTGTAATTTCTTCACTGTAGGCCCTTAACTGCCCGTCAAAATCACTCAGACTGTTGGCTCTGTCTCTCGCTCTTTGTCCTGCTCTTTCTGTCTCCTGTTGCCTCTTGGATTTGGTCTCTCACTCTTTCTTACTCACACAAACACACCCTCTCCTTCCCGTGTGTCAGTGTGCCCTCAGTGGATTGCTAGGGATGGCTGTTTAAATGAAAGTTTGTGCCGAGCCCAGGGTTACAGGCCTTGCCAGCTCTATAAATAGGGGGTCTATATTCCACAGAGGGGTGGGAGGCTACATGTGGCAAGAGTCGTATTTCTAGGGAGCACCCAGAGAGGCTGAGTCAGAGCTCCCTCTGTCAGAAACTGGCATTTATACGCAGTGTAATGACAGGGAGGGAGGCTAAGACTCCCATTAGAGACAAAAATTACATACACGTCCAGAGGGATGATTATGCATGAGTGGTAACAGATTTGAGTGATGCATTTGAGAGGGAAGTGGAAATGGATTAGTAGTTACTTGAAATACTTGAACCTGTGATATTAGTCTGCTGTGATTTTTGATTTACAGCGTGCATGGCGATTCTTAAAGGAACCACCTAAAATAGTTGTTTGTGGTATAAAATTGTACACTGCTGGTCAGAATTTGGGACACTTTTTGTTTGATCCCATGCAATGAATTTTGGAAATAACCGTGAAAAATATATGAATAAGAAATCGGTATATGTGAAATAAGAAATGTTTCTAGCGTCACATTCTGCCTGTCGGCTATGTTTAAGTTTAGTTTGAGTTTGGGTTTATTTGATCAGTTCAGTATCTGTTATTTAGTCTGTTGTGTTTTTGGGTTCAGTCCAGTCTGTTGTCCTGTGTCCAGTCTGTTAGTGTTTATTGTGAGCTCTGCCTGATTTGTTATCCATTTGGTTATTATCATTCTGTGTTTATCTGTTTTGTTCAGCTATCTTAGTCTGTTGTTGAATTTGTCTGTGTAATATTATTTTGGACGTGCCTTCTCTGTGTTTTGATTTTGGTTTCTCTCTTTCTGGGTTTTGGTTCTTGGTTCTAAGATTTGGGTTTTGCATCTACATTTTAATTCTGTCATGTGTTCTGTTCAGTATAGTTCACTGTGAATTCACTTACTGATCAGTTTGATATCTGTTATTTAGTCTGGGTTATTATTTATTTAGTTATTATCTGTCAGATAATGTTTAACAGTGTTTTGGTATTTTCCTTATTTCCATTCTGTTCCTTGTTGAGTGTTGTCCTGTTTCCTGGTTAGTTCTGTCTCTGTTCCCTACGCCGGTCTGTGTAACAGTTGGTCCATGTTTTCTGTTTTGGAGTTTTGTTCCTTGTCTGTGTTCTCTGTTTAGCCTTGTTTATTTCATTGTTCATTTGCAGGTTCTGTTTAGCTCACCTGCTTTGCACTCACCCTCGATCGTGACATCTAGTGTTGTATTTTAGTGGAAATGGACCGGATCCATCTTAATTAGTCTTACTAATTACTCTTACTGGGAGTGCTTTAGACAGCATTCTTGTCTTATAGGGTTTCAATCAGACAGTCTATATGTTCTTTGATGAGAACTCCGCCAAAATCTCTAGTTAAATAAAGGTGTTAAAAAGTATAAGCCTTGACTGTGCCGCATATCGGCACAGTCCTCCCGGAAAAAAGGCAGAGTGACAGGGGCTATAGATAGGCAGGGAGACAGCTTCACACAATATAATGGAAACTCTGGTAAACCCCTACTGCAACGTTACAGTAATAGATTTATCAGTTGTAGGTTGAACTAATCGATGCTCGTTACATCATCACTGTACATTTAGCCTACGTGCTACATCGTTAGCTCGCCTTCTGCTTTCTGTAACTATCTTTACTATCTGTGAATCTGTCACCGGACGCTCAGCAATGTCAGCACAGCTAAATGTATTGGATGATAACGAAACGGGTAGTGAGCTGGACCTAATATTATAACGAGATTGTGTCACACTTTATAATAATAAGACCGCAGTAAGTAACTTTACTGTAGTGTTAGTGCATGGCTCTTACTCTGGGTTGTTGTCACTGTGAAGCTGCAGTATTGTATATTATGTGGGTCACGTTAGGTACAGCATGGAGAGGTGGAGAAGCTGTGTAACTGAGTATTGGTAAAACCACAATAAACCTAAACTGAATGTTATGAAGCAAACAGCAGCAAGTCCGAGCTACTGTAGCATTAGCTGGCTGCTCCTGGCTGCATCACTGTAGGCAGTAGTACACAGGATAGTAACATGGGTCGCGTTAGCTGGTGAAGTAATGTGGAAAGCGATATAACTTTGCACCGGGTAACATTAGCAACTGCTCTGCGTTTCTCCAGCTTTACTAATTCTCACTTTGTTCTTACTCTTCATCATCTGAACCTGTTTGGTCTGATGGGCTTCAGCGCACAAACCTTTATTGTTGTTTTGCATCCTTACATGGAGCCTGTGTTTTGCTGTGAGCCGGTTGTTTTATGGTGTCAGTGGACTGCATGTCGTTAGCTGCCGTGTTGTCACTGTAGTACGAGAGAGGCTCGGGAGCACGCACAGGGCTGAATCCGACCTGGAATCCCCACATTCAAAGCAGAATAGTGGCAGACGGAGAAAACGGAGATAACAGGCATGTGCTTCATTTCTAAGTGAGTTTTGAGCCCATTGACAATAAGGCAACGAAAATTTGATTAATTTCATTGAAAAACTTAAATATAGTCCCTTTGTTTCTGATGTGATCATAGTGTGGCAACTCATCCTTTGATCCATTGTCCAATAGATTTGAAATCCTCTCCAACCAATTATCCATTGTCAATTATACAACTGTTGTAGGTTCACTAATAATGTGTTGGCCTTATGTCTTTGTCCATTTTGACTTTAATGAGGACACCGTGACATGAAGTAGTCTGTCTGCACCATGAAAGGTGCTCCAGTCCTCTTTTCCCCCCCTTAAATGAGCTTTTACCACTAAGAATGTGACATTCTTGGATCTGCAACAAAATCAGAGATTGATATGGGTGTGAAAAGATGGCTGTGGCTCAACAAAGGGTTGCGCACTAATCGCAGGGCTAGAGGCTCGATTTCTGGCTCCTCCTGACCACATGTCAATATGTCCTTGAGCAAAACACTGAACCCCGACTGCTCCCAGTGGTTAGGCCAGTACCTTGCTCCGATGTGTGAGCTTAAGTGTGAGCAGGTGATTGAAGGGCAAATTGTAAAGCACGTTGGGTAAACAACTGCGGTTCATTCATCAAAAGCCAGTGAGTGCACTGAACACAAAGACACAGTTGACTAAGGGTTATAACTTAAAGTGAAAGTGAAAATTTAAGAGAAGACTACGATGCAGTGTGGATAGGTAATGGTGAAATGATCAGTTCATCTGGATTTTTCCTCTTAGTTTTGGGTAACTTTAAATTAAAAAGAAATGCCAACATTTCTCAAGTCACTTGGCCTACTCTGACATGTTTTCCTATTTTAGAGATTGACCACATTTCTTGAGAAATGGCTGTCAGTGTGTGTACACTGAGCCTCGTGTCTATCATCACATATGTCAAAATAGTGACAAGCCATGTTGGGAGCCTGAGGGAGCTGTTGACCTTACCTCCTGCTAAAGGTTTTTGTGCTGTTAGTATAAAATGGTAATGCAAATTGTGCAAACACTACTGATACCTATTCTACTATTACTACTATTAACACAAATAATAACAACACAAATAATAACAACATGAATAATAACGACATGAATAATAACAACATGAATAATAATGATAATCACACAGCAATATTTACCTTGTGGTATATGTAATGTGTCTTTTCTTTTACGTCTCATACAAAGACATGCAATCAACAGAAAGAGAAAAAACAGCACCGTATTTACAATTTACAAAGAATCACTTCTCTGTGAAAATAGCACTTATAAATATGATTTACATAACAAAATAAATATGTAAATTACCAATGTAGCTTGTTTTCCGTTAAAAAAATATGTTACAGAATAAAATTACAATTAGTAATAGTTTTCCTTCTCTGGCGTGATGCGAAATAGAGGTCCTTTAAAAACATCATTAATAAAGACATCATTACATACAACATTGTCATTATATTAAAAAGTGATCTCTATTATGAAATATAAGAAGGGAGTTACACTAGTGAACACTTGAAAGAACCTATACAAATACTCAAAAAAATATACAATACACTATATTTGTCTCCCTTTAAATGTTCATTGCATTGATCTGAGGATTGATGAACTACTGAGGTGATTTAACATGAATGTGTACCGTATGTGCGGGTTTGAACAGTCCTCTTGTCATGGCCTGGGAGAAAGAGGTATAGATGTAATGGCACTGTGGTGTATGTATAGCTACTGATAGACCTTAAAAGTGTTTCCAGGTCCACTTTAGCACCACATTCCGCTTCAGGAAACGACTAAACTGGGGATCTTGGCATCAAAAGTTGTAATATGCTGAAAATATGCCACTTTCATTTCAACACTGTAAGGAAAGAGTTACCTCTAGAGTGGTCTTTTTTATTAATCCATGATAATCAAAACAATAATGTGAAGTGTTGAGGATTGTCTGTGTTTTTTTTCCATTAGCAAGGAATAACATCTGACATTTGTTTGTCTGGGGCCTAACTATGTAAAGAGTGTGTTAATCCAACCTGGTCAAATACCATGAACCGATTAGAGGTGTGTTGGTGTAAGTTCCCTCTCCCTATCGTTCTTAACATTGCTTTAGAGATAAATACAAAATGTCCTTCCTGATCCAGTGCTTGTCTCACCTTATCCCTGTTTCTACCTTGATGTAGTTTTTTTGGGTGTGATGAGATGTTATAACCAAACAAAATTATACCATTATATACTCTATAGTGACTATGTGACAAAGTCAGCATCTGTACGTCATTGTGGACTTTCCTTTTCTTTCTTTTTTTTAACAATGACTAAATATAATCTATATGGAAGGGTGAAAATAATATTTAAAAAAACAAAACAGCAATGAGCATCCTTAAAACTGGATTACATTCGTGATATTTTTTTCTTTTACAAAGCAAAAGATAATTTAAATGGAGAGTAGCAGAGAGTTGTGCCTTGTCATGGTGGCGTGTTGCCCCTGTACTTGTCACCAGTTGTGAGGAATGGGTTATTTGGAGGTATCAGGCATGGGAGACTGGCCAGAGAGACCAGCCAGCCCTGCTTGGGCTTAGCTTGAAGATACTGTGCGCATGTGTATCCCTTTAGCTGCCACTACTGAGCATGCCCAGTAGCTTGCTGGGGTCCATGCCCTGCTGTTGGGCCATCTTCTGCACATCAAAGCCCATGTGCATGAGGAACTGAATGACGTTCATCTCTTGTCCTGTGAACTGGTCTCGGATGGTGGGGCATGTGGGATTGCAGTGGGGCCACGGGCAGCTGTCAATCAGATGTACAGGGCAGCCTTTGGGCGGGGCCTTGTTGTTCCTGTTGTCGTGGAGGCTGCGGTCCCAGCAGTGCAGTGCTCGGGGCAAGGACGTGCCTTTAACCTGCACGTCAATCCAGTAGCTAGAACACAACACAAGAGGGCGCTGTCAGCTCACAGGTAGAAAGTCTCAAACACAAAGCCGAGGATCCCCTGATAATGACGCACTGGAAATGGTGTGAAAATTGTATTGAACTCACTTTCTTGTGATCACTTCATGTGATAGGCACGCTGGAGCAAACATAGCCCTGAAAATAGAAATAGAAATCAGTCAGTCTGAAGCTATGAAATAATCCTACTTAAATTCTCTTCCTAAAATGCAGAGACGTGGCCTTACGGGACATCTTTGAGTGTGTTCCTAAGCTCAATGCCCAGGTTTTGGATGTAGCGCCACTGGCCTTCCTGCACAGGCTGGCCTGTCAGCTGGATGTTGTCCACTGTCAACTGGGCCTCATCAAACAGCCACTGGACAACAAACACAGGGCCTATACAGAGACATGAAAGGAGAAGATTAAGATTGTAAGTATAGTAAATATCTGTTTTGGGCTTGCATAGATATGTTGGTGGAGCACACCAACATTAGCATGTACAGTATGTGCACTTTAGATAGGAATGCATGAGACCCCTAAACTCACTCTTTATTGAAGGGAAGACTCTATATCCAAAGAAACAGTTCCACTCCTCTCCTTCATGGGTTTGCCTGCACCTCTCTGGTACCACTCCTCCCCAGTACCTGATGGGGCAGGGGAAAAGAACAGGCAGGACAGGATGTATTAACCTGATGATCTTGCCACTGTGCTAAAATACCATTAGTCCAGCTCACAAAATTATTGACATTTTATGATAATATTCACTGGCTCGCATACTTGATGCCTCTCTTGATGGTCTCAGTGGGGGAACAGCTGACAGCATCCACACACTCCGTGCAGTGGTACTGCTTGTTGTCCAGGAACCAGCCAGAATCAGACAGGCCTCGCACTTGTATCCCAGTGTGCCCCAGTCCCTCCAGTAATTCTGCCACATGGTCCACGTTCAGAAGGACCCCTGTACCACCCGCACTGCACACAGAAATATGACATATTCTTGTCAGTACCTATACAGGAAGATTTTTTTAATTTGAATTCACAAGCAAAATTTTCACACACAAACATACCTGCTTCCTGCTAATAGGAGAACTTTGGCGTTGTCCAAACCTTTGTTCAGCAGGTCCTTCACAACCTCCTGAATAATCAGCGATCCCATGAAGGCATAGCCATCTACACACAACACAAAGAGAGCAGAGCTGTAGAATAACACTTGCCTTAAAGAGGATTACATGTTAGATGTGATGATGTTACATGTTACATGATCCAGTTATGTCTTACTCTGCTCTGTTTTGGCTGTTGCACCGCTCCACACATCGCTGGAGCAATACGGGATGAACCTGCACAGCCAAACATAAAGTTAAAGTGGCCAGCTATGAGTAAAAATTGAGCCTCAATAAACATGCAAAAAAACAAGTCAAAATGTCAGCTTACACCATGTTGGCATTCCACCAGTGAGGGTTTTCCTCGGGCAGTGGAGACAGGATCCCGGTGCCTGCAGAGAGAGATCAACGTGTATTATTAGCAACTCCCAGACGCATCCTCTTCTTCCTCATCATCATTATTACATGGATTACAGTTATTACACTGCAATGAGAGAGGGAGGTGTCTCTTTTCCTACATCAGCGGGCGCCAGGTAGCCCTACGCCGCAGCAACATTATGAGGGGGTATCAGTTGCAATAACACTGAAGATGAGCACAGATACATCCGATCCTTTTAAATACTGAGACCTTACAGTTGGATATGGGTACTTTTTTCACCACGTTAGGGAGTAGGGATATGTTACAGGAGTGGTGGTCATGTGAGCTTAGTGAACTATACAGGCTAACTGAGGCTGACCTGTTTTAGTTTGGGGCCACTTGGACGAGCTCATCAGTCTCCTCATGGTCTCGTATCGGCTGTCACAGTTCTCCTTGTTGAAGCAGTACCAGCCACCTGGACATAAGACACAAAAAACACAACATGGATAATTTCTCACACATATTCTTTACACTTATTCCTCATTCTTAATTTTGACATGAACAGAGAAACATAATGAAGGTAGTTAAATCAGTGCTTAATACTGACCCTCTAGGAATATCAACCACCGTCTGCTGCCTCGGGATTCTTTCAGGTAGTACCTACAAGAGACCAAAGAATAAAAAAATCAACACATGATAGCAGGTGTGTCAGTTATCCTTGACTTGCATGCAGATATAACAAAAAATATTTCCTAAAGGGTTCTTTTACACCGCATGCATTACAGTATCTCTAAACAACAGCTAGATACAGCCACATTCCACCTTTTTTGATATGACATTCTGTCTTCAGAAACACCCTCACTGTTTCTACCATCAGTGATGGTATCCAAGCATGAAAAATAAACACACGCAACATCATTGCTTTAATCAATAACAAGGATCTTCTGTTACTTTATTGATTCTCTGGTCTGTCAAAGGTGACAGAAAACAGCTAAAATGAAACTCCGCCAATATAAATTCAGTGAGCACACAGCAGAGAACAATGAGATTGTATGTATAGTTTAGACTTAGGAGACAGGTTTAGTGATCAAACAGGAGATAAACATCATCTTGTCCCCTATGCTGTTTGGTAGACGCCAGTAGATGGTATTCCACATGTTTAATGCAGAGTAGGTAATGTACCATCATGTCCTCTTCACTCTGAGCTCATCATTCCTCAGCAGTGCCCTCACACACAGCATGGATAAAATCAGCCCCTCCACCCCACCCGACACTTGACTGTGTCGACACACAGTCTGTCTTTTGCGTCTGACTCACATATATGCCCAAGACCCTGGACAAGGAGCAAATGCACGCAAGAGTGTAAGAGATGTGTGCTGTATGTTGTCAGCCCAGAAGAGGGCAATGCTATCATGATTCTCCCACGCTGCAAGACGGCGCTCATGTGAGATGCATCATCATCCTTTTTTTCCAAACAGGGTTTTAATTTAATATAGATACCAAAGAAAAATAAATCACACTTGAGGCAAATTTAAAGATTCTGGTGTGTAAAGTAGCTTTATCCACAGAAGCAAGATGCTCCAAAATGTGCTTCTGTGGTGCTGAGAGATGGGGGTTTTTTTTCAATCAGTATCCACCCGACTAATGACTAAAACTCAAGAGATTGCCAAAAACATTTCAGTGACTTTTAAAGAAAACGGACTTGGCTGAAGCTCTGAGCTGTTTGCTCAGACACTGAATCACACTTTGGCTGCAGTTAATGTCTTGTGCTATTACTGCGAGCCGCAGTCAGTGATGTAGGCTGAGGACGGTGCACTCTGCTTACTACTTCCAAACAACAAAGTGAAGGCGGGCTTGGCAAGCTGAATACGCCAAGAGGGATAGGCGCTGCATCAAACCACTCACTCTAACAAGTGCAACTCCAGAAGATGAATCACACAGTTCCACCTTCCCCTCTAGTGAATGATTTTTCTTGCTGCATTCTTCTTTATCTGTGACTGTAACAGCACCTCTCTGGGAAATACTGTTTGTAGCTGATGTATTAGCATCTCAACTGACAACAGCCCCAATAGTGAATGAAACGGCCATCTGCCAGTAACTGTCCCCCTGTGCTCTGCTGCGACCCTAAAGAGCTTTACTGCGCTAAAAGACAGCTCTCTCTCTCCCACTTTGGGGCTTAACAGGAATTAGACAGGCTAGTAAATCCATAAAGATACATCTATAGCAAAACCCATTCCAGGCAAGTCTGCATGTCCATCACTGAACTGGTTGTAGTCAAGTTGCTTTTTTATTGCTGTTCAATATATTCCTAGCAAATTAAGGGTGTCCAATTTAAAAACTGTTCTTTCATTGTGGCACAGTGTGTGTAATATTTGAAAACTTTATTCTTGTGATGCAGAATAATATGTTGACAGTTTGAGACACAGGTGAAATCCACTTTCCTTAGGCTGTGCCTCTTAAAGACAGGGAGAGATTATACCTTTCACAGCTTCCTTTTATTTAATTCAACCCCACTTCCCATAACTCTTTTTTCCCTATTATTTTTATTATTTCAGTTCAACCTACAGTACACCCATATACTCCATGCAATCATGTGGAATATAGCCTAAATATTTAAAGTCCATACATTGTTTATTAATTATATATCTGAAATTGAAATGCTTTTAGTTCCATGCCTTATCCTGCTTTAGCACAGAAATCATGCAGGCTTTCTTACTGCCAGATGGGTTTCTACTTAACAATGATGTCAACAGTGGATACCTATCCATGCAAACAAACCCATTGCTTACCTCATGGACCATAGACTAAAAGTGATTTTCCTAGAAACAAACCATAAACTACTAGGAGCCACTGGCACCAAATTACACATGTTATGCAGTTGCAAAGTCGAGCAAACATTCTGTTAAATGGCTGTAAAAGCACAATTTAGTCATACTGGGTGCAATCATCAGAGAGACAGGCAGAGAGAGAGAGAGAGAGAGATGGGCGGGGGTTTGAAAACTTGAATCTAAACTTTCTGCAGTGCAAATCCTGCATTCTAATTTGAAGCAAAGGAAATGAAGCATAGGCCATGTGGCTATCCACAAATTTCACGCTTCGCTGACGCAAAGCAGCTGTCTATCTTATCCCGACTGAACCTTATTCTGTCCTAGAACAGTGTTTCCTTCTGAAAATTATACATTTATTTTTTCATTTATATATTTGTATTTTCCCCCCAGCATTTTAATGTTTTAGGGACAAGAAAAACAACAGTTTTGAGCATTTGGAATAAAACAGCCCAAATAATGAGAACTTCTGTCTTGTACATGTGGGTTACTTCGGGCAGCAGTATGACCAGCAGGAGGGTGTGCGCCCTGCTGAAGCAACTGCAGCACAGCTGACCCTGCTCTGACCTGTTGGCGATCCAATCAGATGGGAATCCTAATTAATCACACTGTACATATGTATACTCAGTTGGTACATACCCCGCAGGACTTCCATCGTTGCAGGTGACTGATGTATTCTCCAAAAAGTTCAGTTTCATGTCGTAGTCGAGCTTCTGCGCCGAGCACGGGTAGAGGGACTGTGCCAGGTTCTTCACTTGTGTCATGAAGTTATCCATGTTCTCCTCCACGGCGGTGAAATCCAGAGGGAAGCTCTCCGTGGTGTCACCCCGGTCCGCCCGGTATGTGGGAGCAGGTGGTGCGCGTCGTGGTTGTGGGTTGCGGCCACCGCGGAACCTCCGTGCGCAAAGAGCTCCGGACTGCATCAGCACCAGCACCAGCACTGATGAAACCATTCTGATTGCTGTCATCTTATCCCCGTGTTAGATGTCCTTCCTCCAAATACAACGTCTCGTCGGGAAAACGTTTGGCCGATGGAGCTGAGAAAGAAGCGACAATTACGCACGGTTTGAAAGACGCCACAACACTTGTCATCCGCTCCCAGAAATGCTTAAATTTAACGTCAACTAAATAACAAGTGCTTTTAGATCAATCACAGGAATCTGCTAAATTATCTGGGTATATTTCAAACTTTCAAAGAATGCGCCTACAACTGCTAATCTGCCTTGTACGACTCAAGCGCTGCTGGATCAGGCACAAGCTTGAACGACAACACTCGTGCCATGCTCCTGTATTTTATTCAAACTTTCCCCCCTTGTGTGTCCGTCCAGCCAATCAGCAGGAGCGGGGCAGGACTCAGGGCATGATCAAGTGTGGCAGACTACCTCCCTTTTTAATTTATAGAGGGAAAAAATGTCCATGCCTTGGTTCTTTTGATCCGCGAAGTTTTTATTTGATGTGGTGGCTTTTATTGGCCTTGAAATGCCCATTTCCCATTCCACCGCAAATTTATGAAGTGAGAATATGCATCTTGTTACACATTTGCCTGAAAATCAAGTAAACAAAACATGTTCAAAACTCGTGTTCCGACGATATTTAGCTCAACAGACTTTATCTGGTTAAATGATTATTATCATTACTTATTATCATATCATTACTTAACTTACTTTTTAAGGCAACAAAAAAAAGTATATTGTTCCAAGTATCATCCTCATCCCCACAAAAACACACATACCCCTTCTTAAGAATCACTTTTAGTTCAGACTAGTTGAGTTGCTCATGTTTTCTTAGGGTTTTGACAAAGGGGACTTGGACACTTGTATTTTTTTTTGTTTTTTATCCAGATGGGGCCTCCAAAGATCAAAGCAACCATCACTCCCCCCCCACCACCACCACCACTCCCCTCTTCTCTCCTCCTCCCTCCCACTTCAGTTTCTTCCAAACCTTCCCGGCCTACTGTATATTTGTGGAGCAGAGCATCCTGATGGGAAGCCAGCTTTTTAACACAGGAATGCCTCGTTACGGTCGAGGTAGGCTTCCCTTGAACAGCCTCTCATTTTAAGGACACATTTAAGTTGAAGGGCCAAAAGTGATTCTTTGTCGAGGTAACACTTCGTGGTGGCTCATTCCTGCCATCAGAAACAGACAGATGTCTCGCAGTTTTGATACTACAAATGAACTACAAATGCACACTTTTACCTTTTTAATAGGTTAGCTGTTTATATGAAGGCAGCAAGCCACTAACTCTATAGCATAAAGATTTTTGTGAGAACCAATGAAGGGCACCTCCTTTATAAAAGAAAATAGGAATCCGTTAAGTTTGACACCTTACTCTTTGGGAAATGTGACTTTTGCAAAGTTGTGTCTGTCAATTAGTTCACTTCTCATTAATTCAAGATCAGTTTGATCAGTTTCCCCTCAATAATGAATAAAACAAATTATTATAATCATACCTCATATAGCCTAATAACCCAGTCAGGAAGAGCACATTCTGACTTTTTAGAAGATGCTCACAACTTCCCAGTACACAACAGTATCATAACTGTAAAACTGCAAAATCCTTGCAGCAAAAGAACCTCTAGCCCCGTGGTTAATCGGTGTGCCTAAAGGATGTCAAACTGTTCTGAGCCAGGTAAGATGGATATGAAGTCACCAGCAGGACTGATGGTATTCATTGGGAACTTCAAACAGATGCTTGTATAGATTAAAACATGTGGAAGGGCCCAGGAGGAGAGGCTCTGTCACAGATCGAGCCTAGTCACTTTGACCCATACCTCCCTGTTTTATCACACGTCATCCCCAAAAATGTAACCCTTAAATCATTCGCAGATGGATGCTGGCCTCTGACACACAGACACTACCATGAAGAGATGCCCCGGCGGTGTGTCGAAACGTCCTCTGACCCAAGTGAGTGAGAAGTGCGAGCTGCAGATGCTCGCACCTCGAGTTACTTAAATGTTTAGAGGAAAGATTCTGTGTTAAAGTTACCTAACAGTATAAGTTAGAAACACTGGTTAGCTTTGCTACTGTTGGTGCACAGTGGTTTGTTCTCTACGGTGCACCTCGTTTGAACTCCAAGTGCTAAGCCTTTCTGGATTTCACTTGTAATTCTCTCTCTCCCTCTTTCTTTGCCTCCCATAGCCTGTGTGCAGCGTAGACACAAATTTAACCATGAAGGTCCAAATGGATTAATCCTGGATTTAGGTCATTTGAAAATGACCCAGCTGTTCTGATGGCAGTCCCTCAGCAGTGCCCCCGTAGCTCCCGTAGCCCCCACCCCGATTCCAGGCCTCCTGTGAAAGTCAAAGCCTGTCTTTCATCTCCGATCAGTTGCATGTGCCCTCACAGATCCACAGGTTTTACTGCTTAAGTCTGGGCTGGCAGCATTGATCATGTGACTGTTGCCTGCCTGGCGTTTAGACACATCATAGCTCTGTGAGCGCTCTGTGTCCGCGCAGCCTGCCAGCTCTGCTCACACATCCCGATCGTCCGTCTCCCGCACGCCTGTTAGTTTTGATTTGCACATGCCGTTGTCATGGGTCCATCCGTGATCATCAAATCCCGCTAGTTGGAACTGTTAGGTCAGGTTACATCAAAGAGATCAGGAGGGATCAGCCTCTTGAAAGGGACAGGCTCTGGCTCACATCATCAGAAACAGGTGGAGGTCCTCATTGGAAGAACAAAGAGAGAGATCACCATCTATAAAACTTTTATATTCCATAGAAGAGTTTCTTTAAATTCCTTTAAATTGCCACCCTCTCCTACACATAGTGCACAAACTACACAGCACCAGCATAAAACATATGATATCAGGTTAGGGATTGTGGGGCTCAACTGCAGCTCTAAATCCCACAAAGGTCACAACAGCAAAGCCTGAGCTGAGACTTAGCGGTATTATGCCACAAAGTGTTTAAGTGTGGAAGTCTGGTAAAAGCCAGGATGGAACGGGAAGTGGAAATGTATGGAATATGACGCAGGTGTAAAGAATTAGTTGAAATGTTGTTGAACACTTCAGAGATTTTGTGTATATTGTAGTAATCTTACTTTCTCCTGTGGCTCTGCTGGTTTAAAAAAAAAAACAGCAAAAAAAAAAACACAGAGCCAGACTTTGACACTTTCTTTATTGCTTGTCACAGCTAGCAGAGTTTCTATACTGCACTTAAAAAAATAAATATTGTAGATATTATTCATTACAATATAGAGATTTTTGCCTGCGTTATTTTAACGACAGTTTCATTACCAAATTCATCATCTGACTGTAATGTTAGGGAGCTTTGACGTTCAGGCTGTCCACGCCTGTGAAAACACTTTGAGCTTCGAGCTTCTGTTCTCTGTCACTTTGAGACAAACCTCCGGAAGCAGGTCCCCTTAATTTCATGTTGAAACTATTGTTTAAAAGCCCAAAACAAACATGTACAAAGGTTTTGGGTGTTAACACACTGTGGAGTCCCTTTCATGTGCCCCCCACCATATGTTCCTGATATTACCCCGAGGAATCGGTAAACAACCTTCATCTTGACTTAAGTCAAGAAGTGCCATCTAAGATGTGGATGTAAATGGGGAGCAACGGAGAGTAAGAGAGGCAGGAGACATCTGTCGAGCAGGCTCTCATTTCGTAAGAGGAGGCCGTCTATTGGTTACAGATGATGCCCTGTTTGATAAAAATGAACTCTTTCAAGATAGGACAGCTTACACTTGGGGTCTCTCTGGCACCACGGGATAATCAAATATTTCAGTTGACAGGTCAGCTGTTTGTTGTTGATCTTTCATCTGACTGATGGTCACAAAATAGCTGCTGTTGCCTGTAAACAGTTCTGTCACGTCATTCATACTAAGCAAGATGGATGTTTGTGTCTGTCAGGGTCAGGGTACATGCATGTTTCGCGTGTTTGCCTGCATGTGTGTAGGAATGCGTCGGGGCGCAGGAGGATGAGTGAGGTGGACCCGGGCTCTCTTGGAGGTGCCGGTGCGTGAGTGCACTGCCTTCCTCCAGGAGTTTTCCATTCATGCCAAGTGCCTGAATCACCCCTTGCAATGCCCTCTGCCAGGTAGACAGAGGAGGGAGCAGAGACCAATTACCATTTGAAACCTGCTATTATTATCATCAGAGAGGCGGCAGCCCTCCTTCCCCTGCGCTTATTCTCATCTCCACCGAGACAGAAGGAGAATTAGGCTCTTTTGTCTCGGAAATGTTTATTTATACCGCAGATTTGCCAAAGGACATGGAAGAGCCCTTATTACAGGTCATGACAGTAGAGCCACAACACATTATTCATTTTCTGTCCTTTAACCTGGTAGTCTCTATATGGAATTCTTTTGAAGCCCACACCCTGCTGTAAAACATGGTCATTATTCAATTATGCGGGAGCAGTATTTGAAACAGTTTTGAGACTATAGACCTTAAAGATTATATGTAGGAACAGTTGAGAATTAGCATTTAAAAATATTTTTGCTTTATTTTGGTTATATAAAGTATACTAATATGAGAGATGTGAGAGAGTTATTGACATGCAGCATGAATCTGATGTTGGGTCAAAACTCTTGGTGCTAGTTTTTCATGCTAGTCCAAACTAAAGGCAAAACTATACAAAAAATATCCACTGAAAAGCATACCATAGTCTTGGACTAAAGTTAATCACTGTCTGGGAAATCGGCCCATAATGTTGTGAATACGCGGTATGCACTTCCATCCACTGAGCCACTGGGACACCATTAGTACACGGTACGTGCCTCATTATTTTTGACACTCTCTTAACACCAAGCAGCCGTTTTCTTTTATCCTGTCAGCAAGAAGATGAGGCTACTGTAATCAAAGAAGACAATGATCAGTGCCAGCCTCTTAGCCTGGCCTGGTACCTGCTTTGATGTCATATTTTGGTGTATAGCGGGGCAGTGGCCCATGCCAAAGAGCACCCATAGTCGCCAACTGTCTGACAGACTGCCTTTCATCAGAATGACATCACTCTGCTACTTGATTACTTTCCACGGGCTCTTCCAGGCCTGGGATTTTTCTCCCAGGAATCCGAAATCATCATCCCCGCCTTTACACCCTTGGTCTCAAAATAAAAGAAACACACATCTGAGACACACATAAGCTTGTGATGGGCTACGAACAGCATTTGAATTCAAAGCTAACAGTGCACCAACCGTTTGTACTGTGAGGGATTTGCCTAAAGATTTTGTCAGGCGTTGTTCTGAGGCATTTCTGAAGACAAGCTCAGATTGCTTTTTGGGAAGATTCTTTAATACTGTGTACTTTGTGATGCTGTAGTGAAACCAGATGGCGCTCAATAAATATTAATAGGCAAAATGAAGAGACAAAATGAAACGTGGAAAATAAAAACAAAAACACTGTACACACTGCAGTCTTTGAACTCAACATTTCCCCTTCCTTGAGTTTCCCTCCATGGGGGAGGGAGCAGTGATAAATTACAAGGTAGAACCTGAAGTGTTTGCTTTTGGAGGAAACTGCCGTGTGAGGCGGATATTTATAACCAACTTCTCTGGCTGGCAGTATTGCCACTCTGCCCGGCGTCGGCTTCACAGGACCTCTGTCTGTCTTCACCTGTAGGTCAGGAGCAGACTGCCTCTCGTCCCCACATCATACAGACTCTCCTGCAGATACACCAAGGATCAAGAGGTGCCTGCGGGCCCCTGACCATCCTCTGACTGGAGACTGGAAGAGTTTGGGATTTTCAAAAGCAAAAATGTTTCAAAGGATTAGAGAGTGTTTGTTTATTCTCAGTGGGGAGGATGTAGAGAATGACTGCATATCTTCAAGAGGCTGAAGTGGGATAGACAGTACATAACTCATGTGGTTGCCAAGTCCGCACTGCTCTTTGATGTATTCAAATGCATACAGCAACATATCCTCTTACAAACACCAGTAGGTATAATTATCGTCGTGTGATCTAATTAGAAACATGGACTGAGATATATTGCAGTCAATTTAACCAAGGTAGTGTACTACTTCCTACAAAGCCACCTAAGCCATTGAAATCTGTACGTCTTCCCACAAAGATCTCATCTTTGCTTACGAGGTCACTGTGGTCGGCCAGTGGAAACATTTATTCAAAACAAGGTAACATATCTGTTTGGGAATATACGGCACCCACTTCCCTTTCTCCTGTGGCAGGAAGAAGGTGGTCATTTGTGGGAAGAAGAAAGTGTTACTCAGGCTTTACTCACAAAGAGTGCAAGATGAGCAGTCATCGGGACACATCATCTTGTTTTTGTGATGACTAATGAGCAGATTGCTACCAGCACCTTTCGCTATGTCTATCTGGTTTTGATCTGTTAATAATTCACATCATAGGAATCAGGGGATAGGGGTTCCGTTTGGACACTTCCTGAAAAAGAGCGGGGAAGAGTTTTGAGCTAGATAGAGATTATTTGTCAATCTATGAGTAATTTCACGTTTTCCTCTTCACAGTAGGTCTGTAGACTGAGAAAATTATGGATCTAAATAAAGAAAAAGTAGAACAGAATACTAGGCACTGCTACCATCAAGTAATCTTCTTAAAGTGAGGACTACAAACACAATTAAGGCAAAACAGAAAAAGTTTGATGAAATGAAATTCTGCCAAAGTGAATGCCTTCACATCTGGGGGACAGGTGTAGGCTTATTTCTCATGTGTCAGAACTTTCTCCTTAATTTACTCATTTGAAAGTCCACAAAAGTAAGAGTGAAGCGGCCGGGTGCCTCTGGATTTCATGCGGGACAGGATTTGAGTGTTAGAGCAACCAAAAGGCATAGTTTAGTCCCTCTAAAATGAGGTCATGCCAGGCAGGTAGGGGAGAGGACAACTGTAACGTGTCTGAAGCGTAACCTGTTCTCCGGCCCTCGCTTTGAAAACCAGATGAACATCGGCTGCGGCCCTGAAGTCATTACACCTTCAAAGTTAATTAACACATGGATTTTGTTTGGGCCCGATGAGCCCCAGATTATGAAGGTACAGATGGTCAGGGGGGTGGACGATAGAGACCAAGAGCAAGGTGTGCTTGGATGTGCTTTCATGTCAGCAGGAAGTGCTTGACCCCTGGCCCCCTCCTGACCTCAAATCTAGGCTGTCAACGCCACTTCCTTGAGTGCCCTGTAAAGATTAACATGTGGACAGAGACAAGGGGCCTTCGAACCCCTGCTTGATGTGCAAGAGGACCCAGCTGGCATCGCTGCCCTGCAACACCTTTTGCCAGTTATGTTAATATAAGGTTATATAAGATCAAAGGATTGTTTAATCTATTTTTACTGAGGGCTGGTGAATTAAACTGCAACATTATTTTGTGCATACTGTAAGAGCATGGGAGCTGGAGATCAGAACGGTGTTTGATAACCTTCGTCGCCATCGGCGGGATTGTTTCTGCTTTGATTTAATGTTTCAAGCTTCTGTTTCACTTTGTGCTAAAAACTGCCACCTGGTGTATTTCTCAAGGTGGTAAATAGCAGCACTTCCTCCTTTTGCCATCAAAGGGAAGGAGGTCTTACCTTGACCTTGGAGCCACTTTACCCTTCAACCCCTCTGATCTCTCTTCCAGTACAGTTACTATACAGGGAGCCTGTGTAGCATCATGTATAGAAAGGTATTTTGAGTCATCACTTTAATACCACAATAGTATTCATCTGTGATCAATTCTGTTTTAGTAGCAGACCTTTAGAGTAAAGTAAAGTCTGACATTTTGGGACAGTTATTTTCTGTGTTTAGTTGAATGAAAAGGTTGATACCACTCTCATGTCGGTATGTGAAGTAGGAAGCTACCACCAGTGGCTGGCTAATTTAGCTTAGCAGAAAGACCTGAAATGGGGGAAAACGCTAGGCTAGCTCTGTCAAAAGGTAACAAAACACACCTACCAGCACCTCTTAAGCTTATTAATTAATAGCCTAGCTTATATTTTGTTTGTTTAATCTGAACAAAAACTGTTTAAATGTAAAATCAGCGATTTACTAGTTCTCAGGAGGTGGCCAAGAAACAGTTCGGCATTTTTACCCCGCTTAAAACTATGAATTTAAATTTTTACACCTCAGCTTTTGTACAGATTAAAGAAACGAGATGTTGATTTGTGAGATTTGAGGCTCTGGTTGGTCGATTGTGTTACCTTTCAACAGAGCCAGGCTAGCCGTTTCCCCATTTCCAGTCTCGGGGCTAAGGTAAATTAGCTGGCTGCTGGTGTCATCTTCATATTTACTGTACAGTCAAGAGAGCAGTATCATCTTCTCACCTAACTCTCAGCAGTTTTTCCAAAGGGTTCCTTTAACTTCGCTTTTACTCTGAATCCCTTTTTACTCAGTGTAATTAAATAAAATGTCCACATTATAAAGCAGGAGTAATGGACTGTATTTATTATCAAATGGTATCTTTACAACAAATCCTGATTGGTACTGGTGCACTGATGCTTCATTATGTTATTATAGTCTGGGTCACTATGAGCTTTTGATTCTGTGTGACAAAAATTTTAAACATCCAGTGTGAGGGCTGAGTAACACTAAACTTAGGACAGACAAATTTCTTGGACACATGGATACTATGATTCTGAAATCAAAGTATGTCAACCCGTAAATGCATCAGATGATGTTAAGATTCAGATTCAGATGGCAGTAGTAAACTCCACGTGTTGTCAGTCAGGAACGTCGTAAAGCTCCAGATCTACATTATCTGTGCCCTTGCAAGCATCACACACACACACACACACACACACACACACACACACAAAGAGGGCAAACACACACAGGCAGTTTAATATGAATTATCTCAAGCAGACACTTGGATCTGTGGGTCAGCAGTCTGTCTCAGGAGAGTGTTTGATGATTGCGTTTTATTGTTCCAGAAGGTCAAGATCTTCAAAGCTCTCCTTCTGTTCTCCACAGGGCACCCGGGCAGCAGCTGTCGGAATACACTCAGCTTTGTGTTTTTTTATACGAGAGAAGAGGTAGGTCAAGCCCACTCTCACAGAAATGTTTTTACTGGGGGGTAGGCACTCAGTGGACACCATAATATTGTTGTTCTGCCCTTTTGTGCTGGAGAGCGGGGAGCGTGTGAATCCTGTCGGATGGGACGTCACCTCTCCTGGGTTTGACGCTGATCAAATAGCCTTTTTGGCATGATTCAGCAGTATCCCTATGTGTGTGAATTGTAACAGACATAACAGACCACCACTTGGGCTTTAGGTCAAATTTCTTCTCTTTTGTGCTCCTATAAGGCTCTGTGTAAACCGTATATACAAGTCTTATATAACCATGTTATTTTGACAGGTTTACACAGCAGATGATCTGACCTGACTTGCTGCTCTTGTTAGAACATACCAAAATACAATGCAATTTTTCTTGTCATATTATTGGCTGCCATAAAGCCTTACTGGTCTCTGCTGTATATATACTGTAGCTTCCAAGATCATGTTTCGTAGGAGGTAACATTTTTAGAGATGCTTTTTGTAGTACTACAAATACCTTTACATATGACTATTGACTTTAGTAGGCTACATACAAGCCTCTTAGGGGACAAGTGATGCTTGAGCATCTGTAAATGCTGATAAGGCATGGTAGAACTACAACCAGCCCACCTTGCACCATTTTGTTCACTCTGACACGTTCTACCACATATTTTTCTCTTGACAGAATGCAGTCAACAAGGGGCGCTCAGCATAAATAAAAGAAGTCTGTAAGTTAAGGAAAAAGTGAGAACACTTTATTCTAGCTCCAATCTAGTGACGAATCAGTGGTTTAGATGTCATGAAAGTTTTTGCCCCCCTGCCCAGCCCACAGCTAGGAAACTCAAAGCCAACAAGGATGCAGTGATAAGACCTAGATGGTATTGCCTGGTGTAGAATAGTTCACACACTGTTTCTCTGACCTCCTGCACTCTCTGGCTGACCACCCTGAAACGCTGAC
This sequence comes from Micropterus salmoides, assembly GCF_014851395.1. Lineage (NCBI taxonomy): Eukaryota > Metazoa > Chordata > Actinopteri > Centrarchiformes > Centrarchidae > Micropterus > Micropterus salmoides. The sequence goes on from NW_024040041.1 coordinate 20,116,938, forward strand.
TTTTCTAAAGCTCGCTGTGATGCTGCTCCACCCGTGCCCTTCCCTCTTGACAGGATGTCCATGAAAGACTCCCTCTTGCCCCCTTCACCTGTTTTCACACCCAGCGAGCTGAAGAGGCTCCTTTCCGTGCCGTTGCTATGCATTTTAAGTGTCCAGTTGCAGAACACATACACTCAAGACGGTCTGTGGTTTGGGCCTTTGATAGCTGGAATGCATGTTTGGACTTTCTTCCAGCTACAGGTCAAAATGCACCAACCCTAAGCCAATATATTTTCAAGAGTTTGCAGACATGTAGAATAAGAGTGGCTTTCTATATTGTAGCTGTATATCTCAATCTTTATAAACGCACTGAAAAAACTAATTTGTTTCCACTTAACCTGCTTAAGGCAACTCAGATTGAGGTGATGATAGCAGCCACCTGCTCTGCTCTACAGTAAAAGAATAATAGATCAGTAGTTTGTCCCAACTTATAATTCCTATTCTACAATAACTGAGCTGTTTTATGTTCCCCCTGAGAGCCACTAACATTGTAGACAACCAGTTGACTCAGTTTGCCAGATTTCCTGAATCTGCAATTCTGATCGCTCACCATGCTTTTCAGTTTTTACAATGCCAAGAAATAAAACACATTTCAAGTATGGCAGAAAGTTTCAATCAACTTATCAGTTTGTCTTCTGTGCAGCTTCAATACAAACAGTAAAATACACACACTGCAGCAAAGCAGACTCTTGTCATTTCATCAGATCTCGAGCGAAGCAACATCAGTGAACTTGCTGGAGAGCGGGACAGAGGAAGGGGTTAGTGCTCAAACAAAATGCTGTCACTTTGATCATTTCCTACAGGTCTTTGATCTCGGCACTCTTGAAAGGGCCGATAATGATGTTTAATTGATTATGTAGAATGAACAAGCATGGTTTGCTCTCATATCATTCATTCCTCCCCTTTTTTGTGTGCTCGCTCCAAAAGACGATCGCTCGCATGCCATATTGCCCCTTCCCTTTCTTCTTCTAAAACAAATAAAGACGTCAAACATCAAAGCTGTTCTTGGTTAATAAAAGAAGACCTCAAATATTTTCCATTATGTTTGACATGGTTTTGGGTTTCGCCAACCAGAGGAATAACAACAGGACGGAATAAAATGACTTGCTTTTTTTTGTTGTTGCTCCATTTCTGTGTTACAGAGGTTAAGCAGACCAAACTTGAGCCTGTTCTTTGATCTTGTTGGCTCTAATTATTCAAAGGTAGTGTTTCGCTCTTCTATTTCTCTTCTGAGACTCAAGTCCCCCCGCCAATCCTTACAACACACTCTAGCGCTCTCTCTTCTTACTGTCCCTTTCCACCCTCCTGATTATGATATCCAGAGTTCCCGGCTAAAACAACAGTCTGTCAGAGGATCACTTTCCTTTGAAGTTGATGTCAGTCAGTTGTGTTTCTGTCTTGGGCCAGAGCACTAACCCCTGACCTGCAGTGATTACTTCCGTGGCGCAGCCAAGCAGAGATAACTGTAAATGCAGCCCTTTGATATCCACTTGAGAACGGGAGTTTGAGCCTGAAGGGAAATAGAATGATGGTCAGGCATCTTAGCATGTGTGTGCGCACACGCTCACACACAGATAGACAGACAAGGCACCATATGGCAGAGTTCACGGAAACATTGGTATGACTTCCTGATCAAAGCTGTAACACAATCATATTTGAACCCCTTGCAGCCCAAATCAGAGAAGATTTGTGGGGGGCTGATGAAATAAATCTCAAAGTGTAATTTTGGTATTTTTAAAGCCTTATTTTCACATATTTTGGGGTCGAAATGACAATTACATACAAGAAGGTTTGGAAGTGGCTGCAATGGCTTCAGCGTATTCCTTTGGGGCAATTGGACCCGTCAAATTTACATCCACAAAAAGTGATTATTTTTGCCACTGACATGGTCAGATTGTTATACGAGGTGTCTAACAACATCATGGAAAGGATCCCCACAAGTAACGCCGGGTAACACCCTTTGTTTTTAACCAGAAACAGAAGTCTCGCTCAACAACAATTCGCGCTCTTACAACTCATGAGAGGCAAGTTGTTGCAGGAAGACGATGGTGGATAAAGTTTGGCTTGCGGTTTCTTTATGTACACAACAAACTCCTCTCTCCAACTCTGACTCACGCTTTGTGGACGCAATTTTGACCAGTTTGCCGCTGCTGGCTGAACGGATTCCAAATATTTAGTACCTACCTTGTTAAACCCCAGAATATGTGAAAATATGGCCCAGGTTTGTACTGATTTTACCCTTTAAGTCTTCCTCCTTGTGTCAGGCTTTTGTGGTGAACTGATATTAATGTGACTTTTGTTTGACGAATTGTTAAAAGACCAGTGTGTAAAATTTAAAGGGATCTATTGGCAGAATATGGCAGATATGGAAGATAATATTCACATGTATGTTCTCATTAGTGCATAATCATCTGTGTTTTCCTTTCCTTAGAAAGAGGCCAATATATTTACAGAGAGAGCGTATCCTCTTTCATGGAGCCTGTCATGTTGCACGCCATGTTTCTACAGTAGCCCACAGCAGACAGAGTTTCACAGCCACAGTAGGTTCTCTTACACACTTGGAAGGACAGGGTTAGGCAAGGGGGATTCAGTTGATCATAATCTGTGACCTCAAAGCACCACATAATGCAACCTGGTGTTTGTAATGCAGTGTTGAGTCCCTTAGCGTCATAGTTCAACGCACTGTGGGAAGCCCTGTAGCAACATTTTTTAATGCTAAAGGTTTAGGATATTTACAGAAAAGTCTGAACAATGAGGTGGCTAGGGTGGACAGGTTCCCCATGTAAATTTTAAGCCAAACCATGACCTTTTCATAACCCTAACCAAGTAGTTTCTGTGCCTAAACCTAACCAAATTGTGACGTTTCAAAACGTTAACAACGTGCAGTTTCACAATGTTAACTACTAGTTTTATTTTGAATGTTTAACCGGATACTGCATACTTCTTGACCAATCATCCATATGTGACGAGTTGGGAGTGAGAATCTGTTGAATAATTGCATAATTACACTTAATCAGTGAGCTTCAGAGGTGCGGATAAGTGGATTTCTTTTTATCTTTACACAGAGCCAGGCTGTTTTCCCCTGTTTCCAGACTTAGGCTAAGTGGAGCTAAATAGCTGCTGGCTGTAGCTTCATATTTACCCTACAGATAAGAGAGATGTATTGATCTTGTAGCTACTCAAGTGACTATGACTTCTAACCTCCTACAATTTAATTTTCCTTGAGAGTTTTCATTTGATGTAAAAATGACGTACAAAATGTAACAATTCCATAAATCCAAAGTGGGCCCAGTGTTGGTCCAGATGTCAGATGCATTGTCTTCTATTACAATTTCTCCTTTAATTCACACATTAGTAGAAATACATGTGTGCATTTGAATAAATTAGTGTTATCTGCTTCCACTCACTCAAAGGTTTTGCCCGAGGGAAGGCTGCAAGAGTTCAATCATGTCTGAGGTGATGAAGAGACAGAGAAATGGAGACAACAAGGCTGTTGAGATTACTGCTTTTCTGGCAGGGACCCCTTGTTAAGGTTGGTTAGAAAAAGTATGGGATGAATCAAAGACGAGTCGAAATAGAGAATTTAATGCTCATCATTCAACACATACATCAGTGATGGGAGTCTGTTTTGTTATTCAGTGGATTCTTTTGTTCCTGCAGATGCCTTTTTTCTGTGGATGTTCTTTTATCTTTGAAATAGGTATTTAATCAACGTGTCAGTCCATTTTCATCCGTGTCCAGATGGCAGACTTAAAAATCACATCCACAAAAATGCATGGATAATATCCATTCTTGCATGCATAAAAATGTAAACAACTGTAAATATTCAAGCAGCATTTGGCTCTCGAGCCAAATTCGCTGTCACAGCTGATATCTTTGAGAACGGTATTGCAAAGCTATTATAATCATGTTTTGTTTAAATCAGCCTGAGTGAGTGGATTTAAGTCTTCAGAGAAACACCATCACGGGCCCAACACTCTGACATCGGCATATATAGTCATTACTGGAATAACTGTTGACATGTTCTGCTAAGCAAGACCAGAGTCTGCCGCGCTCTCATTTGAGGACAAATGAAGATGAGCAGATGAGAGTTCCTGTTGGGGACTCACTCTCTCTCTTCATCCTCAGCTATAATTATGGCCTTTCTTTTTTTCTCTCTGTACTTCCATTTGGCTGTGGTATTTTCTTTTTCTGAAGGAAAAAAAAAAGAAGCCAAAAAGACTAGCATGCTGCTGGACTCAATGTCATGTTCGAGCTCAGAATAGTAAACACAAAGCCTTGTAATTTGCAGAATGCTTTTGTCATCTTTACCTCTAATTTCTCTTTCAGCAGAGAGTCAGTGCCACATATGAAGAGCGGGAATCAAAGGAAGCTGTGGAATGCGTCCGGGTAAAAATGAACACAAAAATGAATGACGGTTGCTCAGACTGCTGGTCTTTACTACATGTGTCATTGCTCTTCTTTTTACACCCAAATCATTTCCAGTTAACATCATTTTATAATAAATTTGACCCAGAGTATAGATTGATTTTCAGCAGGCAGTACAAGATATAGAAGACGTAAAACATGAAATAGTTCAAATGTAACTTTGCACTGTGACATTAAAAATACCACCATGTAAACTTCATATGCACAAGGAATAACAAAGCTTCTTGTTAACTAAAATGAAAGCTTATCACAATCAACAGTGATCAACAATAAAGTTGATGCTGTTCCTTTGTTTGATATTCAAGTTAGTAAAGCAACTAATTTAAAGCTGACACAAGAATATATAGTCATGTTATTAGATATCATTTTGTAATAAAATCATCTAACTGTCAAATAATGATACTCAGACCTCAAAACTATATTATATTCACACTTGGGGCACAGAGTGAATTTGGTTTAACGCTTATCAGTGCCACTTGTCACTACAGCAGGCAGTTTCCTTCCCTCTGGTTTAAAGATATATTATTGAGTTTATCAGAATAATAATGTAAATCAGTTAAATCACTTGTTCCATAGTTTTTGTCTGCATGTAGTTGGTACCCCACTGCACATTTTCGCAACATCTTCCAACATTTTAAGCCAATGAACTGATGATTGCAAATGTGATATGTCCTGAACAAACAGGATCAGGATCACCCCCCCACACACACACACATCATAATAAGCGCTTCTGCAATTTTAATGTCAATGGTCTCTGGCAATTTCCTGATCCTGATTCTTACAGGACATACAAGATATGTGTCAAGCAGCTTTTGCTGTTTCAAACAGCTGCCTCAGGAGGGAGCTGCAACTGCTCAGGATTCTGCTCTAATCTCAGTCACAGCTATCACCCGCAGGCTCTTGTCACCTGTCACTTTCTCGACCTGCTCCTGTTTGTCCGTACCACCTTATTACCTGTACACCAGCTGTGCACCTTATTACACTCCTGACATTTAATGTAAGCAACAGCTTGTGCTTGTAAAGTAAGAGAGAACCCAGAATCAACCATGCTCTCTCAGTCTGACAGTATTTCAGATCTAATTGTCTCTTTGTTGTCCTGTCAGTATCCTTCCTGTGATCTGTGTGCTGTGTCCTTTCATGACAGGGGAGTCAGACTTTGACAGCCCGCTGGATGACTTCCTCCAGGTGACAAATGTTGCCTTTCTTGCTCTGTGCACATTATGTGTAATTCTACGCCTTTGTCGGTATTGTCTTTGTTTTCATATTTATCCTTTTGGGGTAAGTGAAGAGTTCATGTAACACACTCGTTTAGTTGCCTCTTTTGCTTCCCCTTCTGTAAGTACTTCAATTAGTCATGTGAGTCAAGTCAAGTTTATTTATGTAGCACATTTCATACTCAGTGTACTTCAATATAAAACCAAAAATATAGGCAAAAATCATGCAAGGGAGGAGGGTTTCAGCTGCTGTCTCTGAGATGTAATTTATTCTCACGCCAAGATAAACTCCACTGGTTACAAGTGGCATCTGTATATTTAGCATTTTAACTTCTGTCATTTTAATTGAAGGTTAACAGGATGAAAGATACCAAAAAGTTAGCCCTTCGTTCACAGAAATTTTATTCAGCTTTTACAGTGATTTTGGAGTAGCGTTGTTTTAAAATAGCCATCTCTTTCTTCCTTCCTTACGTTAAACAGCAGCGTGTTGCCCTGTGTCTTTGAAATGTAAATAATTTGACCGCTCCCATGGTAACACCTCCCATGTAAACAACCCGAGAGCCGTGCACCAGCCCTCCACTGATATGAACTTTGTTTAGGGGTAGAGTCAGGGCAGAGAGAGGGGACTACTTGAGGAGACGTAACTTTGAGAAGCCCTTTCATGTCGTGGAAAGCAATGAACTTCTGTTGTAGTTTATTGCCGGTGTGAATTTTAAAAGCATCCCATGGCTCTTTGAAGTGAGAACGGGTCTGTTTTTCCTCTGCAGCGGTGTCACTGTGTCGCTGCTCATCTGTTTCTCTTCTCTGATTGGATCAGATGAAATCCTTTTTCAATGTCCAAACTGGTCCGATTGAACTACAAGTGGTTCTCACACAGAGCAACAAATTACTATCTGCAAATGCAATTCAGTTGAACAGGTGTCTTAAGAAATCTGGTGATTTGTCCTTTATCAGGTGAAATGAAGATGATACCATTCTGTACAGTAAATATGAATCTACAGCCAATTAGTTTAGCTTAGCATAAAGACTGGAAATGGGGGAAAACAGCCAGCCTAACTCTGCTCAATGGAAACATATCCACCTACCAGCACGTCTAAATCTCATTAATTTAACCTCATTTATTTAATCAGTAGAAAAACCAAAGTGTAAAAAACATTTTATGGAGGGTTTTCATGTAAGATTATTTCTCAGCCGAGACCAGTAACTTCCTGGAGTCTCACTAGCAGCCTGACAACTGCCCAGAAAAAAGAAATAGTTGAGCACATACCCCCTCAAGCTGCAAATTGTTGTTTTTTTATGGATTAAATTAATTAAAAATAATGTGTTAATTTATGAGCTTAAGAGGTGCTGTTAGTAGTCTTTAAGCTAAGCTAAGCTAACCAACTGCTGGCCACAGAGACATGATGATGGTTCTCAACTAACTCTGCAACAAAGCAAAATGTTGAATTATTCCTTTAATATGTTTATACAGTCATGTTTCTATTAGCTGAGAGAAAAACCAAAGGCTTTAGTGAATGATAGGATTAAAGAAGATCGATGCCTTCACTGACAAAAAGGCCCCCTCTTCAAAGTTAGCTGACCAGACCATAATCGTAGTATCTTTCCTCACTTTTTACTGATTCTGTCATGCATGCCTTCATGCTGCTGAGGCCAGTGCTTCATTATGCTTTTACGGCCTATTCCGGTTATACTTGCGCTGCGGTCACACACTTCGAATTGTTCTCCTGACAGCTGTCTGTGCCTTTATAATAGCTCCTTGAAGCGGAGGATGGTTTTATTTTTCTTCTGGGCATTATTTTTACTGATTCATGTGTGTTTTTATGATGTTATTTCAGCCCAGAGCGGGTTCAAAAATAGTCACAAAGTGCTATTCCCAAGCATTTATATACCTAACATATAAACATTTTTATTGCTCAAATGTAATTTTGTGGGCAGAAGTAAGAAGGGAAGACAAAAAAGACACATTTTTTGATTTCCTTCCAATAAATGTTTGGAATTGTAATAACCTCTGGGACAGACAGCCTGTTACTGTCTCATGTGGCTGGAGGATCCGGGTTGCTCTCTCTCTATGTGGTATGCGTGTCCAAGGGCTTGTTACTGTTTGAGGTCTTGGTTTGTTTAATGAAGTGGTAATCTGTCTACACAGAGGATCACCCTCGAATCCTAAGTTCGCTGTGTCAAGTGGCTCTGTTTATAAACTTCTTAGTGTCTCTAATAAAAATGGCGTGTACTCCCCCCATGCTTGAGAATGGTATGTCCGATATAATGATGTCTTTCAGCGGCGTCGACTGTTCTTTCTCCTCTGTGATGCTGCCACCTCTGTGTTTGTATATGTTTGATTCATTTCTGACATTGAAACCTATGCTTGTGGCTCCACTGTGCTGAGGGCCAAATGCAAATTGCATCCTAGTAGGCAGCTGGCAGGGAAGTCCACACAGGCCAAAGGAGCTTGTGTTCTGCCTGACTCGGGTGTGTTTGTGCAGCCATCTTTTAAGGGTGCTGAGGACTTTCCAGCCGTGGCGCTGCAGTTTGCCCCAGGACCATCAGAAAAACAACATCAACATTTAAGTTACCGAGAGGGGACTGAAAACACGATTGACTCGGCAGTATGTTTGAAATGTTAACTAAAGAAAACAAGCTGGCTAATGGTTTTGTATTTATATATTTTCTTTGGAGGCTTTGAAGTTGGAGCCCACTTTGCATGTCAGCCCCAGGCAACTCTCGAATGTAGCCTAACTGTGAATGTAAAGACATCAAGAAAAGGTTGATTTCACCTCTGCCTCTGAGGACTTCACAGATTTCACTAAAAACATTTTCTTACATTTCTGTGTTTAAAGTCAAGCCAGAAGTGTGTCCATTTTCAAATGTTATCCAAATCAATAGCCAATAGTTTTTATAGAGACACCTTTCATAATATTTGATGATTTAGAGAATTCAATGAATAAGGTTTCTGTACCCCATAATTAATTTATAACTTCATTACAGTACCCCATAATTTTAAAAAAAGTATAGCGTTATTAACAAATAGTTTTTATTTTTTTTCTTATTGTCTAATTGACCTGTATACATACACTGTCATCAAAAGCTTTGACTCATCTTTTTATGCATGAAGATTAAACTAAATGGCCGCTTTTGACCAGACAATAAATTTATTTCTCCATAGTTCTGTGGATCATCCGGTGTAACAGGGACACTGTGTCGGGAATTTCTTTTTTGAAATTTGCAATAACACTGTGAGCACTACAAACAAAACAAGATGTTTGCTATTTGCCCTGAATATTGTTGATTTTTTTTATTGTTACTATTGTTATTAAAAACACAGAAAAGGTAACAAAAAAAGCCATGTGAAAAGTAATTATATTTAATTAATAAGAGAATGTTCCTCCCAGAAACTGTGTCTGTTTTCTTGGATGGGGCACTTAATTTCCTGCATTCTGGTGAAAATTTCTCCTCCAATTTCTGCCTTTTCTGCACCAATTTATGGTGGAAATGTCTAAAAATTCAGGTGTCAGGTGACAATTCAAAATATATAATTATAATAGAATATAATTCTTATTGCTTTTAAATATTTTTCTCCTGTAGATCAACTTATTTAATATCATCCCTGCTGAGTCAACACACATGATTAAGTCTTACCACCTCTTTTGTGGGGAAATAACCTATTTAAATGTGTTTGTGGCCCCTTTTCATCTCAGTAATAAATTAATCCGTTTTAATTCAGTTATTGACTGGACTTGACCTTATTAGCTCATCTGTTAATAACTTATCATAACTCAGTGCTTCCCACAGAATGACTGAGTGTAACTGTGGCACAGATACAGCGTGCTAGCCTCGAAAACCCAGCTGTATTCTAACATTAACTTAGCTCTCCTTATTAGCTAGTCTCCTTACATGCTTGCTAATAACTTTTAATAGCTGGGTCTCCGACATTGACAGCGTTGTGTTGGACTGATTTGTGCAGCTGTGTTAACGAGGGAGATAGAGCGAGAGATCGAGGGACGGATGAGAGAGACGAGCGAGAGGATGTGCTGTGCAAATACGCGCTGCCTGCAGCTCAAATACAATTTTAAATAGGCCTAGTAAAAAAAATCGAAAATCAATATGTGGCGGTCAGCGTTGATATTGTGGCAGACCGCCACAAATAAATGAACGTATGGGAAACACTGTAACTTATCTGCTCATGCTCATATACTTTCTGCACATTAAGAATCTTTCCCACATATCTGAGTACTCTGACATGTAAAGAAAAAAAGTCGTAATGGGAGACTAACGTCATTAGCCTATTTAAAGAGAATTGATAATATTTTACTACATGCCCTACTGTGTCGCTGGAAGTATCCCCTCGCCGTCTAACAAAACTGAATGAGAGGAGGAGTTCCTCATGCCGGGGCAAAATGAAACTAACCTACAACACCTGTGATCAGACTGTCTGCGACTCACAGCGCGAGGTGGGTCCAAGTCACTCGCTGGTAACGCAGCGAAGTTGCTTTCAGGGTGAGTCCGACAGCGGAACATCCGTCTTGTAAATGTGTAACCACTGCGATAACAAGACGTTCACGGTGTATTCCTCAGAGAAATAAACACTTTTCCACAAAGAAAGAGAGCATCAATTTTCCCGAGTTTACACAGTAAACGCCATGTGGATAAAGTCTTAGAGATGATACTCTGGCTTCCCGTTCCGTGAAGGCAGCACGAAGCTGCACCACAAGTAGCTAAAGGAGAAAAATTACACAGTCTCGTCCAGTTGCAGTGGACTAAACTGTCAGGTTTTAATGTTGCAGACCACAGTTTTTTGCAAGTAGTTTAAAGTTTAAACTCGTATTGTTGTGAATCTTGTCTTCAAGTGTAAACTCGCCAACAAATGCCCCCCAAAAGCAGCTCAGCGCCCCCACTTCCAAAATATTGCTTCCAGCGCCCCCCATCGTCCTCGGAACGCCCCCGTTGAGAAACACTAGGCTATATGATGTTATCCTGTGGGGTTACATTATTGTGTAGCCTATTAGCTGGCCATTTTTTTTGTGTTAGGTAACTCCATGTTGTTTACTGTAGTGTTGTTGCTGTTGAATGCAGAGTCAGCAACAGGCTCGCAAGCACGCATGCACTTCACAGCCAATGGATTTTGCGTAAAATCCGACCAGGCATACTGCCCATCAGAGGTAACAGAAAAACCCAGCAAGTGGATCATTTGTGAGGTTACAACCCCTCCACACACAGGCAATAAAAAAGTGATTCATTTCATTTAAAAAAAACTACATATAGCCCCTTTAATGTTCTGAAGAAGAGTCAGTGTAGTCTACTAGATCCTGTGTGCCAGTGTTTGTTTTGTTTTGTTTGCGTATGTATGTGTGTGTGTGTGTGCGCGCGTGTGTGTGTGTGTGTGTGTGTGTGTGTGTGTGTGCATTGCGTGGCTGTGCATGGGTGTGTGGGCTGGGGGGGGTTATTACTGCTTCTTGTTGGTTGCGGCACAGTCCTGTCTGTCCTGTGGGACATCTGTGGGTTGCGTGATGGGCTTTGTGGAACGGTGCTCTGTTAGTGGAGTTAAACAGGCACAGTCACGAGCTCTACCAGACGCCATGGGCACAAGTGGCCTTGTCTCTTTGAGGCTTCGTACACACGCACATATGCCGACGTACTATAACATAAAAACAGAAAATGACACCGATTCACAAACATAAAGCACATTCAGTTATAACCACAGGCAGAAATCCTGATAAATCTTTAGGTATACTCAATGCCATGGAAAATGTTTCACTGGAAGACCTGTAACAACATAATCTCAGAAAGCTGTGAATGAGATGTACTGCAGTTGCCAGTATTTTCGGTCTTTATTGGCCTACCAGCACATGTTTGATACATCCCAACCACACAAGCACCCACCATCCATCAGTAATGTGTGCGGCCTTTACCGTCTTTAAAAGCCTTTACACAGCAGCCAAAATCCTAGTTTTATTCCTAACATGTAGCTATCCAACGCTTTAATAGCTGTTTTTTTATGGTTATTGATTTATTTTATTTGAAGAGGGAGTGGGTGTCTGTGTGTGTAACCGTTTTATCTCCCTTTTGCCCATTTGTCAAAAAACGAGCCATAAACCTCCTTGGAGGCTGAGAACAGAACATCCATTACAACTACCAACCGTTTCGTTCAAAGTGATGCGAGATCCCACATAAGATGTGTAATTTGGTAGGAGATGAAGTGAAATTGGCTGGTAAATGTTGTGTATCAGAGTGGTCACTACACAGCTCTCTGTTATTCTATAGCAGGAAACACACTTTCTCATGCCAGACCCTGATAGATTTTAAATGATTTTAAGGGTAGAGGAGGATAATGAGGAAAAGAACTTGGGGAGATCAAACAGCCAGTCTGTTGACTTTGATGTTTGTCTTCTTTCGTTCTGAGTTGCAGTGGTTTCAGACATTTTATTAGTCTTCCACCAAGACGCTTCATCTCTTCTTCCTGCCACCTATTTTTCACACGGAATTTTTTTTTTACTGGCACAAAATGGCAGTGCCTTCCTATACATTTCCAAACAATGCCAAATTCTTAAATGAAAGTCTGTTGTCCACAGTTTGCCTATGATTTGGTGAAATGTTTCAAATAATGGACCTTTAAAAAATGTGCATTATGTCCAATTAATTTCCAAAAGACCAGAATGATGTAATTTTTATAGCCTGTATTAAACACTACACTGAATGTACATTTATGCCAGTATGAGAAGAGGAAGTGACCCCATGTTTTGTACTTTCAGTCTACTTCTTCATGCTGTTATTCGGCTTTGTTTTGTTTTCCTCCGAGCTCTGATTTGAGGAACAAACCAGCAGAGCCACACACACTGAGGTGCCAGCATGGGAGGCCCAGCTGGCTTGGCAGGCAGGCTCAGTCCATCAGAGCGGTCTGCCTTTTATGAGATTACATGAAAGCGCGGGAAATAACGACAAGCGTTTGATCATCGGAGACCAAGCTGATTTACTGCCTAACCCAACGCCATAGCTTAGACCTGGCAGAGCATCACCTACGCCTGCCTGAGAGCAAAATGAGAGTGAAACATGGCCCCGAACACGCCTCTTTCACTTTCCCCCGCGGTTTACTACGACAGCTTCAGGTAGAGGTTTAGTGCTGGGCCTCCTCCACAAAGCTTTACCTTTACTGGGAGGACTAATGAGCTAATGCAGAGGAAATCTTTAACTTGTATCAGACATCCACGCTCAACAGAAAGGAATTAACAGCATTCTTGTCAAACATGATGAGCGTGTCTGTTTTTAATTTCTGGGCATTATGTCATGGGATCGCACTCCACTTCTGAAGTTGTTTTAACCTGAGTGTGGTGGAATTATTTCCTACATGTTTGTGTTGATTAAATGCTTGATAGATGATCGTGTTATTTATGTTGCCAGTTGGATGCAGTTTGTAAAGAGGCACCTGGCTTATTTTCAGCACCAGTTGTAGCTGCTTGAGTGGTGCGTAGCATTGTAACAACTTGTTAATATAAGGCAATGCAATTGTTACTCTACAATCTTCATTCACAACACATGCTGTTTCCATCTGAGCAAACCATATATGGCTGAGTCAGTGTCAATGTCACAAGGAAAAGCAACTGAACTGTGATACCATACTGGGAAGCTCGATTTTAGGTTGTTTTATGGATACTTAAGCTACAAAAGGAACAGCTATGAGTTTGATTACTTTGTGTAATATTCTTAAATCCAAATCTGGGATTGGTAGTTCTTCCCAAAAGTCAACACACTAACTAGGGTTTTTGAAGATTGTCGCCATCCACTGTGTGTCCAACAGAAAGGTCTTTGATGAGCAAATGCCTGACAGAGATGGAGACAGACAAGAAAAGACAAAGACCCACTGGAAACCACAGTAGTCAATGGCATGCTTTACAAGAGACAAAACATTGAACAAAAGAATAAAATAGGATAAAGGATGTATTCGCTTCAAAGGTCTTACTGTAAGTGTAATTTTCAAAAGGGCTGGGTTGCCCCCGTTCTGTAATTAAGTTCTTCACATTGGGTTTGTCTGGAATTAAAAGGACTATTGCCACTTTTCAACATGGATGTTTTTATATGTCTATGTTTGTCTGTGGTGAAGGATGAAAGGGAGATGCCTTCCCCTGTCTCCTGAAAAGTCTTTACACCAGCGGAAAGTAGACGAAGAAGAGACTCTGCTACGTTTGAACTTGTGTCTCGTGCCTTCCTTGTCTTCAACCAGTCAACGGAGGTGGTTTCATTTTTATTGTGGGCTTGACACTATGATGCTTTTGTTTTCTGTCCATAAACTCTATCCAGATGACTTTAGATGATCCCAACAGTAAGGCCAATGTCAGAAGTGCCTGTCTGTCCAGAGGTCTTAATGTCTCCTCTTGATGAGAGAATGCTTTATTTAACTTTCACGCAGTTACAGATCTTCCAAAATGTTTTTGGCAAGTTTAATCAAGTTCCTTGTCACAATTGGAAAATGCCTTCATCTACTATATTTCCCAAGTCCAAGGCATTCATATAGACTACATCCATCTCAGTTTCTTTAATTTATTCTGTATAGTAATGATCTGCAACGTTTTACACATGTCTCATGCTCTTCGAACACTTCCAGTTCAGTGCTGTGCCCTTTGCTCTGGAAGAAACCGGAACGACAATCTTCTTCAAGTATCTTACAAAGTGAAAATCTGATGACAGTAGTTGAGACTAGTGGACTGTAAAGCATTATCTGTGGTTCCGTGGTTTCTTCCTCAAAGTATAGCTCCGGGGCAGCGCTCAGAGTTCAATCACAACCCCTGCTCTGCTTCCAAGACTACTCTTAAAATGACAATGATACACTGACGTCAAGATGAGGGTGTTTTGCTAAAAAACCAAGGCAGAAAAATAATAATACTACAGTAAAGACAGGGCTGATTTTCCTGGAAGCTGTGATTCATTGGAGACGATGAATTGAAGCTTCTTTGCTTTCTTAAGTGTTTTTTTTGTGTGTGTGTGCCAGACATTATGTCTTCCCGATGAAGGACAGTCTGCAGTATTCTTCAAAGGCAGTTAAGATGTATAATTAATAACAGAAATCAGTAATTTTAAACTACAGCAGAGGACACCCAGGTCCCTTTGAACCCATCAAATCTCTATGGATGACTTGTGGTCCTTTAATTAACCAATGATTGGTGTACCCACCATCTACCACAAACGCCTCCACCAAACACCCTAGACTAAGAAGAAAAGGAGAGTTCTTCTTGATGCATCCCTTAACTACAGTGATTTTGCCCTCTTCGCCTCAATCAGACAGCCATATTGTTTGGCCTCTGATGAAAAACATTACTAACAATCCTGACCGGCATCCCGCAGGCTAATGATGGAGCCTTCCCTCATCTATCGCAGGGCCTTTCTGTCAGTCACAGCTCTCAGATGAACCACAAGCCTCAACCAGAGTCTGTGGTGGTGACTGTATACTTCATGTGGTGCAGCCATTCATACTCTGTCTCTGCTGCCTGAGATCCGAACCGTGGGGTCCACAGAGCAGCCATCATGCTTGTCTAAGCTCTGCCAGTTTTGTTTATGGTCCCTCCTTCCAACTACAACAGAAAGAGAGTCTGTCAGAGAGACAAGAGCTAAATAAAGATTGGACCTGTCATTATCAGGATCATTTGAGAGTAAAGCTGTTGTTTGCTTGAAGCTACTTTTACCGATTATGTGATAAGCCAGAAACCCAAACAATGACATACAGTATGATGTCGGGGCATGACCTAAAAATAAACAAGAATTAATATCTCTAACCCTACACTAAAAAGTAATTACATTTACTGACATCACCAATACAAGACGATGCCAATCACAAGAAAGGGCCACATCTTTGAAAAGTGTTGGAACAAAAACCTTCCGTCCTTCTTCTGACTCCTACCTGTATTAGCCAAGCCATGGAGGTCTTGGTGAAAAGCAGAGCATGTGGCCAGTCTCATGTTTCTCTCTACTCTCTGTGGGTGGTCCCATGGGGGGGCGTTTGATTATTCTGGGATAATCTTTTGATTACAATTCAATATAGTCCTCTTGAGAGAGAGACAGAGAGAGAGAGAGAGAGAGAGAGAGTCAATGGAGTTTCCTTTTTCTCCACTGTGAATGTGAATGAACTGATTACATGAGCAAAAACAGGCATCCTCTCTATCCTACCTTGAAGTCAAGAAGAGTTAAGCTTCTTTTTTTTAATACCAGTTTTCAGTTTGTCCATCCCATCCATCATCTGTTGTATTTGATAATGCTTTTTGAATATGACTATGTGGGTGTCTGGGAGTAGAAATATGAAAATAAATCAGAAAGTGGATCCATGTATGTACACTTGGCAAGATTTTGCCTTTCAGCTGTTCATTTCGTTTGACGTGTGTATAGGGAGAGTTTCAAGGAAAAGGGTGATTTGCAGAAGAAAGACGATGCTGGAGCTTTGGAAAAAGATTAACGAAATACCACCATGTACGCAAATGGTTGGTCTGGATGACGCAATTATCTATCTAGGAAACTCAAAGAAAGTGGTGGCCTACGTCTGTATTATTCTTGTAAACTATGTCAGCTTTTATAACTTGAAGAGCTGCCCTTGGTATTACCTCCAAGACTTATCTGAGGGATTCACTGAACCTGTTGCTATGTACCATCAATGTTTTCCTTGTTGTGTGGTGGTGAACAGGTGCACCTGTCCATGCAAAGTCTGGCAGGCATTTTGTTTTTACTGTGAGGATAAGGCTGCAATTCCTGGGGGATATTAAGATGCAAGGATGCAATTGAGAAAGTATCTTCATGCCCCCATGTTTTCAAACTATTTCCAGTCTTTCCTCCACCCTTTTCACTGTCCCTTTTTGCTTTTTGTGTCCATAAAGGGACAATGGGTTAGCCTCCCCCTTTTCCATGTGACCTCATCTGTGTTTGATTTTTCTGCCTACTTGAAATTGGCCATGGGGTTAACATTGAGTCCTTTGATCAGTCCTGCCAGGAATTGGACTTGTTTATCTTGTTTATCTGATGATGGCCCCTTAATGGGGGGCATACATTTGGCAGGGGCATGCCTTGATGTGGACCTTGATAGCTGCAGGACACAGAGAGAGGAAAGGACCAGAACTCTGTAATGGTCGGAGGTGAAGGAAAGACGATTGCAGATGTGGCTCAAGGGCATCTGAACCTTGTCTCTCTCAGCCTCTTTCCTCCTACACTTATCTGACCCCACACAGATGGCCCCTCATAATCATCAAAAAGCGCAGATATCCTGCGTCCTTTCTCTTCTGCTTTCAACCTAGGCACCTCCTCTCTGTAGCTCTCTGAGATTGACAGTTATTAATCCACATGCTGACCGCCTTTCTAGGCAGTCTGTAAGTGCAGGAAAGGGCCGTAATCAACAAGCTTCTCAAATGAGATGTTCCCCTGTTCATTGACTTGCTGATGGAGATGTGAGGAAATGCCGCGGGTAGACAGCCAGGCCCCATCCCCATTGCTTGCCTCGCTCGACCTCAGCCCCCTGAAATTAAAGCTTTCCTCTTCTGCACTGCAGCTGGACTCCAGGGAGCCTGCAGAGGGCCTGTTTATTTGCGCAACAATGTAATCAGGGGGTCTGTCGTTAGACCTAGCCTTTGCACCTTCTCTCTCTCTCTCTCTCCACCAGCCCCATCCTTTCTTCCCATCAGCTCCCCTCCCCTTCTTTTACCATCTCTCTTTCACCACCCTCTATCTTTTTCTTTGAGCCTCATCATTATCCAAATCCTTTCGCCGACCCTTGTTGAACTTTGAAGATTTGTTTGATGTGGAGAGAGGAGAGAGATGAAATAAAGTTGAAAGTTTATTGTGTAAAGGGGAGATTTCCATGATTAGGGCTTTAGAAGCAAACCTCCCATCCCTTTACCTAAGAGATTGCTGAGTCCTGTATTTTTTTTATGTGTGTGTGTGAGAGAGACAGCAGGAGAGAGACGTCTTGCGGGTGCGGGTCTCCTTCTGTTAATCTACCGCGATGCCCATTGATGTTGGTCGACACATGCACACTTTCTCCTGTTCCAATCAAAGTGGGGGGAAATGTGTAGTGCAGTAACATGCTAATAATTTAGTCTGTTATGTTGTGGTTTAAGTCATGAGATTCCTTCAGTTAAAAGGCAGGCGCAAGTAAACAAGCTCACACATGTGGCCACAACATTGCTGTTCTTCTGTCCAGAGGTCTCTCTTTGGGAAAAGGGCGTTATCCGTCCTTTTCATTCGGCGTTTCCCACTAATACATGACAACCCGCGAGAGCCTCAAGGTGTTGTCTAAATGATGACTCAAAAAAACATCTCACCAAAAATGTCTCACATTCACACATCTATTTTACGCAATTTTTTAGTATTTTAGTATTTTTAGCCTTTTTTAGCAGCATTTTTCTTTCTAAAAGCTGCAGCAGTGGGCGATTCATGCAGTTGTTGGGTTTCATTCTCTATTCTGTTTTATCTCCATGTTTGAACAGTTTCTAGTCATCCATCTGAAATACCCACTATGTGTGCCGATTTGATATATGGTTTACAGGTTATGGAGAGTAAATTGTAGATTAAGAGTAAATTACAAGATAGTATCATTAATCCTTCAAATTGACTGCATGTCAAATACTTTATAACCTGTTCTGTTTTGCAACTGTGATTTAAAGTCTGTTGCTTATTCCTTCTCTCCTTCTCGAATCTACAATGTCTCTTATTTCCCTGTTTGTCTGAAGAGACAGACAGGCGGGTTAGTTTGGGCTGGTCCGCATTCTGAACAACAGCATCTCCAGTCTGCGCCGCTCTGCACAGAAGAAGCATCTTGTTTTTCAACTGGTGGTTTTGTTAAGCCACAATGTTTGATGTGGGCTTCCCTTAATCACACAACATGCTCTCTAAACATGAACTACATTCATCTTCGCTCTGCGACTTATGGACTCCCCCCCCCAACCGGCTTGTCGCTACTTTTGTTGAGTTATTGTGCAACAGAGTAGGGACACAAGAAGAAGAAGAAGAAGAATAGTGGCCTTGATCTCAATGAAGTGATTTTGATCTGGCCAATCCAGCAATTAGGCTACTGAGGGAAGAGTGAACCTCTAATCCTGGATGGGACACATGTGTTCTTTGTAGTCCTAATGTCTCTCTTCCTCCTCTGTCCACATCACTATCTGTCGGGACGCAGAGTAAGTATTAAACCAATTCCTCAGATGGAAGCCTACCATTAAGATGGAGATGTTGTGCTCTGAGGCTGAGGACTTTTAATTATAAGCTGTGGGCCCGATGTAGTTGTGTTTCTTCAGTCTTGCTGAATAGAGGGTTTGCTTGGCGCTGGCTGGAGACCTGGTGCCAGGCTCTGGAGTCAGCGTGTCACTGGCTGGTACTTTGTGGGTAAGAGACAAGGCATGCCGCCACGCCAAGCGTCACTCTACGGGAGTCCCACATGGGGGTAGAGATGAAAGGCTTTTATCTCCCCTTCCCGCCGCCCCCTTCCCCTCGGAGCTCTGACTGGCAGGGCAATAGGTGGAGGATAGAACTGGAATAACCAGACCGGTTGTTAACATATCAGCCGTTGTTGACGCTTCAAGGGCATCCAGTGAGATCAAAGCAAAGCATTCAGTCCAAAAGCATGACATTGTCTTGCACAAC
Organism: Micropterus salmoides; assembly: GCF_014851395.1. NCBI lineage: Eukaryota > Metazoa > Chordata > Actinopteri > Centrarchiformes > Centrarchidae > Micropterus > Micropterus salmoides. The sequence continues at coordinate 20,136,221 of NW_024040041.1, forward strand.
AATCCATCAAGCCTCTTATTCATCTGTCCCTGAATGAGGAAGTGGTCATGAACAGCAATGGAAGGCCTTTCACTGTCCCCTAATGGGCTTTGATGATCCAGCACAAAGAAAGTGTCATAATGGTCTCTTACAAGGGCTAATGTCATTTTTTTCATTTGTTTATTGTTGTCATTAAACTGAGAATGACCCAACCCACACCTTTGTGTATTCAGTAAATGATGATTAACGTCTGACAAACACTACCGAGCAAGTTAGGGTGTCTCTTTCTTTCTTTCTTTCGTTCTTTCGTTCTTTCTTTCTTCTTGTTTGTTTATTTCCTCCTGCACATAGTAGCTCTTTTTCCCCTTTCCTCTCCGGGGTGTTGCTGTGAATATCTCCCATCCCCTCTGGGACTTCTTTATTTTTCAGTTTTGTTTTGTTTTTCAGGCACTCTGCATTTACACCCAGCAGCCCTTTGATGTTGTTGCCTGGGTGCTGGTGGACAAAAGAGCTTCCATCAGCTGGATTTAAGGATGGGGTGGTGGGGGGTTGGGGGCAAATAAAGAATCAAAGTAACTGGAATGGGGTTTGGAGGCGGAGGACTCCATGTGAAACTGTGAACCATGTACCCCTCTTAAATATGGGCCAGGAGTTCACAGTTGTCATTGCTTTTCTTTTCTGGCTCTGTCCCCTTTTGTGCTGCATTTCATTGTCTCCATATGTCTATTTGTGGATATGCTTGTTCGTGCCTTTGTTGGGACTGTATGTTCTCATACATTAAGTCGACCAATGGGGCAGCAAGGCCCATATTTTACTCTTTGCCACCAGGTCATGTGAAAGACCACCAGTGCTGTTGCACCTGGTAAAAGCTTCTTCTTTCTGTGTGCTGCCTGGCTTTTTCAGTGTCACAAAGCCATGCCATTCTGTGGCACCTCGCTCTGTGGCACTGCGGTTGTAACCTTTTCCACTACTGTGCTTTCTGTCCGCCCAGCCATGCACAGCAAGGGCTACTGATGCCACTGGAGCCCCTCACACCCCCACAGTGGGAGAGAGACAGTCTGTGCTCCCTCAGCCCATCAAATCCGTACAGGACCACTCTGGTCCACTGGAGGTGAATTCAGGGAGCAGCCTTTGGTGGTGCCGACACAGCGGAACTCTTTCACCCAGGGCCTCATTAAACCTGACAACATCCCCTCAGCCTGGCCTTTTTTTTGTTCAGCCAGCTTAATGCTAAATGGCAATTAAAGACATCACCAAGGTGCAGTTATTAATGTCTTTGAGGAGCACAAAGGCAAACAGTAGAAAGTTTTCTTTGCCATTGAAGGAAAGATGCTCTTTGTATAAGCTAGGTCTCTCAGTGTAACCATTTCTTCAGAACTTTAATGCGCAAAATAACTGTTAAACAATCTTTAATCGATATTTTGACCACAGCATCACGACAATGTGTAATCATTGTCACAACGTGAAAGGATTTATCACCTGAATTATCACATGAATCTGTAGCTCCCATCAGCTTTACTGAGCTTCATGTGGAGTTTTAGCTCATTGTTTAGCTGTCTGGCCCAAAACTTTACTGTTCTGCTTTACTTTCACTGCTCAAAGCAGATGCTGCTCTCATAGCATCATTTTTGGGCACAACAGGCAGGTATTTTCAGCTAAAAGAGCTCTATAAACCCACTTTACACTATGTGCTAGGCACCAAACAGCAGACAGACACCGTTAGCAACTAGCTTGTGAACAGAGTGTAGCATTTAGCAGCTAGAGAGCCAGATATTTCCCTCGGGAATTGGTCGAGACCAAAAAACAGAACTAAAAGAGAGTAAATATTGGACTTAAATTTGCCAGGTGACTAATACCGTTTGTTCTTAACTGCTGGATGTGTATAGATGGAACTGTTTGCTAGTAAGTTCACCATATCAACTGAAAAGGTGGTGATTTACTGTATCATTGTTGTGGTCACAACTTCTTCCCGCTGCAAGGTGGAAAATTCAGGGAATGCGGTCAAACTCATCACAGCAGTTTTGTTTCCAGGTTGTTTTCCACTATAATTAGCAGATCAAAGCATAACGTTCTGTGTCACTTGTTTACTCACTACACATATACAGTCATCAGAGTCTGTTTAGATCCCATACCCGCCAGGCCCGCTGCTCTATGGATAACTTGTGGACATACATCTTCACTTATTTGCTTGTCTGCAGTCACGAAACAAGCAGAGGGTAAAGAGCATGGGCTCCACATGCCGCAGGGGCTCTGCTGTGTAAACCACCAGACTCGGGTTGGCAAATGGATCCAATTGGGAATGGTCATAGCACAGATGAATGAAAACTGTGTAAACAGTCTGTGAACCATCAATATGTACTTCAGTGTGGTGGAGGGATGCAACTGCAACATCTGTCCCACCGGCTCCACTGGAGAGTGATTAGGCCATATTTATAGGCAGCACAGGAAATAGACCCACAGCTTATCTTATTGCAGGTTTAACACAGCTGGTTTGAGGGGACAATAAGATGTTTCAAGGAAAGACAAGGAACTGGCTGCCTGTAAAGTATTTGGTAGCTGTATAGTGTGTTGTCAAAGCGTACTCCTCTGTGAATCCTGTCCAGCAGATATTATTGCCATTTTTTGACTCAGAGAAAGTGCAGAAATTGAAGATAGTTCGCTAAAATTTCGCTCACTCTCTCATGACTTCAAACACACAGTGAAATAACAAAAGGAGGTCTGGCAATCAAACATGGCTATGTTTGTCTATCTCTATCATTACCACATTTTGAGGTTTTTCCATTTCAAAAATCATGTCTACAGCCATATGAGATAGACTTAAGTAGTTTACTCAGCTGCGGATGAAGAAGCTCTGCTTCCCCTCTCAGCGTCTGAGATGCAGTGAAGAATAAAATTGCTCTGATGGCTGTGTTTTTACATTGTTGCTGAGCTCCTTTTTATATTGTGACAACATTTCTTCAACTGAGAAAGATGAAGGAAGGAGATAGGGCCGCAGTCAGCAAATACAAGGTTCTAGAACCACAAACTCACAGAACATGTTACATCCTGTTCCTTCTGTGTTTTCTGCACCTGGGTCAGCAGCTCAACACCCCAGGATACACATTCATAAAGTAGCCTGTGTGTAACCTTTTCCCATGACCTCAGTAGAATGAAAATGTATTTGGCATGAACCACTTCTATTTGACACTGGATATTGCTAATAATTAGAAAAAAATTTTTATCCATGACCTGTCCAGGGTGTACCCCGTGTTTCGCCCGATGGCAGCTGGGATTCGCTCCAGCCCCCTGCGACCCTGTGCGCAGGATAAGCGGCTGACGATGGATGGATGGAATTTTATACATTATATTTTGTTATATATTGGGTCCTACTAGCTTAATTATTTTCTGATGGGTGATTAATCTGTTAGTCTGGCAACACTAATCCATAAAATTTTAATATCAATAATTTAGTGCAAATTTATCCTCAAATGTGAGGGCTTGCTGGTTTCCTGTAGTTCATATAATTGTCTTCATTTTCGGTTGGGTCAACATGTGGTGTGCCTTTCTACAATTACAGTGAGTAATTAATTGATTCACTGAAAAAAGTATCAATACATCCGTCAATAATAAGAAGCACCGTAGTGTTTCTGACAAACTTGCGTCCCACAGATAACTGAGTGAAGGCACTCTTTCTATCAGTTTTGCTCAGTAAATCGTTTATTTTGGAGTTGATACATTTCATATCATCACTCTGAACCATGTCTCTGTTCAATGCTATTTCTTTTGGAAGAGGTCTTCATCCAGCCCAGAAAATAGAAACCAGCAGCCCACTCGGTAGAATTGTCACTCCTGCCGCTGCTATGCATATTTAGCAGTTTTTATTTCATGTTTAGGTGTCAAATGGGAGGGGACGGTGGATTATACTGTGTAGTTATGTGATTAGATGGATACAGTGTTGATATAATCAGTGCTGGTAATTTGGGACACCTTAGACCGTGTTGTTAACACCGAAATGCCAAACAAAATTGCTTGTATTCTTCTTTGTAAGTTTTTGCTTTCTCCTGTCAGGCAGGAATTGTAAGTCAAGTAAGCCCTCACCCTCCCACGTAGCTCCACAGCTCAGCGATCGAGGTTCCAGGGGTGGTAGCTAGTAGTTAGCAGGATCAGTGCTGGATGGGGAGAAATAGAAGAGGACTCAGGGGGGAACACCTGGTCTTTTCTCTTTGGGCGCTCAGACGTGTCACAGCTTTGCCTCTTGACAGAATCAGGATGCAGGATATTGCCCTCCCATTGATGTGCGTCCTGAAGCTCCTCAGACCGTGTAGTGTATCAATACAAGATCCAACAGCACCACAGGGATAGCTGGTCGCAGTAGATGGCCCTGCTTCCAATGTGTGAGCCATTCTGATGCTCTTAGAAGATTGGCTTTTAGATCAAATTAAGCACCTATGCCCCTGGGTCATTTAGTGCCCTAACAAGCATGCCGACAAACATGGAGCTCTGCTGAAAACGTTGCTCTTTTGTTGACTGAAAACCTTTAGATAAAGTGAGGGTCAAAGAAAAAAGTAAAAGAGAAAGGAGATTAACTGTTTAGCCAACAGTCCCTTAGTCAAACACCACAAAAGCCTCTGCACAGTAAGTCAAATTCAAAGGAGGCTCTCACTTTTCTTTGCCTTCTACATCTCTCTCTTAGTCTCGGTCTCAGTGTGTTTAATCGCAGGGTGAGCGATTGAGTGGTTTTAGAAAATACCGATGCTTGTTTTATGTACAGAAAAGTAAGAGCACCAGCGGCCCCTTTGAAGCCCTTTCAAATTTATTGTTGTTTTTCCAGGAGTTTTTTTTTCAATTACAGCTCATTGTGAGTGGATCTGCTCCTTTGCTGTTTTTGGAGAGGCTTTACATTTTTTGTCTGGAAACAACTACTGCCCTCTCCTCTCCGTCAGATGAAGGTAGAGCATTTATGGGAGAGAGTGGGGGGATGTCTTCAAAGGTTAGAGAGAATCTTTTGTTGGCACCCTCTTCTTCTGTATTCTTATTTGATTCTTGCTAAGAGAGCAAAAATCAAACCCTGGGATTTGCAGATGGATTTCAGAGCCAACTGTCCCCTACAGCAGCAACCATACATCATCCAAGCTCCAGTTGTGTGATGTGAAACTGAGCATTAACTCTGTCCCCTTCATGCCCCTCCAGGCCAGCGTGTTTCCAGCAGCTCTGGTTTATTTCCAGTCTGATGTCAAGGCAGGCTGGTAAATCACCTCTCCCGGTCGCCCACTTTTCATGCCAGAGAAACAAAAAGAGCCTCTTCCATTTCTCTTGCTCACAAAGAGAAAAAGAGACACCTTGCAGAAGAGCACCCTGCTGTGTCTCCTGTTGACCCTGGAGTTTCACCTTCCCTCCAGCACTACAGAACTATGTGCAGAAACAGGTGCACCTTCAAAGTCTGAGGGTGAGCAGGAGCGAATTTTGAAATGAAACATTCATGTTAAAGATCAAATAATTATTAAGGGCAGACCTTGAAGTCTGAAAGATGTGGTTCAAGATTTGTTTAAAGTAAATTGCTGTCAAATAAATTGTGATTGTGAACTTTGCTGCTACAGCTCTTACATATTTCAAGCTGTTTTTTCTAGAGGACAAGAAAGACTATCTGATCTGATCAATCATGTTTACTATCCTCCTGTATTACATTATTAAAGCCACTTGATCAGGTTTGGTGTAATAGCTGACAATAATGCAAGCAAGAGGTTGTACTTGGTGGTGCTTTGAGCTTAATGCTAATGCTAGCATGGCAACATCCATCCATCCATCCATTGTCAACCGCTTATCCTGTGTACAGGGTCGCGGGGGGGCTGGAGCCAATCCCAGCTGACATCGGGCACAAGGCGGGGTACACCCTGGACAGGTCGCCAGTCCATCGCAGACATGGCAACATACTGTACTCAATTTTAACATGTTGACGTTCAGCAAATTTAATGTTCACCATGTTCACCATCTTAGATTAGTGTGTTAGCAAATACTTCTATCTTGGCTAAAAAATAAACGAAAATGCAAAGGATTTGTTTTATTGCTGGTAAGGCCACACAGTGCGTTCATCCAGTGCTCATTTAACTCTGCATTACCTCACTGTTATTGGATCAAGGGTTGCTATGTGACCAAGTACAAGTAGAGCAATGAGTCCCATACCTGTACCAGAGAGTGTGGTAATCGCTTTGCTTTGAACCTGTATCACAAGGGATTACCGTTCAGGTTTGCACAACACAGCAGACAGGAAGCTTTTAAAAACTTGGACCAACACTGCCTCCTGACCTCTGACCCATACATCCTGACCTCTCCTGCAATCTGACATGAGCCCTTGTCTACATGAAAGCTGTCCTGTTGACTCGCCAGGGCTAATTTAGAGTTCCGGTGCCTCCGACTACTGTGAGGACAGACAGTCAACATGCCGGCCTCTGGACTTGTGGAGAGAACTTTAGACAGATGTGTCTGACCCAATCTGAAAAATGGGAAAGTACCCTTAACTCCAATTCACACTGGTTTCCTTCAGGCTTGAGATGTTTTTTTTCTACATACACTGAGAGAGAAAATCTGATTCAAAGCTGTGTTGATGCTAAAATGTCTTAATATCAGCCTGATGGTCTGATCTCCATCGTTGCTTAAATCTGACCTCAAAGTCAGCCAGCAGTTTGCCCCATTCGCCACTTTTGTCCACACAATATGTATGGTGTTATTGCAGTGAATATTAGCCTGTCGCCGAGGGCTTCGCATGTCTGCTGATGAAGTCCTTTAACAAGTCTAACAAAGGCCAACCTCACACTGTGCCACCTGCCAGCCACTAAAGAGATTTCAGTCATTACTTGCTCCCTTTTAAATATCATCAAACATCAGCCCTTTCATCATTCCGAGTGCGTGACCTTCAAGTTCACAGCTTCTCTAAGCGTGACTGACACATCTTGTGAGGGTCAGTGCTGGGGTATTTTTATATCACCGCTTTTGATGGGGCCTAAAAATAGAGTGCTCCGCTGACCTCCAGTCCAGTCTCAGCGGCTCATTTGGGGTCCACTTCCCCCCACACACACCCCTTTTGACGTCACCTCGACCGATCTGCTACTTTATTTTTAGACGCTCCCAAAATTAATTGAATGGTCTTGTTTCGTTGAGTTTGTGCAGGGTTATGTAAGGGGATTACTCTGTTGTTGCCTATGCTCTGACCATGTAGGCCACCACACAGAGGAGGGAGGTGGAGACAGAAAGCAGAGGGGACTTGGGGTGTAAGAGGAGGGTAATGTAGTTAAGGTAGTAGTACAGGGCTCCAGAAATAACCCAGCTGCGGGCCTAATTGTACATCTCTCTCGCTCCCTTTTCCCTCTTCAGCTGCATGCCAAGGTCTTTGACCTTATCATCCACCTCACTGGTTCCGGAAGAATCCTTTCCGCCCCCTGTGGCTACCAAAGCCCCAGCCGATACACAGAGCACAGCAGCAGACCATCTTCAGCCTCAGACTAACAGCCAAGCGCCACAACCAGTTAGGAGTGATCCCAGCAGAGCGCCCAAGTGGCTCAAACTGCCAGGTATGTTCTAATCATCCCCGGCGTGGGCCCCGTGGCTCCTTAACAAAGCTTAGCCTGAGGACCCCAGGCCTCTTCAGAAAGGCCAGGGGCCTCCAGGAAACCCGATTGTCACAGCAGTATATACAGTCAACAGAGATGCTGCCTCGGTGTTTACATTCCCTCCACACACGCAAGCTTTCTGTAAAATGCATGCACACCAAACGGCTGCAACTGGGTCTTTGTTTGTGTTTTTTCTGACAGCGCTGTAAATGCTTGTAACTTTTCGTGTGTGCATGAGATGCGTGTGGAGCATCTAAGAGGAATGCACTCGCTCTGTGTCCCCGGCAGCATTCCTCCATGGTTAGACAGCTCTGTGTCCATGAGGGGGCCACAAGGTCCTCTCGTCTCCTGAGCACTAATGCATCACAGCCCCAGATCAAGCACAACATGCATGCAAGCACATACATGCGCAGAAAGATCCGAGAACAGATGCATGCCGTCACGTATTTATTATAAAAGTACTTACAAACATGTGTAATTGAAATGAAGGTGGTGAAAACGGTATTCATGGTGGCTGACACCTGTAGATTCTTTGTAGATTAATATTTCCTGTCATCTCCTGCAAAAATTATAAAAGTGCTTGCATGACAGTAGATTTATTTCTCTTTCCCAGACTTCATACTATCAACCAAATGTTTTAACCAGGTGAAAAAAAGTCCAAGGTCTGTCCAAGAGCAAAGACTTGCAGCATTACTGACAAAAATTATGCATATGGTACTGTTTTTATGTACACATTCATGGTAAAAGTGAATGTTTTATGTGCCCTCTAGGGCTATAAACTTTCATGTAGCTCATACACTTTCGATTTTCCCTGCTTGGATGTTGTTACAGCCATCTCGGAAAGGCCAGCAGTCAGGGAAATGGGTGTATTATGATCACTTGTCCTGGACGGGACCCTAGTTTGGGCCTGAGAAGAAAGGAACTTTGAGATGACAGAAAGTTGGAGAGATGGGAGAGTCTGTCATTCTAACAAAACAACCACCAGTGAGTGGGGAATTAAGGAGTGAAATCTGACATAATCCTAACATACCCTCACAGGGACTCTCAAGACTGATGCAGATGACGCCACCCCAGGCAAACATCACCCTAAACCACAATTACTGTTACCACACGGCCTTATCAGACTCGTGCAGACTTACAGCCCTGTTTGTGTTAGTATAAAAAATGTATGGTAAGCCTGCAGAGGGCAGGTAAAGTAGGCTTTTTTACCATGATGGTGTTAAAAAAACTACTGATTCAAACTATCCAAAGAAGGTAAAACTTTGTCCTTACACAACCCCCTTTAAAAAAAGGGCTATTAGCCAATTTTAACTCGATGTACAAATCAAAGCAACACAATTGTCCTGGCGGTCACAGGTGCTTTGATTAAATCAGTGTTTAAATCGATGGCATACAGATATGTTCAAGCAGTGATGAGGGTCTCATCCCATGTGCAGCCCTGACCAAAGACCAGCCAGAAGGCTGGAGACAGATCAGTCTCCGTCTCCCGAGAAAAGCTTCTCACTCCGGAGCTTCTCCAAAGCGTCTGGACTGGCTGTCGACACTCCCTGCCTTTAATGTATGATCTAGAAAAGCTTTAACTCATTACTCTCTTCAACGTCCCTCCCCATTCTTGTCCTAACTGCTTTCGTATGTTTAATAATACTGCCTTCAGATGTAATTTGTTCCACTAAGATGCATAAGCAGAAAAGTTTGTACAGTAGTGCACTACTTCGCCAGCACAGAGACTATCCCAACAGCTCATGTTGTGGAAAAGAAAAAAAAAAACAGAGATCCAAAAGAATTGTTTTTATTTCATCTGCAAGGACTGACGGTGAAGTCATACTACTACAATATACAGTACTACACCTTACACAGTTGTTTCTTACCATGGTATTCATGTTGTACTTTTTAGCAAGATCATTTGGCTTCATATCTTGTAATAAAAATTTGCTTGCAACATTTCATCTGAATGAGTAGGTTGTCAAAGCGTTGGCACGTAAGGGTATTGTACTACTCAGAACTAGAGGGCAGGACTTGCTGCTATGAATGACAGTGATTACTAACCCAACAAATTATTTACTTCAAGTAAATGCGCCCTAATGGTCCTCAGAGCATCATTAAACTAAACATCACTCAACCAGACACACCTTCTCCTGAAGCCCTGCTGTGGAAGTTACTCCTGGGAAACACAAATCCAGTCTGGGCCCTACTAAAAAGGTGCCGGGTCAAATTCCAGGTGCCGCGTCCTTGAGCACCTATCCAAGCCTGGACTCTTGACTTTAGCCCAAGTTGCTTCCAGCTGTATGTGAGCAGCATTTGTCAGTGTAATGAGTCACCCAAGAGCCACACAAATAAATAGTGTGAGGTGTTGTGCAGCTATGCTGACTCATAGTGAAGACACGCTGGTCAAATACACCACTGGTGGAAAACCATCAGAGGCACTTGGGTTAGAAAACCCCACATTAACATCGCCCTTACAGCCCCAACCTCCCCCTCTGCTGTGATGAAAGGAGAGAAAGCACCTCTACTACTCACCTCTTTTGTTTATTTACCTTCAGAATTACACCCTGCTCTTCTTGGACCATGTTCCAATGTGTTTTGTTATGTTTCCTTTCAAACAGAATATCTATGCGTGTGGTCTCTGGCCATGTTTGGCTAAGACATGCACACATTCGTGCACGCACACTACCATTCAACTTTCCCCCCCCTGTGCCAGAGGTCCCCTTTGCCCTTCCCCCCACCTCTAACTAAACATCGCAGGACAGCAAAAGGGAACTTCAAAGTGGCCGAAGGGGGTACTCCTTTTTTCCTGGCACTTGTCATCATCTAAGGGACTGGCTGCTCCCCTTATTACTCTAATTGCTTCCAACTGCTCCAGGAGGCTTTGATGAAGGGCGCCATGGAGCATGTTGGAAGCACCTGTTGTTGCACGGAGGAGCACAGGTGGGCCTTATTGGGGGTGGCAGGGAGGCGTGTGGCTGCTTTCCACTTAAAAATCAAACAACTCCAATACAGACAGAATGAGAATCTTAATGTAATGTATCTCAGATTTAAGTGATTATTTAATTGCAGTTATACAGAAACTCTAAACATCAGTTAAACTAAACTTGTGGGTGTAAGAACTGAAGTTAAACTATTTCAGAAGGAACACGCAGGCGATACTCTGGCTCCATCTTGTGGCATCACTGTGCTAGAAGTCCAGCAGCTGCATTGGAAAACAGATGAAAGACGAGATGAAACTTTTTAGGCATTAATGATGCACAGGTGAGACTTTTTTTTTTTTATGTCCAATTTGCTTTTAATGGCCAGCCAGCATTTTGTATCACAAATACTATCCGTTTGAGCTGGTCCGGCATGGGATTTCAGGAAGACAGATTTAACTTAACCTAGTTGTTTTAAACTACCTGCCTGTAGGCACTGAATCTCACAGTGACTGGTTGGAGTGAGGCCTGAGCCACACTCGCCAAGGACAAGAATTATGGCTTACATTGTACAATTTGTACAGTGACTAAAACACTGAATTATCAGAACTTTTTTTATCAACAATATAAAGAATTCTGACTCAAATATAAGAAGAAGTTTGGCATACTGGATCTGTGATCACACGGAAGGCTACATTCTTATGATTGGCAGTAATACAGGCAGCAATGTTTAAAAGTGCATATTAGCTGCACAGACAATCATTCAGTATAATCTGAAGCATCGAGATGTGTACCTTAAACTATTTGGAATTCTAATTCTTCATTATTTATTAACTATTTCTGGAAGTGCTCTGCTGCTTTAAGAAAAGAATATATAAATTAAACATGACACTGAAGCAACCTTTGTATTGCATATTTATATGGGAAAATTCTATGGCTCTTGAACAACACATTAAATCCCACAAATTTTGTTGTGCTACACACCAGCTGGGGTAGGATCTTTTCAAAGTGCTCAATGTCCACTTGTTCACAGTCTTCAGATTCAGCTTGTTTCTGTGATCTCACAGCAGCCTCTGGAAATGAGACAACAGATTAAGAGTTTCATCATCAAGCAATCTGTACAAAACTGTACCCAACAGAACTCCTTACCTTGGACAAACACTTTGAGCATCTCTGCCATGAGCAGCGTAGCGTCACCGCTTACTGGAACAGAGTGAGATTTGTTGAGACATAATCACAACTCAAACACACGTTTTGGTGAAGTCACTTCTATCAAGACGATATTTATCCAACTCACGTCTGGTTTTGTCCTCTGTGAAGAAACCTGACAAAAGTTTGCTTACTGTGTCCTGTAAGTGCGGAGAATTGAGAACCTTGAAATGTGCAGAGTATGAACATGAACACAGAGCAGGTCTAAAAATATGCACATCTCTACATAGGGGAAAACCCCTCACTTGGATTTCCAGATAACATCCCGCTGCTTTTATCTGGCAACCTGCTGATGCGTTTTCATACGGGGCTTCCGCATACCAGGCTGCCTTTGAAAAAATGCCAATTTCATGGGCTTTAGTGTACTGGCAAAAGTACCACATGTTAAACCCAGAATAGTGACTACAGGGCACCTTTTTTGAATTATTATGAAGCGCTCTTACATTCGGCGTATATATTTTGTTAAACCACCAAATAATATCTTTGCGAGGTGCAACGTTAAAGTTATATCGTGTGACAGGCTAAATCAGGAACAGTGTAGGCTATACGCTCTGTTAACAGGGTCTGCGTGAATGCCTAATAGAAGTAAATAATACAATTAAGCAAAAGAATAGAAGCAGTATTCGTTTTATTTAACCACGGGGGGAAAAAAACAAGTATAAACAACCTTCTACCTTTTTGAATGCAATTTCTGCGTCGTTCTCCGCCATGTTTTTGACGCTGTGAGAGGAACTTGGCGCTATGCGTAGGGATTGGCCATTGATCTCTGACGTCGTTCTGACGCTCACCGTAGACACTAATCAAAAAATATTTATTTTGATTTGAAGATTATAGTACTTTAGATTTTGTGAGTTACATCACTTCAGACATGTATAAATGTTTTCCTATACATATGTGTGTGTGTGTGTGTGTGTGTGTATGTATGTGTATATATATAAAGTAGATCATTACCATTACATGTACTTTTTTTTACTTTTTTTGTGAATAGGCTACCTAATTTGGTAGTTTACATACACACTGTAAGGCCTATAAAAATGTTATAACTTATTTTAAATGCTAACTAATGTGAGGCAAGCATTTAGATTTTCACAGTGTTTTGCTGAGCATCATGTAATTTATTAACTACAAATCATGTTGCATTCACTAAAAGGGGTTGCACAAAGGGAGTGAACATTTAATCTATATTTTAACACAAAAGTACTTGACAAACATGAAAATATTTACAATCAGCTTTATTAGCCATACAAGGGATTTTACTCCAGTTTTAAGTTGCTCTTAATGTACTCACACAGCTCCAAGAACATTTTACAGGAAGATAAATAGAAATAGACATACAACTACAAACAAAAAGACAACAACGCTGAACATAGCTGCATGTACATACAACAAGTTGCTGAACAAATAGACATGTACATAAATTGGCAACATTTGAAAAGCAACAAAGGACAGCATACATACTATATACAAGTCAAACTGTTCCTGTAAATAAACCATACATAAGTCTATATAAACAGATAAAGAAATAGGTGTAGAGTTTTGCAGAGAGGGGAAAATAAGACACTTGAGTTGGAGAATATCTATTATATCCTTGTGTCTTCCTTCCTTCCTTTGAGGTAACAGAATATTTTTATCCATGCTTTATCCTCACAGCATGGTGGCCCAGCTTCATCAGTTTTTATTAGCATTGGTTTAAGCATCTCTAAATGAATGTGCAGAAAATGTACAATTTTAAACTTTAAATTTTAAAGTTCACAGTATTTGTTTATTCAACCATCTAATCACTGATCATCTTCCAGTTTGTAGCCCAAACTTATTTAACTCCACAATCACGGTTTACCCACGACTGTGGCGATCTCCTCCTCTGAAGCCTCCATCTGAAAGACAGATTTTTACAGTCAGCTGATGAAGACACAGGCCGATACCTGCACTCATATATGATCCTAAATGACAGCAGGTCTAACCTAAAACCATCACTGGCTAGCGTCAAATATATATTGTTGTACTGTAGAGAAAAATGCAGTTGAATGACGTAACTTGTGTTAAACTGTACCCCACTCTCCCTTAAACACCAGTTCTGTAATCTAAAGCCAATAACCCAATGTATTTTTCTATTTCATTAATTAACATAACATTCCATCTAAAACAACATGTTACTAGATTGTACTCTGCATAGAATAGAATCATGTAGAATTATACATGACTTTCTTTGTTTTGTTATCAGCTTTATATATCGACTATCAGCCACCATGTTCTCTCACTATTGACACAATGACATAGACCGTGCAAGATGGCGCCAGTGTCTTCGGCTTGCCATCGGTCATCGTTATGTGTGTGTATACTCGTGCTGTTCCTAACCTTGATTACTCCAAGTGCCAACACCCTGCTTGTATACGATCGTCTAACTTTACTGGATCTTCAACTTTCAGCCAAGGACTTCATAAAGTTTGACCACGATGGCCACAAAACTTTACTGCCACTTCTATCGGGGATCCCAACATAGTTAAAAGTTTTTAACGTCACGCTGGTGACTGTGTGGTCCTTGTGCTTCTGGATTTAATAGCTGCCTTTGACACTGTGGACCATGAAATTCTGGTCTCTCGTTTAGAGCGATGTGTGGGCATTACAGGCATAGCCCTAAAATGGTTTCACTCCTACTTGAAAGATAGGACATTCAGTGTCAACTGTGTTGGCTCTGTGTCTACCACGGCGCACCTCTCCTGTGGCATCCCGCAAGGCTCAATTCTAGGCCCGCTTCTCTTTCCCTTTATCTCCTCCCACTTGGCTCAATACTTAGGAAACATGACATCTCTTTCCATTGTTATGCAGATGACAGCCAGATCTATGTACCTTTTTTGAGTAAGGATGGCACTCTGACCATTGTTTGCATGTCTAGAGGACATAAAGGCTTGGATGGCTCTCAACTTAAGTTTTAAGGAAAACAAAACAGAGGTAATGGTTTTTAACGGCACCCCTTGGACTTGCTCCCCTCCTCACCTCGATCTAGGCCCCCTAGCTCAGTATGTCACGCCAACCGTCACTGACCTAGGAGTCAAAATTGATGCCGATATGAAACTGGATAAACATGTTGGGTTAGTGGTTAAATCTAGTTTCTTTCAATTAAGACAGCTGGCGAAGCTGAAACCGATCCTTTCTAATCATAATTTTGAGACCGTTATACAAGCCTACTAGACTAAATTACTGCAATGCACTTTTCGTTGGGATGAATGGATCGTCTCTCGGCCATCTCCAGATGGTGCAAAACACTGCAGCACATCTTCTAACGGGAACATGTAAATATGAACACATCTTCCCAGTTCTACGCTCACTCCATTGGCTACCCATTCAATTTAGGATCGATTTTAAACTACTTTTACTGACTTTTAAATCCTTGAATGGCCTTGCCCCCCCTTATTTATCTGAGCTGCTTCATCCTTATACACCCACCCATTCGCTCAGGTCAGCTGACAAACTTCTCCTGAGAGTGCCTAAAACGCAAACTTAAAGGCGACTGTGCTTTTGCGGTGGCAGCTCCGAAATTGTGGAATGCCCTTCCTCTTACCATTAGACAGGCTTTCTCACTGTCTGATTTTAAAACTTGTCTTAAAACCCATCTCTTCCATCTGGCTTTTGACCTTTGAGAATGACACTTGGAGGAACTCATTTGTTAGTGTTTTAATGGTATACATTATATGTATGTGATAACCTGTAAATTGATGTTTGCTTTTTTTTAAAAAATCTCTGTACAGCACTTTGTGCAACTTCGTGATTGCTGTTAAAGTGCTCTATAAATAAATTTTGATTGAATATTGATATTGGCATCAGCCACTGAGAGACCAATATCGGTCAACCACTAGTTTTTATGTCCGTAAGGAGAGCAGGCATAAAAGCAGAAGAAGAGAACTACTGTTGCAGACCCACCTTTGGACTTACAACTCGTTTCACTTCCACATCGCCTCCAATGAAGTGAGGACCAGCCCATTCTGCTCTGTCTGCTTCATCTTCTGTAGAAAACCTCACGTAGGCGACTGCTTTATCTTCCTCCGAGTTGAGGCCCTTCTGAATCTGGGATCCGATTCAACAGATAAAGGGTATTTGTTTAGTTGAGTGACAGTATCTCCTAGCTCTTCATCATTTATATAATATTATTTTAACAAAGGCACTAAGAAAACTGCATTTTTTCAGTCTTTACCTTACATGCGGTGACTTTGCCCCATGCGCTAAAATAAGATTGTACATATCCTTCATTTACACAGGGATTCAGCTCTTTTATAAACAATCCATGGTCCTGTTAAATAATAGAAAATCATGAGCTTCAAGGCATATTGTAGCTTACACTCTAAAAACTAATTCAGGGGACCTTTAGTCATTACTTAAAAAAAAATATATATATATATATATATATTAGTTGTGAAATAAAAAATCAAGTTTTGAGATACGGTTAGACTTTTTACTTGTAATTGTTATTTTATTGAGCTTGGATGACACACAAATTATGCCTATTGATTCAATATACTATCATGACTTGTCAGAGTATAACATTTTCAGTTAATCATAAATAATTGAATTTTAAGATCTGTTAATGTAAAATACAATTTGTTTGACGTTTAAACGGCCCACAGTTTCCCCCTCTTGCATGTGCGGGCATGTTCAAGGCAGACAAGTGACCACAGGGCCACAGCTGAAACTCATTTGAAGTGTAATGTGTTGAATGGTAAGTAATTTTATGCTTAATTACACTTTTGCATTCGCTCAGGATTCTGTTGGTGATAGCCTACTGAAACCGAATATCGAAATCTGGAAGTCCTTACTCTGAAATTTGAGCAGTGTTGATAGTACAGTCTGTGTGCCAAGGTAAAGTTAGCTAGTAGCTGTAGCCTGTCACTGATTGAATAGGCTTAAAAGCGGGAGTAATAGGTGGCCAGGCAGCCAGGGAAAACGTCTTGGCAAGCTAACTTAATATGGGATTACCCATTAGCCACTGCTCCGGTTAGCATGTAGGATAGCTATGTTTATAAACTACAGCTAGACATAATTAGACTATAATTCAGATGAGAAGAAATACAAAAGATTACTCGCTAACACACAACTTAACTCTTGCAGAGATCAACTTAATTATTAAGTTCATGTTACTTAGAAATGTGTTTTATTGTGGCCTAAAAGGTAATTAACCATACTAAACTACACTATTTTTTTTTTTTTGTTGACCCAATGTTTTATTTTTTTAAGAGTGTAGGTTCAAAAAGATCCAATTAACTGATGCACCCTGTAAATAGGAATGACGTTTCATTTACATTTATGTAAAATTATGAATATGATCATAAACAATCAGGTTTTCTTAGCAGATGAGGCATGAAATCAAGAAAACTGTTACTTACCAGAGGTCCTTACGGAAGCGTTTGTCAACCCGCTTGTCTAAGTAGATCAACTCAAAGTATAGGGAAACCGGCAGTGAGTGGGTTCATATATCCTGTTATGTCACATGTTAACAAGGAAATCTCCACCTACTTTTATTTTCTTGTGAATTTTACAGGTACAAGTTTGAGTGACTGGTCACAACAAAATATTAGGTAAGGCAATGCAAGGTTTATTTGTATAGTACATTTCAACAACATCGCAATTCAAAGTGCTTTACATAAAACATAAAAGCAAGATGTAGGGCAATATAAAAAACATGTAAATACAATTGAAAAATAGAAAATAAAAACAATATAAAACAGGAGAGTAAAACAGTGTAAGGTGCAGTGCAGTGTAAGGTATAAATCTAAAATATTACAATAATTTAATAAAAGGCAGAGGCAAAAAGACAAGAGTGTTTCAGGAGATCTGCAGTTTTGTGGGAGTTTTTTCCAGATATATGGTGCATAAAAACTGAACGCTGCCTCTCCGTGTGTAGTTTTGACTCTGGGGACAGAAAGCAGACCTGTCCTAGATGACCTGAGAGGTCTGGATGGTTCATAACGTAGTAGAAGATCAGAATTTTGATCAGTATTTTGGCCCTAAACCAGTCAGTGCTTTATAAACCAACAGCAGTATTTTAAAAAATTAAGTCTTTGCAAGGCATGAATCCAGTATAAAGACTTCAGAACCGGAGTGATGTGATCCACATTTGTGGTCTTCGTGAGGTCTTAATCAGCTGCAGCTGTCTTTTTTTGGGAGACCTGTAAAAGACACCCTTACAGTATTCAAGTCGACCGAAGATAAATGTATGGAGTACTTCTGATGTTGGGATATTTAAATAAAATTGACTTGACTTGACATTTTAGTTAGTCATATGAGTAAACAGTTGTAGTTACAAGCCATGTTTAAAGTTTTTCTTTTAGCCAGTGATAACCGCAAACCATCTTTATTTTGTCTTATATGGACTGCATGTCTGAAATAAAGTGACTTGAATATTTTGCACTTGTTTATGATTTTGATAAAACATACTGTACAAAAGCAATTCACTAGAGGTCAACATAATATGCAGTAGGACCCTACTGCCCTCTCCATTTTGACTTCTACATATAATTTTAAGGTAACATCAGCTAAATAGTTATTTGCCACTACCCAACAGTATGTTGATGTATCACTACATAGATTTTTTTTTTTATTGTTACATATCCATTCATTACATAACATGTTGGACATTTTCTTAGGAAATCTGATGTGTTTTGATACTGTTTAGAGTAAGGCATTTTAGGCAGCCTATCAAGTGTAAAATCTGTATGACATACTGGAACAATAATGGTGATCATTAATTGTGTGTGTTCAGATGAATGACATGGATTCTTGCAGTGTTTGGATAAATCAGATTCTGTTCCAGATAATCCAGTCTTTCCAGATAAGGCGACAAAAGGGTTCCTGATTCCAATAACACAGTAGAAGTGTTCAAACAAATTTATTTTGTCTTTTGATAAAACACCTTCAAAATAAATTTTCATAAACATTTACACAAATAAAAATATACATCCTGACATACAATTAGAGTGCCATGTATAATTAAATATTGACAGCTCATAGATATGATATCAACCAGATTTTGTTACTGGTTTTGCTTTTCTTTTCATTGTAGCTTGTAGGTGACCTCCATGATGTTGGCAAACATGTTGACATAGATGAGATAATATTCAAGCGATGATGTTTGTCACTTATGAGATAATTACTTGTCATTTCTACAGTATGGTGTGAATGTTGTTCAGCCACGGGCTGGAGAGGGGAAGAAAAAGCGGGGGGGGGGACTTTTTATAAGGAAGTCTGTTAACACAAATGTCCTTTTTAGATTACCAGCGAGGTAATTAAAACAGGGAGCAAACAAATAAGATATGCTACAACCACAAACAGGATATGCGGTACTGAGAATATCCACCTTATCAATGAGGGGAAACCAGTCTACTCTGTTCATAAATATCTTGCAATTTGGTGATGAGGAACGTTTTGTCTTTACCCTCCTGTATGAGAGAAAAACAGATAGTTAGATCAATGAACATAATCCAGAGGCTATATGGATGGCAAAGACTGTATTTCAGCAACTATTTGATGGATTGCATTGAAATTTGGTACCATTATATCCATAATGCCCACCAAGAATGACTCATACTGACTTTGGTCAGTATTTGCTTTAATGAGCCCCTGATATTTCCTCTAGCGCCACCAAAAGGTCCAAGTTTTCACTTAACTGTTGAACTGTCTGAATCTACAGTATATGGATTACCCATGCACTGTAAGGATTACCACTGAATTAGATTCATCACTTTGGTAATCCCTTGGTTTGTTTTCCTCTAGCTTCATCAGAATTTTAAATTTGTCCAGTGGGGTTTATGACCAAATACTTGACCAAAACTCACGATACTCCAAATCAGACTCAGCTGTAAAATAACTTTAGTGCTATGAGCAATTGTTAGCATGCTAAACTAAAATGAACACCTGCTAAACGTAGCATATTAGCACGCTGAATTTATCATTTAGTTAGCTGTGCCTCACTGAGCCGCTAGCATGGCTTAGAGACTCTTAGTCCGTTTAAAAAAAATGCTTGATCATGCGTACATTTTCAATTTGATTTTCTAACCGACTGATGATTTTCCTTTGGCCATCAACAACATGAGTATGAAAATATATCACCATTCTGAAAAAATAGAAAGCATAAGGGATCGATTAATATTCAAAGAGGATAAACTGTATTCAGGTACAGTAATCAAGAACTTAGGCATTTTGTTAGAAAAAGCCTTACAACCACAAAAGCAAAAAATGCACTACATACCAAATATGAAATCACATTTGTGGAAACTGGACAGTTCCTGAAAACATTGTGTGTCATCATGTCACCACTCACAAAAGGACTCCACTGACAAGGAATAAGAACAATGGGTTCTCCACCAGAGAGTTGTAGGCCCAGCTGAGCCAAAACAGGATTGGGTGGTGGTTCCCCAGCTCCTTGGCCCACAGCTTCCCTGACTGGAACATTGTGGTGAGATTCCTGAAAGGGCCGCACCCTGACGAAGGCTTAATCCTGCAGAGGTCAGACAGATGGATTTGGATGGAACATACAGTGCAGTTTGTAAGTATTTCTAACACATTTTCAGCATTTGGGCTCCAAGCTCAAGCACATTGGATTTAAAGATGAAAAAATGACAAGAGTTTAGCTTATCCTACATTTTTCATGGTGTCAACAAACCTCATAAAAGAGAACTAACCATGTCTGTGTCCCTCTGCCCCAAACCCATTCATTTCAACTGAAGACAAAAATCTTTAAAAAAGGAACAGTTGGGGAAATATCTAAATTTGTTTAATCCATACAACAACAACAACAAAAAAAAAAGAGACTGCTGGAGTGCCAGACTATTTCTTGGCAAGGACCAGTAACTTCCTTATTTCTGCTCTTGTTGCCTATTAACTGGCCAAGAAACAGTCTGGTGCATAACCCCTTGTAAAATTGTGAGGTTTTTTTTTAATCTCTTCAGTTTTTGTAAGAAGTAAACAAACAAGACTGAATGTGTTAATTAATGAGCTTTAGGCCTGTACTACTTTCAGCTATACAGGCCTGGGCTACACAGACACTAGGTGGCCTCAGTCCTTTAGTTTCCTAGTTAACAGTGCAGGACGGCTATAACAGGGCTACTACCCCTACACCCTTCAACCTATATGCATATCTACACCCTCAAATTAAAACTAAACTGTGACTCTTTATCCTCATAGTCACCGTTTTATTTCAAATATAACATGCTAGAGTATATAGTATGGTAAATATGCTCTGAACAAAACATGTTTTTAGAAAGCTATGTGTGTCTGAGAGGGGCACATTTTTTGTTGCACTCACGTCCACATTGTGTATGACACAGACACTGCAGCACCAAGAAATGAGGGGAAACACAAAAGAGAGATGAATAGCGTTGTCATCTGACTGGCCCTCCAGGGCTTTTTGGAGGCCTGACAGTTGAGTAGCACACTGCTCTGAGGAAGAAACAAGAAGGAGGAAGAATGTTACGTTTGACATGTGCATCAGAGTTGACGTGCTGTCTGACATTTAAACAGCAGTAGCTGTACCAACCTTCTTCATGTAAAACAGCACAAACAGTTTAATGATCTGGACTGCAGGAAGCAGTGGAGCAAACAGCACCCCAAGCCTGGGAAGAACCGAAGGCCGTTAATGTTTAATACACTTTTTTTTGCAAAATATGTGATGCGTTTCAAGGATGTTGTGTAATGGTGCATACCAGGTAAGCGTTTGTCCATATATGAGCTCCAGGACATTACGAGCAATGTCAAACACTGGCTTCCTGTTCCTTTTCATCACTTGCTTGGAAAAGAGCCTGGGGGGATGATGCTCAACAGTCAGTGAATGAATGCCTTTTTAAAACCGTAAACAACAGAATCAAATTACATGATTCGTGGGTAAAGCACCAACTTGCCTCCATAGGAATTCTCCCAAAAAAGTGTAAAGCACTGTGAAGACAAAGTCCATCAGGAGCAAGCAGTACAGTTCTTGCCCGACGAAGCTCTCCCAACACTGTGGACAACAGAAACAAAATGTAAAGAATCTACTAAAAGTGGATTTATGGTAGTTTTATATCCCCAATAGGGTTGGATCGCGTCATTAGGGCTAATAAGGTCACAACCAAACATGTGAACACTTACTGTGTCCAAAGGGCAATCTTTTAGGAATGAATGACATTGCACAGTTCAGTACCAAGTAACTATACATACATACATACAGCTTATAATATGATTATAAGAAGTAAGTAAGGATTCTTGTAACCTGTAAACGACGACTTTCTGGTTCCGCAGCAATTTTCCCCAACCAGCGGTGTAACAGCACTCCAACAATACTGACCTTCAACAACAGGTTCCTGAGAAAACAATGATGTTTCCTATTTATTGACAGCCGTCAGAGTGTGTGTGTGTGTGTGTGTCTCTAGAATTGCCACAAGAATGTCACACAGCTTTACCAAGTTAAAGCGTCCCTCCACTCAAGAATTTATTAGATGATGAATCACTTGGATATTTGACCTTCAGTGTGCAGATAGATAGATGCAAACAGAAAGGGAGAATACAATAAGCTACTGCATTAGTGTTCTCACAATGTAGCACTTTACAGCTCGGTAATAACATGGTAATAGTGAGGTAATTGATAATGAAGTAGTAATTAATTCCATGTAACTCCCAAAGTAATAACCTGGTAATAGCTTGGTACTAACAATAGGTATGTTGGGTAATATTAGACTGAAATGTACAGTAGGGTAATGAGGCCAAAAACAAAAAGTAAAAATGGGGAAACACATTTAAAGATAGCAATGAGAGAAAAATATTTGGTAATAATATAGAAATTTCTCTAACAACATGGTAACCTAAAAATAAAATGATTATATCAGAGCAATATTTGGACAAAAAAAAAGTAATATAGTGAAATTAATGGACTATTAACCAGATAATGGGGTAGTATAGGTTGGTTTCCACAATATTATAGGCTACTGTCAGGGCAATACCTTCAAAATCACATGAAAATTCTTGTTTGTCAAAATTGTCAATTAGTATATCATAATGCTTAAATTCATCCTCATGTTCCAAACATCTTTTTTTCTTTAAAGGTAATTATATACAAGTGATGTTTGATGCTGTGACTTAATACCTGGAAACAGTTTCTGTAATAACCATGAATCAGAATCAAAATGCTAATTTCATTTCGTGGTATTGTTCTCTACTTCTGTGACAGCCCCAGGGCCTCTGCCAGGTTGTTTGTGTGTGTGTGTGTGTGTCTCGGTCTGTGTTTTGTTGCAGGGTGAACTTCCTGGTGGAGTGGAACTGAGGCCATCAGGCAAATCAGAGGCAGCTGGCCACTGTCTCCAGATTGTATAAAGCCTGCCCCTTCCTGATTGTTGCAGGCCTTGACTGCTTGTTTTTTTCCTGGTCCCCAGTACCAAGGCGTGTTGCTTTGTTGTGCTTTTGTTTATTTTGTTAATCTGGCACTATATTTTGCCAGCCACATTTGTTAAGCTTTAAAATGATTTGTTATGTTTAATAACTTTTATTAATAAACATCCTTTTCTGGTAATCCCTTAAGTATGGTTTCCTCTATTTGTTGTGGCCTCTGAGCCGGGCCATAACATTTCAAAATTAGTGTGACGTATATCCATCTGTTTACTTCCTGTCAACTCTACAGTAACATAAGAGTTCACTTTTCACATTTAGCTTTGTGCATATTGTTAACACTATTATTGTTCATTTTTGTATTGTTTCTTTAGTCATTCTGATAATAACCTCAGTGTCTCAGATAAGCGTAGTCACTTTCAAATAGAAATATTTAATTTAATGAATGTTCAGTGTGATGTGGTTTTAGTTCTTCTCCTCACCTGAAGATGGAGACATAGACTTCAACACTGGGTGAGTCATGATTCTCTACCCAAGCACACACGTTGAAGACGCCGGGGAGCAACAGGTTAATGCCGGACACAACAGCAGACAAGCGCAGCAGCTGAGTTTCTCTTTCAGAACTCTCTTTAGTGGCATCCTGTGAAGGAATGAATTAATTTTTTGTTAGACCTTTTTCACAGCAGTTTGACTTTATTGATCGCTACATTGCAATAATGGTTGAAATGCAATTACTACCACCTTTGCTCTTCCTGCTATAAGGACTCAAAATCTAATCTAATCTAAATATAGCAGAAGACTTTCACTTATGTGTTTCGGGTCTCTGGCACAAGGCTAACTTGCATCGCTCATTTGCACAACAGGAAATCATGAGGAAAATGCATGTAAAGAAAACCGCTCTTGTTTTTGATAATGTTAAATCAGGGGGTCATGCCAGAAATAGTTTGGGAACCACTGTGTAAAACATAGCCTATTCTTCCTTCAATATCTCAATTAGGATCAGGTTTTGGTTATAGTAGTTTTGTGTGAGAACAGAAGACTTTATGTAAAGAGTGTAAAACATCTAACAGGAAAGAAAAAGGAGAAGTAAATAACTGCGGTAGGAAGGTGCTTATTTGTCAGTGAGTTATTTTTGTTGCAGTGTTGAGAAAATGCTAATTGCATCCTACAGCTGCTCAAATGTGCATGAAATTTGTCATGTCTGGCTGCACAGCAGTTGCTGCTTCCTCGAACCTCTGACAGGAAGTGGACTGCCATGGTGCCTAGGGAGATGCTGGTCAGACATGTTGCCCACGTTATCAGATGCACTGTGAGGAGGCAGAGTCGCTGCATGCAGCTCTTTACACCATCTCCACCGATCATATCAGACAGCAGCTCCTGTTGGAAAAGCAGCGTTTGTCAGGTCGAGCCAGCTACATTTAAATCATCCTCACAATGTGTTGAAACTGTGATCAGCACTAATGTCCCAGACATGTCTCAGCTCTGTGTAAGTGTGAAAGCTGCCATTGATTATATTCAGAATCACAGAATCGTCTTAGTCTCATGTGTAACATACACATGAGACTGCTTTAAACAGTTGCATGGGGTGTGAAAAGGAACTATTAAAAGCTTCCTTTGTTTAAACCAGCCATGCAAAAACTCAGTGTGACAAAAGGACATACACTCAGCAGCCACTTTATTGGTCTGAGTATTTCAGAAACTGCTGATCTACTGGGATTCTCACACACACACACACACACACACACACACACACACACCCCCATCTCTAGGGTTTACAGAGAATGGTCCGAATAAGAGGAAATATCCAGTGAGCGGCAGTTGTGTGGATGGAAAATATCTTGTTGGTGTTGGAGGTCAGAGGAGAATGGGCGAACTGGTTTGAGACAGAAAGGCAACTTGTTACAACCAAGGTATGCAGGATACCATCTCTGAACACACAACACGTCGAACCTTGAAGCAGATGGGCTACAGCAGCAGAAGACCACACAACGGGTGCCACTCCTGTCAACTAAGAACAGGAAACTGAGGCTACCATTCATGTTTCACCAAAAAATGGACAACAGATGATCTAATGAGTCTCGATTTCAGCTGCGACATTCAGATGGTCAGAATTTGGCATAAAACAATGTGAAGGTATGGATCCATCCTGCCTTGTATCAGCGGTTCAGGCTGGTGGTGGTGTGTAATGGTGTGGGGGATATTTTCATGGCACACTTTGGGCCCCTTAGCACCAACTGAGCATTGTTTAAACGCCACAGCCTAACCGAGTATTATTGCTGACCATGTCCATCCCTTTATGACCACAGTGTACCCATCTTCTGATGGCTACTTCCAGAAGGATAATATGCACCATGTCACAAAGCTCAAATCTTCTCAAACTGGTTTCTTGAATATGACTGAGTTCACTGTACTCCAGTGGCCTCCACAGTCACCAGATCTCAATCCAATAGAGCACCTTTGGGATGTGGTGGAACGGGAGATTCGCATCATGGATGCGTAGCCCACAAATCTGCAGCAAATGTATGATACTGTCTTGTCAATATGGACCAAAGTCTTTGAGGAATGTTTCCAACACCTTGTTCACCTTGAAGAATTAAGGCAGTTCTGAAGGCAAGTACTAGCAAGGTATACCTAATGAAGTGGCCAGTGAGTGTATATCTTTTACTGAGGATCAAAGTTTAAAATGTGTTTAAAGGGAGAACGTGTAGCCAGTTTATTCATGTTTTAAATGCTTCACACGGATGCTTCCATTTGAAAAGGAAATCATCCTCTTGGCTTCTGAAATCGGTTTGTAGTAATGCACATTTAAAAAAATAAAAATAAAAAAAGATTTACACACTTCAGTGAGTCTAATTGAATATTAGAACGATTGCGTTACTTTGAGCTGAGTGCTGATTTTCTCAGACTGAAGTATGACAGACGTCTTCTTGCTGACTTTAAAGTCCCAGGAGCAGAAAACTTTCACCGCCAGATTCCCATTGGATTTGAGGACACGAAAACTTTTCCCCAGGGACCTGGACATGCTGCAGGACAACAATAGAGCCGTTAAATACACACCGCAGATGGACTAAAATGCAAGTAACGCACAAGTAATTGTTATTGTCCAACCGGTACACCAGGATGATGCAGATAATGAAGAAGGCGATGACAATGGTAAAGAAATAGGCTGCAGGTATGCTGTAGGTGTGAGTTTTGATGACGTTGTTGGTGTAGTAGCCGTAAAACATCACACTCTTAGAGAGGGGACCCTGCAAGAGATGACAGATGAAGCAGAGATCTGGTCATGCCACAGAGATAGTCACATATATACTGCTCTGATGGTAATGAAGGGCCATCTTACCATTCCTGTGAGAAGCTCAAGCCCAGTGAAAGTGTCGAAGTGAGAGTCGGAAGGAAGAGGAGGAGGGTGGACAGCTTGAGGGAAGACAAGGAATAGGCCATTGATGACGAAGAGGAGAAGGTTGAAGAGCAGGAGGGTCCGGAGAAACAGGAAGTAGGAGAGCACTCCGGTTCCGAAACGCCCGCTCAGTCTCTTCATGGGTGAATGCCACAGCTTGAGGGTACTGATGATGGGGAGGCAGCTGAACAGGCAGTGACGCCAAGTCTGAGGGGAGAGAAAGAGGTAAAGTGTATGACCGATACACACAGGCAAAAATGTTTTGTTACCTTACAGTTTGTACTCACCCTTGAAATGTACACGTGTAGATGACTGTAGCACGGAATATTTCTGCTGATGAGTGATCTCTCAGCTGCGTCACTGAAAGCGAGTCGTCTAAATAAAAGACGAGTGAAGGAGCCGTTAAAAACGTGTCACCACAGTGCTGATGGCTTTATTTTGCAGGCCACTCAACATTTACAGTCCCACGTGTACCTGATTTCCATCTTAGCTGGCAGGCTGAGCGGCATGGCTCGCAGCTTGCGCATGCCCTCGCTCGCTGAGAGGCCTCGGAGGTTGGACACCAACTGCTTCCTCTTGTTTTCTGCAAACCAAAAGTTAGAAACGACCAAATGATCTGCTGCACCTGTGGATGTTGCTGACTCACAACAGGAGTTGTCTAATGGAGACATTAGTGACTTAGCATTTTCCGTCCACCTTCAGTAATAATTTCCTCCATGTCTGCCTGGATAGAGTCATCCTGGATTGGTCTGGAGGGGGGAGAAGAATCATGGGAGGTCGCCTGGTGTAGCTGAGATGAGTGTCCGGCACATTGGGAAACTACTGCAGCACCGTTTGTCCCTGTGTGAACAAGGTGCATTTCAAAAAAAAAAAAAAAAACAGCACACACACACACACACACACACATCTGTAAATGACCACTGTCAACAAGCAATTAAGACGGCAGAGGAAAGATTTATCTCACCAGCAGCACGACTGGGCATCGTGGAGAGGACCTTTAGGGTAGCAGCTGACCAGCGGTGCCTCTGCAGAGAGTACGTCTGCTCCTTGTCATGTGTCTCGTCTCTCATGTGTTCGTCTATTCGGCAACATATGTTACTTTTATATGTTTTTCATTCAATCTATACAAAGTACAATTAGAACTCGAGTTGAAAAGAGTTTTGGTAGACATTCTGTATTTTCACCTGCGCAGTCCCATAAAACGTCCATCTGTAGGCTTTCACGACACATCTGGGTGCTGGCTGCTGGCTCTCCAGCGAGCTGGAACGAGTCCTTAGCTGAATCGTCTTCTCCTAGGTTCCTGAAGGAAAGTAACCATCAGAGGAAATAATGACCCAGAGTCCCACAGGCTTTGAGTCAAGACCGAGCAAATATCTCACTTTTCCATGGTGAATTTACCATGTGGGGAATTTTAAATTTTCACTTTTTCTGTCTGAACTCAGATTCTTGAAAGCTTGAATGTGTTCCAGTGCCAAATACTAAGGAGCAAGAGGCCTAGAAAAAGTAACACTAAGTAGCCTACATGCAAGTACAGGTGCTGGTCATATAATTAGAATATCATCAAAAAGTTGTTTTATTTCAGTAATTCCATTCAAAAAGTGAAACTTGTATAATGTATACATTAATTCCACGCAGACTGATATATTTCAAGTGTTCATTCCTTTTAATTTTGATGATTATAACTGACAACTAATGAAAACCCCAAAATCAATATCTGAATTTGAATATTGTGAAAAGGTTCAATATCGAAGACACCTGGTGCCACACTGTAATCAGCTAATTAACTCAAAACACCTGCAAAGGCCTTTAAATGGTCTCTCAGTCTAGTTCTGTAGGCTACACAATCATGGGGAAGACTGCTGACTTGACAGCTGTCCAAAAGACGACCATTGACACCTTGCACAAGGAGGGCAAGACACAAAAGGTCATTGCTAAAGAGGCTGGTTCACAGAGCTCTGTGTTCAAGCACATTAATAGAGAGGCGAAGGGAAGGAAGAGATGTGGTAGAAAAAAAAAAGTGTACAAGCAATAGGGATAACCGCACCCTGGAGGGGATTGTGAAACAAAACCCATTCAAAAATGTGGGGGAGATTCACAAATAGTGGACTGCAGCTGGAGTCAGTGCTTCAAGAAACACCACGCACAGACGTATGCAAGACATGGGTTTCAGCTGTCGCACTCCTTGTATCAAGCCACTCTTCAACAAGACACAGCGTCGGAAGCGTCTCGCCTAAAGACAAAAAGGACTGGACTGCTGCTGAGTGGTCCAAAGTCTGATGAAAGTAAATTTTACACTTCCTTTGGAAATCAAGGTCCCAGAGTCTGGAGGAAGAGAGGAGAGGCACAGAATCCACGTTGCTTGAAGTCCAGTGTAAAGTTTCCACAGTCAGTGATGGTTTTGGGTGCCATGTCATCTGCTGGTGTTGGTCCACTGTGTTTTCTGAGGTCCAAGGTCAATGCAGCCGTCTACCAGGAAGTTTTAGAGCACTTCATGCTTCCTGCTGCTGACCAACTTTATGGAGATGCAGATTTCATTTTCCAAAAGGACTTGGCACCTGCACACAGTGCCAAAGCTACCAGTACCTGGTTTAAGGACCGTGGTATCCCTGTTCTTAATTGGCCAGCAAACTCGCCTGACCTTAACCCTATAGAAAATCTATGGGGTATTGTGAGGAGGAAGATGCGATACGCCAGACCCAACAATGCAGAAGAGCTGAAGGCCACTATCAGAGCAACCTGGGCTCTCATAACACCTGAGCAGTGCCACAGACTGATCGACTCCATGCCACTGTAATGCAGGCAAAAGGAGCCCCAACTAAGTATTGAGTGCTGTACATGCTCATACTTTTCATGTTCATACTCTTCAGTTAAAAATCCTTTTTTGTATTGGTCTTAAGTAATCTAATTTTCAGAGATACTAAATTTGGGATTTTCATTAGTTGTCAGTTTTAATATCAGTCTGTGTAATGAACGCATGTAATATCCAAGTTTCACTTTTTGAATGGAATTACTGAAATAAATCAACTTTTTGATGATATTCTAATTATATGACCAGCACCTGTATGCTTCAATCTAGCAGTTTTCTCCACTGGGTAGGGGCATGGACTAATGAGTATCCAAACGGACATCAAGAAGAATCAAAAATACAACTCAAATATAGTTTATTAGAAGTAACACACAACAATTTGATGAAAGAAGCTTAGTCCTCCAATGTTGATTCATGACAGCAGCTGTATTATAGTTTGTGCTTCTACATTAAAACTAAGTGAATTAGCCCACCCTAGCAGGAAGAGTGAAAGGTACAACTAAACAAAAAAGCAAATAACTATCAAATTGAGTCTTGAGTAGAAAGTTCAAAATGGGACTTACTGATAGTCAGAATCCATTTGGCAAATGTTGACACTCAAGCTCACACTGTAGGCCATAGTTCTTGATTAGCTCCGTTTACTGCAAACAGTACATCATATGAAAAGTAGCAGAGCAGTGCATCTGCATCTCTCTC
The DNA here is from genome assembly GCF_014851395.1 of Micropterus salmoides. Taxonomy (NCBI): domain Eukaryota; kingdom Metazoa; phylum Chordata; class Actinopteri; order Centrarchiformes; family Centrarchidae; genus Micropterus; species Micropterus salmoides. The sequence continues at coordinate 20,166,134 of NW_024040041.1, forward strand.
TAACATGGTAGCAGTCTATTCTTGAATAGTCTGATTGTCAAAACACATCATAGACACTTCCCCCAAATCGTGCCTGCCTCCATCTCTCTCTTGCTCTCTCAGCACAGCTGTTCCTTTTTTGCAATTAATACAAAGTTACCTGTCAACATCTGAGAAAGCACAACTGGTTAAGCATCACAGGTAGGCTACATGTTAGGGACTTGTTAAATAAATAAATCTAATAATAATACACGCCCACCCCCTAAGTTTATAAATATGTTTAATATAAAATTATTTGTTGTTGTTTGAAGCTGGAGTCCAACGTTAAGTAGTGTTTGCTGCTCTCCAGTGGTCACAGTGAAGAACTGCCACACAACGTTCAAGTAGTCGACCCAGGTTCTCTTTTTTACTTGGCCTTATTGAGAAGTTCATCATATACATACAACATATAACGACATACAACATTTGTACCACTGCTGTATTATATTGGTCCTCATTTCTTGGAGAGATTTGTTGGGAAAAAGTTTGGCTTTTGCCACACAAGTTTTTATTAACTAACAAAGAGATCTCGTTCAAAATGCTTCACAGGTTTTACCCCACTAAAGCTTGCTGCTAACATTAAGCACTATGTTCTTTCAATATCTGAGTGTACAAACAAAAAAGCTGTTAAATCATATGACCTCTGTAAGCTTTACAAGATATTTATATAAATTTTTCTTTGGCTTTTGTTAAAATTATACTTTCCTTTTGATAACCCTTGACCTCCCTGTCCATAGACTTTACTGATGTACAGGAGATGTTGTTATCCTGTTGTATGTCCTAATGTTGAATAAAGTTTTTGGGGGGGGACTGTAGAGACTTTTGATGGAGTTTGTGTCTGCACACAGGTGCACTGTGTTGGAACTAATAAAGTGTCACAGTTATCAGTGCAGAGCAGCATGATTCTCTGTTACCTGTTTAACAAACATCTGCACATGAAAAAGTATTTACTGTATGTCCTGAGGCACAGGATAATTTCTACTGGCACAATGCTGATATTATCTGCATTTATATTTATTGATTCTGATTGTAAATTCGTTATTGAATTACCCAGAATATGATCACGGTGTCTTGGTGGATTCATTAGGCTAAATGTTTCAGGGAAATTGTAACTTGGTATCAAAGTTGAGGCTTAGGCTTCCCGTTTATTTCTTCTTCTGATATCCTTTAACACTACTGCATAGGCTACATTTTATTTGCAAATCACATCACTCGTCACCGATTGATCGCTGAATTCCATCATATCAATCCAACGATTTTTTTAGCGCATCAGCTGATTTTACTGGCGTAGCTGCCGGCTGCTTTCATGAGATGCTTTGCTGGCTTCATTACTTTGGTGCAGTTTACTGACTTGTCTGACTCCTAACTTGTTTATTATGTTTTATTGTCGTCTATTTGGACTAAACACAGGAATGACCAGCCTCACATGTGACTGAATAGAAATGACGATAAATTATGTAAAACGTGACAGACTCTCCGACTCTCCCTGACTTTAATTGTCTCCATAATAAAGATTGATGGGAGAAATAAAATAAGGAAAGATCTTTCTAATAAATAAATAAAGTTGTGTGGGGGGCTTTTGTTGTTCAGACCTACAATGAACACCTAGATTTAAACAAGACAGTGAATCATAACACAACTCAAATAGAAGACTTTGCAGCAATACACTTGAGTTTTATGTTATCTGGACGCTCCTTGGAGCGCAAATAAGAGCTTTGGGGTGGCCTGCAAGATGGCAGAGCGGAACAACTTCCGGTTCAAGCAAGGATCGAGGAGCGAGGAAACAAACAAGCATCCACACCAAAGTTTTCTTAACTTAAGATGCTGCATGGAACTGAATAGAACACACGAAGTCAGAGGAATGCAATGACCTTATTACACACTTAGTTTATTCAGCTACTTATTTTAGTTTTTGCTTAATGATGCTATTTGACCAACAATAGTGTATTGATTAATTACAAATATATATTGACATATAGGCTACCTCTCCTCCACTCTATAGGGCAAGAGCCTGCAGGACTTCAGGCAAAAACATAAAATAAAAAGTGTGCAACATCTTTCAGCGTTGTCAAGGTAACTTGATAAAGTGGCAAAGGGCTGTCCCGTTCCTGTTTACAGCATTTTGAGCTCTTGCAGCCTCAATCACTTTCCAAGTGCTGTCAGTAAAGTCTGTGAGGGTTCAGGGCTTAGGGCTTAGGGTTTAGGGTTTAGGGCTTACGGCGGACATTGGGATTGGGCCAGAGACTTGAGAAGCACCCCCAGTTTCAATTTCAGTGCAGACATTCTAGCAGTTAGGTTAGGTGGTAGTGAAGCACAAGCACTGGAAAAACACAAGACACATGAATGCAACATAAAGATCCAAAATCCAAAGAAATTAAACAAAGAGTATAGCCTACATACGCTCAAAAAGATGCTTTTATGGGAACAATACATATGATTCATTCTGATTGTTATTATTATTAAGAGGTATTACTGAGGGTATTCAGAATACAATTAATATACCACCCATTTTAATTGTAAATTTATCCGTATTAATGATTAATCTTTTGAGATGTTTTTATGTATGTGGTGGCTTTATTAGTATGCTGTTGCGTTGAATGTTGCTGTCATGGCAAGGCAAATTCCTAACAACCTTTGTTGTAATGACAATAAAGATAAATCAACTCAGTATGATTTATTATGAAACATTATGAACAGTTGCACCTTGTAAAATAGCCCAGTAGCCTCATGCCTTGTTCACATTCCCCAGGTGACTTGAAGTCACGACAGTGTCCTACAGTTGAAAAAATAACTGAGGCTATTCAAAATATGTATTTTTTATTTTATGCGCGTGGTATTTACGGTTATAAAGACAGCAAATATCACCACGGCACCCAACATCTGCTCTGGACCATAGACTTTAGAACGGTACATTTTTTACATAATTCGGGTTGGCAGTTTACGAGGAGCGCGGGAACGCACCACAGAAGGGGCGGTCTTTGAAAAGTTTTCCGGAAGTTATTTGACAAAACGAAACTCCCCCAACTTTGACAAGAAGACTTTTCCAGCTCGTCGTTTCAGTGTTGGACAGGCATTTTTGGGGGGCGAAAAAAATGCAGAGCAGTGCGTACGGGGCCTCGTTGGCTGGCGGTGCTTTTGATTTAGAGAATTTTGTAAAACAGCCTCAGACCATTTTGCGCTGCCTGAGCTGGGTGAGTGACTTAACACGGAAACGTTAGCATCAAAGTTAGCCTGCTGTCACATCACCGAGTTTGTGTTAACAGATGTGAGCTGCCAGGATCGACACAAATCAGTCAGTTATGCAGCTTGTCAGCTTTCTGAACTGCCGACACCGGGCATGAACAGGCTGTTATGTTTAAATGTTATATAAACGTTACAAAAAGTGAAAATTTAAAAAGTATTTTCCTTAGCACTTGTAGGTATTAGCTAATGTTAGCTAGCGTGTGCAGTGCTGTGTCACCACACTAACTGCCAGTTCTCCACCTGATGATGGACGGCGTGTTTGGCGTTTCTTTCTTGTCTTAACTTACTCTGGTTGTAAAAGTGGACCCGGACACCGAAGAGTTAAAAATCACGGAAGACGTCGCTGTCTGTTTGCTGAGTGCTTACAGTGTGAGAAAAGATCGGGAATTTAAACTTCAGCGTCATCTGTTGAGCTCCACTTGGTTTGCAGAATTGTTTTCAAATGCGCAACGTTATGGAGGCCAGTTAGATTAAGAGAAATATAGTAGTAATACACTTTATTCATACCACACTCTTCTAAAATACATTTACAAAGTGCTTTACAATAAGATATAAAACAGTAAAACAAAATGATAAAACAATACAAATGATCAACAAGACACTTAAAGGTTATTTTAAAAGGGTGTGTTTTGAAAAGAACATCTCTTCAAATAAAGTCCTTTCAAGTTATGTGAGCCCTGACTGCTAAGGCTTTGTCATCTCTGAAGATCAGAGAAAAATAATTAAGAGTTTGTTATGGGTGCAGGGATGCCAGGATTGATAAACTACGAATGTAGAGTTAGCTCATTAATCTAAATTGTTGCTGCTTATTAATCTTCTCTTGTTTTAACTCCACTCTTGTGTGAATAGTGGATCAGAAACAAGAGTAACTTTTCTTAATGCCATATTTACAGTGTTCAAATAGATCAGGAAATGAAACACCATCTGCTCAGCTCCACTTGTCTGAGCTGGTGTGACTGATATTTTTCTAGGAATTAACATGTTCAAAGCTTTCTTGCAATGTGAATCATGTGATAAGAATCACATGGGGCCCCAACATGCATCTTTCAGTCCCTCCCTTATGGCATTAACTCTGCGTCTCTTCTTTGCAGTTATTCTCCATCGTGGTCTTTGCAACCATCACAGCAGAAGGCTACATTAACTCAAAATCCGAGTCTGAGGCCAAGTGCATGTTCAACGAAAATGACAGCGCCTGCAACTACGCAGTCGGAATCGGCATCCTGGCCTTCTTGGCCTGTGTTGTCTTCCTCATGCTGGACGCCTACTTCCCACAGATCAGCAACGCCAAAGAGAGAAAATTCATTGTTCTAGGAGATTTCATCTTCTCAGGTGAGAGTTTCACTGTAGACCGCTCATACTAGAATAAAGGAACTGTGCCCCAAAAACAAGAAGTGCAGCCTAGTTGAGGTTAATGCTGTGATCATTTTTTATCTTAATACTGACTCTTTATTTCTGTGCTTTGAATATGACATGCTCAACGTGGGACAGCGGCTTGGACGTTTCTGTGGTTCATCTGCTTTTGCGTCCTGGCCAACCAGTGGTCCAAAACGACGTCTGATGTTGTGTTCAGTGATGCCGCCCGCGCTGTCATTTCCTTCTCCTTCTTCTCGATCGTGACCTGGGTGAGCCTCTCTTCACCCCCTGCATTTCTCAAACAAAATCGCATGATGACACATAACTTTTACCAGAGAGTCGTGTAAAACGTACTGATTCCGACTTCTCTCAACAGGCTCTCCTCCTCTACTTTGCGTATGGAAGGTATCGCCAAGGCGTCACTGAGTTTGACCAGGACTACAGAGACCCAGCCAACGACCAAACCACTCCATACCCGCCTGCTCCGTACGCCAGCAGCGGCCCCACAGGCTACCAGCAGTCGCCTTTCTCCCACAACCAGGACCAACCGGGAGAGTACCAGCCTCCGTCTTATTGAAGGACTGTGATTCAAAACGTGGGAATCCAAGGGGAGTTTTCTTTTTAAATAAAGATGTGTGCCAATGGTTTCATTTATAACTTGGACTGTTTTCTGCACTCCCATTTTCTTCCTGCAGAACGTATTTGCATTTTGTTGGGGGGGGGCGGGGTGCACTGGTATGTTTTTAGTTAATTTCATTGTTAAAGTTGTTTGGATCTCTGTTTGCTGTGTTGTTTGAAGTGCCAAACACAGCAGGTTAAAATAATGTTGTGTTTTTTTTGTTAGGAGGTTGTCTTGGTAAGAGAGAAGATGGCCGCGCCATTGTTGTCTTTGTGCCAAACCAGCTGTGGTTATTTCAGTGCCCCCTTTTGGTTTCGTGTTTTTTTTTTTTTTTTTTTTTTTTTTGTGCAATTTGAAGAGCTTTTAATATCAAAGCACTAAGCAACAAACAGGATAGAATTTAACTTTGTTACTGGGAAATCTGTTTTGCATTGTTTGGACTGATGATTGTTTTATGAATATGTTACTATTTAGTACATATAAATGTATTTTCATTACACTCATTTTAATTTACAGCAGTACAATAACTGTAATGTAGCAATACAGTTCAGTACATATTGTTTTTCCACCACAAAACAAACCTATTTCATTTAATCAGTGGGAGTATTGAAAATGTTCCCTCTTAACTACTGTAATGCCATTATTATTTTTTTTAATAATCAACCACTGAAAAATGTCTTTTATGCACTGAAAAACTGTTAATTTTGGGGGGCAGTTCATTGCCAACATCTGATTTGTTCATTTTAATGTTTTAAATCCAATTCTGCCACAGTTTGGTTTAGTATTTAAAGGTATTTTTTGTTTTCTTTTAAGGTAGCCAAACCATTCATTGTATCTGCTACCTCTAGGAGTGTGTAATATGCCTTTTCATGAGTTCAGTTTTTTTTAAATATCCAACTCAGCAAATGTTTCAGCCATAATTTGATTTTAGGAATTCGGAGATATGGGGGTAGATTGATATATTTATTATCTTACTTAATCCTTCCAGTCCAGGTATATGACAATCAAACCGTAATTGTTTTCTGGTTTTGCCTCTTGCTTCTCATTGCTTTTCTCACACTGTAGTTGTACCTTTTTACATGAGCTGCAGTTTCACTGTTTTACTCAATGGCTTTACAGTAATTCCCCGTTCAAGTGCCTTATACAGTATTCTGTATCACACTGGGTTTGCCAAATAAAAAAACTGTTCTTGTTTTGAACCTCTGGGTCAGGCTATAATTTGTATCCTCTTCTAAAGAAAGAGCCGGACTCTGCGCAGGGCTGTGCTCCCTTTGTAAATATTTGAGTAGCGATTGTGTGTGTGTGTGTGTGTGTGTGTGTGTGAATGTTGAGGGACTTGTGAAGTGTGGAGGTGGCACTGTAATGGTGTAAAGACAATAAGATCTACGCATACCTTACAGAAAAACAAAACAAAGATGTCAAAGGTGCATATTTTCACATTATGTATCTAGACTTTAACCAACATGTATTGCATCTGAGTTACTGAGAGTTCATACAGTTGGTGTGAGACTGGAACAAAAGGACTTTAGCATAATGGAGAATACTAGAAAGTATTAAAAAGGCAATAATATTCACCTTAATCTTGAATGAGATGTTCTTTGTTATGTTTTAGCAATAGATTTAGGGAGCTTTGGAAAACCACTTTTCATATTTACCACATTAAAAAACTGGAGGATCAATTTCACCATTCAGCAAAATGTGTGTATGGCATTCATTTCTTAGATTCTCCCCTCACAAAGTTCTTTCAAACAACAAAAGGACAAAGTAACAATACAAATCAGAAGAGAGGGATGATGACAAACTCTATAAAACTGACATTGTAAATTGCCACATAAGAGTACAGAAAAAACACAAATCAAAACTTACCTAACAATCTAGTATCCCTTCCACATTTGGTAGGCCACATGTCACACTCTGCATAACAGAAAGGTTTCGAAATATGAAAGAAAAAAGGCCCAAAAGCCTTCAAATAACAAAGGAGAGAAGGAATAACTTAAACACTGGGGGAGCAATTTCCTTCAGTGGTAACACAATACTTTTCTACGTTTTATGTTATCAAAAAAAAAGGATCAGGCATAAAGATGTGGGATAATGTTAACCTCTATCAAACAAACTTATCTGGTCAAAGCCAAAAACGACTTCATAAACTCCTTATTTTCTTTTACATCTAGTTTTGTGGGAATTATCTTTCGAGAAAATTATGAATATGTTTAAAATTAGCCTCTTACAAAATATCTTGGCTTTATTTCCCAAATATAATAATTAGAAAATTAGTCAAATCTAAGCTCCCGTCGGTTCTGACTCTATAAATGTGTACAGATATTATTCTAGGTTTCTTATCAAAGCAGGATTTATAAGATAATTGACTGTACTCATATTCCAATTCCTGTGGAGCTTGCCTACTTCAGACGGACACAGCCACGTTATAACGGAAGTCAGTTAATAAAGATTTGTTTTCCACTTAAAATGTCTTGAATCCACGCAGGAATAACGTGTTCTGCGCTTTAATGTCGTCTCTTAGTTCTTACATTTTCGACAGCACTTGAAGGCGCCGTTTGACATCAACCAGTACAGGACGCCGTCGTCATCAGCACATACAGGAAGTAATGATCGGCTGCCTGGTCAACGCGGAACGGAGGAGAAGGAGGCGAGAAGGAGGCGATTCAACAATGACACCTGAGCTCCAACCACCAGCGGACTGCGAGCCGAACATCTGACATCTGTGGTAAGTACGAAGCCAGACGAGAGGCCGCCGGCGGACCTGAAACGTTTCAGGTCGCAGCGATTAGTGATGGCACCCGTGTTAACCTCTGCGCTGCTGGCAGGCCAGGGACATGAGCTATAACAGTTAACACACACACATTATAACGTTACATGCATGCACAGGAGGAGCTGAAATCGTGGCCTTTCTTAACAAAATAACTCTACAAATGAGCAGTTTATAATAATGAATACGATAGATGAAGCTGTTGGAGCTCAGAGCTTTAGAGGTTTGTGGATTAAAGAGCTGCAAATAGCATAGTGGGAATATCAAAGGACCATTCAGGGGGCCTCTGAGAGAGTATGCAACTAAATGAAATATACTTAAGTATGGATCCTTGTATCATACAGCATCTTCTCATTGAATGAAACCAGGTCCGTAGTGTAATGCACATCTGTTTGACATGCAGAGGATTGGGAATCTGCCTTACAGCTATAAGTGAACTATTTATGGGCCTCACATTCACTCTCTGTCTCCTTGATGTGTTTCCTTTGAAGTGCACCTCCCCAGATGTCATCCTTTATGGTGGCGCAGAGTTTAACTTATCACATCAGGGAACCCCCAACTTTCTAAATGTCAGGGGCTTATCTTTAGGCCTACCTAAAACTGTCCAGGCTAAACCAGGACCTCATACTGAATTACACAACTGCCCATGTTGTCGTACATATTGTTGTATGAATAAATTCATTTCATTGTGCGAAAATGACTTTGATAAGCTTAGAAGTTGCTTGTTCACTAATTCGGAACAGAAAATTAATTGGCAACACTTTTGATGATCAATAAATCTTTTAAATCAAATTTCATGCAAAAATGACCAAAAACCTTTAGTTCCAGGTGCTCAAATGTGAGGATGTTCTTTTTATCTCCATTTTCTATATCAGTGTTAAATTGAATATCCTTGGGTTTTGGATTGGTGATTGGACAGAACCATTATTCTGATGATGTCACCTTGGACCTTGGACTTTTTCACTTTTGTATCAGCTGATAGTCAAAATGACTGGTTGGTCATGTGGAGAAAATCTTCTATCAAGGTATCATTTTAGATTGCAATATCGATTTAAAATATAGTAAACTTTTTGAAAACAAAGTTGAGAAGCTTTTTATAGATAACATAACTTGATTAAACACTTGATCATTCGCGGGCCTTTAATCAAATTGATGCAAGAATCCTGTAAAAGAAATATTGCTGTTGCAACGTTGCCCACGATGGTCTAATGCAACCAGAGATATTAAATGGACCTCAGTGCAAAATGTATGGCACAATCTCAGACACTTTCTAATGTCTCATGTTATGTAGATTGTCCCAAACCTACATTGCATATTATGTCATTTAATTGTGCACCATTCTGGCAGTAATGTGATAATGTAATCTGAAAGCTTTTAGGACCACTTTGAGAAGCTTAGAAGTTGCTTGTTGATTAATAATTCACTTCCTGACTCGAATTCCTAACGTGTTTTTGGAGGAGTTAATCAACAGTGGTCAACAGTTATACTGGGTTCCTGTAGCTTCTCTGTTGACACTGTAACTGCTCTGCTGTTGTAATCAAGCTGACCTCTGGCCACAGTCCAGTCATAGTGCACAGAGTACTGATTGCGTCACACACAGAAACACCTCCGTTATGTAGGATTCAAATTCTTGTAGAGCCGCAGGTTTGTTTTTAGCATCTACTCCGCCGGCAGGATTTGCAGCTTTTTCCCCCTTTTAGTGCAGGCTGAGTTATTGTGCAGGTAATAAATGTCTGCCTAACCTCTGGTACCTGGCCTTTCAAGGGCTGCCATGATGAATGATAACTTAATGAATTGTGTCGGGCCTCCTGCAAGGTTTGCCCCTTTGGACTGGATCGTAATCCTCCAAGTCTAGTTAAAGTTCACTAGCATTATAACAGCCCCTAGTCATGGTTGCACTGCAAATAATCTGTGAACAGAAAGAGAGTACAGAGCTCGGTACAGGTTGTCGAGGGTTTGCTTTAAGGGTAGAAAGGTATATCTGATGATGCGGGGTCAGCGTTCTGGCAGGAGGCGACAAAGGGGTAAGCCGGTTCAATTATTTAATTTTAGTGAAGGTGAACACAGCCATTTTAAATTAATTAATAACAGCCACTTGTTGGTGTATTTCAGGGAGGATAGCTCTCATCATTGTGGCCCTGATGTTGCTGCCATAATAGACTGCTGTTTGGCTCAGGGGCCCTCATATAAAAGAGTCTTTCAGCTCCTTTCAGAGGAGTGCAGCCATGTTTAGATTGTGAGGCTCCTGGGGCCGAGTTTAGAGGTTCCTGGAATTTGGTTGGGAGAATATACAAAATGTCTACTGGTCTGAAGCCTGGTGGTGACCCTTCAAGTGTAGAGAACAACAAATGGATGCGGTCACATCAGTTTGTTGGGTGTTAAAGAAGAAACACCTGAAAAAAACTTTAAAAAAGCAAGACCCATGTGTTTATTTTCTTTTTTGTTTTGTTTTTCCTAAGTTTATATGTCCGATGGCTTATTTCTTTTGTAAAGCATTCTGACGTTCTGCTCTTTAATGTTTAACTGAACTGGAGCTGCAACTAAGGACTATTTTCCTTAACTACTGGATTGATCAATTAATCATTTGGTCCATTAAAAGTCAAGAAATAGTGAAAAATGTCCCTCACCATTTCCCAGAGCCCAAAGGGACGTCTACAGATGTCTTATTATGTCTGAAAACCAGCAAATTTGCACTTTTAAGACGCTGGAAACATCATGTTTGACTTTTTTGCTTGGGGTGGTGGTGGCACATAGATAAGATGCTTGCCTTTGGTGTGGGAAATCTGGGTTCAATTCCCACTGTGAGACATCCACCATTGTGTCCCTGAGCAAGACACTTAACCCCTAGTTGCTCCAGAGGTGTGCGACCTCTTTATTTATTTATTGTAATTGTAAGTCGCTTTGGATAAAAGCGTCAGCTAAATGAATCCATCGCATCCATCCATCGTCAACCGCTTATCCTACGTACAGGGTCACCAGGCGGGGTACACCCTGGACAGGTCGCCAGTCCATCACAGGGCCACACATAGACGAGCAACCACTCACGCTCACATTCACAACTAAGGACAATTTAGGGTAACCGATCAACCTAGTCTGCATGTCTTTGGATGGTGGGAGGAAGCCGGAGCACCCGGAGAGAACCCACGCAGACACGGGGAGAACATACAAACTCCACACAGGGCAACCAGGGTTTGAAATCACAACCTTCTTGCTGTGAGGCGACAGTGCTAACCACCGCACCACCATGCCGTAAATGAATACATTATAAATGTAAAATGCTTCCAAATAGTTGATGATTAATTCTCGATCAACTAATCAGTACTTTGACTAATGATTTGAGCTTGGCCATGAAGGGGGAAAGGGTTAGTTTGGAGCTAACTATTATTTCCATTATTTATTCATCTGTTGGTTATCTTATGATTTAATAATTAACAGTTTGGTCTGTAAAATGTCAAAATTGTGAAAAATGCTTATCTCAGTCCAAATGTCTTGTCTAATTTGAACAACGGCCCAAAACCCAAAGATTGCAGTATTCAAAGATAGAAAGCAGAGAATAGAAACAACTTGTGACAATAGAGAAGCAGGAATTTGGGCATTTTTTTGGCAAGTTCTTGTGACAGTGTATGTGCCACATCAGCAGGCTGGTTGTGTATTTCCTGATTTACCTGCTTACAGCAGCCGTCCCTTCATTGTCACTGAATGGGCCCCTCCCAGTCACCACGTTGACACAACACACTGGTGGCCACCTGAGATTCACCCAACCTAAAGCTAGGCTACTTCCTCCTTCTTGTCATTCACTGTTTCAACCCGGCACACCCTCAGTTGTGTGAGCTCTCTAGAATTTAATATAGTATTTAAAATAATTTGAAATAAATGACCTGCCTGCCACTGGGACCAAAGATTTGATTTAGGGACGGACAGACACTACTTATGGAGAGTATGTGAGTAGTATTGAGTGTTATTTAACTTGGTCAGACTAATGAATGGAGAGAAACTGGTTTGTCTTCAGATAACTTATGCATAACCAATGTATTGCATGTCTAAGCCAATATGCATTATTTTTGCTCATTTAAGTGAGTTATTACAGGGTTAAGGAACATTTATACCTTTGGTTTGTTAGGTATTTGACCACAGGCAAAGGCAGGTGTAACAACTTCTTCCTGCCAACTGAAACAGTATAGCTGTACATCCCAACATACTATGGCTTGTTTCTGATAGAAAAGATCCTGTATAACCGGCATTGTGACCTGTATTTGAGGAAAAAATTAGGCATATTAAAGTGATACTATGTAACGTTTGAAAGAAGAAATAACACATTTCTTTTACAAATAAAAAGTTGAATTTATAATAAAACACACCACTGCTCAATTTAATACACACAGGGTTGTTGCTTCTAGAGCCAGTAGTTTTGATGGCTTAATATTAGCAGACTTTAGCTAGATATTGCTCTGTAAACAGACTGTTTGCAGACTTTCTGACTCTTCTCCACTTTTGCTATTGTTACACTGTGTTTTAGCATTTACCATTATCCCTTCATTTGAGGCAACAGTGGCTACTGTTCAGCCAAAGTTGCGTAGTCTCACTTTAAAGTCACAGTGAAACGGAATTTTGAGCAGCTTTAACGTCACCAATGTCACATAACAAAATATGTGGGCTAGGGGTTAGTAACAACAAGATTTGAATGCAGATCCTACTGATATGATTGGATCGCTCAAAATTGTTTGTGGTTTATAATACAGTGCAATACAGAGCGGTACAGAGAGATGGAGCTCTGGAGCTACAGAGTCAAGTCAGTTTTAGTTATATATTGCAAATTTGCCTCAGGGGGGCTTCACAATCTGTGCCCTCTCATTCCAGGGTGTCAAATACCGACGCTATGAGAAAGCCTGACAAAGTGTCGATATTTAACTCACAAGATGCCTTTCTGCATCCATATGAGATGACCTGGGCTTTCAAGTAACTCCAATGTGACCCATCTGCCATCACGTAATGTGCCTGTTTCAACCCCAACCTTTTTCCTAACCCTTACTAAGTAGTTTTGGTGCCTAAACCTACCCAAAATGCATACATACCACTTATTAAAAAGGCCTTTCATACAGACTCTGAAGTCCCCTTATTAAAAAGGTGACACTGAAGGGTATCTTCTCAGGCTTTCTCAAAGCATTGGTATTTGGCACCCTGAGATGAGAATGTGTTGGCAATACCATGCCCTCTGTTCTTAAACCTTCCATTCGTATGAGGAAAACTCCCCTAAAATGTCATGGAGAGCAACAGTGGAGGGATTCCTCTCCCAGAACGGACAGACATGCAATAGATGTCATAGGTACAGAATAGACCATCTTAATAAAAATTAATCAATAGGGCCATCAGGATGACAAAATTACAAATACATTGCAACATATAAGAAGCATGGATCTGAGAGGATGTCCAGCAACTTCCAGGTGCCGCCGCACAGATGGGACATAAACTGCATGACCTCCTCTCCACCATGGAGACCTGGAAAGAGGGCAAACTACACAAATACAGAGAGGAGAAAGGAAACAAACACACAGAGTGTGTGAGAGAGAGAGACAAGAACAACATGCACACAAGGGATAAGGAGGTGAGAGAGACAGAGTGAAAAGAGAGCACACGGAGGAGAAACTAGGGAGAGATAGCCACACAGCTGTGCTTGTGGGACAAAAACAAACAGGGTTAGCCACTCCCTCAGCAGGATAAGGGTGAAATTATTAAATAGGTCTTATTAGTATTATTTAGAAATATAAAAGTTTTTGCCAAACGCACAGCTCCTACTAAGATATTGCTCTGCTAGCTACCTTGTAGCTAATGGTCATTCTTTTAGGGGGGAAATGGCACTTCCACATAGAAGTGAGAAACCAAAAAGCTGTTCCGTATCTGATTGGAGAACATTCATACAGTATAGCACCATCATCACTAACTAAATCCCAGCCTAGTCTGGTGACTGACTCTGGGAACCTAACTTCCTTGCTGGCAGGTTTTCTTCAACAAACTCTTGAGTTTCTCTCTGACTCTTACCCTCCTGCAGAGCTGAAGGACACACCATTTAATTTCCTCATTCACACAGTTGCACATACCGAACTCATTAATTTGCAGACATTTACATCTTTAGAAACATCTAAATCCTGGTTAGATAAGTGTTTGTTACCCATGATCTTTCACATTATTGCTTTTATGATAATGGTCACTGATGTAAGAACAAAGACAACGATCTCTGGACATAGAATAAAAGAATAAAATCTATAGGCTACACTGTCCTTTGTCTATCCCCTAAAAATGTGTTGGTCTGCTGCATAATATAAATGGTTAACAGGGACTGTATTTACCTACTTGTTGGGTTATGGTGGGATCTTAAATATAAGCTATGATAGAGTAGTAGAGACTATAATCCATCAATCAGTCGATAAATTAGTGAATACAGATGAGGCCTTTTCTTTTTGACAGTCTGTTATCCTGACTTACTGTCTCTTTTTCTTTAGGTCCCTCCAGGCCTCCGTCCCCTATGCCTGCTACCCCGGGCTTCACTCAGGTGGGGCAGAATGATCCTATGAACAACCTGCGAATCTCTGTAGGAGGCCTCCCTATGTTGGCTTCCATGGCCAACACCATCGACCCTCGTTTCCGCCTTAAGTGGAGGCCCATCGTGGCGGTGGCCCTCTCCATGGCCTTGCTTCTGCTGCTCTTCATGTACATGAGCTCAAGCTTGCACTCCCGCTCTTACGGCTCACAAAGCTGGAGAGCCGGTCCCAGTGACACCCAGTCGTCCAGTTCTGGCTACAACGACACCTACCCTCTCAGTCCGCCTGAGCACACGTCGCAGGGCACCCGCTACCGCATCGGGGTCATTGCCGACCTTGACACAAGCTCTCGTAGTGACAAGAAGCTGACATGGTTCAGCTACATGCGGCGGGGCTACCTGTTGGTATCCCAAAGTGGTGACAAGGTAGCAGTTCAATGGGATGCGGACAGGGTGATGCTGGAAAGCCACCTGTCGGAAAAGGGCAGGGGTATGGAGCTGTCTGAGCTGGTGGTGTTCAATGGGAAGCTCTACAGTGTCGATGACAGAACGGGCGTCGTCTACCACATTGACGGTGACAAGGCTGTGCCCTGGGTCATCTTACCTGACGGCGACGGCAACGTTGCCAAAGGTCAGCATTACCCTGCTCTCATTCAATTCAATATTTTTCTTGAGAATTTCCATTTTATGCTACTTTATAGTACTCCAATAGATTTCAGAGGGAAATATTGTACTTTTCCCCTCCTTGCATTTTTCAGATTAAGATTTTAAATTTAAAAAGAACACAACATTTAAGTGACTTTAGTGAATAAGTGAATATAATCTATTGTTAAATGTGCAGTGTGTAAATTTTAGTGGCATCTAGTGGTGAGAGTTGCGAATTGCAACCAACAACTCATTCACCACTCACCTCTCCCTTTCTAAGCATGTAGGAAAACCTCCTGTGGCTGACAAGTTCTGTCGGCTCTTATGCTAAATAATGCATACAGTCCTCCATTTATACAAATTTTCCTTCCCTTTCTTAATTCTAATAAACTAGATGACTAGTACTTCTACTACAACTTCTTCTTCTTCCATCTTTTTCAAACATATTCAACGTAGTGGCGAAAAATGCTCTGTAGAGCAGTTTGTCCGTTTGGGCTACTGTAGAAATATGGCGGAACAGCATAGCGACCTCCATGTAAGGGGACCCACGATGTATGTAGATAGAAATGGCTCATTCTAAGGTTATAAAAACAGTTTTTTTTTATCACGATTCAAATGTCTGTGTTCTTAGCTGTTCGACACAAGACAGGTTTCCCTAATCTAATCTTTTTACAAGGATTAATTTAAATAACTGTTCAAATAAGTCTTCTTGTGATCCTTTGAAGGGTCCAGAGCCCTAGTCCAACGACTTGACTACAATATTTAACGGTATATAAAATAGTTATCAACAGTAAAATGCTACTTGCACATTGGTGCATCAGCATTAACAATGTAATAATGTAACATAGGATTATGAGTACATTCACGGATACTTTAGGTATATTCGTCTGCTAATACTTTTACTTAAGTAGGAATTTGAATACAGGAGTGGAGTATTTGTATGTGTTTGAGTGATACTTTCACTGCTTATGTACTTTCTCCTGATAGGGTTCAAAGCTGAGTGGATGGCAGTGAAGGACAAGCACCTGTATGTCGGCGGTCTGGGGAAAGAGTGGACCACCACTGAGGGCGTGTTTGTCAACAACAACCCAGAGTGGGTGAAAGTAGTGGGCTTCAGAGGGGATGTACAACATGAGAACTGGGTTCCCAAGTACAAATCTCTGAAGTCTGCTGCAGGGATAGAGCCTCCAGGTGTGGATGCAATTCTGTTTTTTTCTCACTATTGCTTGCATTTCTTTTCTCTTCGATTACCATATTCCTCTCACTCACTATAGGTTATCTTATCCACGAGTCCGCAGCATGGAGCGACACCCTGCAGCGCTGGTTTTTCCTCCCTCGGCGCGCCAGCAAGGACCGCTATGAGGAGACAGCAGACGAGCGTCGCGCCACAAACCTTGTCCTAAGCTGCTCGCCAGATTTCAAAGACATCATTGTGAGTCGAGTGGGTCCACTGAACCCCACACACGGTTTCTCGTCCTTCAAGTTTGTCCCCAACACGGACGACCAGATCATTCTGACTCTCAAGTCAGAGGAAGATGCCGGAAAGATTGCTACGTACATCATGGCCTTCACACTTGACGGACGCATCCTTTTACCCGAAACCAAGATTGGGGATGTGAAATACGAGGGCTTGGAGTTCATATAGACTGACAGAGTCACTCTTGAGGCAACCGCACTGTTTTCAGAAAGCGAGCACAATATAGTAACGTTTCTTTTTATGAATGTACAATGGATTTATCAAACTGTGATTTTCTTTCTCTAAAGCAAACATCTTCATGCACATACTGTACACTCTCAAAAAATCAAATGGGGTCTTTCCCCCATTTGCTCCATGTTAAACATCATTCTGTACACACCAAACATTTTAATTTCAGTGGAATGACTAAAGGTCTGTTTTTATTCTTCATAAAACTCAGCATTATTTGAAGGACAGTTTGTATGTAATGCTTTTGGTGGGATTGAGTAAAATCTTGGCTCTTATACACTGCCTCATGCAACTTAATTCACATGCGAGGTTACCTAGTTCAAACAGAAATGAGGCATTGTCCTTAAACAAGTCGAAACTGGACTGTTGTGCAACACCCTGATTTTCTTCATGTGAAATGAAAGTTAAGGAAAGCAGCAGGAATGGAGAAGTGAACTTAAACATTCCGCTGCCACCCCCCTGTTTTAGCAGGAGTGAGTTTTTGTCACAGTTCAAAAGAGAGAAGCACGCTTTCAGACAACAGCTCTTTATAACCAGAGGGGAGAAGGTAATGTGGTTTTGTTATATGTAAGGATTTTGCACAATTTGTCTTTTAAGTTTGATGTTTAAATTTTATTGCACACATATAGCATAATCAGTTTGAAAAGATTTTAAATTGTATTCCATCTTAATGAAGGCACATTAAAGTACAGACAAAAGCTGTGGTGGTTTTATATTCACCCTTTGAAGCATTAAATTTATAGATGTATATGCAGAAAGAACAAAATAATGCAGTTCTACTCTTTGTGCTCTTGTTTAAGATAAATATAATTCATAGCGTAATCTTACATTGTAAAGTAAAGTAGAGAGAGCATATTTCTCACATTGCTGTCATCGTCTGTTTGTGTTACAGTCCTACACTGGCGGTTGGAAATGTTCGGATGTCGAAAACTGTGCACTCTGTGGCCTCTGCTACTTCTCCATGTCTCTGGAAGTGCATTCAAATTTGACATATTCAGTGAGTCATCCGAAGCAACTCATAAAATGCTTAAAATTTTGCCTTGAAATTTTAATTATAGAGCAATACAATAATTCTGTACTATTTTTTTTGATGTAGAACAATAAACTAGGCAATACCTATACTATGTGCTATGTACAAATCTGTTCTGGCTGTGCTCATTCAGTTTCTGAGTGTTTGTATAACCTCTCATGGCCTTGATTACGCCTTTGTTTGCACACAGAAAGAAACCCTGAGTCGCGGGAAGGTGACGTGAGGCTCTCTGGCTCTCAGAGTGTTTCAGAGGGGCGTGTGGAAGTCTACCATGAAGGGAAATGGGGAACAGTGTGTGACGACGGCTGGGACATGGCTGAGGCCCAGGTGGTGTGTCGTCAGCTACACTTCCCCAGGGCCAAATCTGTTGTCATTGGGAAGGACTACGGACAAGGTGCCCTCTATTTCCATTTACCCCCCACCAGAGGGCAGTGAAGGTTTTGTAATGACTGACGAGCTGTGAACAGAGGTTTAACACAGTCATAATGTGCCAAGTAACAAATGTGTTGCCTTTCATTTTACCTCATAGCGTCTGGACCTATTTGGCTGGATGATATGACATGCAAAGGCACAGAGAACTATCTGTCTGCTTGCGCTTTCAAAAGCTGGGGAGTAACTGACTGCTCCCACAAAGAGGATGTTGGAGTTATTTGTGAAACAGACGGTATGTATCTAAACTCTTTCTCCTTTTATATTGAAAGCATGATGTCATCTGATCCAGTAAAAAGAAATCAAAATTTTGTGTGATCACTGCTCGTTACTCTTTATGCTCATTTTATATCAAACGTTCATCCCAATGTCTTGTGATTTCAGACGAAAACGTGACCAGGGTTGATTCGACACATTCGCTGGACCACAGCATCGGGCTGTCTGATGATCTTGGCCAGATCTTTGACAGCGGGAATGGCTGCGACTTCCTGATCTCAGTTCAGAGTGAAACTGGAAACAGGAAGGAGGACGGGACGCCGGAGGTGGTTGGGACAACGATTTGTGCGCACAAAATTATCCTCTCACGATTCCCACTCTTAAGTGTTTCAGAGGGGAAGACGAACATCACAGTCAACGTCAGCCAATCCTGCCAACCATATTTCACCTCCTTCATCAGGTATCCTGAAATTCATATAAATATTACCCGGGTGTTATGTGAGCATGTAAAGAAAAACTAAAAATCTTAATCTTCATTTAAAAAAATAATTATTCTACAATCTGGTTCTCAATAGGTACATATACACCCGCAAGATGGATGTCACCTTCTCCTCTGTGCAGTGCCTCCACTGGATGGCTTCAACGTTTGGGGTCAAGCAGCTAATGGAGGACGCAGGCCGGCTGTTCTCTAAAATCCTCCCAGAGGACGCCTCGTTTCACACCCAGGTGTCCCTTGCGGAATATGCAAAGGAAACTGGGGACTTTGTCCTCCAGGAGAGCTGTATTCAGTATATGGCCTGGAACTACCAAAATCTGACCAGGTCTCCTGCTTGGACCCGCCTTTCCGTCGAGCTCCTTGGAGCCCTGCTAGCCCGCTCAGACCTGGTGGTGCCAGATGAATATTTTCTGCTCCAGACCTTGGAGAGCTGGATCACAGAGAAGGGCAACTCGACCAGTTTGGAAACCCAGGTTGACCTGTTGAGCCGCATTCGTTTCCCCATGATCCCCGCTGAGAAACTATATGATCTGGAGTCCAGCTCTTCTCTCTACAGCACTCATAAGGACATGTATCGTGAGAACATGTTGAAAGCATACCAGTTTAATGTTCTGCTCTTTAGCAATCAGTCCAACTCCGTGTACAATACAGAAGGTGATTATTACCAGCCCAGAATCTACACCGCTAAACCATGGAGCACTGCTATTGGGTCTTCAACGAAAACTCCATTAAATCCAGTCCCACCCCCCTATAGTTCATACGGATATTATAGAAATGGCTATGACTATCGTTATCTTTATCCCACTGTCAGTCCATATGGTCAAACAACCAAGTTGTTCAGCACACCTGTCCACAACAGCCTGCTCTTTAAGGACAACAAGATTCAGTGGGAGGCAAACGTCTTCAAGAGCCAACGTGAATGCTCAAACCGAGGTCTGAGGTGCGAGTCGTTCCCTGTGGCAAGGCTGTTTCCCCAAAACCAGCTCACCCAGCAGAGCAACATCCTCTTTCGCAACCGGCTCCTGTTGGTGTGCCAAGGCAAGTACATCTGTCAGGTTCAGGACTTCAAAGTCAACCTGGCTTATATCGCTGTGAATGAGACCCAGGTCTCTGCCTATCCCTGTCCTGATGACCAGTACACCACCTACCAATTTGTAGTGAGACCACAGTATGTCTGATCCAGAATCGGAGCCAGGCTTAATAGTCCTCACATTTGATCAATTTGTCTGCCTATTATTCAATAGATTGCAATGATACCACAAGATTATTCATGTGAGTTTTCTTTTTTCATTAATCTCTTGTTGATTAGCTACACATGTATCACCTGGTTGGCTGTGCTTTAATTCATATCAAGCAAATAAATAAAGAGTGATTTCTAGATCCTTTTCTGTGTGTGTCATCACTTTTCTTATAAAAGACCCCATGTGTCCTTCACAAGAGCAACAGAAAATACTGATCCTCATTGGGTGTTGTGCCAGATATGAGTCTCATGAAATGACAAGTGTAAACAGGGCCAAGTTAAACTTAATCATCAGACAGATTTATAGCTTCCCTCCCCTGGACGTGTGCAGAAAGTTTCAGTTCTGGGCCAAATGCTGTATTTTACGTGTGAGCTCTCTCCTAAGGTTTAATCCCAGTGTACTGAATCTTGATGTGAACCCATAATTTCTGCTGTCATGATCTCAGCCATTTTGCTTCTGTCCACCTCACAGAAGGAGAAAGGTTCATGTCATTACTTTGAGTATTTGCACGAGCAGGGATGGACTGGGACAGAAAATCGGCCGTGGCATTTTTGGACGAGGCGGCCCACAAAAATTGGTCGGACTCCCCTCACCAATACACCACTGTTCCATTTAGGGGTCAGATTAGATTAGGGGTGTGATGAAACACTGCGATGTAATATTTGTACAAGATTGGTGTCCATGACTACTACAAAAACAGATTTTTAGCATTAATTTGGTGGAAAAGTCTTTATTTTTATAAAGAGAAGCACAGAATTCAGGTGGCAGGTGACAATTCACAATATAAAAATATTATAAAATATAATGCAGTAATCAGTAGCTTATTATTATTTTTTGCTTAAGTTACTTTGTTTTGGACAATGCAAAGGTTGCTTTTATATTTACATTGCATTGCAGGTTTGCAAAATGCTTTGCAAATGCAAAAAGTGGTGGGGACATGTCCCCAGTTTAAGTGACCCTCCCTCCCTACAGGCTGAGCTACTCCATGCTTCACCCCCACTCTCCTCCTGCTCTCTTTCTCACTCGGCCTTGTCACTTTGTCCCTCTGTTTCACTTACACAAGCCTCCTCCTCTGCCTGGCAGAGGCCACCAGAGCTCTTTTACTCCTTAAAGTGCCTGTGCCTGTTGTTTTGCGCATTTAGCGGCAGCCGTCTGAAGAATTTTTTTGGCACAGAGAGTAGTTGGGGCTAGTAAGAGATGTGATTGGGCCAGCCCAATGTCAGTATAGAAAATTACCCAATGGGCCGCTGTCCGTGCTTTATGGGCCGATCGTTGGCCCGTTTTTTAAAAACAGTTGTAAATAAATAATTTATGTTACACCAGCCCCAAAGGTGCATCGGCCCGCCCGGTATACCAGATTACCAGTCCAGCCCTGTGCACAAGTGAAAAAAGGAAATAAAAGGCCTATGTTAAGTCATTGAAAAACTAGCTCAAATAAAGACTTTGACAGAGTTTGGAAAATCTGCTTATATTTCCGGCAGAGAGTTAGATGATAAGATCAATATCACTCTTGTTTGTCTGCTAAATATAAGGCTACATCCAGAAGCTAATTAGCTAGCTTAGCACAACACCCCTTGTCAACATCTCAAAAGATCAATAATTAACGTGCTATATTTGGTTTGTTTAATTTGTACAAAAAGCAAAGGGTAAAACCTGTTAGGCTATGTGCCGCAATGCAATAATAGGGCACAGAAACCCCTGTAAATTGTCATTTCTACATTATGTATGGATTAAAATAAATGAGATATAATGTAAATCAGTTAGCTTAAGAGGTGCTGGTAGACAATTACTGTTACCTTCAGACAGGACCGGGCTACCAATTTTAAGTCTTTGTGCTAATATAAGCTAACTGACTACTTACTATAGCCCTATACTTAAGAGGGAAATACTATCTTCTGATCTAACTCTGCCAGAATAACTGCAAATAAGCATGTCTCCAAAAACGTTGATTTTTTCCTTTAATTGACAGTTATCTGCCCCGACCTCATACTCTTGTGTGACCATCAGTATGTTGTTGATGCAGTGTTGATTGTTCAAATTTGAAAGTTCTTTCTGTGTGAAATTTGTTAAATGTCACATTTATCATCACACATCACAACTTCAGACATGTTAGCTTTATTCATCATCGTCATCATCATTGGTTTTACAGGAATTTTATGAAGGATGATAGTTGTTTTCTCTTCATGAATCACGGAATCTTCCCAAGCAATTGTTTTCACCACACACCAGACTGTCTTTATCGCTTCCTGCATTTCTGCTTCACACAGCTGACAGTAAAACTTTGACAGGAGCAGGCCTACATGCCTGGGCAGGTGGGATAAGCGCACACACACACACACACACATATAGCACATAGTGACTCATGAGGCTTCTGAGAAGAGTGTACGTGTGGCTGCACCAAACGGTGACATGATGATTGACTAGTTGCATAGATTACATGATCACTGTGTATATTCACAGACGCCTCCTCCAAACACACTCACGGTGTGCCAACTCATAGCAATGGTTTAGTTGGACATGGGCGAGTATGTATAGCAGCTTCACAGGTAATCTTGTGTGCACAATTTAGTGTAATCACCAGGATGGAACGGGGGAAAGTTTGGATATTTCATCACTGGGTAGACTTGTTTTGCTCTGAGTAATCCCAAAAATATCTGGTTGTGTTTTCATTGTTGTGTCATTTTAACTACCAAATAATTAGCCTCCACATGCTATGACATGCTTTGTGTGTTTGGTTCCCCCCAGTATTTTGAAATTCTGTTTTACTGGTTTTATGAACAATGAGGTAATCTCATTTAATTGCTTGATATCCAATGCTCTCCTGAAATTTCCCACTTTCCCCTTATGTTAGAAAAAACGTAATGTGTTGTAATAACAAAAACCCAGAACATATAAACCATTATAACAATTTACAAGTCAAGCTATTAGTTCCTTCAGAGATAAAGGGAGCTGTATGTGTGTAAAAGGAACGTAGTAGCGAGATGGTGTTCATGTATGGTGGAAGTTAAGTCTTAAGACAGGGATTCTTAAGTGCAAATCAAAACCAAAGATGCCACTTTTCACAGCTGTATTATCAAACACAGTCAAATGTGTTCTAAATGTGTTGGAGTAACGTTAAGAATTAAAGTCGTTCCACTATGTACACAACAAACTCCTCTCTCCAAGTCTGACTCACGTTTCCAACTCGTCTCTCACAAGATTTCATAGCAAGAATTGTCCTTGTGCAAGACTTCTGTTTCTAGTTGAAAACAATAGGTGTCACCGGGTGTTCCTCGTAGGGATCCTTTCCATGATGTTGTCAGTGGCAAAAAGAAGCACCTTCTGTGGACATAATTTTGACGGGCGCAATTGCCCCACAGGAATATGTTGCAGCCATCCACAGCACAAATTTTTTTGCACCTCAGACGACCTGAGTATGTGTGAGAATATGTGAAGATAGGGTCCAGGTGTAAAAATAAAGATCTGTTTTTCTGTTGGACTCATGGACTACTCACCTGTTTGTTTATGGGTTACCTTGGTGTTTTTTTCAACAGTTTTATCTTAACCTGCGAGTTCACTCATTAGTTCAAATAGACCTCACTAAGCATACCTCTGTCTTGTGTGTGTGCATTTGGGCCCAAAACCCCCTGTTTTTCTTTGTCAGCTGGACAGCTGACTGTAGCAGATAATGTATTTCTGATGAAAAGACAACAACAAATTGATAATAAATAAATAATAAGTGTCTGTGTTGTCTTTACAGAACGTTTTGTTGCCCCCAACCACCCAGAAAGTTCAATTAATGCTGCTTTAACTACAATTAATAATTTTCTTCTGTCTTGGTCTGCTTCATAACTATCTTTCAGTGAACAGTAGATGTGGTGAAGGGGTTGAAGAGGTTAAAGACTTTCACATCACCAACCTACAGTTTGAATTGTTCATCATATCAAGTGCTACCCTAGACATCCTAGTCATGGACTGCCACCATTGTAGTGCTGTAGAAGAAATGACTGTACAATAATTTACAAGTTATTTTGCAGGTCTATTACGTAAAAGTAAAAGTTCCTGTAACTACACAAATTAGTTACAGATGGCGACAATTCCACCGAAACCAACTCAAGCCACTGTCATTGTTAGAATGGTGACTAACTGTAAACTGTAACATTGTGACACCACAATGACAGTTCAGGACATTTGACCCGGGACTCTATGGTGTGATTTTAAAAGTTTTCTTTTTTGGTCTTTTGAGCAGATGTTTTACTCCTATCCCTGAAGCAATTTCTGAAAACACTGATTCATTGTCTCACGTTGTAACAATAAAATGTGAATAGCCGCACTGATGAATGGAAAATAATGGGAATTACCCTTGGACTGTGGCTGGGTCACATCAAAGCAAAGATGGTAAATAGGAGGGAGTGGACATGCAGCAGGGGGGGTGGATAGAGTCAGAGGATGTGGGTCACTGCCACAGCACCCACCAGTTCCCGAAATGGGACCCTCTTTTTTTGTCTTGCCAGGCACTTCCTTTTGAGAGTATTCCTGGCCTTGTAAGTCTATAATTTAAGGGATGGAGGTTCAGGCCATTCCTAAGCCCCTTTTGCCGTTTGTAGTGGGTAATGTACACAGGGGGCTGCTTACATTGCACTTCTTTGACAAATCTGCCCTCTTTCAACAAATTAAAACCAAATGTTGATACAATAATCCAGATTTTAACTGGCGAGTAAAACCTCTTTCTAAAGGGAGAGTTGCAGTGTGGGAACTAGCTCTGAATGGTCATGCTGTGAGGTCATTTGAAATATGCTCAGGAGCCGGGGACACGGCTGCGATCTGAGCAGAGCCCACCACATCAGTCAGCATCTCAGTGCAAAGGAAGCCGACTGTTTGGAGAGGGGGCGGCAGGCTTAGCCCAGGAGAAGGCGTCTGCTGTTCCTCTGATACCTTGGGTAAACTGTGGAAAGAGAAGGAAGCATATTTCTACTCATTTGGTCTTGGATGTGTCACTTCCTTCCACGTGTCTTAACTTCTGTTGACCACACTCAGCATATGTCATGTTGTCCGTGTTACGTTTTTTGTTAACGTACTGGCTTGCAAAATTTCTGACAATTTTGGTCATTTTCTTTATCTGACTGATGGCATTCCTACGCTAAAGGGAAAGATAAAATTAATGAATGTGCAAAGTTTCCATCCACAAAAAGATACAGGGGACGATAGTCATTACAAAGATGATGATAAAGGGTTGTCCCATTTTCCCTTTCTGCTCTTACGCTCTCTCCATGCCTCCCTGTTTTTACACAGACATCAAGTAACAGAGACCTGTGGAAAAGCAACCAGGCAAAAATGCTCAACTATGGAAAAGAGCGGAAATATTTGCCAGGGTAGCCAGAAGGCCGACAGTCGGTGGCCAAATATGATGTCAGGGAGTGAGGCGGCCACAGCAGATACAGTATTCTCGCTCTCTCTCTCTTTCTCTCTCTCTCTCTCTCCAGCCCTTTTCATTATTCATCATCAACTCTAATCATCAAACACACCGTGTCCTCACTGTGATCTCTCGCTTCTAAGCCAGAACCAACACGGGAGGCCACAAACCCAAAACTCTCGAGATCCTCCGTTTCCTGAGGTGGTGTTGCAGTGGTGAAATTTCCAACAAAAGAGCCATCTAGTTTTGTGCATAAGTAAGGGATGAGAAACAACTCAAGAATTTGACTGTAGCATAATGTTTCTTTCACAGAGGGGCGGAGGGGTTTGGGTAGCTTACGCTGAGGGAATCGCCGCCAGATTGAATCTATTAAGTTTAAGGGGATGATGTCACTTCTCTCTTCTCCGGCACTCCTTCATTTTCCTCAGTATTTTCATCTGTTACAAACAGTGTTTTAACAGTTACTGAAAGTGACTGTGCATGCATTAACACTCTCACTGAATTAAAACCACAGACAACTGTGCTGAGGATTACACAACAAGACCCACATCAGTATTTTGTCATCTGTCAATAATTATTAGCATATGTTTTTAATGGTTGGTATGGATATATTTAGAACAATGTATCAAATGACGATGTGAAAGGGGTCGCTTGTAGGGATGAACCTACAGAAAATTATCCCCTTGGCTTTATGGAGCTTCAGCTTATTGTTTAGCTGTCCGGCCTGTAACTTTACTGTTTTGGTTCACTCTCAGTGGTCTCATAGAGTTGTTTACAGTCACACAAGGCAAATGTTTTCAAAGAAAAAGTTCCAAAAACCATCTGTACAGTACCTGCTCAGCACTAGCTGCCCGACAAACA
Source organism: Micropterus salmoides (assembly GCF_014851395.1). Taxonomy (NCBI): domain Eukaryota; kingdom Metazoa; phylum Chordata; class Actinopteri; order Centrarchiformes; family Centrarchidae; genus Micropterus; species Micropterus salmoides. Next base: position 20,192,684 of record NW_024040041.1, read on the forward strand.
CAGTTAGCAAATAGCTGCTGGAGCATTTAGCAGCTAACAAGGCAGACATGTCCTTCAGTAGTTGGTAGAGACTAAAAACAGAGCTAAAAGAGATTCACCATGTGGCCAGAAGCATGACTCCAAATGAATAGTAGTTTTATTCAGTAACTGTTGGGTGTGAAAATGGGCAATGGTTTGCTAACAAGTTCTCCATGTCAATTTAAAAGGTGATGATATGTCAATGTTGTTTTCACTAATTTTTTGTACTGTCCCCAAGTGGCCCAACACAAATTCAGTTATTGCAGGTTAAAGGTAGGCTACGTATTACATTGCAAAACCAGAATAAGAATCAGCTTTATTGGCTAACTATGTGTACGCATATAAGGAGTTTGACTCTGGTTTTAAGTAGCTCAGATTTAGACAAAGGCTACAGCTAAAAATCAAGAACAAGAAAACTGAGCAAAGATAGGTAAAAACAAACAAAACACAGAACATATAAGCTGATTTAAAAAATAAAATAAAATATATATATAAAAACATATAAAATTCAACAATGACAAAAAACATGCCATGTCTTATACAAGTCAAGTGTTTCTGTAAATTATAAACAAGTAGCGCAAAGAAAAAAGGGACACAAATCACAGCACAACTGTGAAAATTGTTTAACCTGTAATCATATTACATGTATTGTAAAATACTGTAAGTATTGTATTGTTACTATTACCACTGCCACCTTAGGATGGAGATCAGCGGTAGCCTACACTCTCACATCTACTAGTCAAACAGTTAATTAAAGGAATACATTTTGGGAAATAGCCCTTCACTTATTCATTCTCTGGCAGAGACTTATTTGAAAAGATTGATACCAATTTTTATCTGCATGCTAAATGTATCAGCTACAGCAAGAAGAGCTAAGTAACTGGTTAGTCCAACACAAAACCGTAAGTTGTAATTTTTAAACATTGTTTTTGGTGCGCATATTCTAAGCTAAGCTGTTTGTTGTCTGGCACATCATATTTACCGTACACACAGGGTAAACATTTCCCAAAATATCAGAGTATTCCTCTAAATGTATTGCTGGCTGTTCATGGCTTCCAGAAAATTAGTCCTATTGATGTTGATGACCTCCCCCTGACCTTTCCTTTAACTCAAACATCAAGCCACTTTGCCATAAATTTAACTGAGCACATCCATTGTCCCCAGACAAGCGATTACAGGAATAACATGGTGATTCTCCTTTAATATGTTGAATATGAATGGCAAAACCACAAAACAGATGTCTGCTGCTTTTGTGAGACCCAACCCTATACTCACAAAGACAGTAAGATAATTTCATTTCTAATTTCAGATTCTTTCTTTTTAAGTTTTGATGATAGGTTAAGTTAATGAAAACTAAATTGAATTTGTAGATTATGGTTTATGCAAAGTTCAAGGTTAAGTTTAAAGGTAACAGGTCACGTCACGGTTTGAGGAAATGGTTACGAAGGGAAGGAAATGCATGCGTGTGTGGTTATGAGTGACCTAACATTTACTGTATGTGTCACCCCTAACGCGCAATCATCCCCATCCTCGTGCAACAGAATTGTGACACAAGCTGACCGGGACGACGGGTGGATGTGAAAACTTCGGGAGCCCCTGACCTCCACAGTGCTGCTGTGCTCAGTGGCTGAGACCACAGCGGGGGAGGAGTCTGCTGCCAGCCTGGGGTAATAAAACGCGGCTGCTCCTGACGGTAGTGGAAAACAGATTTTTGGAGGAGTCGCACAGGAATGAACTCCCTCTCAAGCCTTGTGCATCTCATACTTTGACAAGTGGACCGTCGGTTGAAGCTGCGGACAATTTTTTTGAATCATTCCCACACGACTGCGCAACTTCCTTCACTTTTCACCTCTTTAAATTAAACACCGTACTTTTCTAAGATGACCTGGACCGCGAACAGTCGCTTTGTCACCCTGGCCATCCTGTTTCTTTGGCGAGTGGAAGAAATAGCAGAAGCCTGCAGCTGCTCCCCAGTGCATCCTCAGCAGGCATTTTGCAACTCAGACGTCGGTAAGTTGACTCGATGGGTATAAATGAGTTATTACAACGCAGCATTTGGTTATTATTTGTTGGAATGTGTGATGTCGAGGATCATTTCATTTATTTCTTTTTTGACAAATAAACTGTAAATGCTGAGAGTGGAAAATTGCCCTGCTCTTATGTTTACAATTACAGGGGGAGGAGGATGGAATTTTTTGTCTCTGTTCTTTCCACTTCCCTTCCTCTCTTTCTCTCTAACCAATCTGTTGATATTCTTGAGTCTTTATAGTGACAGAAATGTAGGCTACTTTATGGCATTTAAAAAAATCTTTTAAATTTTTGTAACTATATTCTTTGGCCTGCATTTTACTCCACAGTAGCCTATAAATTAGGCACCAAATATAAAATAGGCTCAAATGAACAGTTTTTATGATAAAATCAAATCAATAACTTTATTACAGACTCAGGGTCCAGATCTTACCAGCAGAAATAGAGAAATACATACCCACATGCATACATACATATAGAAAACACCATGATAAATCATGGTTTTACCCAACTAAAAGAAAAATAGATTGCATACAAAAGCCTTTCCTTTCAGTGCAAGCATCCAATCTGATCACATCTTCCTTGTTATGGAGTTTTTCTTTTGTTATTCATACTCCTTTAACTATTATTTGTGGAGTGTTATGTTTCACAAGAAAGCAGGTAGTAGGCTATTTCCCACTCATCCTGGTGGGTAAACTGTGGAGCAAGCAATGCTAACACAAAATAAATCATTCCTGCCAACAGGTTTATGAGGCACTTCCTTAATGATTGCTAAATGGCAATTTAATTGTCTTTCTCAAAGGCCATGCGGATACTTTCCCTTTTATTTGACCTGTTACAAAATGCTGCTTGTTGCTGCCATCAACATCTAGGCCTTGAGCTAACGGGAGTCTCAACAGTGACCAGCTTGTGTGGCTATTTAAATTGGGGTTTGCAGAGGGTCTTTTTATTTGGTTGCGAGCTGGCTCAGTGTGTGTGGTATGTATACAGAAGCTGGCTTATTCAAAGGTTTCCCTTTACCATTGGATTCCTTGGCTCTGGAGGGTGAAGAAACCACATTATCCCGCTGGGGAGTTTACTGTAAAGGGTAGTCAGTTTTTTATTTTTATTTTAACCTTTTTCATTAAGATGATTTCAAATGCAGCCAGGTAGATAATGTAAGATACAGAGAGAGAGAATGCAGAGAATTTTAATTTAATGTGGGTTGAACTACTACAAAGGTTATAGGGTATACTAGCCTACTACTACTACTACTACTACTACTACTACAGTAGTCTTACTTTTAAAATGCCACATAGACAGAATTAATGACATGTGATGTTCTTGGCATGTAGACTATAGCCAGTGGCTGCTACACAGAAAATGAATGGGTGGCAGACATTGCAACGTGATGAGATGCTGCGTTCAAAATGAAGGTCATTATCTGCCATTGCTTGGTCTACCTTTACTCCTTTTTTAAGTTTAGTTGAAACATTTTTATTTTAGTTTCTGGTCTTCTCTCCTCTGAACTGTAGGCGATTGACATTTGTGTTTATAATTAAAGTTATCTGGATAAAGTACACTATTAGCATGTAGTATAGTAATAATTTGTGTGGTATTTCAATGCTGTTACTGCACAGTTGAGGAACCCCCTACTTAGTTTCAGACAGTTTACTGAAGTGAAAGTATTACTTAAGTTGCCCAGACATAGTCAGTTAGAGTGTCTGGAGCCATATGGAAAATTACCCAAGAACACGAGTGGCAAACTTAAGTTTTAGTGTCTCAAGTGAAAATCTTGAAAATTGGGAAGTGCAAGTTTGCAGAGTGTAAAAACAACACATTTGGGTGAGGTCATTGCATCACTGGGGCCCTTGTAGCGTCTGTTTTTGAAGATGACCCACTGTACTTCATTCTCTTTGTAGGGGGCAAAGTCAAGACACACTGAAGAGAAAAGGGTAAAAGTATAGATTTAGTATAAGTAGGTAGCAGAGTAGAGACATTCATCTGAAAGTCAGACTCTAGTTTTAAATGGTTACTTTCCACCTCTGCTCCTAGTTGACCTCTGCCATATATTTGTATTTTACTAGAGCCTGGCTTAGTTTTTTCCTCCATTCCAATCTAACAAAACAAAATACTAGCCCAGCTATAGTTGTAAACATGTAGTTAGTTCCATTTATCTTGACAGACAGAGCAGGAACAAAAAATTCCCTCCTCATAAATTGAAATCCATCCCTTGGGTCTTTGGCCGAGGCAGAGGAATTTCTGGGCGGTCATATGCTGCGGTCATTATCTATTTGCCGTTGCTTTCACAATTCTTGGTGATTGTAGAGTGTACCTGTGCCGCCATTTGTGAAGAAGGAAGCCAAGTTGTCGGAGATCTTGAAAGAAGAATCTAGCTTTAATGTGACTTCCGGTATAAACACAGCCCTGTGCTGCAAGCTGTGTAAACAGAGCTGACATTAAAACTAGACTGAACGTGTGCATGCGCTCACCAACAGCTGCTTCAAAACCCCGGTGTCACCGGTGATAACGCATTGCGTTGGATCTGTCCAGCAGGTTCATTCACTGAAGCAAAGAAACTCACTTTGATTTTATTGTTTTATACAGAGCAACTGACCTTTTGAGAATACTTCATGTGAACATTTGGTCATCTGTGTCGTCATGTGAAATCCACAAGTGGACGGAGGAGAAAACATCCAAATGTCAAGTAAACAGTAAAAATGTGGTGCTGGAAAGACAAACTATTTATTTTGACACTGACGGGATGACGGAGGTGTCAAACACCATGAAATTCCATTTTTAAAAGTAAACAAATTAATAATGGTGGCTTGAATCCGTGCTTCCTTGGAGAGGATGAGCCGAGGAGTCAGTTTGAATTTGTAGACCAGTTTTTCTCGGTCAAAGTCTGACCACTTTGTGGCTTCTTGGGAGAAAAAATGGATGTACAGGCCCTGCAATTACATGACATGCATCTGCTTTCTTCTCTTTGTCTCCTTGTTTTTTAAAGCACTCCCCTGGCCACAATACTACACACAAATTAATGTGTTTATTGTTTGAGTAACTAGAGATGGTTGCTTTTTTCTCTTTTTTCTCCTTTTATTCCCAGCTTTTCTGAAACGTATGATTTTTAAAAGGGCTTGGTCAGCCTGTTCCAGTAAACGCCGTCATGTCCTGTGAGAATTAGGCCCACATTGTGTATTGGCACAGAAAACTAAGTGATATTTCTAAATTACTTCAGCTAGAAGCGTTAAACACACACTGTACCACCCCAAGTATTAACTTATGGATCATGATTAGGGCTTCAGTGGAGGGGGCATGGCAAAATAACAGCTTGTTTTTATTGATTGATTTATTGATTATTACTTATTATTATTGATTATTACTTATAACAGCTGGAATGTGGATGTTCTGCAAAATAATGAATGGGAGAAAACATCTTTAACATTTAAAATCATTATAATCTGTTAACGATTGGTATCAAATATAGTCTGTTTTTATGATGTTGAACGCCATTTAAAGAGTTAACCCTTGTAAAGTAGTTTCAAAGCCCAAATGCTCAAATGATATATATCAGTCACATAAGCCCTACATTTCAGTGTTTCTTCTTTTTTCACCTGTCCTACTTTACGCTGGTAGAAGTGATCTGTGTGTGATTCTGCTCACTCAGGAGAAGGGGATTACCACTAATCCACTCTGTAGCCAGAGAAGTTGGAGAGTTTTCTCAGCACTATTCGCTGCATGTGTTTTAAAGGAGTTTGTGATTTGTTTGTAGACCAGAATCATTTCCACTCGGGCAGTTTGTCATTCTAAATCGTGCCTGTAGTGTGTGCAGCTGGTTTGTCAGTAGGCTATGTGTCTGGTTGTGCTACTTTACAGCAGCTCTGCAGGTCACAAAAAAAGGACACAGCTTGCACAACTCAGTATTTTGCACATTTTCCTGGCTGCAAACGGACCCCCCCCCCCCCCCCATTCCTCTCTCTCTCTCTCTCTCTCTCTCTCTCTCTCTCTCTCTCTTTTGAGCTCTCTAGCTCCTCTTCTCCCTTATATGTTTGACTGGCTATCTTGCTGTTAGGCTCTCTGCAATGTGACTGCTATTCCTGTCCGTTGTCTCCTCCATTCCCCTGCTCTGAGAATTCAACCATCCTCAACAATCCATCCCTCTCTCCATCTGTGCACACACTCTCCTTTTTCCCCTGTTTTTTTTTTTTTATTTATTTTTTTTAGGGTTGACTCTTTAGACCCTTAAAAGGAGATGTTCTCTAAGCCTCTATTCACATCAAATTTGGGCACATATAGCTCACAGCTTCATACCTTCATCATCATATAAAAAGCAAATAAAAAGGCTTGATCTTATTTGGTGAGGAATCAGGCTAGTGATGGTCTGAGGCAGTCAGTAGGTACCACCTTGGGAAAGCAAGGATGAACTGGGACTTCAGAGAGAACATCTGGTTAACATTAGCTCTGTCGCTAGTCTCCTCCACTTAAAAGGTTGATTTTTGAATATGATTTTGTAAACAGTTTTTTCCAGCATAGTAGTCATGTGAATGTGCAGTAATCTCTGCAACTTGTGTGATACCAGTAATCTATAGGGATATATGATCAGTGCTTTGCCGTACTTCAACAGAAGCAGTGTTTGTGAAACACATGAGTCATTGTTTTTTTTTGAATGCCCTGTATTTGAGCTCACAGGCTCATTCATATGGCTTTGAAAATATTTTTCCACTTGAACTGTTATGCCCCACCACCCCTTGTCCAAACCTCTCTGAATCTGGAAGCTGCAACTTCATCAAGTGCAAGAGAGAGGGGGTGGGGGTGGCTGGGCTGCACGCTAAAGAGAGGTTGATTTGCATGTCAGCACCTCTATCCAGCCATTGAGGCAGGCCCGGCAGAGGGGGGGGGGGGGGGGGGGGGGGATTGCTGACTAGCTTCCTCCTGTGTCGGCCCAGGAACCTGGGAGCAGGCGGCGCACATTCCTCCCTCTGATTGCAGCTGATGAAACACTCATGTGCCTCTGTCTTCCCGGCACCTGGCACATGCAAACTCCTCAGATCCAAGCCACAGCAATGTGTTGTGGCCAACTGCAGCATGCCAGACCTAGGCGGGGCTAAGTTCAGATACAGACAGACCCAGGTCCAGCTCAGTTTCAACATGACAATAGTGTTTTCAAATGCAATGAATGTAACTGTGTTTTTCTTTTTTTGTTGTTGTTTCTTTCAGTTATCAGGGCAAAGTTAGTTGGAGCGCAGGAGGTTGACGTTGGCAATGACATCTATGGAAACCCCATCAAGCGGATCAAGTATGACATCAAACAAATCAAGGTACATGGGATAAAGCTATCAATTTCATATTGTGGTAAAAAACAAAAAAAACTAAAACAAAACATAATTCCGATATGAATCTAAATGTGATTTTCTCTGTTTGAATTGTCAGATGTTCAAAGGTCCCACCCAGGATGTTGATGCCATCTACACTGCTCCCTCCTCTGCAGTGTGTGGAGTGACTCTGGAGACTAATGGCAAGGAGTATCTTATCACAGGTAGAACTTACCAAACACGTTAAAAATATAACACATATTGTTCTTTGGCACATCTTCATATCACTTTTCATGCCTTCTAATTGCCTCTAATGCACTCCTGCTTCCACTACAGGCAAACTGGAGTCTGACGGGACAGTGCACATCACACTGTGTGACTTCATTGAGTCCTGGGAGGCCACGAGTGCCACACAGAAGAAGAGCCTGACTCAGCGCTATGAAATGGGATGTGATTGCAAGGTAGCAAAAGTTGAAGGACACTCAGTAGTTATTGTAGAATGATCTTGAAAGATGCGTCGCTTGTTGTAAGCTCAATCCCTGATCTTGGTCTCTTTTCCGATCCGCAGATCACTCGCTGCATCTCCATCCCCTGCATGATCAGCGGACCGGCGGAGTGCCTTTGGACGGACTGGGTGATCGAGAAGACAGTCAACGGAGAGCAGGCCAAACACTTTGCTTGTATCAAGAGGAGTGATGACTCTTGTGCCTGGTACAGAGGGGCGGCACAGCCCAAAAAGGATTTCCTGGACATCGAAGACCCTTAACTCCAGCACTGTCCAAGAGTCTGAGGATATCTGCAGCTGAGATATACTAAGATATATAAAAAACGAAAACACAAGTCAAGTCAAATTCTTATTTAGGTTTTTTTTTTTATTAAGAAAGCTAGAAGGTGTTGTGCTCTGTGGTGAGGTTGAACAAAGTGATTTTAAAAAAAGTTTTTATTTGCAGGACTCATTATGTTTTTTAATCAACAGTCTTGTGAATTCAGCACTTTCATACACTTCTGCCCCTAAATTCAAAGCACTTCCTCATAAACCACTTTCTCCCTCAGCTGAAATAAAGGGATGATCATCACAATTCAGTATTACTGTTCATAGCATATTTGTTCTTGCGCTATTCATTTCTGATTTACTTTGGGGTGTTTTTTGTTTTTTAACCAAAGGTATTGTTTAGAGTGAACTATAGTTCTATAATGCAGCACATACACACCTATAACTCAAAGTGTAACAATTCTGTGAATCTTTGCGTTCATAAATAACATTAGGTGGCATCCTGATTTGTGACAGCAGAGCTATCACAAGGAAGGAGAGCCATCTCTTGCCTGTCCTGCTTCAGATTCTTTCTATTTTTTGCCAAGTATGCAAAACTTTCCCCCTCTGTTATTTTTAAAGGTGTGGCGAACCTGTTTGGAGTGAGCGCATAGTTTTCTTTTAAATAGTCCTAAATAGAAAAGAATGCACTTTGAACACAGTTGTCAGAGCAGTCATATTGTCTCTAATGAAAAATGTCTGAAAAAGAGGATTGAATCCTCCATTTTGTAGTTTTTTTTATTACAACTCTTCTCTTTGTAATGCTTTAGTGTAAGAACGTATTTTATTTAAGGAGGTTATATGATTCATCATCTATTGAAAAACAAATGCCCACATTTTCTAAGAAATTACACCATTGGTATTGTAGAAAGAGAAGACCAAATATTGTAACAGTATTAGCAAGATACACATTTTTAAGGTCAAATTAGAGGCCTAAAGTTAACTGTCTGATAGGCTTGTCTTTTGGGACAGTGATTTAAAGAACATTTTGTAACCAGTCACCCATTTACATGCAGAGCCTTTGACATGGCCGTAAAAGTATTGAGCAAATGTCTTGTGACTTAAATAACTAACATGAGAGCGTAAAAAGATTTGCCATTTGCAAATGTAGTCAAGTTAAGTGTGATGTCTTGTGCTGGTTTCACATGAGACGTTTGAGATGAATTTTGCATGCATATGTCCAACTGAAACAATACTGTACATTTGACTATTATATTAAATGCCAAACCGTGTTTTGACAATTTGCACTGGTTATTTTCACATCAATGGTCAAAGTGTGTGTGTGAGACTCCAGCTGTCATCACAAATTCCAAAGGATTTCAGTGCATTAAAGCATCAGAGTGGGTTTTGTTTGCTAGTTATGAACATTAAATTTACAGATTTAGTTTAAAGTGACTGGAGGGGAAAGTAATATTATACGTAATATTAGTCCAAACAGGGACAGGAGGTGCAGGGAGAACAGGAATGTGAGGCACACTTAATTCAGCAGGGAAAAGAAAAAAACGAGCATGACAAACAAAAGTAGGCCTATCAAGCATAGTTTCAGCTTCTTAAATCTGTATTTAAGAGGCTTAATAGAGGCAAGGACAGAAGTTACACCAGTAACTGCTTTGCGACACTGTAACAGGAATCTGCTGCCGCCTAGTGGAGACAACATGTGAAATTCAGACATTCCTTCACGAGCCTGTCCATGTGCACACATGTCACATGTCCGATCATCGAACATTATACTGTCAGGATTTCACGATTTGGAATTATTTAATTAGTGAATTACAATATATATATATATATATATATATATAGCGCTGCAAGATACTATTGCATTTGTTTTAATCTGTTCAAAAGAAATACATCCTAAATCTTTTTTTTTTTGATGGTAGGCCTACTGTGACTGGAGTGACTCTTTCTACTAGTTTCCAGTTTACTCCTACGGTATTAATTAAGTCTTAACGGGACAGGATAGCCTACCTAAGATGGACTCTTAACATTTTTACAATAATCAAATATTTAGCAAAATCAGCAGAAATAGGGGAAGTGACACGAGGGAAGCGAGTTAATTCCTCGAAGGATTTTTATCTGACCGAGAGGCTGCTTCTTTTCAGCCCCTTGATGCAAGCACTAACAAAACTGCAGGCTACAATGGAGGATTTTGCGGTGCTCTTTGTTACAGTAAAATTGTTAACATGTATCGCGCCGATTGCATCAATGGTAAACAGCACTGGCTGGAAGTCACGTGCGGCTCTCTCCCCGAGAGCGCTACGTCAGTTTAAGCTCTGATTGGCTGAACCTTTCGGCTACAGTGTGACCTGTTCTCCGATTGGTCTTTGATCCTTGTCAGTCATTTTTTTTGTCGCCGCCCTCTGATAATGCAGCATGGGCGAAAATACCAGACCCGAGAGCTACAGCTGAGGAAGCAGACCGCTTTACTGTCAACGATTTTGGACGATTGAAAGAAAGGCGAGTGAACAAACTCATTGTGTATATCCGTAATATTTGTTAGCATGTGGCAAGGTGATGCTGTTAAACAAGCAGGCAGGATGTGGCGGCTGGTGGGGGGGGTTGTTAGCCACCTGGACTCTGGGATGCTAACCCACATTGCAGCATTGAGGGAGGCTGGAGGTCTCGCCACGTTAGGTTAGCTCGCGAGCTAATTTGCAGCTGCTACCCTCAAGCGTAAAAAGAAAGAAAATGATAGAGCTGACAGCAGGAAAATACCAACAATTAAACATCGAAGAGTGAAGCTACATTTTGAAGTAATGGCGACGTTTTGTCTCCGAACTTGAGACCGCTCAGGTCGACAATAACGTTAGCTATGGTTGTGTTAGCACATAGCATTTTAAGCCATGATGACTGGCCCTAAGAGTTGACTCCAGCTACAGCTACAGTACTGCTTGGCTACTGGAGTTGATAACGACCATTACGAACCAGGTGGACTGAAAGTGCCTGAGATCTGACAGCTAACCTTACTAGTCGTCTAATGCAACAATAACGCCTGAGAGATTTTAGAAGTGACAGCAAGAGCTGAGCTGCCTTCAGGTGCTCACCATAAAATCTATCGTTCCCATTTTTGTCCACGAGTGTATACTTGTGATTTAACGGGCTTATAAAGCATGGATAGTCTTTTTTGTTTGTTTGTTTACTTTCGTTATCATTGAAATATGAAGTAGGCCAGCTGCATTATTTGTGCCAGCAACATAATTGATTAAATAATATGCCACAAGAAAATCTTACCTTTTAAAAAAATTAAATGAACCATAATGCTGCTTGACTATCTGCTCTCTATATGTGGCCAAATGGTGTATGTACAAATATCATGTCATGCCCGTTCACATAGTTGACTTTGTTGACTAGTATTTTCTCAGTCGTTATTACAATATTTTGGGAAGCCCTTGAAATCACTATCCTGTCATCAAAATCGTTTCTTTAAGGACATAATAAAACATAACATAATAAAAAGTTAACATCCATCAATATTTTCCAGTGGTGGAAGAAATACTCAGATCTGTTACTTAGGTGAGTTAGGGTTACCATAGTCTACAAATATTCCATTACAAGTAAAAGTTCTGAATTTAAAAACGTTCAGCAAAATGTACGCAAGGTATCAAAAGTAAAATTACTCATTATGCAGAATGGCTCCTTTCACAGTGTTGTTGTATTGTCACGGAATATCATATTTTCTGTCAATTTTAGTCGCTTTACATACTACTGCGTGGATACAAAATGTCAGAATATAGTGACAAATGCCACCACAAGTCAACTGAAAAGATGATGTCTGGTGTCAGATTCCAAAACCCCACACTATTTAGTTTACTATCTTAAAGGGGTATTTCACCACTGGAAAGAGGGTTTTTTCCGTAAAACTGCAGTAGAAAGACGCAATATTTTTGAATTTTTGCTACATGACTAGAGAAACGGAGAAAAAGGGCTGATGTGTTACCCTTTTGTTGAAGAGGTAACAACCAAAATGCATTGGCCACTCCTATTGTGTACTTCCGCCAACTCCTACGAACAGCCGGTCGGAGCTACTAACGTTATGCTAAACTCTGATAGCACTGCTGGGTAACATAAGCCGGGCGCAGTGGGTGCTAAGCTAGTCTTGAACTTCTAAAAAATGTGTATTGCATGTTTTTACACTGTAACGTCGCCGTTTCATCTATGATTTGCACTTTGGTTGTTTTGCTCCCAGTTTCTTTTGAGGATCCTGAAGTATGTCTCAAGCTCTCCCCTGTCCATATGTGTCCCAAAACTTTGGTGTAGTGTTACACATGCTTGTGCCCCTTCCTCTGTAGATTCACCAACTTCATCCAAAAGAACAAGAAACTGGCCTCTTTGAAATTCGCTGCAGGAAAGCGTCTCCACTTCTTTTTCCTTTGACGCGCATTTACTGTAGCGTCACCATAAGTTGTCCCCGGCACGGGGCCGCTCTGCGCCACTATGCTCACCTGATGGCGGTGCTTGACTCTCGGCTGTGGCAGCCTCTTCCTCCGCCATATGCCGTAATTCCTCCGCAATGTATTCTGGCTCATATAGAATATCTGATTCCAGCTTTACACTATTAAAATCGTTTTCTTTCATATCTACAGGAACATTGCCTTCTGCCAGTGGTTGTTCTAGCCAGGTGATTTTGGACAGGATTTTTTGATTATGGAGCGGTGAGGAACCGCCCCTCTCTCTCGATCAGACTGTCCGTGGAGGCGGGCATACAAAAAATGCGGAAGTACAATCTATAGTTCAAACAACAGCCCTAGGGTGAAATGCGTCATCTGGCGGACTTTTGCCGGCAAATGAGCGGGGAGCTCTGGTGCAGGCAACATGGAGGGAAGTTAAACATTGTTCATTTGCATATACTTCCCACATTGTAATAATGCAACGCTGGTTGAAAATCGGGAAAGTTTCCCTTTAAGACAACATTTACAATGGGAGACGGAGAAAAGAAACAAATCCTCACATTGAGAAGCTGGAACCAGCAAATGTTTGACATTGCTTGAAAAAATTACAATTAATCGCTTAGCAAAATAGTTCATAATAAAATTTACTTTTCATCGATTTATTGAGTAATTAATCATTTCAGGTCTAATGAGTAATTTTTTCCTTTGCCATTAGGGGTGGGTAGCTATTTTATCTTCTATATGTATTCAATTTTAAAAGGTATAAATAAAACAAACCGGTGTCTCCCGTATGTTGACAAATTGTTTGTGTTGCTCAGCCTCTGTGGTTGCGCTGCTTGGCAGAGAACTCTGACAACCAACACACAAAAGTCAGCTGCAACACAGCTTTGTATTTATACGAAAACTTATGATTAGGCCCCCCCCAGTCTAAAGGTTTGCACACAAATATACCATTCTAGCAGACTTGTCAGGGAGCCTGCACTGTCAGGTGTGTTTTCACATGGGAAAATACATTCTATACAACAATTGTCTACATCAGAAACACAAGTGTACAATTAAGACTAAAGGCACTTTTGCAGTTGGACATATTGATATAACCTCTATTTCGTATTTCACAATAATTCAGCCTGTCTCATATAGTAAAGTCCACTTTGTCGATTTTCAACCCATTTCTCTGTATTGGTCCTAATGTGATATGCTAATGCACATTTTACACTTGTCGGTGTGTTCTGTATTTTGTCAGAAACCTAGGAAAACTATTCTCGTGTTTGTCATGTGATTGTATTGTCAGATGCGTGATTCTGCTCTCAGATCTCACACCAGGCACCTTCTAGTCCTCTTAACATCTAAAGGCATCTCAGATTACCTGATATAACTTTGTACTTGATGTGCAAGGCACAATGGACAAGGTAAATTTATTTGTCATGTTATAACAGGGTTGTAAACTAAGATGCCGTGGAGTTTAAAATTATGCATGTTTACTCTACTAGACATATACTGTATCTATGCATGGATATTAGCATTTGTAGCCTCAGCTGATATCCGTTTCACTATACTTGTGCATAACTCATCACACCTTACAGCATCATATAAATCAGGGTTTCAGATAATTGCTCATTGTCAGTGTAGCTGCTGAGACATTCCAAATGCAAACATTAGAAAGTTTCTTCTCAATAAAATGACTATTTATTGCGACAGATTAACCCAATGAAACGGCTGTGTTGTGGTCAGTGTTAATAACATAGCTGCGAGGTCCTTGGAGTTGCATCACTGCAGTTAGCTGTGTCCCTGCGGGCCATGTGGTCGTTAGTCGTATCAGCCGCACGTGAAGGTCAGCATGCCCTTGTGCATACAATGCATTTTTCACCCTCCTTCCCTCTTCATGACGTCACGGCCCACTCTGATGAGCGTGACTCCCACGGTGTGCCTTGCTTTTAGAGTGACATCTACATGAGGACAGCGCTTTCACTTTTTAGAAAGGTTTGTTGTGTTTGGGGCACCTCAGCTACATCCTGAGTTAAACTGAGGCAATAGGACGCTGAATGATTTGGTTTACTCGCTACTCAGTCAGCATTGAACACAATTTGCCAGCCTGCTGACTTTCTGTAGAAAGAAAAAACCTCAGAAGTCATTCACTTGGCTGACTCTGGCAGATGTTTTTTTTTTGTGTGTGTGGAAATGTGCACACACTGTTATCTACACTGTAATTGTCCTTTTTTAGTGAAATCAGCTACACTGTATTTAAAGGGACAGCAGACAGCCAATGCAAATGTTATCATTATTTCAAGCAACAACTGTTGTCTTTTTAGTGGCATTTTATTGTTTTGTTTCTGATGGTCCAGATAATGAAATTTGTTGTTCACCTAAGAAACATGCCAGTTGGTGGACTGTGACAATAAAAGCATTGATGGAGGCCAAATAAATGATAAGAATTTGACCCGTCAGTGTGACAGCAGCTGTTAACACCTTATGTCCTCTAAATGCACATCCTCTCATCTCATACACTCTTCTTCCCCCCTTCCCCCTTTATTACCAACGTCTTGCATAACTGTGGGGACAGCTGCCAAGACCCAGCTGGCTCCCCAGATGCACTTGGTCTTTGTGTATCTTGTAGAGCCATGTCAGGATATGTGGCCTGGAGAGGTACCTAGTGAAGCACGAGCAGATAGGGGCATTATTGGGCACTTACATAATTATCTGAGAGATGAAATTAAACACCTGTTCGATCAGCTGAAGATTAACATTTTTGTCCTATTAACACAGGTTCAAATCCCAACACACTGACCATGTAATGAAAAAAGAGCGTATAGGTTGTTTGAGCCTCTTCATGCGTGTTGTCCTTGGTTTTGTGAAAGTGACTGTGAGAACAGCTTGTCATACTGACACTCAACTCTCTCTGCAGTGATGGTCCAACAATGCCAATAGTGGATAAACTCAAGGAGGCATTAAAACCTGGTCGAAAGGAGACGGGTGATGAGGGCGACCTCAACAAACTGTTGGCCTCTTCTGCCAAGAAGGTCCTCTTGCAGAAGATAGAGTTTGAGCCTGCCAGCAAGGGTTTCTCCTATCAGCTGGACAGCCTGAAGAACAAGTATGTGATCCTCAATCCAAGGAATGAGGGCGCCATGGGCCAGAAGGCCATAGAGCCTGCCCAAATAAAGAGGCAAGGTAAGCTCTCAAATTAAACTGATAATGTAGCCTTTGGTGTGAGTCCAGTTTCTATCTTCTGTATGTATTGTTCTGATGGCACAAAATTTGACTACGCTCCTTCTACAGTCTCAGAGAACGTGGTTGGGGGCCAGAGCGATGGGATCCCCGCCCCACAGAAGATGCTGTTTCCAGGGAACAAGCTTACCCTTAAATGGGAGCGTATGTACAGGGTGGGAGCCGGTCTCCACAACCTAGGGAACACCTGCTTCCTCAACTCCACAGTGCAGTGTCTCACCTACACCCCGCCACTTGCCAACTACTTACTCTCAAAGGAGCACAGCCGTGCCTGTGAGTACTTGAATCATGACCCTTTATTGCTGCCAGACTCGCAGCATTTTACGCTCATACCCCACATACCCACATAGTTTTTTAAGTTTTGGAAATGACTCTCACCCCGCTACTATTAGCGTATGTGCAGCTACATGTGGCTGAATGTCACAGAGGAATCCAAGCCAAAGCAGCTGAAGAAGAAAAACAAAAACAGCTGCCTCCTTTGGCCACATTGACTTTTATGCAGGCTCTGAAACATTCAGCAGTATATGATTTAATGACTTAATCTTCTTGACAAGCCGAGAAAATAGACTCAATGACCTCAAAGTTTCAGGGCTAAAGGCTTGAGGTAGGTTAAATGGTAAAATAGTGAGCACCCTAAATGGACAAAAACGAAACAGTGACTTGGAACCTCTTCAGATGCACGGCCTTGTTTTTATTTCATCAAGCTTGGTTGTGTTGTAGTATCACAGGTGACAAAGGCACTAAATTCAATTTGCCCTTATGCATTCTGAGGGACAAAACCTCGCTCCCACAAACTGTATACTAGATGTAAGGCTCGCTATTTTCAGTTTTTACCAAATCTCACAGAAAAATACCTTGATTAAAGTTTAAAAAAATAAGAAAAATGAGCCAATCAGTTTGAACTGATTTTCACCCAGATTTGAAGTCTCCCACATCCAATTTTTTTTTCTCGTGTTTTCTGCTGCATCAAGACGCTGTTCACCTGATTTTACAGTAAATGAGTTGGTCTTGCCGCAGCAGGCACAGCTCAGAATGTGCTTGAGGTAATAGAAAGGGAAGCGATAAATGGGGAGAAAAGCAAAGTCAGCTACTGATCACATTGTCCTCACCAAAGTCTGTCAAATTGTTTTCCAAAACCCTTTTGAATATTTGTCTGCCTAATTCTGACTTTGTTTATTAATCCACTATAATTTTACTGTATGTAAAAATGTGATTAAAAGACAGATCACCACTGTGTTGTGAAGAGGAGAGTGTTTGATATTGCATTTGTTATGAACAGTGATTTTTCTCTGAATGCTCTCATAATAATACATTCCTGTGCTTTCATTTCGCAACTGACTGTCTGCTTCTCTTTGTCGTCGTCGTCTGTATTTCAGGTCACCAGTCAGGCTTTTGTATGATCTGTATAATGCAGAACCACATCATCCAAGCCTTTGCCAACACAGGCAATGCCATCAAGCCTGTCTCCTTCATCAGAGACCTGAAAAGTAAGGCCACCAGCTTCCCTTCAACACTGCGTGATTGTGTCTGAGCAGTTTGCGCTTGCTAGTTTCAATGTAGGTTGTGTCAGGAGTCACAGACACCTGAATTTTTTTTTTTTTTGTGTGGTTGAACACTGCCAGAGGCACAATGACGCAACACTGGCCACAGTGTCCTATGTGACAACAGCCAGTAACTGCAGTCCAAAAGTGGAACGGTGAGACTGCGTGCTGTGAATGAACACCGTGTAGAGTAGAGATGAGGTGTGAGTTGCACCTTGACATGGTGAGGCACTGTGCTGTAGTCT
Source organism: Micropterus salmoides (assembly GCF_014851395.1). Classification (NCBI taxonomy): domain Eukaryota; kingdom Metazoa; phylum Chordata; class Actinopteri; order Centrarchiformes; family Centrarchidae; genus Micropterus; species Micropterus salmoides. The sequence continues at coordinate 20,210,231 of NW_024040041.1, forward strand.
CACAGGAGCCCTCCCTCCACCCTAGTCCCCTCCCTTCTTGCTTGCTTCTTCCTTATGTGCTGCTGCAATCATGTCTCCACCTCCTGCGCCTCTTTTCTGTCTCTCCCTCCGCCCCCTCCTTCCCCAATGCCCTCTCTGTCTCCTTGTAACTGCGGGCTGAGTGGAGCAGCTTTAGCACAAAACCCTACAATCCACCTTTTATCCCTTTTCAACCCAAGACTTAGAGATGCGCTGTATGTGTGCTATGCTTTGCCTTTACATTCAGTTAAAAATGTGCCTCCACAGCTAGAACAACATAAATGCATACAATGAAAATTAAACATCTGTGCCTCTTGCTCAGCACGCTCCCTTTAAAAAAAAAAAAACAACAACATCAACAACAACATACAAATACAGCGCAGTGTCATCACACTAAAATTCAAAAAGTCTTGATGCAACTGATCCTGAAATCGCCCCAGGGTCTCACAGCCGGGGTCTCACAAACAAAATAAAAGCACAACCACAACAATCATGCGCCCACAGACTTCATATCTTCAAGATGTTGTCTCCCTCATTGAGAAGGTCATTACAGCGTGGTGTCTTATTCTTTTTCCCCACTCAAGGGTGACTCATTGGCGTACAGGGACACACTGCTGGGAATGTGGTGATGACTACATTATAATTCTACCAGCTCATACTTTACCATTTTTCCGTCAGGAAATAACAGTAGAGGCAAATGGTTTCAAGCTGTATTATCTCAAATGTGAGAGTTTAGATGAGACGTCACTAAGTGACTGTAAGCTTTTTATTAGGTCACTGTTGAACTGCACATCCGAGATACTTAGTATAGCCGTAAGTACCAATGAAAGTGTATTCTTTAAACTTTTGTAATACATGTTTGCATAATTGCCATGCAGAAACAATTTGACTAGTTAAAACCATATTATAACCTGCTACTCCATAATACTAGGAATGCTTTAAAAAATAAAAATAAGAACTGAAAGTAAACCATAATTGTCCAAAGAAAACACACCTGTTTGTGTTCCTTTTGCATCCTTTAATTCTAACAGGAAGGTGTCAGGTAATGATTTAAAAGTCTTTTATTGAGCCTGTCTCTGTTTTGCAGAAACCTATTTTTAGAGAATACTAATGTTGGCACAAAAGATTGTTAATGCTTCCTCTTAACTGCTGTGTCTGTCCCCTTTGTTTTCTGTCTGTAGATTGGCTCTGACGTAATAAAGATGTGGTCTTTCAATGTTTAACATTTATGCAATCAACATTTGCATTTGTGCTGTTTAGTAATACACATTGGCTCATCTTTTTTATTAATTTTAAGTCAGTGGTCAAATAAAGTTAAAGCAATGGTCATTACTTTGCTGTTAATATATCTTTTTACTCTGAAGTAAGCCTTGTGGCTAAAACATGAATAATTGTCATAAAGCGCTTCATTTTGTTAATGCACTCAGGGTTGGAAGCACTGAATTAGCACAGAGCTAATATGCACTTATGCCTCCCACAGAAATTGCCAGACATTTTCGCTTTGGAAGCCAGGAGGACGCCCATGAATTTTTGCGGTACACCATTGATGCCATGCAGAAAGCCTGTCTCAATGGCTACCCTAAGTGAGGCTTTATTATTGTTTCTTAAAAACGTCTAAAAAGTAACAGTATCAATAGTGTTTTGATGATCATTCTTTGCTTCCTGCCTGTCTGTAGGCTTGACAGGCAGACACAGGCCACAACGCTGGTTCACCAGATCTTTGGAGGATACCTCAGGTCAAGAGGTATGATCCACCTTTGTTACTCTTGGGTTTGCATTATTGATCCATTACTCAGCAGACTAGACTAATGTCAGTGTCCACACAATATATATCGCTAAAACAGCTATAATGTAGTTCAACACTCTTCACACAGTCTCTCGTGAAGCTGTAGCTCAGTATGTGAGTTGCGTTGAGCACCTAACTTACATACTCTTGGCTGGACAGCTGTTTTCTGCCGTAGCTGCCGGACTACACATTGGGGGGTACGGATTAGCTTTATTTCCTGTCTGTCTTTTTAACACGCCATGTGTTGTTGATGCCTGAGCTGGCAACACTCCACTAGTGGAGTTGTAAACAACTCTGGATTTCCGTTTCTACTGGCATTAAAAATGTGCGCCACTTGCTCTTGCATGGTTGTTAGTCACATTGCGTCTGAGTACATTAGCGTGAACTTTTAATCTCAATGCATGGAAAACAAAGAGGTGCCATACTCTACATATGTTTTCATGGTTTCAGGTGCCTCCACTGGAAATTGTGTTGCTTATGCTTAGTAGAAAGAACTACAGGAAGTTACTGTATCTCTGTGTGCCTTTTTACTGCTACCAAAGCAAAGGTGTGTGTGTGTGTGTGTGTGTGTGTGTGTGTGTACTGTTGCAAATAATGTTGTTTGCAAGATGACATTTCATTTTAAATCAAATATAAAAGTACTAGAAAATCAATAAAATTCCTTCAGCAGATGTTTAAATTGAATTTACCAGATTAACTCATGGTGATTAGTGAATTTAAGTTGAATTGTTTGTAAGGTGCAGCAACTTGTACAGTTGTAGGATATTTCTATCTGGTTGCAAGTGTCGGTTTTGTCCAGTAATGGAAATAATGAGAAGAGGAGTAATAAATGTAAATGTATTTTCCTCTCATAATTTAATCTGAGAGTCAGAGCCAGTTGTTTAAGGTGCTTGATAGTCTTCTGTTTACAGGAAGTGGAACGCTTGTGTGAAATATTCCAGTAGTCACCGCTCACCCTGTGACATTATCAGATTGTATATCTTCAAGACTAGCACCAGAACAGTCAGATTTTGTTTTTCATTTTGTCTTTCAGTGAAATGCTCTATTTGTAAAAGTGTGTCAGACACGTATGACCCTTACCTGGACATCGCTGTGGAGATTCGGGTATGTTACACAAGATCTCAATATAACCTTTAATTCTGTGGAAATATTCTGTCAGTTTATCATTTCCTTTTGAGCTTGCTTAAGCAACACCAAGTGTTTCTCTGTTTTTGTCTTTCAGCAAGCAGCAAACATCGTGCGAGCCCTGGAACTGTTTGTTAAACCAGATGTACTTAGTGGAGAGAATGCCTACATGTGTGCAAAGTGAGTGCCATTTATCTAGTCATCTTTACATTTTGAAGTAAATCTGCAGGGCGTTGAAAATAGATGTCTTTTTTGCATTAGACACCCTTTTTGGATGACATATCTATGACTCCTTTTTTGTTTTTCTCTCTCTAGGTGCAAAAAGAAAGTACCAGCAACCAAGCGCTTCACAGTCCATCGAACGTCTAATGTACTGACGCTTTCACTGAAGAGGTTTGCCAACTTCAGCGGAGGAAAGATAACAAAGGTCAACAAAGAATTCCCACAGTATTGGCTGTTTTGAGAAGGACGTCTCAGTGATCTCATGTTTCTTGTCTTGTCTCTTCAGGACGTTGGTTACCCAGAATTTCTGAACATCCGCCCCTACATGTCTCAGAGCTCAGGCGATCCTGTTATGTACGGCCTCTATGCTGTTCTGGTGCACTCCGGCTACAGTTGTCACGCTGGCCATTACTACTGTTATGTCAAGGTAAGATGAGCGGGTGCACGTGCCATCTTCTTTTCTTGTCTTAACACCTTGAGATGAGCCACCTTGTTTCTGACGCAGAAACATTGACATTAAATAAAAACAATGGAAGGAAAAAAGTCTCTTTAAGGCTCAATGTAAAAGTCTGGGCTGACAAGTTACTTAAAATGTCCTTCCACCAAACTCGGGAGATTGATATTACAGAAATGGTACAAAAAAGTAGAATAATGAATGGAAACACTGAATGGTTTAGCAACTTCTTATTTATTTATTTTTTGTAACTGCTATTCAAGAACTACATGGCTTATCAGAGAAGTAACATTATTATATTGTACTTTAGTTTGATATCTTTTTAAAACTTCTAGCTTTAAAGACAATTGTAGGCTTGTGCAATTAGGGCTGGGGAATAAAACAATAATGATAATTATTGCAATATAATTTTCCTCTAACAATATAACAAATGTTCAATATATTGTCAGTAAATATTTGATTTGACTTATAATTTTTTTGAAAAAAGATTTTATCATAATAGGTTTGAATTTTCTACCTCAGATATGTGACGTGATCCACTGTTTGGCATCAATTGTTTGTCACGTTCTGACCACGAAGTATAGTTGAACCACACAATTAACCATCTGGGCCTTCAATTTTCATTCAGGGGCAAAAAATCAGCCTTTAAAATTGAAAGAAAAAATGATTTGACATTTATCGTGATAATTATCGATATCGAATGACATGAAATGTTTTTATTGTGATAACCTTTTTGGCCAGATCGCCCAGCCCTATGTGCAATATGGATAAAATCTTCTATCACAGTATATGTAATTTTATCATTGATATCAATCACAATATCAAGATGTAACAAAATAATGATATTTCTTGGAAATTTTAGTTTATAGATCAACAGGTCTGTTTTTGTTGAATCCGGGTAAAGAAATACCTGGAAAAGTGAGGGGGGCTGTATCACATAGTCACAACAATCCTGTAAATCCAGTATTTCTATCAAGTAGTCCTTATTAACAATCTTAAAATTTGTGTAACAGTCACCTAATACAGCTAGAGAAATTAAAGATAACGACTTTGCTGTAAACTGTACTGTAAGCATATTGTCAACAACTGTAGTAGTGTCGAATGACTTTGTGGGGATAGAAACTCTAATCTGATGTAACATTGAACAATTTACCTACCTGCCTGTATCTGCTTTAACTGAGCCTGCTGTTGTCTTTAGCGTTCCGTCTGTGTTTTTATAGTTTAATTGTGAAATAAATAATGGTTAAATGAATACTTTTCACAGCCAGACTTTATACGGTTAAGAGTTGTGGTGGCCTCCTGTTTCATTTTAAAACGTGATCTCTTCCTTGTTTTGTCTTAGGCAAGCAACGGACAATGGTACCAAATGAATGATTCAATGGTGCACTCTAGTAACATCAAAGTGGTCTTGAACCAGCAGGCTTATGTGCTTTTCTACCTGAGGTAAGACAACCGTGGAGTGCTGCAAGAGGTCTGTTCCTCCTGGATTTACGATTTAATAAACACAAGTCTTTATTTGTATTTGAAAGGATCCCTGAAACCAGGAAGAATGCAGATGGGCAGACCACCAAGCAGGGGATGTTGCATCCTGTCAAGAACAGTGTGTCGTCTGAACAGATAAAGCGGGCCAACCTGAATGGGCCTCTCTCCTCCCCGCAGGTCACAAAGGTATGAGACGAGACGATAGCCAACCTACTGTTGTTGGACATGTGGACCTAATATGGGTTGATAGTGTGTACCAGGGTTTTCTATACAAGTTATAAATACAATGCAATCTTTTCAGAAACTTGAGCCTGCACAACTGCGTAAGATCCAGTCCATGGATGGTGGTTTGGGCCTGCCCATTTCCAGGAACGGTATGAGCTCTCAGCCACAGCCCAGACTGTCCAACTGGACGTCGTCCTCCTCTAACGGCCCGCCGAAGCAGCCAGGTGGACCCACGGTCATCGAGGAACCTTTCAAGAAGCTGAAGAAGCCCGCTCCCCAGAACCAAGCGCAGTCCCGCAGCAGCACCCCGACCCCATCCAACAACGGGTTGAGCAGGACGGAGGGCGATAAGAAGCAAGGTGGCGAGGGCAGAGGCATGGCAGCGTCTACCTCATATAAATCTTTGTCTGACTCTTCCTCTGCCGACACCACTGACTCAAAGGTAAGACTTTATTTGGGGATACTGGAATACAAGCAATCACATTGGGTAGCTGGAAGTTGGGAATGTTTTTTTTTCTTGTGTAGTCGTCAGTACAAACGTTTTTTAAAAAGTATCTAAAATGGCTCAGACATTGCAACAGATTTCTATTGTGGAGTTTAAGGATTTAGATAATTGCAATTTCAGGCCTAATGTGGATGCACGGAAGCATAACCACAACCTACAATTTCCTTTGTTTTTTCGGCCAGGACTCTGTGGGTACCAAAAGCGCGCCAGTAGGAGAGACTCCCTCCACCCCGCGGAAAGGCTCTAATGGCCTTTCGTCTCCAGCCAGGAGCGTGGAGCGCTCTCAGAGCACAGAGGAGCAGAAGACGGCGAAAATAAAAACCCCGGCCCTCAACAACATCACGTCCGAAGCCACCAGCACCATGTCCCCTCCACCCGCCAAGAAACTGGCCCTGTCAGCCAAGAAGGTGAACTTCATTCCCATCCACAGCAGCAGCAGCACCACCTCCTGTCTTATTGAAAGCTCATGATACCTTGGTTTCCTCACTCCACACTGCTATCCCAAATTTGACCATTGATTTCAATAAGTAGTTTTATTAAGGCAAGTAAACTCTCTTTTTCCAGTTTATTTCCTGCTGTGTTATTTCTCCAGTCTGCCTGTCTAATCAACCACATGGTAGCACTTGTTTAGAGTTTGTCTTCTTTTCCTTTAGTTTGTCCTTTTTTCTAACCATTTCTAATTCTTCTCTGCCATACCCTTTCCTCTTTGTTTCCCCCCCTCCATCTTTTCCTGCCATCCTTTTTGAAATCTTCCTCTTCCTTATTTTTGTCACATTCATGGCTATTTTCTTTAGACCACCAAGTTTTTATTTATGTCCATAACTGCAGGCTCGCAGCCGGAGTCCGAGCAGCATTGATGCTCTGCCCCCTTTGCCACGCCCGCTGTCCAGTGACCCCACGCATCAAAATCAACTTAACCCCCTCACCTTTGCCTCACCTACTCCCACTCACAGGTATGACGTCCGAACCCCATATCACATAGGAAATGCAGATTTGTCCACGTGGAAGGAAAATGGCTGTGTTAAATCTACGTGTTCTGTCTTGTTTTCTTCCCAGAGCTGGTCCATTTCTTTCACCTAAAGTCCAGTCATCGCAGCTTTTAGCCCACTCAAGGGGATCCTTAAAACAGCAGAGCCCTCAGAAACAGTCCCTTCCCTCTACACTGCAAAAACCAAACGCCAGCCTTTCTCCTAAAACCAACGGACTTCACAGTGCCGGCCCAAAGAGCCCTAAGTCTTCCAACGCCCTCAGCTCCTTGGTACAAGATCCAGACCTCAATAGCCCTCCAGCTCAAAAGGTCAACCACAAGAAGAAGAAGAAAAAGAAGCGTCGGCATTCCGAGGTGGAGGGAGACGCAGAGCCGGTCTCACCCCCGGCTACAACGACACACGCTGACCTCGCAGAGGTGGCTAGTGAGAAGAAGCGGAAGAGGAAAAAGAAAAAGCGGAAGAGGGAAAATGAGGATGAAGAGAAAGTGAAGGAGAGGGAGTGTGTCACGTCTCATCTGGACACATTGAACCAGGAGGAGGATTGGTGCCAGGGTGGCATATGGAGTCTGACATCCCATGCACATACAGAACAGTCTAAACAAAAGCCTCAGTTAGACGTCATAACCACAACGCAATGCCAGTCACATCAGGAAGAACAGGGAAGGGACTCTGTGAAGATGAAGAAGAAGAAGAAGAAGAAAAAGAAGATTCAACCATTGGAGGCTCTGCAGGACACAACTTCAGCTGAGGCATGCTCTGCAACAGAAAGGTGGGTTGATGATTAAAATTTTATTGTTTTACACATCTGTTAATTCTTAATTCCTGTTAAAAGTGCTGCCTGAAGTAAAATCTGAGCTCATAATTTGGAAAAAGAAGCACCTAACTTTGTTTCTATAACAACCAGTTGGCTCTACCATTGAACACTTCAGGAAACCCCTACAATGCAGCAAGCACATTTTAATTTAAATTTTTTTTTGTCAGCTTTCTATAAAGCACTTCATGCATCTTTTTCTAAAAATATTTAATTTGCTCAACCTTGGAATGATGTGAGGTCAGATGCAGGCAAAGCAGGTGCTGTTGCCTTGGCTTTCATTGCACTTTGTCTTTGAACACACACACACACAAATATAAATATTTTCAGTCTGTGCAGTAACATAGCTGAACCTACTCTTTCTCCCGCAGCACTTCTGAGATGAAGGAGCATAGAGAAGTCATTCGGAATGATGCTGGTGATTCAATCAGGATGAAAAAGAAATTAAAGAGGAAGAAGAAGAGGCTTAAAGAAGAGGTAAGACTGTGGGAGGAGAGCAGGCGACGCTCAGATGGGCAGAACGATGAGCCTGAAGCAGTGGAGCCCCCTTCCAAAAAGAGCACCACAGAGAACGGCAAAGGTGTGTGAGCGCTTTGCATGCACATACTGTACTTTGCATGCACATCAGACAAAGACAAAACACATGCATTCACACTAGGCAAACTGCAGTGAGAAATGTGCAATCTTGTTTCCATGCCAACGCAGAACATACAATACCGTTCTGTATCTGATTGGAGCCATTTGCCGAAAATCACTGCACCACTGCAGCTTCTCAGCCTGTCACTTAAGTGACTAGTCATTTCACAATTAATACTAGGAGAGCATGACTCATTACATTTTGAGAATGCCAAATTTAATCCGTGTTATATCTGTTGTTTGTTATTGTTTTTTTTTGCCGATTTGTTGTCAAATCCAGCCACAGTGGTAGCGTGGGACAGCCAAGTGAAGGACGGCTACAGACGAAGCAAGGCGCCAGCGGCTGATGCAAGCGCATCTGGAGACACCCCGACCAGTGCTGCTCCCGTGGCCTGGGATGGGAAAAAGATGAGCGGGGTAGTGGAGGAGCTGCTCAGGAACGCCACAGATAAGGCCTACGGAGCCAACGGTGAGACACTCACCGTAAATCTGAAAGGCTGTACTTTGATCTCATAATTTGTAGCAAAATGTGCTTTTACATGCATTTATAGGTTTTGTTTGTCTTATCTAGTCCTCAGTTGGGATGGAGAGGTCTCTGCTATTAGTAGAGATGCTATTGAAGATGTCCGGCATGCCAAGTGTGACACTGTGATCGATGAGTGGGATGAAGACTTTGACAGGGGAAAGGTGAGGATGAAAAGTAGCCACCACAAAAAATGATAATTTGAATATATTTCAGGATAACCCCTTGAGATGTATCATCTCATTTTCGAGTGGGTCCTGCAACATATATGTATGTACAGACACAAAAGTTAACCACACAGTACATATACATAAACATAAATAAAATATATACATAGACAAATATACATGGACATATAGGAGAATGTCACCTTAAATCACAGCTTGCCTTTAGTTCTGCTAATCTCACGACCCTTTGTTGCCATCCCTCGTCTTAAACTTCTCTCCCTCTGTTTTCGTCTGAACAGGTAAAGAAAATGAAAAACTATAAAAAAGAGAAGTGGAGAAATGGCAGCAGCATTTTCCAGAAGATCCAGGACAGGCGGAACAAGTGGTCTGTCACACCCGGAGGCAAGAGAGTTTTTGGAGTCCGTCGCTGAGAGTCCAGATTGCCGTTGAGGTCATGCTGGCTGGAAATTGAGAGACAAACAATACTGTGTACCAAACTTATGTACCTTTTTCTCACGCTTTTTTTTTTTTTTTTTTTTTTTTTTTAAATCTCTGTCATGTGTTAAGTCTAGATCCAAATTCCTGAATTAGATATCAGCCAAAAGCAGCGCAGACTACACTGACAGTCTGATTGACAGCCCCACTCCCAGCTCAATTTTAAACGAACATGATATTTTGTCTCCAGGCTTCGGGAACATTGGCCAGTGGGATTTGACTCACCCATTTCCCCTTTTAATCCAAATACAACCGTGAGTGGCTCAAGCTTTTTCTATGCATGCAGCATTTAACAGAAATCCTTACACCTCCATGTCAAATGAATTACTGGTGGCATCCTTTGAGCCTTGGTCATTGCCCTAGCATTCTTGAGCTACTATGAAATTAAATCCAGTTTACGATATTTGAGAAGGGTAGGCTAAGAAAGAGAAAGTATATCTGCAACACTTTAGCTGTCTTGTATTGTAATCTCAGAGCATACTTTTGCAGACATAAGGGCTCAGTAAGTTGGACATTGAAATAAGTGACCTTTTTTTTTAACCCTTCTCCTGAAATTATTCTATACCAAATTACAAAGATCCAAAATTGTTTATTCATTAAAACACATTGTGTTAGATTTTTGTATAATTTTCTTATTTTATACTTTTATCTGCCGTCATTTTATTTTTAATGCAGTGTCTGTGCCATGTGGCTTGTTTTGAAGGACCAAATTTTTGCCTGCATAATGTTGGTAAAATGAAGGTTTAAAATTGCCACCATTTATTTTAAACATGCATGTCTAAACTGGTTGAAAACATGACTAAGGTGAATTTTGTGTTAAGTTCTGCTTTCTTGGTTATGTACCCTTTATTGTTCCTCCACAAATTCAGTTTATTTAATGTTTAATACACCACAAAAGAATGCTCTGCTGATTTCTATAAACAGTTTAACAGTTTTTGGAAGGTTGGACATTGACAAAAAACACATTGAACGCTATAAGTTTGATTGCATTTGTATGTTTACCTGGACATTTTCCTGACAGCTCATAGTGCAATTTGCAGAGTAGGTGTCAGGGGTTGTTGGAGGAACTCAGACTGTGCAGTTATTTAACTATGTAGCTCACCTCATCAGTCCAGCGTTCAGAAGCTGTTTTGACCTTTATCTTCTCTGTAACAAACCTCACCACAAACTGTTCTTTACCACTGTTCTGAAATAAAAGGGTTACATTTTATACTTCAGGCACTGTGTTAGAATGGGACTGCTACATGCTGGTAATTTTTTTCCCCCTTGTATCTTATATCTCTATGCAATTTTCTGACGGTCATGCTGGTCATCTAGAAACTGGGCTAAGACTCAGGAACCCGACATCCTGTATCCCATCCTACGACTGTCGTCCTTCACCCTGGACCACCATTTTGCATCCTGTACAAACTGTTTTATATGAAGTATTTCAGGTGTGGAAACAATGGGATCATCTTCAACCAATCCGGGCACAGATCCGTAGAGAAACTATTGTTAAAACAAAATGCTTTGCCAATGTAGAAGACTGTACAGTCCATCTTGTGCTATCTGTTTCCCTCCAATGCTGTAAAGATTTGCTTGTGCATTTCTTTTCATTCTAGAGATGTTGCCTTGAATTGGCTATAAAAAAAAAAGCATAGGATTTAATGTTATAAATATATAATTTAAAGAAGAAAAGACAGATCTTTAATGTGCTACTAATAATCGGTTGGTGGCTGTTGACTTGAGAATTAATCTGCAAATGTGTTAGTTCATTTGTGTGTAAGAGAGTTGTCAGTTTTCATTCAAGACCTTCCCTATGTCACTGTAGTGTGTACAGTACAAGAGAGGCTACCGCAGTCTAAATTCCATAGGATTGTGGCGGTGAAATCGACGTATGGCGTGACTCTCAAACTGACAGAGGAACATTTACCAATGTGAATGGACGGTGTTTGCATTGATGGTTCAATATTTCGCACCACCTTTCCTGACTAGGGCAGAGACCTTTCATAATGAAAGTGACTCTTACCACACTATAGTTAATTATAAAGGTGCAATAAAGTTGTGACTTTTGTGAGCTGATTGTGTATGTTTCTGTCTTCTACTGATGTGAATTAATGTTTTTTTTCCCTCTTGTTATTAGATGACCTGTAGCTGTGATAGCTGTTGGCACTGTAAATATGAGCTCATTTGATATTTACAGCAATGCAGCATCAATCCAATGAGAATGATCAGCCAAGTCAGTATTATTCTTTGATTGTTGCTTTAATTTTAGAGTGGGGTAAATTCAGTATTATTATTATTCCTAAATTTATTGTTAGGAAAATTAAGCTTTATCAAGCTTTACATATAACTGATAAAAATGTGCTGCACTGCAGTCTGGGTTGAAATGTTAAGGCATCTAGCTTCTGACCATGCCCCATAAAGTGATGTCATAACCGGTATTTTGTGTTTTCCCTTTGAAAGCTGAAGCCAAGTATGACATAAATGTGACATCACTGATATGTCAGATGCTGAAACTTTAAAGCAGCTATAATCCAATCCAATCCACTTTATTTATATACAGTAGCACATTTAAAAAACAGCAAGGTTACCAAAGTGCTTTACAAGACTTTACACAACACTTTATACTAAAAGCCAAGGAGTACAAATGTGTTTTTAGGCGAAAAGTAAGAAGGGTGGGTGCCAGTGTAATATGCAGAGGTAAATCATTCCACAATTTGGGGGCAATAGCGGAAAAGGAACGATCACCATTTTTTTCTTAGTTTAAATTTAAGAAGTTAAAGGACATCCAAGCCTTAATGTCCTTGAGACATTCAAATAGTGGAATCAAAGAACTACATGCATTTTTCCTCAGGGTTAAGTATATTTGCAAGTCATCTGCATATAAATGGTATGAAATACCATGTTTTTGAAAATGTTTGAGTGGAAGAAGATATAGAGAAAATAGTAGTGGTCCAAGCACTGAGCCCTGTGGCACTCCACAAAGAAGGGAAGCAGTTGACGATGTAAAATCAAGTTTTACCGAAAAACATCGCTGAGATTAGTAAGATCTGAACCATGTAAAGGAGTCTCTTGAATACCTACACAATTTTCAAGACGAGAGATGAGAATGTCATGATCAATTGTATCCAAAGTAGCAGTAAGGTCTAAAAGCACAAGATTAGCAGAGTCACCACAATCTGTGTTAAGTAAGAGTTCAGCCTGCAACTTTACTGTTTTGGTTCACTCTCACCGCTGTCATAGCAATGTTTTACAACGAAAAAGCCATAAGAAAAACCTGAAAACTACCTGCTCAGCACCAAACAGCATACAGACACAGTTAACAACTAGCTGGGGGGATGAGTGGAGCATTTAGCAGCTAAAATGCAGATATTTCCCTCAGGAGTTGGTGGTGGAAACCAAAAACAGAGCTAAAAGAGTGAATACTGGAAATACGCCAGTGGCTAGAAACATCACTCCAGGTGAATGATAATGTTGCTCTATTGCAGCTGAACTTATTTACTAACAAATTTGCCATATCAACTTCTTTCTGCTGCCAAAAAAAAGTTATTGCAGCTTTAAAGAGCAATGGAGGAGCAGTTTCCTGCCCTTTTTATTTAATGTGGACTTTTTGGGTCAAAGTTTTTCTTATAAGTTTTAATTTTGTTAAAACACAAATCTTAGGTTAATATGTTTAGTAAGACTTGTGGAAAGTTGGTTTGTAGTTAATGTGTTTTTCCAGCTTAAATTCCCTTTAAAAAAAAGACACCATCCCAATGGGATTTTTCTGTTAAGATATATGTATATATATATACTCTATGCAGTAAATTACATAAATCATCAAAATAGTGTTCAGCAAACTTGTTGGTTTAAGACAAGTTAGAGCGTGACATCACATCTGGGAAGGGAGGGGCCAGCATGTGCACCGGTGTCTCTGGATGCGTATCAGCAGCCAGCCAGCATCGATACACACACAATTTAAACGGCAACTAGGGACAAACAAAACGGCAACAAGCTGAAAAGTACCGCCTCAGAGTGAGGTAGCACATTTAGAGAGCCTGTCATCAAGTTGAAACCCCGCGGGTGAGCAAAGAAAGAGACCGGAAAGGAAGGAAGAAGGTATCCGGATTTGCTGCGGGCGCTTGGCGAGAGACATCCCCGGGCAGTGACGCCTCCAGCAGCATCAGGACCACCAGCATGGAGGGGGAGAATTACGGTTTGTTTTCATCCCACTCTTACATTGACTGTTTGGCATTTAGTGGATGCCCCTAACTGCAACGTGAATGTATGCTTTTTTAAATTATTTATTGTAGCATTGGTGTGTACAGTGCTCGTGCTCTGCTGAGCCAAGTGCACAGAAAAAAACAGCCTACTAAACATAAATGTTCTCATTGCTGCCAGTCTGACTGATTGGTGGAACTGTTATAATGAAAGCATGACAGACTGTAGTACTGCGCACGTGTGTAATTTTGTAAAGTCATAAAGGGACTCATTTAAAATTCAATTATTCAATTCAAATGCAGACACAGGAAGAGGAATGCACTGTTGGGTTTTCATAAGCTTCAAAACAGGTGGCCTCTGTAGTATTCACAGCCAAAGGGATAAAAAAAGAGATACGTATGATGAATTATTAAGCATCACACTGCAGCTATGACAGCATGGTGGACACTGAAGACATCCACATACACAGTAGAAAAAAATGCAGTAAAAATAGAAAAGTTCCTGTCCTTGGGAAATAACAAGATCCAGACTGCATGTATTCATACCATGCTGGCATCTAGTCTGAGGCTCCTTAGATGACACAGTTTCTTAAAATGACTACGTACAAAACTGACCTCAAATTCAATGCCCTGACATCATGTATATAGGGTGACCCCCCCCTCCTGATGATGCCAGGCCACGATGAGCAAGCTGATGGCTCAGCTTAAGCTATGATAGAGGCTTCGTCTCAATTATTTAGCAGTTTAGTTTTTCCGAGAGCTTAATGCAGCTCAAAATAGAACCACCAGCAATGGCCTCATTGCAAGATTTGAAATGCTGCTCTGCTAAAAAAAAGGGGGGAGGGCTGGTACCCCACATTGCTTTCTGTGAGTCACGTCTGAGAGATTAAAAAAAGTTATTATCTTATCTGAGTAGTAACAGCTTTGAGCATATTATTTTGCATTCTCATACACATTTTCTTGTGTCTTGATTTTAGCAAAAAGCGGTCCATTGTACAATGTTTGCTAACTTTCTGTCGTTTGATTAGGTTTCTGACATATTAGACATGCACAGGTTCCAGTAGGGATTTCTGGCTCTCTGGACAGCACATACAGCATGTTTGCTCTGGACTCCCAAGAAATACTTTATTTCCCTTGCCGGTACTTCCCGTGTTGCAATTCAGCTGAAGAATCAGTCAACGATTATGTAATTATGTTAAAGTGTGAGGCATTAGAGAAGGGATGCGCTGAAGCTCCCAACACATTCAAATAACACTCTCACTGTCCCTGACACCTCCCTCGTCAAATCAGAGGCTTGTGGATCTGAATGAGTAAGTAAAAGTCATATCATGTCTACTGTCCCTGAGCACCGTGACTGATCAGCATAATTGAAGAGAAGGGGATAGGAGGAACCCATCCGCAGACTCTCAAAGACTTTATTTTATGTTGGTACAGCTGTGCGTTTTCCCTCTATTTTAATATTAATGTAGACCAGACTTATGCAACAAAAAACTGTTGTATCATTGTCTGAGGAAAATCTGTATTTCTTTAGCCTTGCAGTGTCATTATGTTTCTAAAAATGTATTATTAATGTATGCTTGTGCCCTAAACCAGCTACCTTAGGATCCATTGGGTGGTGCTCTGTTTCAAGACTCTCTTCAAAGGCTTTGAGCTGCAGGTTGTCAAAATGTCATTGTTTTATCTTTTTTACTTTTGCCGTCTACCTGCACCTGTCAGTGCAGCTCAGTTTTCCTTTGCATAATGAATTTCGTGCACAGAAAGGAAGCCGTGTGCTGGTTTATAGGCGTGGTGCACTACAGCGGCAGGTACGTGTGGTTGCTGTGGTTATGGGTGTCATCTTTCATTTTAGTTTGACCCCTCCTCCTAAGCCGAGTGACTGACATATATGTAGTTGCTTCTACTTGCCTTGTATTATGTTGTTTTTCTACTGTAGTATAGTGCCATTCTCTACCCATGTGATAAGACAGGTTGACTCCAGCACTAAGCTCCTCTCACGTTCAAAGCACACCCAGAGAAAAACTGTCAAAGCAGCAGCAGAAGCAAAATCTCAGTGGACTCGGTGGAGTCAGACATATCTTATTCCTTCCTTATAAAATTAAAAGATAAAAAGGAGAAGTTGAAATCTGTCAAATCAAAGTCAATGCAAATCTGCACTTAACTGTGTAAGAGTCTAGAAATAAACTTATAATAATTGTCATGGATTAAGCTGATTGGTGAAACCAGATGAAACAACATCACCCTTGTGTTTTCCGTCATTAAATCTACACAACCACAAAGAGATGTAGATAAAGAGGAGCACACAAAGGCAGGATATTAAAGCTTCGAGACAGCTGAAACGAAAAGTGGGCTACGGGGTGCTGCAACTTACTATCAGGAAGATGATATTTAGCGGATTCAGTCTATATTTAGCCTGCCAAGCTTTATTCTAGTGAGTGTTCAGTTGAATTGCACCAGCAGAGGTGCTTGTTCTGCTCCCACCGAGCCAGCTGTTAGTCACTGGAAGTGATGCTATAACATCAGGCTGCTATGTAGGAGTTCCACCAACACGGATCAGCAAGCTCTCTGTAGGTTTTATATGCTACTGGGGAAACTCTTTTCATCTCACAGAAGATTGGTCTGTCTACATCATGTGAAGACAAACATATGACTGATTTTCATCAGGATCTGATAGTAGACCGTCTACAGCTGAAGGGTTTCTGCTTTCATAGATAAACTTCACTTGGGGTGTGCCTGAAGCTTTTCTGGCCTGTTTAGTGAACTAAGAATGAAGGTGCTGTTCCGAGCTATGTCCACCTGGTGGCATGTAAGCATAATGGTTCAAGTAAAGTGTTCATTTGGGTCCAGTTTTAAGGGCAGGACTACATACACAGCACTGTGCAGAGGAAATCACATCTCAGCACATCTCTGTTTCTGTTAAATGAAGATGTTTGCTTCACGACGCACATGCACATTTAATCACTTGCATGTGGCAGCACCAAATGTATTTGCACTGTGAAAATGTATTGATTGCTATTTTTTAGAATGAATGCCCTGCACCTGGAAGTAGAGGTTGCAGGATCAGCTACAGAACAGCAACTACGAACATTTTTAGCTTATACAGGATTAATGCTCTAATAGTAAGACATTACTGTTGATTTGAGTGAGTTTTACAGCAATCATTGCAGTAACATGTTTCCTCTGCAGTATCATTCTTTTGTAATTCCACGAGAAGACTGTTGACTTCTCACAATTATTTAAAGTGAGCATGTACCAAAAAACATTGTTGTATATCTTTAAACATTAAATATGAATGTTTAAACTGATATACTTGTGTGCATGCGTGAGATAAACAAAACAGGGAACATCTAATTAAAAAACTGCTCCACAGCGCTACTAGAGGTAATAATAAATAAATAAATAAATAAAAATACCACAAAAAAACACCATAGGGTACCTTTAAGACAGAGATCACTCATTATCGGACCGTGGTCTGGGTTCTGGACCTAAAGCCAATTTATTATTCAGAATTACTACCTCCGGACGAGGCATTTCTATTTAAACCCGCACAGCTTTTCTACTATTTACTGTACTGGTTTAGTGGCACAGGAAACTCATAGACCAATGGCATGTATTCCAATCGTCTCATGTGATGCTGCTCAGCCAATCAATCTGTGCATTCCGATAAGCATTGCGAGTTGAGTTTGCAAGTGTGATACACACAGGGAGAGAGGAGACAACAGAGAAAAGAGATTTCACGTGGCTTTCAATCAAGAATATACAGATTCTTACATGTACATTCTTCCCACGGGCAGTTAAAAACCAGAATATCTCATATGATCCGAGACTGTCATGATTAAATGTAAAGCCCCACTATGAGACAAAGCACAAATCTTTTAAGCAAATATACCCACTGAAATCCGAATTGAGGGAACAGAAAATAAAGTCTTAGCTGGCAGGACAAGTTAAAGCTCACGTTTTTCACTAAACAAGAGAAAGAAGGGAAGTGGTATATGTAAGAGGGAATGAAAGAAAAGAGGAGATTATACAGCTGTTCAAGATGCTGTTAAGATGTGTTTGAGTATTTATTTTGAAATAGGTTTACACTTCAAGCCACACTTTTTATTAGATTAGAACACTTTATTTTAAGATGCACATTTAACAAAAATTCTGATGTATTTTTTAAATGCAGCCTTTAGTTTACTTAAATTTATTTATTTATTTATTATTAGAATAGGTATTATTTATTATTTGAGCAGTTTGATGTGAAAACTGACTGTTGAAATATATTTTGATTTGACTGTTATTAGTTATTGACTACAAATATTTTGGTACAACTATACGTTACTGAATGATTTGCTTCGGGAAATTTTCTCTACCCCTGCTTTAAGGGCTGTCCAGGCTGTCAGAGACTCCGATTGGTACTCTAAGTCTCTGTGTGTTGCACTTTGCTTGACCTTATGAGGCAATAATTCGCATAATGAATTGAAATTTACTTTAGTTATTGCTGTGGCTAATTTGCCCTTATGACTTTCATTAGGGCACTTAACTCTTCATTGTAATACATTAACATTTTTCCATTTACTGCAATGATGATGTCTTTTTGTGACCTTGCTAGCAACAAGGACAAGGTTCTAGGCTGACACGTCTATCTATCTGTCTACCTATCTATCTATACATCCACCCACCCACCTGTTTATACTCTGCAGGTGCTCAGTGAGTTGCTGACAACACGCTCTCATTCGGGGAGATAACTTGGAGCCGAGCGGAGGGTGTGGAATATGCATACTAAAAAAGAGAAGAGAAACATTTGTGCTGACTTCACTGTGTGCAGTGCTGCAGTTCCTCCTATGACAGGGCTGCTCCTCTGGGTGATGTGCAGCTGCAGCATTTTTAAAGTGGCTAGGACTGGCATTGCAGTTCATGCAGGGGTCACACTGAGGCACCCAGCCCTCTGGCAATGAACTGGGCAATGACTGTTAGGTCGGAGGTGATGTCGCTGTGTAGAAACGCAGCATGTGTCAGATCTACCTCGTTGCTTGCCTCCCTGCCGTGATTGACGGAGGGGGGGCAGAGTTGAAAAATGCGTTAATATAAATACTGAGGAACACTTTGTGTGATTGACAGGCAGGCTAATTCAGAGCGGCAGGTGGAGTAACATCGGTTCAAGTGGAGGTAAACATTTCCGCTTTGCTCCACAAGAGGAAGTGAAAATCCAGAATGAAATCAATTGCCGTTGATTACGAGTGCATCTGTGGCAGAACCAAACCAGTTAATTTTGTTGTGTCTGTGTGTGTGTAAGAGCCCCATGTGTGTTATGTGGCTCCGGGGCCTCAAAATGTAATTGTGTCAAGGTGAATAACCTCAGTAGGTGTGAAAATAATCTAAACAAAAACATAACAAATGGCTCACAGTGTTTTGCCCGGGAGCACATCATTTCTTCTACCCCGTTGCCAAGCAACAATGAAGTCTTGATTTTATGTACAAGGCTTTTGATGCCAAAAACGATAAGTGACTAGAAGCTAAAAGCAACAGTGGGTAGACGAAACTCAAACGCCACGCAAAACAAAGTGACGTGCTGCCGATAGGTCGCCATGATTCTACTGCACAGCAAAACTTTCTCCTTAATTGTCTTTAATTGATTTTGCCTGTGATGTAGTTTTGTTTCTATAGCTTCATCAGACAAACCTGCCGCAAAAGTAACAGAAAACCAGACATCTGTCCCCCAGATACATTAATATAGGCTTTAAAATACAACTTGACTTTTCCATTTGTGTTTGCAGTGAGTTAGGTCTAAGAATATCTGCTTGAATTAGCATGTAAAGTAGCAAGAGAGTGCAAGTGGGAGAGGAAGAGAGAGAGAATGAGAGAGAGGGAGAGAGAGACAGAGAAAGAGAGAGAGCAGAGGAGGATAGAGGGAGGCTGAGACACCAGCACAAAAGGGGAACAGGGAGAAAGCAGAAGTGATTTCAGCGTCCTGGCAAGTTGCACATTCTAATCGAAGGGGAAGAGAAAGTAGGCGAGTGTGAGAGATTGGCCGGGTAGCGGAGGATTCATACCACTGGGGGATTAGGTGAAGCAGTGTGACACAGAGCAGGACCTCACAGTTGGAGTCTCTCCATGGACTGAACGACTCAGAGTGACTCTCACCGGCCACAGTGGGGAGCCGGGCCCTCCTGCAACTTCCCTTCTCGTCCACCTCAATCTGAATCGTTAGCAAGGAGCTGCTCTGGACAGTCACACAGCCGCTAGCTGAGAGACACATCTTCACTCACAGATACAATAATATTGCACACTGAAGCAATGGGGACAGTGAGTGAGCTTTGCGTGTCCAGCCTTCAGACGTTCTTGTGTCCAGCTGTGAAGCCAACACAAGAAGCTCCAGGTAAAGTAAAGTCGAATCTGCGGGCCTTATCATGCGTAGCCTACTGTGTTGCTGTGGGGCTTTTTTGTTGTTGGTTGTGTTGTTGGCATGTGTTGTGGCATGATTTCAGTGCTGTACCAGTGAACTCATTTTCATGGCCATTAGTTTTAAATTACTTTCTCATGAGTTTTAAAAGCGTGTAAGATGACCTGTTGATTGACAGTGTGTGTGTGTGTGTGACCACTGGCACAAACACACGGCTCCACCAGAGATGGTAGCAGTTGGAAAGAAGTAGAGGGAGCTTCTTGTGGCTAAGGAGGCCGCTCTAATTTAGCACAACTTAAACCTCTACGCGTGCATACACACACACACACACACACACACATACACATACACACCGAGAGCGAGCAAGCTAATGTTATTACTTACTGAGCTGATCTAATCTCCAGCAGGTCTTGCACACGTCCACTGCCAAACTAATTTGAACTGGCTCATGATGACTTCACATTCCTGTTTGCACACATATAGCAACGCTGAAACCTCAGGTGGAAACACAGCCACACAGAGTGACATACTCATCTTTGTCTAAAGGCAAATATTTCTGCTCCCGCTCTGCTTTGCCGTGCATGAAAATGTCTCTTCTTGTCCTCATTACAAGTCGCGGTGTCCTTCGATAACTGCCCGGGCAGTGTTGTGTTTACTGGACCTGGATAAACAACACTCTGTGCTTCCCAGTTTAATTACAGATGGAGGAGCAGGCAGAAGTGGAGCTGGCTAAGAAGTTGGCCTCTTTAGGAGTTTTTTTTTTTAAAATACTCATCACCATCTGTCACTTTGTTCCCAGATTTGTCCCTTCACACTGTAGGAATAACAAGATCTGAATTGTGATGGAGCTCGTGTTTGTGTAGTCTGTTGCAACCACAGTATGTTACAGTGCAGGACGGTGTGCAGGTTGGGGACCGTTTAAAACACTGTTGACATGACTAAAGCGGCTCAGCTGGGTTGTGGTGAATCAGCTGACTGAGGAAGCGGTGCTGTCTCAGTGATTTCAAAACACCTGAATCAGCACCACGGACCTGTGTGAAAAGGGGGCACCAGTGTGGGATATTTAAGGGGGAAGTCATTTGGATTGTTCTCGTATCAAGAATGTGGTGACAGCAGAGTTTCACAGTTTGTCAAGCAAACAAAAATGACTTAATGAAATATTAGGTAGAAGTAAAAGAAAAGGTTCTCGTTATATGAATGTGTGATTTGAATATTTAGAGTCCAGTCCAATTTATGTGCTGAAAGCAGCATATTGCCAAAGGCTTAATTTCAGCTGACACCCACCTGCAAGTGTCAGTTTTTTGCTTAATCTGTAATAAAAACTTTAAGCAGCCATGATTTTCGGGCACCTTGTGGTGGGAAGAGATTGGGGCGGTTCTGTATGTTGGTGTTTCTGTTTTTAATTGTGAATCATGCGAGTGACTCATGTGTGACTCATCTAATGGTTGTCCAGCAAGTTCCCTTGTATCAGCAGCACTATTAAATCACCCCTCAAATATAGCCAAATGCTGTTTGACACGAGCTATTGAAAAAGTGAGTGCACACACTAGTGAGAACGTGGCTCCTTCGGTGGCTGACCTCATGTAATGACGTCTCATCCCCAAAGTCTTCAGGCATCACCCTCCTCTGTTACTCTCCCTTCGCAGATAAACGAATTAAGCACATTTGCAGAGTTATGTCATTGGTCTTTCTGACTGCAAACATTACTGTGAGTGTAACATTCACAGTCACTGTGAGTGTGACTGCACATGTCCAGTTAATCTTCACAGGACACAGCCTGGGAGGGATAGCGGGAAATGTATGTGATAGTGATTTAACTGATTAATATGAACACGGTTACGAGGGACATCTGCGCAGGTGTACCCGGGGCTTTATCTTTGTTTTTTTTTCTGACATGGGAATTGCTTGTGTGGGCTCCAGGGGCAGCTGAGGGCAAAGTGATCTCTCTGGGAGCACAAACAAGCTAGTCAGCAAGTGTTCGAGAACATTTGCCAAATCCGCTTGCTGTAAAGAGGGTGTGGTGCAGTAGTGACAGTGTGATATGATGCCAACATGATTACAGTAGTGGCTCCCAAGTTTTGTGGCATGTAACCCTTTAACGCTAATGTTCTGTTTGGGGTCTGGGAGATCCTAGGCCACTTTGGCAGCTCAAAAAACTGACTTAATATTTTTTATCTGATTGATACTTAATTAATTGTCCTAATTTTTGTGAACATTTTTCATAAACATGATTTTCAAGTGGTACCTTGTTTCAGAAGTCTATAAAGAATAACACAGTACCTCTGTTTGGGTTTTCAGCTATAAAATACGATTATATAGAAGGGATTTCCATACGCTCTTTATCTGTGATTTATGCTGAAAACTTTTTATGCAGAAATACTTAAGTTGTACTTTCTGTTCCTGGAGTTTCATAGCAGTTTGTTCTCAAGAACTAACAGACAGTTTGACCTCTCTATGTTCTATCTGGCCCCAAACATAAGTACCATCTCTATGTATCATTATTTACTGTACATTTCTTTGTCTGTGAATGAATTTCTGGCAAACAAAGAATACCATAATAAAAGAATAATATATATATATTTGACCATGTGAAGCATACATACATACATACATATATTATAGTGTTTGTCTTCTGCCCTCACTTGCTATGCAGTGAGACTCAACACGCTTTCAGTAAAGGTTGAAGTCAACAGATAACCTTTGAGGTTTTTACTGGAAGCAATTGTGAAACTGTGACAACAGTATTGGACAACAACGGTTGTCATTGCAAAGCAGAAAACGATGAAATTCCACAAACAAGAGTCATGCTGTGTCTCAATGCGCGCACTTCCATACTTAGATTTTCTGTTTTGAGGGCATAAGTGTGTTCACACTGTGTTGTAAAAATGAATTAACACAGTAAAAAGGAAACCGGAGTAACACAATTATAGAAAAACTGTGAAATCCGTTAAATAAAGTATAGCTAGTTGAAAGCTCACAGGAGTAAAGAAGTAAACATAAGAAGAGTAAAATACATAACAGTTATCCAAACATTAATTCAACTGTTACTGTTACTTTAGCAACATTAGCATCAGACAGCTAGTATAGTGGCTAGCTAGTTTAGCAGTTAGCTGATCATAAAAAAACAAAAACAAATTTCTACTAAATCACAAATTAACAGTCACGAAACACCGGTAGTACAGAGTACCTGCAGATGATGCTCAAACAAGGGCATTTGAGAAGTAGATAAAAGACCCTTCTCTAAATTAGCCTGGTCACAAATCTGACAACAGATTGTTCAACTGACACCAACTGCTGATGGGAGAAAGTAAGTAAGTAAACTTTATTTATATAGCACCCTTCACAGACAAGAGGGGTCACAAAGTGCTTCACAGTAAAAAATATAATAAAATAAAACAAATAACAACAACACTTAAAATACAAAACCTATATGGCTAGTTAAAAGCTTGTCTGAAAAGATGTGTCTTAAGGTGTTTTCTAAAAGTTTACACAGAATCCAAGGCTCTCAAGGCTAAAGGGAGAGAGTTCCAGAGCCTTGGAGCCACCACACAGAAAGCACGAGTACCTCTTGTTTTATAATGTGTTTTGGGGACAGTTAAAAGGTCTTGGCCAGAAGACCCCAGAGAGCGACCAGAAATGTGCGCATGCAACAGATCCTGGATGAAAGAGGGAGCTTGACCATGCAAGGCTCTGTAAGGCTCTCCTGTTGGTTTTAGACAAAAGCCTTGCAGGTGCATTCTGTACAACTTGCAGTTGGTCCATGGAGGATTTGTTTAGACAAGTGTACAGTACTTTGCAATAATTCAGACGAGAAGAAATAAAAGCATGAACAAGCATCTCCATCTCTTCTTTAGAAACCATAGATCTAATCTTAGCAATGTTCCTGATATTGCAAAAACAGGAACGAACCACAGATTTAACATGACTGTTAATACACATAGATTTGTCAAAAATGACCTCCAAATTTCTCACAACATTACCATCAGAGGATGATAGAGCCCCAATGGCCTGCCTGATCTTAGGGGTAATTTTGTCTGGGGTAAAAATCACCACCTCAGTTTTTTCTGTATTTAGTTGCAAAAGGTTGTCTGCCATCCATTTGTTAATGGAGGCTAAGCAATTGTGCAACACGGACAGTTTGTCTAGCCTATGAGGACTAAAAGATAAATATAATTGGATGTCATCAGCCTAACAATGATAAGATATTTCTTCAAAGCTACCAATAATCTTTCCAAGAGGAAGCATATACAGACTGAACAGCAGGGGGCCGAGCACAGAACCTTGGGGCACACCACAGGACAAAGGAGCAGAGTCTGACATATATGTTCCTATGGACACAGAGAAACTCCTGTCAGAAAGATAGGAGGAAAATCAGTTCAGAGCTGATCCAGTAATGCCCACAGTTGTTTTCAGTCTATCAATCAGAGTGCAGTGATCAACAGTATCAAATGCTGCACTGAGATCTAATAGGACCAGCACAGAACATTTACCCCCATCAGCAGCCATCAAAATATCATTTGAGACCCTAAGGAGGGCAGTCTCAGTTGAATGTTTTTACGAAAACCAGACTGATATCAAAGATATTATGGGAATCCAAAACATTATTTAGCTGGTTCGCAACAACCTTTTCTAGAATTTTCGAAAGAAAAGGCAATTTAGAAATAGGCCTATAGTTTCTAAATTAAGCTGCATCAAGATTGTTCTTTTTCAAGATAGGCTGAACAACCGCATGCTTAAAACAGCTGGGGACCTGGCCCAGCTGAAGAGATAAGTTTAAAATTGAAACCAAACATGGGACAAGTAGATGTATGGATTTTAAAAGCAAAGATGTGGGTAAAATATCATCAGGGCTTTGGGAAGGTTTCATCATGCCCACTAACTTAATGATGTCATTCAGGGTAATGGGGCGGAAGGAGTCCAGTATTGAAAGTCTGTGATGTTTAACTATATGGGGGTTTTCTGATGGAATAATGCCTGCCCTGACAGCTCTAACCTTGTCCACAAAGTGAGACAAAAAGTGGTTGCAGTCAACATTTGAAAACACAGGGACAATACATGCAGCAGGAGAAACTATTGTTGTTAATGGTCTCAAACAGAGCTTTTTTTTCAAGGCAGATATCAGGTTAGTAAAGTAAGAGGATCTAGCATCTTTGATCATTTCGTTTAAGTCTATTAAGAGTTCTTTAAGATGCAGGTGGTGGACTTGGAGCTGAGTCGCTTTCCATAAACGCTCAGTTCTCCGCCAGAGACGCCTCAAGCTGCGAATGGCGTCATTCGTCCACAGGGATGTGTTAACAGAGGGAATTTCTCTAGTGTTAAGAGGCGCTACTTTGTCCAACAGCAGGGTGCAGTGATCATTAAACGCCTGTGCACAGGCGTCCGCGTCATTCAAAATAAGAACCGAGCTTGCATCAAATGCGGCTGAAAATTTCTCAACAGTAAGTTGGTTAATCAAACATGAGCAGGATGCTCATTTAGCAGGCAGAGGATCCTCATCACAAACAAGATCAAATAAGATGCATTTGTGATCACTAACAAATACATCTTCGATGCAAACATTATTCATGTTTAAACCCTGAGAAAGAACAAGATCGAGCGTATGTCCCTTGCTGTGTGTAGGACCAGAGACATGCTGAGAGAAGTTAAAAGATTCAGTAATATTTACAAATTCAGAAGCATGTTTGCAAGTATTATCATCCACATGAATATTAAAATCGCCAACAATGATCACTCTGTCCAGCTTAATAATGGATGATAAAAAGTCAGAAAAATCGGTACGAAAAGAGGCCGCTGGTCCAGGTGGCCGGTAGACTAAAATACAAAAAAATGTACTTGAACGACCAAGCTTAGTCATCTGTAGTTCAAAAGAAGAGTACGTGCCAGCGCTCATTGACTGGCAGATAAAATGTTTTTTAAAAACCACAGCAAGACCTCTACCACGGCCTGTGAGAAAGCATGAAATGTGTCTTTATTTGGTGTAATAACGATGTTTCATGGCCATTCCATGTGGGACCCCAAACAATGACAAGTACCAGTAATTGATTTCCCCTCCTCAGATTGTACTAGAAGTAATTTCAGAGGCTGGAAGGGGCAAAACTGTCCAATATTTCAAAATCAAAACTCAAATTGAGAAAAATCTGTGTTTTTTTCTTTTTCACATCTTGGCATCCCTCAAATTTCCCTTGCAACCTCCTGGATTAGAGCATGCAAACATCTAACCATGTAAAAAAAAAAACGTAATGCATAGAATCCTCTGCACGCTCAGTATAAGGCCCTAATTGATCAGTAAGCTCCTGTGCACAGTTCCATGAAAGACCACAATGTTAATATCTATCTAAGAGAAATATACTTACTTTAATAACATACTTTGCTTCCTCAACAGAGTTAGGCGAGACAGAACCCTATTCCACTGGTAATACACAGTTTGACGTGTGTTGGATGCTGAATGAGACAGACTCTGCCAGTGAGCTGCTTTAAAGAGGAGTGTGTGGGAAACCAAACAGAGGCAGATGAAGTCCACACAGCTCTGTAAGCCAAATAAGATATTTTTAGTGGCATGGGAGGATTTGTTTTTCTCTAGGTTCTTGGTTTTTATCTTGATAAAATGTCATGAAACGGACGGGAACTGGAAAATTGTGTTTTCGGCTATCTCTGACATTTATAACACACTGTTGAGTCCCATTGTTGCTCTTGTAAATGTGTGGACATGCTGGCCTCCAACCCATCAAGCTTTCATGCCTGCAGACACAATCCCTCGATGAACAGCAGGGTTTTTATGTTGTCATTGCATTGACTTGTGCATAATTCAGTACAGCTAAACAAATGGTTTTTCAGTCTGCAGCGTATCAGGGTGGTGATAGTGATATTTGGGTACATGTCAAACGCATAAATGTATGCTGTGCAGAAAGATGCGAGTCTAGCATCACGACGAGGGACTTTCAGACAGGCAGGCTTTCAGCTGCCCTTCATCAGGAGCTCTCTGCATTTCACACCCTTTTTTCTAAACCTGATTTGTGATGTCATAGCTTCTGACAACAGTATTTCTGTATGTATATAAGTGTAGGTGAGTTCTGTGGGCTGCTATGGAAAAGGTTAGAAAGTAAAGGAAACTGTCTCACTGTTCGGGACACGTGGGGAGCGTGTTATATAATAAAACAGCTTTATGTTGCAGTTGCAATGTGATCATCGCTCTCACAACCACATAAGGAAAGTGACACTAGAGCTAGACATATTCGTGCATCTATTATATCACTCCAGACTCATGCCGGTAATCAGTCTCTCAGGAGTACGCTCCCCCCTGCTAGGAAAATTATATGATGGACTGTTCAAAGGTCTCATTACCTCTGACTGCACCTGTTAAAGGGAAGTTTTCAAAACCAGCCTGTTCAGTGAGTCATGCGTGGAGCAACAAAACTCCAGCCGCAGCTTATACCATGGGATGTCTGCCATGCATGTCGTAATCGTCTTGCATTTTTGCATACCCGGTATTTCAAGAACGTGTGCAGAAACTAACCTCGTATTTCTCTATAGGCCTGGGAATGCCGAAAGTCAGACATGCAGATACAAAAACAGGCCTGCCATCATGTGAAATGAGGCAATACCATGACACTATACTTAACCACTGAAGGTTAAGAAATATGAGGCATTTTGTGTAGGTAATTATGTGATCCTAACTGACCCATTTGTGTTTTAGTGCTGTGTGTGTCCAGATATCATTTATGGCTCTCTATTAAAGTAAGTTTCCCTTCATTTCCTTTTCTCTTTTTCTGTAGGTAGAACTGTAATTACAGCAGATTATCAACAGGGGTCACTCTAGGCATCTCTACTCACTGGATGGAAAAAGCTTATTTTCTCACATTGGACAATATTATATCAAATTCAGGCTTTAACGTGTAGATTTACTGCTGTAAACTTCAGGAACTGTCACTGCATTTTTATGGCCGTATGGATAATAACCTAAGAGCCTTGTGGTTTCTAGAATGACCCTGATGTGAGGTTACAGTTGTAGCCGTGATTGTGGAGAGTTGACCGCTACATTTCCCCAGGCACACAGCTGGAACTAGTCACAAGCCCCTCCAGGCAAGCCTGCCATTATAGGGTAATTCCACTGATTTTACACATCACTTTCGTTGTATTATAATGTCTTCCCTGCTTTTGGATGGTGTTTTCTAAAGTTTGAGAAAATAACCCTGATGATGGGTTTGCCTCATATCCCAGTAAACACTGCATCTAATATGTTTTTTCATTTAAAGCCAGAGTCTCATAAACTGATCAGTTGTGTAAGTTTTCTGTAAATTCATCACCTGCATGGCGAGCTAATACAAACCCTCTCGTGCTGATTTGCTGTCAGAAGGCCTGATTAGATGGTCAGCCAGTAGACAGAGGACGAGGCCTGTTGTTTCGATGGGACGCACTTTTCAAATGTGAGAACCAGGATCTCTCCCTGGATTACCTCTCTCGCAACAACACTGTAATCCAAGTGTTTAGATAAAGGAAAAATTAATCACCTGTCAGTATTATCCTATCCAATCTTGTAACCTTTGATCCTAGATATATTTATACTGTTATATTGTTCCTGTTATTTTCATGCAGCTGACTCCTCCCGCCCTGGACACAAACTCTCTCCTCTGGCAGGAGGCTGCGGTCCATCAGGACCAAAACCTCTCACCACAAAAACAGTTTCTTCCCGTCTGCAACTAGCCTCATTAACAAGGCCCGGTTCCCCTACTGACACTCCACCCTTACAAATGATACAAATGTCTCTGCACATGTAAATATTGTTTCATCTCGTGTCGGGCACAGACCTGGCATGTCGCACATATTTGTTGTTGATTGTTGATCTTTGTTGTTGTATATTTTTATGTTGTCAGTTTATATATTTATTTGTACACAGTATTCTCTTCCGTTGCATTACTTCTGCACAGCACAGACCCAGAATAATGCTCATGTATATATCTGTAATGTTGTTCTTCCATTCCATATATATTATATTTCTACATTTATTTATGTTGTATGTCTACGTGTAGCACCTTATCACCACAGCAAATTCCTTGAATGTGTAAAACACTACTTGGCAATAAAGCTCCTTCTGATTCTGATTCTGTTTCTGATACGGAGGCAGCCTGAAATGGAAAAACATGACCTTGACCCTCATGAATCCAAAACAATGGAGATGTGTGAATAAAGCAGAATAAACCTTTGTCCTTTTGAGGAATTTCACCAAACGCATTGATAATCAGCTGTATCTTTTTACATGCAAGAACAAACCCCTCTTTACATTTCATAATCTAGTGTTACGCTGATTTGACGTTTGCACAAACACTCCATTGACCTCACATTAATTCGAGGATCAGTTCTACGTGTTGTTGTGTAGATCAGGAAGTTGCAGACAACAAAGTGTTGACATCAACTGATGATCTTTTTATTTAAAGGTCAAACGGCTGTCTGGTTTCTCTTGTTCTGGGTTCTTTAGCACTGATTTACAGCAGCGCTTGGGGGAATAGATGAACTCGTAACAATGAATTGAAACTTTGTGTGAACGGGGTTCACGTAACACAGGCTACATTGTTAGTTATTGAGTTTGGGCAGCACAACTGAGGCATTCATGGGCCACAGCTTGAAGATGAGACCCTCAAATGAAGTGGCCATGCAGACTATCGGGCCTTTCAAGGGTGTGTTTGTCATGATTATTTTACTCTCTGAGCCAATGTAGTCTTCCGAAAAGGGCTGAATCTTAGTATTGGTTCTTGGTCCCTGTGTTGGTGGTTATACAATTAAAATGCAGCCAGACATCCAGCCTTTTGCATGTATTTTCTCCTAGTGCATCAGATTGGAGAGGTGAAAAGATAAACAGAGAGGAGGTGTTTTCTCCTTGCCTCTTTCATTGGCTGTTGAGTGCAGCATTCCTTTGGGCCCTCCTGTGCTTATCAACAGGCAGGGACAGGCTCTGCCCTTTCCTATCTGACAGCAGTGCAGTCGAGCAGGTGCTTTAAAAACACCGGGCTGATTTATTCACTTTTAACAAGGGGTTGGAGAGCTGGGCAACTCTCCGTCCGCAGCTAAAAATGTCTACCTACTATAATAAAAGATAGACCTCCATCAGATGCACCTTTGATCACAGGCAGCATAAAATATGAATATAGTGTGTGGTGATTGGCTAGGATGAGCTATGAAAGTGATAAATTTAAAAAAAGGTGAGACTTTTATTTCTGAGCAGACGCTGGTATCTGGAAAGTTGCACCAGACATTAAATATGTTGCTCAATCTCACCAGGATTTGGTACGTGGTTGTAGTCTTGTTGGAGTGATCTGACACTTTTAGATGTTTAATAATGACCGTGTAATGACAAATAACTCTTTCGCTGAATCACTGAAACATTCTTCATGATAAACAGAGTTGCAGTATATCCATTATGGCTTTTTAGGAGGATAGCTTTCACACGTTCTATATGTCATTTCAAGTAAAAAGAAATAGAAAGTAAATGTGATAAAGCAAAGTGAAGAATAGGCTAATAGTTTCTGTACTGAAATCAGACTGATATGCTGTGATTTACGTTTGAATATTCAACAGGTGTTTAAGAGCGTTTATAAGTGGCCAGCCTATGTAGGATTATGGCGTCTGCCATAGACAGGTGTTGTTGCTATTTTCCACATGTGCTTCCGAGGTAAAAGTTGCACGTCTGCTCTCTGCGGATGTGGTGAATCAGTCAAGCGCAACCAGAAGCGCAAGATCAGCAGCAGTGAACTGCTGTATCTGTGCATGTCAGTCACCCACTCCCTGCCCCCACTCGGCCCTGTCCCAACAACAGTTGAGCGTGTGAGTGAGTGTGTGTGTGTGTGTGTGTGAGAGAGAGAGAGAGAGAGAGAGAGAGAGAGAGAGAGAGAGAGAGAGAGAGAGAGAGAGAGAGAGAGAGCCCAAGGCAACAGGGTGGAAACGCAGACGCGTCATCCGGGCCATTTGCTGCACCTTGAGCAAAGTCAGTTGTCAATTAACAGAGATAGGAGACCGTGACCGGATATGTACCAGCCCTTCCTTAAAAATAAGAGTCTAAAACTCCCCAGACACAAAAAGAAGAATATATATATATTTTCTATAATCTTAGTGGAAATACAGGGTCACTTAAGTTATTAATTAATCAATCATTTAGCTGAAGCTTTTATCCAAAGCAACTTACCATTGCTATACAGAGGTCGCATGCTTCTGGAGCAACTAGGGTTTAAGTGCTGAGGGACACAGTGGTGGGAATCGAACCGAGGTCTCTCACACCAACCGCCGACCAAAGTGTCTAATCCACTGCAGCATCGCCACCCAATGCTTGATACAATGACATTATTCAATTCAATGCTACATTTATAATCTTCCGGGGTTTTTTCTGCTTTCAGGGAGTGTCACCATGGGACACATAGGTCCTTTTTTTTCCTTTTTTTTAAATCACTTAATGTTAAAATCTAACATCTATTTTCTGGAGGTGCAAGTACAACTTGAGTATTTGTGCTTCCTAAAATATCTTGACGCAAATTAATAATAGCCATCTAACTTGTAGCCTCTGTCATAAATGTGCAAAAGAAAAATATGAGGCAATATTCACTAGTAATTCAAATTAATATGATTAGAGCACCCATTTTTTTTTAGAAGAAATCCGTGTCTTTGTGTCTGGTAAACCTTTACGACGCATTCATTCCATGAGGGTTTTATTATGAAAATCTTGGCCGGAAGTGTAGTCATTTCCTTCTGCGTGTGTTGACGGAGGCTGGCGCGCAGGATAGATTGGTGGTTAAAGTCCTCCCTCCCTTCAAACCACTCCCTTGAGCTGTCGACACAGACCCACACTATTACCAAAGAAGCTATTCACAAGTGTGTTTGTTAATTCGTTAGAGAAAGTAAAAAAAAGAAGAAAAAGTTCAATACATTTGTCAATACTAGTATCTGTGCGAAGTTTTGACGCTCGGAAACCACTTGAAACTTTTTGAACTCGGACCTGCCAGGCACAGACAGCATGGTGTTAAAATCGGAAGACGGCGTAGGTGAGTGAAAATGCATTCCCCCCCCCGTCTAAATATGGTTTAAATGTCTCCACAGGAATGTGTTTAGTTGAAAACATGTATATGAGAAGTTTACTTGGCGTCTAAAACTCTGCTGTGTTTATGGGTGCATTTTTAAAGGTAAATCTCAGTAACCCAAATGTGTGTATCGTCTGGCCTTGTTTACAGTGTCTAAGTTGGTCTGCCATTTGTACCATCCCTGTTGTAACTTATTGCTCTTCTATGTGCATTATTTTATTATTTAAAAAAAGACTTAACTTATCATACATTCCCTAAAAACACTTGAAAAGAATTACAATGTAAAATACAATATAGGTAATTGAAAAGGAATTTAAAAAATCACTACTAAAAGATCCCATAGGTTTTTCAAGTTTGTATTAGGCTTATTAACTGTTATTTTTCTATTTACTAATTGTTATTAATGCATTCCCACAGTTTAATATGTGTCAGTCTGCTCAAAGAAAACACATACTATGCAAGTACCACTTAACAATTGGCCCTTGATGCAGAACGCAGTTTCACAGCCTTTGCATTAGAGATAACATCCTCAGTCTCATTTTTCAGTGAATGCTGAGCTATCGGCAGCAACAGGTGTGAGAACAGACATTTACTCAGTATTAGCATGTGAGCAACACACTGTTATTCATGTTCCATTTTGATATTCTGTATTATTGTTATCTTAGTTAAAATCACTATAATATCCCCATAGAAGACCATTCTAACAGTTGAATATATACTTTTAAACTGTATAAAAGGATGGTTGAAATTCTTTCACATACGATTATTTTTAATTATTACTGCAGAGTGTATGACTATTTTGAAATAAATGAGGTTGCAGCGGTTCAAGTCAGACAGCAAGCCTTTGTTGCCCACAATGAAGCTTTCATCTCTGTGGTTTGGTGAGCCTGGCAGCATTAATTAACACCCTGGACTTGAGTCACTATTAATCGTGTTAAAAGAACAGTGAACGTCTGACTGATCCTGTTATATGCTGCTGCTCTTTTGTTCTGCTGATGGAGAGGGAGAGCTTACACAGTCTTTTACCTTGGTGGCCCCGGCTGAGCCTGGCTGGCACACAGCTGCATTGTTTTTTTTTTACGGGGATGAGAGAGGGGAGCAGTCGATTCTCTTCGAGTCCATTTGTCTCTGCCACTTAGAGGTGGGTGGTCTGGGAAGTTTAAAGTAGTTGTCTGTAA
The DNA here is from genome assembly GCF_014851395.1 of Micropterus salmoides. NCBI lineage: Eukaryota > Metazoa > Chordata > Actinopteri > Centrarchiformes > Centrarchidae > Micropterus > Micropterus salmoides. The sequence continues at coordinate 20,243,472 of NW_024040041.1, forward strand.
TGGTTCCCTAATGAGTGGCGCTGAGAGCTCTAATGGGCCCTCCAGAACAATGTGCCCTGCCTGGCACTTATGCCCAGTGGTTTGATAATCGTCATACTCTCTCCCATAATCACATTTTAGCCTTCTTTCAGCAGCATTTGCAGCCCTTCTTTCCACTCAGGCCAGTGTACATTATACTACTATAATGCAATTGGACAAATGTGTATATACTATACAGTGCGGTGGGGGTGTTGTTGTGTTTGGTAGCTCAGCACCACTCAGCAGGCTGCGTTGCTGGCAGTATCACCAAAGAGGCAGAAAAAGAATGGTGGCGGAAAACTTAACATTTGTGAACGTGTAATCAGAAAAGTTAGGTTTTAGTGGATAAAATATCTAAAAAGTAGTATGTTTCTCACACTATGGAGTATTACATCGAACAAAGTCAGATTTCAGCTGTATCTAAGTCTAATCTTTAGTCAAAACAATTAGCCTAATCCATTAGTCTGTTGACAGACCATCTCTCACAGTGCTGCCTGTCAGGATAACTGACAAACTCTAAAATCTGTGGTTCTCAAAGTGGGGACCTCGAGGGGGTCCCCATGATTTATTTTCACTGTAATTCCATCCATAATTAACACAGTGACAGAAAGTCTTGAGTTTTTTGGCCACTTTCTGTAATAAAACATCTAAAATCCTATCAGATGGGCGATCCTGGGACAAAATATTATCAAATGGGGATCCGTGGTCTAGTTTGTGTCAGTTTATGGGGGCCTTGACGTGAATAAAAACTTTGAGAACCACTGCTCTAAATGGTAGTACAGTTACTGTTAACACAGTTGACAGTTATGTCTGATTTGCATGGGAGCTATATTTGCTCTCAAAGTGTTGTCATCACGCAGGCCTGTTAGAAGCCATATCCTCTGTGCTCCACGAAAACATCAACCACTCCTAAACTTTAAAGTGTGTGAGGCGATGCTGCCAGCAAGAGTTTGCGAGGCACTCCACGCCTATAGGCTTCATTTTGGTAATAATTAACTTCTCTGTCTCTCAGTCAGGAACATGGTGTGTCACACACACAGCTTCTCTTTCTCCCAGAATCAAAATTGGACCAGACTTTTGAAATTCTACTTCTGCCTTTTTCTCTCTGTATTTCACAGTTTAGCCTGCAGTTCATTTGTCTCTCGTCTCTCCCAGCACTGATTTGAGTGACTCTCTAGTTTGTTCGCAGCAGGTACAGACACGCCTGGAGTCATTTTCTTCATACAGGACAAAACTATGTGATCAGTCCTGTTGATAAGGTGAAGATATTCAAAATGGCTCCATGGTGAAAGCACTAAAAAGTCAAACTCATTGCACTTTTCATACAGAGCAGGTCTAGACTAGATAAAGAGATTTCGATTAATTAAGAGACCCAACAGTTCCCACCACTTGGCGACACAGGAAAGGAAAGACTTCACAGCAATGCACAGCATTGAGAAAGATCTGGCATCTTAGAAACTTTATCGAAGAGGTAAACATTGCATGCTGAGTTGTATAGCTGCTTTGTTGGAGCCGTCTGACTATTCAGATCACAGTTGAACATGCATGCCATCATGTTGTGATAGAGTTGAAGTAGCAAGAATGGCTATTTTATTGTCTTTCCCACAGGATGGGTGGGTTTAGCCACAGCTCTCACTCCTCCCATGAACTGTGAGAATGGCTCACAAACAGGAAACTTAGAGTTTAACAATGTGCTTGACAGAAAGTGACATCCCACAGTATGTGCGTGGGCTAAAATTTCCACACTGCTTTGCTGCAGAAAAAGAAACCCAGCCCAAAAAAATAAAGACTGTAAGAGAAAAAAAACAGCTTTCCCATCGTGTGTGTGTGTGAGTGTTACTGGCGAGAGAGGATGTTGATAGTAGAACAGCCCCGATAAGAATCAAGGCCAACAGCATCAGAGGACAAAGGCATGCATTGTGGGTAGAAATAGCACATCCGCTTTTGAGGGAAAACATGGAGAAGCCTCCACACTGGCCAATCAAAACAGTTCATGTTGATAAATGCCAATAAAAAAAATAATGGAGATTATTTAAGAAAGCTGATCTGCTGTGTTCGTCATTACGGGCCGTATGTGTGCGTCTGCGTGCAGCTGCAGGATGTTTACGCTGTGGAGTCGTCCGTATGTTTGCTTTGCACCGGAGCTGTGTGTACGGTGGCAGGGCTAGCTATACGTTCTCCAGATCCAGTTCCCATCCAGTCACATCCCCTGCTTCCCAGCATTCCTTAACAGCAGTGTTAACACAGTTAGCAGGCTGACTGGGAGTGTTAATGTTCTCTCGGGGGAGCAACAGGGTCATTTCTTCATACAGCCAACCCGACTCATGTAAAAGCGACAAGGCCAGGATTTTAACAATTAGTTTTTTTTTTTTTTTGTGGAACAGACAAGACTCAAAGGTATAGGATAGTTTTAACCCAACTCACAAGATAAATGTACAGGGACAATATTATTAAAGCGATAACAAATAAATATGTGATAACAAATAAATCTGTAAATTGTTCGTATTTTTACATTTTTCATTAATTATTGCTTTTTCATTTAAAAAAAATGGTTACTTTTCTTCTTAAGGCCTCTAAAAATTCTTCAAATGGAACAACCTGAGAAGGAGATATTCCTCTTTTGGTTGTGCTGCTCCCAACTCGCATCCATACTGAGGCTGTAACCTGACCTAATGAGTATACATGGCTTCTTTTTATAGGGGTCACAAGCCAAAAACATTGGGAACCACTGGTGTAGAGAATATGAGCCCAAACATATTTATTTATTTGTATTGTCTTCCCAATGTATCTCCTTGTACTTCCCTCTTGCGATTTCCTATATTTCCCAGTAAAACTTTGAAACGACAGTACGGTAATAACAGTAAAACATGCAGATCTTCATCAATAACATGACTAAGTGAACGTGTTTTTCCTTTCTAATTGCATTACTCTCTTTTGAGAAGTGTCTGTGGCCCAACACAGGTTTTTTGTGAGGTTAATCTTTTTTGAGATCTTAGAGTTGGGGTATATTTCCGATTATCTTATCGAATGCAGGATATATATCATCACACACATCTCCTAGCTGTAATCCCACTAACAAATGGATCCCATATTGACATTAGTCAGAGGAAGCTCTGTCATTGTGAGACTGCAGACTCCACCTGGCACAGCAGAGGGCTCCAGGTTGACTCATAAAGACGCACAGACATGAGGCAAGCGCCGCTCACATTTGCTCTGAGCTGTACACTTAGGCTGCGAAAAATATGACCAAGAGGAATGCTGGGAATCTTACACAATCTTTTGGCATGTATCATTAGCAATAGGATAATGCCCATGCACTATTCTTAATAACAAAACAGAAAAAATACACAGTTGTCTTCAACATAGACTGCATTGTTTAAACTGGAGTTTGGAGGTGATAATGACAGCATGACTGTTCAGGGGAGAGAAGACCTGGCTTAAACCGCTGACACAGCTCATCCTCGATCTTATGACTCCCTGTCTCTTTAGGAGGTGACAGGATGTTTCCAAAGAAGAATGCTTCAGTATACTGCTCACCATCAAGTTCAGTACTATTTGCCTTTTTCTTGTCATCTCTGGAGTCAGTGAAATAATTTTATAATATTAACTACACGTAAAACATGATCCTTTTTTAAATTTACATATATTTTTCATACATAAGGCTGCCTTTATGTTTTCTTTTTTTGTGCTTCTGGCTCTGAGTTGTATGATACAGCATCTTAACCTCTAAAACATTGTTTGTGGATGTTTCTTTAAGCGCGTGTGTGTGTGTATCAGTGCTGTTCAGTGTTTGTTAATCATTATAATGCTCATCTGCATGTCACACATCAATATTTACTTGAGTACCAAGTCAATTTAGTCCAAATGAGTCAGATTTTCCCCTAAGTAATTCTTGATCACATTATCAAAAAATGACAATTCCTTTTATCGCAACTCAACATGTTTAATTAGAGCTGGCCAATAAAACAATAATGATCATTATGGTAATATAATTTTCCTCAATAACAATATAACAAATGTTCAATAAATGTCCATTAAATGTTAGTTTTTAATCACGAACGAATCAGCCCTTACTCACCATTTTTCTATTAAGATGTTTTTTTGTTGAATATTGGCTTAAAAAAAGATTTTACTTAATTTTACTCATGCGTATTTGTTGAAATAAGATTTAGTCATAGTTGTTTTGAATGGTCTTCCTCAGATTTGTTAAGTGATCCACTGTTTGGCAAGTGTTTGTCATGTTCTGACCTTAAAGAATAGTTTAAAACCACAAGTAACCATCTGGTTTCTTCAACAAAATCTGCCTTTAAACTTGAAAGAAATAATGATTTGACATTTAGCGTGAAAATTATTGATATTGAATGATATGTTTTTTTATCATAAGAACAATTTTAATTTTAAAGTGTGTGTGTGAGGAGGCAGAGAAAGGAGTGACCACTGGGTGGAGCATCCACGTTAATGGTAGTGACAGCGAGAGAGAGAGAGAGAGAGAGAGGGAGTAGAGAGAAAGGGAGGGAGAGGAGACGGTGAGTAAGGCTCCTTCCCTAAATGGACTGTATCAGTGTGCATGCTGGGAGCTGATAGTCGTGCTGTACAGCAGAGGAAACCCGGCAGAGGCTCTCTCTGTCTCTCTCTCCCCCCCCCCCCCCCCCCCCCCCCCAGCTGTAGGAGCAGGCTCCTTCTGTCATGTGGACATCTGGTTTGCCTGCATTAAGCCACAGGAGCTGACAGAAAAAGGGACTGCCGGGTCTTTTTATTTTTTTATATTTCAAGGAGGAGATATAAGGTGGAGTAGAAACAAGAAGAGGAGGATTTCTCACAGGTTAGCGCTCAAATTTGCTGAAACTCATGTGTTTATTTGTTGGACTGATCTTTTTCCGCAAGTGGTCTTTGGTACTTGCTTTCATGTGAGACTGCGGTCATTCATTAACTCTGTGTACACCTGATGCCACACTTTGACAGTATTGAAGATTCAATCAGTGAAGCTGGACATGATGCAAGTCAGAAACAGCAAGGATGGGAATCATATGAAGTACTAGTGGTTTGACTTGTTGTCCCCTGTCCTGTCATTCTCCAGCCTGGTTTGTTGTGTTGTGGTTAAGGCTGGTGAACAGAGCTCCACTGAGGGACACTTGATGATTAACTATTGGTGCAGCAGGTCAAAGACTGGGGCCTGTCTGAATGCAGTCTTTATGACCATGACTATAGAAGTGATGCTGAGATTTTCACATTATTATGCAACTCATTGGAACAAAAGACGGTTTCAGAAGGTGGGATGACCAGCAAATAAGCGTAGAGCCTGGACACACAAGTAAAGCCAGGGATGCTTACGTCCCCGTGCCTGGGCCTTGTTGAAGAATGTCCTGAGAGGCCGTTTGCGGACACAAAGGGAGAGCTGTGATCGTCCCACCACTCTTCCCACTGTCTCTGTGTTCTCCTGCCATTCGCCGTCCCACGCCTCCCAGGCCGAAACACAGGGCTCCTTCTCCTGCTATCTCAACTCTCAGACCTCTCTCACCTCCTCCTACCGTCAGGCCAGGTCAGGATGGATGCTTTGTGGCTTTTTGATCTGTAATTGGTGGTCCGTTGGTCTAGTTTGGGTTCTGTTTTTGTGTGTGGCATCTATGGATCTGAGGGTCAGATGTGAACAAGGCCGGTGCCCATATTGAAGACTGCCATTCCTTTGCAGCCCCTGCTCCGCTTTGTTACAGCTTCTGAACCAGACTGTGTGTGTGTGGGGGGGGTTCAAATATATATGAGGGAGAGTCCCCTCGGGATTTTCTGTAGAAATGAGTCAGTCTCAGATCAGCAGATGAGACGTTCACATTTTAAATCTCCTTTTGTTGTTCAAGCAGCAAAACCGCAGGAAAGATCAGAAAGCTTCTAGCCATTTAACAGTGTACTTCTGTGTGTGTTTTCGCCCATCCCAGCTCACATAATCGATTGTTTGTGTGCTTTGCGCTGAATGCATTAAACCTCATCATGAAGTACACTGCTTCTTGTTACAACTGGCGCTCCTATTGGTTTAGACTAGGGGTCGATTGATTGGAGCCTAACAGGGACCTTGGGGGCGGTGGGTGCATTTTGACAAGTTTAAAGGGTAACTCTCCATGTGACTGTAAGGACAAAGGCTGGGGAGGGGAGGAGGACTCGGGTAAACTGATGATCTTGGTTGTATTTTGTAGATAAGATTGGCTAGAAACAGAAACAGAAGTAGGTGCAAAGAAGAGATGGGAGTAGATTAGGGGAGAGATGGTCGATCAAGCCTAACGCCAAGCGTGTGAGGACTAAATGGATACTCTTTCTTCTGCGAAGGAGGACAAAGAAGCTGTAGATACAGAACAGATGAAGGGCCTCGTTCAGGGAGCGATTTCCGCCACCAGTGTCATTCATCTGCTGCGATCAGTGTGTACTTCATCAAAATGTAATCATGTACAGGCATACAGACACGTGGCTGCAGAAATGGATGTGTGTCTCATTGCATATTCCCTCAGTCAGCAGATCATAGGCAGTAAATATATTACTATATATATATATTCATGTTTCCATCTGCTGTTGAAGATTTCATGTAAAACCTTCATAGAACTTCTACCAGATCAGGATGCAGTAGATGTAGAGAGAATAGACACTGAACTGTGTGTGTTTCTAAGTTCACCTATGTGTGCGTCTTGTGACTCCAGTGTCCAGTAGCTGTGTCACTAGGGGCAGCCTAGGTGTGGAGCTTATTTAGTTTTTTAGTTCTTGTGCGCTGAGAGGAGCTCCCTAAATTGGGTCACATCTGCAGGGAGTGGGGGGCTGAGAGATCCCACAAGCCCTCTGAATTCTAATTTCCTTATTTTCCAAGGAGAGTTCCTCAGTGATCTGTGTGGAAATGAAACGTCTGCCTCTTTCTGCCAGGATGGCAATCAGGATGTGTATTAGTGGGCTCCGCCGCTGTGGGAGAGGGAGTTATAATTGGTATGTCCCTTGATGTCACCTCCCCGGTGCTCGCTGCTGACCCAGCCCTCTCTAAAAACTGCTTTGCCCATCTAGAAACTCGGCAAACACTCTTAGAAGCAAAATACAAAGTCATAACACGGTCAAAATGTTGATGTTAAATGGGGCTCAAATGAAGCTGTGTGGTGAGTTTATAAGTGTTAAAAGCAAAAGATTTTCACAAAGAAGAGTTTGTATGAAGTTGTTTAAGGGGGTCGGGATGCACCAGTTCAGGAGTAGGCACCATGATTGACTTGAAACACTCAGTTTTCTTATCATATATATATATTATAGCATTTGAAACCTAGAATTACTCATTTGAAAGAATAGTTTTATTTATTTACTTTTTTTTTTTTTTGTTGAAATGCTTATCATGTACCACTATAATTGCCCAGCCTTGTTTCCAGATACTGATGGATAATAAGCTCCCTATTTGAAACTGAATAGACTTAAGTGACCGAACGTTGACATTTTTGCAGTGATTTAATGGATACAGTCTGGACAGTTCCAGTCAGATGGTGTTAGTGTTGATAGTTGAAACAAAAAGCAAGTTGCTAAGCACTGTCAGTGCCAGGCACAGCAGGGGTAGCGCTGTATCGGCCCTGGGCGTCTGCGTGTGGGTGCATGTGAGTGCATGTGACAGTACCCTGGTCGGTGTGCACGACTGCACGCCACCATGTGCATGTGCTTCCCCTGAATGGCCAGTTTTCCAGGCAGCGTGAGTCCCTGAAGGAGTGAAGATGTGGGCGGCCTGTGTTTCTCTTTCAGCCTGCTGAAATCACTACATACAGGCTTGCCCCAGTCAGATTGCTGTAGGGGCCCTCTGCTTACCAGAGGCTCCTGAAGTCAGATATAAACGCGGTGTGATGAGAAGGGTGCGTGTTGTAAATATGGAGGGAAAACACCACATTTCCTCTCATTCCTATCATTTAGCCTTTAAACTTTTTAATCCTATCACTGCATCAGCACAAGGTGGATATTATGAAGGTATCAGTAAATGGGTCTTATTAAGATAATTAGATTTCACTTGTGCCGTAACACGTCTGTGTTCTGCCTTCCTCATTTCCTGTCTGTTTCTGATGACAGTCTGTTTTCATTGGCCTTACTAATGCAGAGTTTTGCTGAACGACAGCCAAGCAGCGCTCCCAGGCAGAAGGGAAACAACCATCTTTCAGCATTTACTTAAGTGGATGGGTTCCCCCCTCATCTGCAGTGTTCTGGGAAATGACACCCACTTCGTACCCACCTCTGGCACAGTCGTGGGTGGGGCCTTTCCCTTCCCTGATGTGGTTTGATTATTTTGGGTGGAGTCGGGAAGGGAGTTATGCGTGTACCTGATTGGCTCCTTGAATAAGTACGATCATGTGGGTGACATCAGGGTGGCTATAAATAGAAATCCGGAGACCTGGGTGTCATCATGTGTCTGCCTTTCTGATAAGCTAAAATACTGCTTTTCTACAAGCTCCATGTTTGTGCGGATGAAGGAGGCAAGTGAATGGACAGGTTTTATCCTCAAATGATTGCGTTCCTCTGTTCAGTTTCTTTCTATCTTCTCCTCTATGTCAAATTATAGTCCTCTCCTGTAGCTCTTCACTTGGTGGCCCTCTTCCAAAGCCAGGCATGCTGTGGTTATGTCGGGTCCCTCTGTCCTGTTTTGTGTGGCGTGGCTCCTTTCACCGTCTGCCAGCCGCCCAACCTGACATCATATTTCCAGAAAGCGGACTGGGCTTCCTGCTTTAAGCTCGGCCTCCCTGTCACTCTTGTTTGTGCTGTTGAACACACGGCCCGCTTTTGGCTTTTAATCAGTGTGACATTAACTGGGGTCATTAAATGCAAGAAGACGTACTCATTCTCAGACCTGTCAGCACTTTGTTTTGTGAGTGTGTGTGTGTAGTTGTGACTTTTTGCGCATCTCTGTCAGAACATTCACGTCTTCCCCGATATGAGCTCCTCTCGAGGGAATGGTCTGACCAAAAACAAAAGCTTGTGCAACTGTTTATAATTTTATATTGTTGGCAGCTCCCCCTCTAAGTGAGAGCAATTGTTACCATTGTTTCCATGGATACTCTTAACATATGGGATGGATGCGATACTGTAGGCTGTGAGGTATGATGTGTGAAAGGTCAACCTCGAGTGGACTGCCGAGCTCCCCCAGCCATCTAAAAACAAGATGGGAAGACAACATAACTTTGTTTTGGAGCTCCTTAGCAACCTGCTATAGCGCTCTTGTTTTGGACTTCATTGTCTATTATCCCTTTTGTTAAATATTAGCAGACATTCCAGTGAATCTCATGGGTATTTGCCACAGGATGCTTAAGTTAGCATACCTTCTGTGTCTCTCCATTACGCAGCACATATTTTCTCATTTATTTAGGATTTTACATTTGGATTCATTCTAAATGAGCTGATCTTATATTTAGCTTCGTATTTGTAACTGTGCATGTTTGTGCGCGTGCAAAGTCCATTTCTGGATGGCTGGCCTCGTTGCTTTATTGATTGCTGTGCCAGATTTTGCTTAGCTTTTGTAACCTTCATTCCACTGACCTTTTTACTGCAGGTACATTGTGTCCACAGTTTAGCCACTCACATTTAGTCATACATTTTACCCCTGAAGTTTTACTGGGATTGTGTAGGACCAGTATTAAAGCTGAGAGTAAGGGGCTTTTTACATATAAATGAACGTCTGTTACATTCAAGCCCTTGCCAGACAAGTTCACACAATGCTGATTAAGCCCATCACCACCAGTTTAATCTCTCTGTATACCACAGTTTTTAAATCTGGTGTCCATGCTGGCGAACCGGTAGCGATGTGTTTTATGCAGACCAGCAATGACTGGTTTGCCAGAGCCAAAGGGGCAGCAAACGTAGCGACCGCAGCAACTCAGCCCAACTCAGGCAGAGCCTGTACGTCATAAGCACGTGTTGAGGGTGTTATGTAATTACGCTCAATGTTAGAAGGACATAAGTTCCACACTGCAGGTTTTTATCTAGGAGAGAAAAGAAAAAGTGGGGGAATTTATTTCAGAGAGTCCTCTGAAGGCGAGAGTTGGCAAATGAGTAATTAAAGACCTTGTGTTCTCTGCTACTCTATAACCCTTACCTTGTTAACCGTTTGTAGAGATATACACTGAGTCGGCCTCAACCCCTTTAACCTTTTGAACCCTGCTGCTGAGGTAATGAGGGGAGGAGGAGAGGTCACAGGAGGGGGCTTGAGCTTGGTCACTAGGGGAAACAGAAACCGCTGTGACTGACTTATGCCAGTGATACTCATGCTGAATATCTCTAGTCTTGTGACATTGCAAGATTGTCTCAGTACAAATGTCTACCAACAAACACAAATTATATTTATTTTTGTTATTTTGCAGCAGAGCGCCATTATTAACCTATCCTTGGTATAACATTGTCTTTGAATGTCTGCAGTCACTAAATAAGATCATCGTTGTTGCACATGGGTTGTGCTTGGACTGATGTTATGATTAGAGTGCTGCTGAATACTAGCGGTGTCCCTTTTATGCTTGGAGTGCAGGTAGGGGTTGCACACACACAGACACGTTGTCTGTCAATCAGCACAGATGAAGCTAATTATAACAGCCTAAAGTGAGTGACAGGAGGACTGGCAGGCAGCGCTTTGAGACCTGTCACATTTGTGCTACTCTGGCACTGATGCTCAGTGCTGGTTCGCTGACCTGAGCGCTTTCATTTAATCGGAAAGATCACACACACAAGTTAAGTCCTCTTCAAAGTGCACCTGGCGGCTATAGACTTGGTGTATTGGTGGTGTAGATCTGAGAGGGTTTGGTTGCCGTCTGATCCGTCCCCCTCTCCTCTCCTCTCTGACCACATATTGGTTGATGCTGAGAAACCTCTTTCATGACTGTCATTGTGTGCTCTCTGTGGGACACTCCACACCCCTTGCCGTGGGCATTCAATCACCTTCTGATATCAAAGGAGTATAATGTTATTTCTGTGCACAGACACCCTTAGGGACACGCCTCAGGGGATAGACATGCATAGAAAAGGATAAAGGTGCATTATATTTTGCGCACCTCGGTCCTAACCCTTCCATCCTCTCCCCCCCCCCCAGTGCCGGACGACCTTACCCCAGAGGAGAAGCAGGAGTTGGAGAATATCCGCCGGCGCAAGCAGGAGCTGCTGGAGGACATTCAGGTAATACTGGTATAGGAAATGGTGGAACCATGCACAAATCTTAAAACACACGGACAGTGGATAGGTACAAAGAAATAAGCATGTACTTAATGTCATGTATGCAGTAAATGTTGAAGCTTATTTACTTTCATTTTAAGTGAGTGTTGAAATTTGCTCATCTTTTGTAGAAAAGTAAGACAATACAAGTTCTCAATACAAAAACTGTCACTGAAGAAAATAAACGACTTGATTTTTAATTGGCAGCAAGTATTTTACCGAACTGCAACACATATTAGGGTGCTATAACTTTGTCTGTAAAAGCTTATTTATTTAATGTTAATTATGATGCTTGGATCCAGTTAATCAGTCTATCACAGCTGAGCTAATCTTAATGAATTCCACCCACTGAAATGACCGGGCATGAGATGTAGAAGCTCAAGAGTGAGTCTTAATTTTTGTGACTTACAAGGTCCAGACTTTTGGCTCACTTCTACCGCCTTCAGCTTCAACTGCAACTCCTCTGCTTTCTGATTAAACATTTACCTTCTATCCAGAACACATGTCTCTTTTCCAAGGAGTCCATCACAACATTTGACCCCTAGTGGAATGTGAGGTATTTCCTACCAAGGGCTCACTTCCTTAGCTTATCATTTCTGTTCTATTGTTTAGCCATTCATGCTCTGTAGCTGTACAGTGGTAACAAAGAACTCAATTTATGGATACAAGTTATCTCTTTTGGATGTTTTTATTTAAATGTGGTTTTGAATACAAGTATAAAAATAAGACAAGCAAATGATGCATAATATAGACAAAATCAGATAAGGCTCTTATGAAGAATGTGCTCATGTATCCAGTTGCATATCCCTCATGATTTCCAAAGAGATCCAGGATTCAAATCAGATATACGGAATTTCCATAAAGTTTGATTCCTGTCCATGACCATGACATTTTTTTTACATCGGATTATCAAAGCTGCCTGCACTCAGTAACCAGCTCCGTTAGCAAATGACACATAGGGGTGGCAGACTGTCATGACCTGGCAGGGAATTGGCTTCCAGATGTCCCAGTGGGCGACCCAACTTCCGCTGGCTCTGACAAACACTGAAGGTGTGATCAGACACCCTCTTTATGAGCCTGCCCCTGCCCCTTTCCCTGGCCACCACGGCCTCTCCTCCCCACTTTCTCTTTGGTCTGCACACTGACTCTTCTCCTCCTCCTTGAACACCCTCCTCTGCTGGACTTGCATGTCAAGGCCCCCTCTACCACAACCGTTCGCTTTCCTGTATGAGCACAGCCTTTGTTTGCAGAAGCAAGAATCTGAGGAATGTGTTGCGTAGGTCTTGAAAGCACAGATGTTCCCTTTGTGGCCTATAGTGAGTTGTGGTATTATATGAGAAATGATGCACTAACACTGCAGCTGGATATGAAAGGGGTGCCTCGATGATTCTAATCTTTACTTGAAGTGTTGAAGCTTCTCATGATCAGTAGTACACTCTCTGTATACAGAACGTCTCTTATGTTACAGTCGATTATAAAGTCTATTATTCCCCACCTTCATCAAGCTAATATCACCCTTTCCATCCTCTTCTGCCATGCCCTCACTGCGCCAGTCTGGCACCAGCGGCCCTGGCTTTATCGACTCGATTTGCCTCTAAAGCCATTAATCACTAAAAGGCTAAAAGGCAAAATATAATCCACTTTTACGCTTTCTTACTCTATTTAGATTGAGGTTATCCCTGAATGTTCCCTGCCTAATCACATTCAGAATGAGAGGATTGTTCAGGAGGGCACACACACGCAAACACGTTACGATCAGTTTTTAGTTTAAGGGAAGCGAGGAGAGCTGGAGGTGCAGCTGTGCGGGAAGCTTCAGCTCATCAGTAGCCTAAGAAGTGACTCTGCTCTCTTTGTTTAGCTGACGATGTGAGTATTTATTATATGTGATAAAAGGCCACCTGGTTTACAGACAAGCAGTTCAGAGATGAGAACCTCTCACTCAACCTTTGTTTACAGAGCCCTTTTGTGTTTTAATACAAATACTTTGCATGTTGTTTGTGTTGGTCACACCCTTCCGCGCCTCTATGTGTCTGGGAAATTAGTAGACAGACTATGATTTCAGACTAACATTTCTGTCTTTTCTGCAGCGGTTGAAGGATGAGATAGCAGAAGTGACAAGCGAGATCGAGAACCTGGGTTCCACGGAGGAGAGGTAAAAAAAAAGAAAAAAAAAGAAAAAGGAATCCAACCCTTCACCCCTACACACACATTTCCCTCTGTTTTGTCTAAATTGGTTTGCTGTTTGCCTTCTATTAACTTAGCAAATGAAGCTGTCAATTATTAATGTTTGATGGCCATCCCTACACACCAAATACACTCCCCAAATTGGCTATGCTTTTACGGCAGTTTAAATGTTTCATCAGGCACACCCCCATGATGGGAGGGCTCATTGAATAATGCAGTGGGTGTACGGGTAGAGGCAGACAATGGCTGGTCCCAGGGGAGGGAGTGCTTGGGTTTGGTCTACTCAAGTGGAAAAGGATCCCATCAGCTCCCGAATAATGCTAAAGCACTCTCTCCTGGATCTGACACCCATTAAGGGTTACAGCACCTTTTTATAATCAGAGTTCTCTATGATCCATTTACTGAATAAAGTACACGGTAGTCTGGGCCGTCACCCTGGTGGAGCATCTTTTCAGTTCAGTTGAGTGTTGGACTTTGGCAGACAAAAGCCAAAGGAATGTTGGTGCGAGTGAGTCAGTGGGAAGAAGTAGTGACCTCTAACTGGCTGGGGATGGAGATGTAACCATGGTGATTGCGGACACTTGGAGTGCAATTTGACCCCCGAATAACTCAAGGCCTGAGAAATGAGACGTTCCCATATGCATGATGTTAACGCTTTATCAACACTTTCTCATCACATTTGAGGGGGAGGAAAGGCCGTCAAACTAATGGAAAATGTTAATAGGAAAGATATTTTCAGGAAATTAAGTCAATACATTTATTCTAATGGTCTGAGCCTTTTCAAATAAGTATGATGATTGATAATCTTGTCTATTTGTTGGATTTGCATGCCAGTTGAATTGGGAGTCATACGTGAAAGGCAATAATATATATAAATGCAAGCACAATAGAGAAATTCTTTAGTTTATCAAGTAAAAATCCCCTGTTCAAGCTTCACAAACATAAATATGTTTTCCAGTTTCTTCTGTGATACTAAATTTTATATATTTGGGTTTTGGTCTGTCGGACTAAACAAGCAATTTGAACGCATTATCTTTTGTTAGGGAAAGTGTGATTGGCATTTTGACCATTTTCTGACATTTTATAGATCAATTGCTTAAGAAATTTATTGACAGTGTAAATATTTGTATAATATTTGGTATTTTTATATACGACGGATATATGGTAATATACAACACTATGCTCACATCAAGAGCAGCTAACAACAACCCACATTCTGATGTTCCAGGAAGAATATGCAGAGGAATAAACAGGTGGCCATGGGCCGAAAGAAATTCAACATGGACCCCAAAAAGGTAGGTGGAAAGTAACTTCTGTGATCTGTCCCACACGTTCTCATAAGCAGGATGTAACCTTGGGCCCTCTCTCTTTCTTAGGGAATCCAGTTCCTGATTGAGAATGACTTGCTGAAGAATACCAGCGATGACATTGCTCAATTCCTCTACAAGGGCGAGGGCCTCAACAAAACAGCCATTGGAGATTACCTCGGAGAGAGGTCAGGATGAAGATTGCCTTATTGTTTTTTCTTCTATCTAACCATTTCCGTTTCTTACTCTCCATCATCATTCACATGCACCCATCCATGTGGTTGATAAAAGCATCAAAAAGCGAGTGCATATTTTCCGTATTGCTGTGTTTCCTTTTGGTCAGGGGCACACCCATCCTTTCCCAAACAGAGGTTTATAGGTTCCACATTTAGATCACGCTCTCAAGACGATGTCCGTTACTCAATAGCCTCCATCTGTCTTTGATTATCTTACTCATTCATAAGTAATGTGATGAAGAGGCTCACAACTCGGGAATGCACGCGTTCGAAGGAAATTAAAGATTTCACTTGAGAGCCGAGACCATTCTTGTTAGTGAACACATAAGACAGGAAATAGTAATGGGCCTGATGTACAGTTTGCACTGCTTGGGGACTATAGGGCAGGTAGTGTTACAGTCAGGGTGTGGTCTGTGAGGTCAAACCAGGGAGAGGAGCTCAGGCTGTTGATGGATGCTCTTAGTTAGATTGTTATCAAGCTCAAGCTGTTATCAAGTGTGTTTGATTCTGTAAGGAGGTGCCCGAGCAGCAAGGGACGCATGATACACGATTGGTCACTCGTCCACTGGGAACAGTAGGTACTGGATATGACTCTGTCGACGAGAACTCTTTAGACCCTTCCCATGATCCCACAGGGCAGATCATTTACTCTGAAGGGCATGAAGGTCAGGGATGATGTCATGACCGAGATTAGATGATATATGAACGGAAAGGGGGAGTGTTTTCCCTTTCTATTAGGTTTGATAGGAGTGTGCAGCATATCACTGATCTCTTAAGCCCATGTGAGCCAGATTACACCCTGAGTTAAGTCCTCAGACACGTGCCTGATGGGGTCTACTTTTTGAATGAGGCAGTGACTTGATGAAGAACTTTGAGCCAACCACAACAATACAAGCGTGGTTTAGTCTTAGCCTTCCTGAACATCCATGAAATCCCTCCTTACAATATACCTTTATTGTTTTGCTTATCTGTAATGATCTTTTTTACAGCTGTAACGATTAGGCCATTACTCTAATAGTAACGGAAAATGAATTGGCAACCATTTTGATTAATGATTGACAGCAACACCACATATTTAGATTAGTCTATTTATAGGTCTTGGGGAGTATTATTGCCATTTTACTGTACATTTTTCAAGTCTTTTCAAAGACAATATATTTTACAGATTGATTAATGGCAGAGTTGCCGCTCTAATTTTTGTATATTTATTTTATATTGGTTATGCAGGATAGCACTTAAAAAATGAATTTTTCATGTTTTGTCTCCTGTAGAGATGATTTCAATATCCAAGTCCTCCATGCCTTTGTGGAGCTTCATGAGTTCACAGACCTCAACCTGGTTCAGGCCCTAAGGTAAGATGGCGTCTCCCCTGGAACTCAAACGCATCTTCAGGTCTGCTACATACTCACAAAGTCTTTGACTTAGATCCTCATAGCTTTGCCCCCCTTTTTTCTATGTAAATCATGTGTGATACCCATTTTTAAATATGCAGCTGTCAGTTTCAGTCTTGTGCCTTTTTTCACAGTGGAAGTGATTCTTTTGCTGACTTCTGAACTGTGTCACCTAACAGACAGTTCCTGTGGAGTTTTCGGCTACCGGGAGAAGCTCAGAAGATCGACCGCATGATGGAGGCCTTTGCTCAGCGCTACTGCCAATGCAACCCTGGAGTTTTCCAGTCCACAGGTAGCGCTGTCATGCCATACAGCCCGGCATTGAGTGTTGTAATAAAAAGCCAAAGAGCTGTAAATGTGAGAGCAGTGAAACAAAGAACACAATAACTTCAGTTTATCTTTTGTCTTGATAAAAGGATTGCAAATCTGAACTGCATTTAGGGTCTATTTCAAATGCCTAATCAGAATATTATAGCTAATTTCAACTCTCAATTTCTTAATTTTTAAGGGACTACGCCAGATAAACTTTTGTCTCCCTGAAGCACTTAATTTTAAAACTGCACTGAGATCGAATGGCATATCAATGCAGCTAGTATCTAAATGGCTTTATTTGCCAGACACAAAGTCTACTGAACTGTGTTATGGAAGAGTGTCTGGCGTTTGGTGAAATAATGCCCATAGCAGACAGCCGGCAGCCTCTAACATGGATGCAGATGGATGTGAATAATGCATCGGACTTCGGCCTAACGGGCCCGATAAAGTGCTGCTGCGTCAGCCGTAAGCCGGCCATGTCTTTTAGCAAACACACACACGTACACACATTAGAGAGCACGTCCAGAAGCACACATGCATAGTTAGCTGTCCACGCGCAGCCTTTTGCTCCCGCCCACTGTCCTTGCTAACGACACTTCGCCTATCTGTTCGTCTCTGTTTGACTGTAGGTCCCCTAAGTGCAGTCCTTTCAGCTCAGCTAATTTACATTCATATTTAAATACCACATTGAACACTGGCAGCAGTTTTATGGTAAACAGCAACCTTCTGCTATGTCACAAAGCTCATTCCTTTCTTATTGTGTGTGTGTGTGTGTGTGTGTGTGTGTGTGTGTGTGTGTGTTTGTTATAGACACCTGTTACATCCTGTCATTTGCCATCATCATGCTAAACACAAGCCTCCACAACCCGAATGTAAAGGACAAGCCTACTGTGGAACGATTCATCTCCATGAACAGAGGAATCAACGATGGAGGAGACTTACCCGAAGACTTGCTCAGGGTCAGTATGGCTTTAAAACTCACTCTGCTGCTCCTGTTATTTCTCCAGTGTCCCTGTGCCTTCCTCTAATCTCAAACCTGCTCTTCATTGTAGAATCTGTATGATAGCATCAAGAATGAGCCTTTCAAAATCCCAGAGGACGATGGCAATGACCTCACACACACTTTCTTCAACCCAGACAGAGAGGGCTGGCTGCTAAAACTCGGTGAGTGACGCAGGAAATACATGTAGAAAGTTATTTGGATGCAGAATGAATCGCCAAAAAATTAGTGTGGCTGTGCTGAAAGATTACTTTGTGTTGTGTTTTCATAACAGCATGTATTGGTAGACTATCTCAAAGCTTAAAATCAGCCTGCATAAAGTGATAACCAATGTCTCCCTTGAGGTCGTGTGTGTGTGTGTGTGTGTGTGTGTGTGCGTGTGCGTGTTAAAGTGTATGCAAGCATGTGTGGATAGGTGTGTGTACACACTTGTTCCGAGACATCTGAAGACATCTCTGCCCGCTTTAATGTATTATGAATATGGCCTTGAGATCAGACCACCACATGTGGAGGCCTTTGAATTATTTAATGCAGGGCAGAGCCGTACACTGACATGCAGAAACATGCACATACTTTGTCCCATTGTAGAAACTCCCAGCAGGCCTTAGAATTTTTTATTAATAAGGGGTGTGTCTATCTATCTATCTCAACATTTATAAAGGCCTTTTTGTGAACGTCTCTTTATTTCTTACTTAAACACATGTTCAAACACACACACACACACACACACACCTGTATCATTACAAATGTTTCGCAGGATGTCAGCTGGTTGTTAAACTGTTCAGTCACTTTACAAGCAGAGAAGCACAACCCTGGACCCCTGGTCTCTCCATCCTCTTTGGTTTCCTCTGAGGTCTCTCTCCGTTGTACAGATTCACAGTGAATTTAATAAACGATGAATGTGCGAAGTGAAATTGAATCTTCTAACCACTGTGAATCTTTACAAACAAATACATCAAGTGAGTGAAGAATTGCTTGTTAAGAGTAATTCTCCATTTACTCCAAATTGGCAGATTTGAGTAAAACAATCAGGGTGGAAGGTAAATTACTGGACATAACATAAATGGACTGAGGTGAAGGCGATGTTTAATGTAGTGCTTTACAGTAGCTGTGGCATTGAGTAGAGCTCTCCCTTGTGGACTGATACAATAACTGCAGATACGTGGAATATGTTGACCCTCATTACAAAATACAGTCCGCTAAAATGAAAGCTGTAAAGCAGTGCATAAAAGCCTCCCTGGAACCAGATTAACAGGACTGTGGTGCAATAATTCCTTATCATTTAATTTGATTTTTTTTCTTTTCCTCTTCGTTTGTTTGTTTGTTCCCATGATTTTGGCTGTTATCTTTCCTCAGGAGGTATGTACACCTGCTCTTCCCAAACGCTAGTCCATCTCTCAGCTCTCAGGTGCTTTTGGTGGTCCGCCATGCTTTTGTTCTCTTCCTCATTTTATTTATACGTTCACACGGGGGGTCTTTTTATTTTTTTTTCTTCTTTTGTCTGTAGATTTTATTTATTTTTATTTCTTGTCTCCATTGACTCATTTGAACTTCAGATGTTTGTCTGTTCAGTCTCTCATTGAGCTGGTGGTTTGTCCACGCTCTTTAATCTCTGTGGTTGGTTGCCGGGCCGGTCACCGGGTTCATTTGCCGCCCCGTGGGCTCGGCTCAGGGAGCTGATGCTTTGTGACCACTCTACTGAGCAGTTTGATCCTCTTTTCTCTGTATGCTGTGGTGGTCACTCTCTTTGATCTGTTTTTTTTTTTTTTTTTTTTTTGGAAGCTGCAATATACCTTCTTTCCGTACAGCGAGCACAACAAAGGACTTTTGCTTGACTCTCTAAATTGATCATGAACCCATTTACCCATTGGCCTATTGTGTTTTGCGCTGGTTGCATGGAAAGGGAATACTGCACCTTTTCAACAATGTGGCTCTGCTCTCCTTATCTTATGCTGTAAATGGATCTGAAAGGTAACAGCGTGGCTGCGGCCCGGTGTGGTGCTAGACCGGACCGGACCAAACTGTGGGAGAGAAGCATGGGCAGAGGAGTGTGCTGAAAGGGAATCAGGCATGGTTCAATAGATATGCTTAATATATACTTAAAGTGCACATGGTTAATAGTTTTACTGTGCATATTTGTAATTAATGCATTTTTTTCCTGTTAATTACAAAATAAGAGCCCTTGTGTTGGTGCAATACAAAAAAAGAATCCATTAAGTAAGAAGAGAGCCACTTGCTAAAAGGAATCATAAAACTTTGAACAACTGGATATGATTTACAAGGAAATGTGTTCCCTCCTAACCTCTACTCGCCCAGCCTCCCACAGTCCCGTCTTGCATGGGTGCCGCCCTCCACTCAGCTCCGCTCCGGCCTAGCACCGTCCACACACCTCTGCAAAATCTGCTGGGGCGTCCCTCCTCGTCCCAGACATTCTGGCATGGGAGGAGGTCATCTCTCTTCCTTGTAGTGGCGGGAACTGACATGACCACGAAAACCAGTCGCAGCCTCCAGCCAACCCAATCAACTGTCGGGCCGCCAGCTGTGTGATTCTGCCATCGCGTCTGTGTTTTCTGTTTGTCTGCTTATTTGTCGCAACACGTTGACGAGTCGAGATGCGGCGAGGGGCTCTCCATCGCTGCCTGTCGAGTGACACGTGCCAATGGCGTCTGTAGATTATAACAAGCATAGAAAGAGTTTGACCTATCATGATGTCTGTGATATGATGGGAGATCATATACAGTGCAGTGCTGTTATATGATAATACAAGTGTGTTCTACATGTTTGTTTATAAACAACCTCTAAGTCTCTTTGATTCTGGTACATGGGTTTTACGGTGCAGCTTTTTACTAACATTGGTGGTGGGACAGCCTAGTCTAGATGAGGCTTAGGTCTTCAATGCCCCCCCAACACTAGCTAGACACTGCTCCTATACAACTGAGAGGCTGTTTAACAAAGCCAAAACAGGAAATTCAAGTCTGAGATGCCTGTAGAGAAGCCGAGCATTGCTCTAGGCGCTGAGCTTCCTGCCCTCCTCAGTTTGTTGGCATCCCATCCTCCCAGAGCGAGGCTGCCATCTGCTACTGTGATCAGGTTTCCCCTCACAGGAAGTGTGGGTGAAAGAGGAGGTCAGAGGTCAGCTACAGATCAGTGAGCGCAGAGTTAACCAGAGAGCCCCCACTGGGCATGAAAGAGAACTTAATCCTCATCCCTCCTTACTTTCCAATTTCAACCCTCATTTAGTGACTGGAGCGCTATACCATATATCTGTCTTCTAGTAACTTCATTTGGACGGTAATTCATTAAGTCTAGTGAGTGCAAAGCACATAGATCTATCAGTACTGGCTTTCCAGACTTACTCCTCTGAGACAGCAAGTGAGGAGAGTTTCTAAACGCACCAAGACATTTATTGAGACATGAAGTTTTATCATATAGCATCTTCACATCAGAGTCCTCCAAGTAGCCTTATTATGGCTATTTGGGATTTAATTGTTAAGTAGCCAGTTCCTGGTATTAAAATTGAGGTGTGAAGAATTCTTAAAACAAATACAATGGAAAAGGAACAAGTGGTTATAAAGTCATGAAAAATACCCAGAGAGCTGAAGGCTATGCAGCTGTAGTGATGGTGAGCGCATGGTGCGATGGTGGATCAGGGTGATTAGCGGGATGTTCTGGGTAAAAAGGAGCCGTCATCTGTCTGTCTGCCCATACATCTGTCTGCCTGTCTGCTGCTCGACGCGATGCTTTGGTGCTCGTTTCTCTCACTCTCTCTCTTGCTGAGCCTCTCTGACGCTGGCTGTTTGCTCCACAGGGGGACGAGTTAAAACCTGGAAGAGGAGGTGGTTCATCCTCACAGACAACTGTCTGTACTACTTTGAGTACACAACAGTGAGTACAGCTTAGTGTCCCAGTGGAGACGCCCCACACGGTCTGTTATTGTTCCTTGTGCACCACGCTCATGTTTTGTATTTGTACAGGACAAGGAGCCCAGAGGAATCATCCCACTGGAGAACCTGAGCATCAAGGAGGTGGAGGATAAGAAGCCTGTAAGTGCAGCTCCCTCTACTGGTTTATTATGTGATTACACACAGTAAGTGCAGAGCTGGGATTTGGATTTTACTACAACAAAAAAGATAAATATAGACGCATCATAACTTACTTGATAATTACTTGATTTGGCTTAAATAAATCTACAGACAGTTGCTTGACAGGTAGTTGCATTTGTATTGAAGCCCTCACAACATCATTATATGGCACAGTATACAGAGGTGAACAGCACACCCTCGAGTGATTTATAAATCTAAACAGTGTACACATATGGAATTGTTTAGATTGTTATTTTTAATAACATTTTTTAAGGCATTATACTATAATTTCTAACCTCTGTCCATTTCTGCAGAACTGCTTTGAGCTGTTCATTCCTGACAACAAAGACCAGGTGATCAAAGCGTGCAAGACTGAGGCCGATGGACGCGTCGTGGAGGGCAACCACACCTTCTACCGTATCTCTGCCCCCACTGCTGAGGAAAAAGAGGAATGGATGAACAGCATCAAGTAAATGTTTTTTTTTTTTCATTCACTTCTCAAAGCCTGAGTATAATGCAGTGTATGTTTGTAACTTAAATGTAATGCTCATCTCTGTAGGACTGGAGATTACAAAGTCACTATTTATTTATTTTACTTGGATTTATTATACAAAAGAGAAAAAAGTTTTGAAACCACAGCTCCCATAATTTGTGGGACGTAAACACATCCAAGTGTAATGTTGCCATAGAGTCAGTTAGTTAGCTACAACTTGAGGCATGAAGTGAGATTTCTGATATGATAAGTGGATTTAGTGACTTTTAGTGTAAGTCATACCAAATCTAAAAATGTGTTTCATCGCCGTGTTCAGAGATGACTCTGAGATTGTTGACTCAGAGTTACTGCAGTTCACTTCTCGCAGCATCTTTGCCTCCTCCTTCCTCCTCTTAAGAGTTGAAGAGGTGGTTTTCAGTTTGAAAACCTCTGCTGTAGGTTTTTACTGTTACACCTAAAAATACCTAAAGGATTTCAATTTGAGACAGTTATGTTAAACTGATTTTCATGTTGTCCCCCACACTTCCACAAGTTGTTTCCTGCTGCTGCAGACGCCGATCACTGTAGTGGACTGTAAATGAAGTCCTCTTGTGATCAGCTGCTGAGCATTTAGTAATAAGAAGGAAAAAAATGAGGGTTGGCATTGGAAATAGTATTTTTACAATCTCATTTGACATTTATCACACTCATAAATTCTAAGAATGTTTGAAATAAAAACTGGAAAAATGAGCCCTTACTTAGATGTAAACGCACCATGTCTTTATAGGAACATATGAGTGCAGCAATTTGCACAATTATGCCATTATGCTTCTCTCACTGACATTTCCCTCTACGTCTGTGTGCACAGAGCTGCCATCAGCAGGGACCCCTTTTACGAGATGCTGGCAGCCAGGAAGAAGAAGGTGTCGTCCATGAAGAGGCACTAGAGCTGCTCCGTGCTCCCAATGTTGCACTTGACAGAGCAGGGGGTCTGGGTTATCTGCTCGCCCTGTCTGGGCTGGTGCAGAGGCCACGGTTGAGGTCTGCTTCAGACCTCTCCAGGGGATTTCTGCAGGACACATACTAGGTCTGGCTTTGGGACTCTACAGGCCAGAAAACAGGAAGCATGCTGGGGTTTCTAGATAACAGTCAGGGCCAAAGCCTCCTCTAACCTCCTGTCTGAATGTCTCTTTTTCTCTCAGCTTTGTCTGTGCTCTCTGTCTATGAGGCTGTTAGGGAATCTTGCTGTGTAACTTTGCAAAATCTCCTTCGAATATGCTTTAAAAAAAAACACACACAATTCTCAGATACATTGCACACATAGACAACGTGCATACACTTGTGCAGTCCCCCGTTGCACACATTGTTTAAACTCAGCAGGTCTGACAGAGTGTGGCACCCCAACCAAAATATTCCTCGCTTTCTGAAAGAAAAGACCTTTTCTGATGTGCTTTAACATGTAAGGGTCATACGTGTCTATTTTTACAGTGTTTACTGTTGATATTCCTCTGAAGTCTTTTGCGTTTGTTTGCTTTTGTATATAAAAAAAGGGTGTGGGGAGGGGGGCGGATGTGGGAGGGATTTGCCAAGTGTAAGTGATTTTATAGAAGAAGAAAAAAACAAACAAGAACTGAAAAAAAAACGAAGAGTTGCCACTCAGGAGATTGTTACGATGTTCTGAAACTTTCCATGGCGGCGGCGACAACACGGCAGCCATGTGAGGAATGAAAGCCTCATCTGTGTCCCGGACTGAACTGTTTTTGCAAATGTGAAGCTGTAGTGGGAGACATTGCTGCAGATGAGTCTGCTTGTCTGGACAGGGTCTCAGTCTTGGGTCTGGCTCTCGCTGTTCATTTCCTGAAGGTCCTGGAGAGATGCATCCTGGGGATTAATGTCTTTTTTTTATTTTTCTTTTATTTATTTTTTTAAATGGACGAGCGTTTATCATCCTGAGCTTCTTTTTGAGCTCTTAGATTGTCTGGAAATTACAGGAGGTCCCCCTTTTATCTTTTTATCTTTTTTTTTTTTTTTTTTTTTTTTTTCCTCAATTGTCTCAAACACCAGACCACTTTCTGTCATTGTATTATATAAAAAGCAATTTAAATGTTAGTTACTTTACTGCTGCACAGTGCCTGGCGCTCTAGATAAAATGTGATAAGTAAAGCTGCTGGTTAGCGACATTATTTCAGTTTTCTTCTCCCAGTTGAACAACATTTAATCTTTTTTTCCTGCCTGTCATAAACTTTTTCTTTGTGGAATGTTACCAAATGGATGGTAAAACAAATTACATTTCATTCTCAGCCCAACCTCATTGATCATTGTACAATGCTGTGTGCTTCAGGTTATGTGTAAGACATAATAATATATGACGTTGTTGTAGAGGCAAATAAATATGTGGGCCACTGAAGCGATGCCTGGAAAAAGAATGGGTTGTCCGCTGTCTCAGGATCCACAGTGTGATGTGAAACAATACAAAACTACTTGTTGATGAGGAATGTACTGCGGTGAACCAAAGGATGGAGGGGAAGGATGGCTGATTGGTCACTCTGAGGCAGTGACATGTCATCTTGTCAAATAGCAAAAACTGCGTTGAGGTACAAACAAATGCGGTCTGAGTTGTGCATCAAGCAGTTGTCTTTTCTACTTTTGTCTAAAGTCGTCTCTCTTCTCTCCTCTGTGCCTGCTCGTCATTATCCTTACTCCCTGCCTCTTCTGTTTCCTGGTTCTCTCCTTCTCTCAGCGCACTAAACCTAGAAAAATAAGGAAAAATGCAAAACAATCATAATTCTAGACAGTATTGGTTTATTTATCAAACTTGTACATACTTAAATGTATAGTGGGTAATTTGTCTTTATTTTGTTTCTTATTAGTTGTACCATTTTCTTTTGTTATTCAGTTCAATTATGTTTGATTTGAGGTTTTTATCATTACCATTTAATCAAGCTGAAATAAAGACGGATTTGTGACAAAACTGGCTCTGAATGTCTTTTCACACAACTGCATGTCAACATGAGCTCTTGTTATAGTGTAATCTATCCAGCAGGTGGCAGTATGTGAGAAGGACTGTTGAGGCGTGCTGCTGCAAACAAGGAAATTAAACGTGCATTTTTATGCTGATAAATTACAGCGAAATTGTCATCTTACCAAATCAACCATTAATTAAGTAATGGCGAACGTGCTGCATGTCCATGAATACTGAACTACTTCCATTTGAAGGCTTGAAATTGAATTATTCCCTCTCTGTGTCTATAAGCACACTACTTCCAAAGTTTGCATTACTCCTACCACATTTATCCTCTATGGGGGGAAGAACAACCCAATCTACAGTTACTGTTTAAATCCACACTTTATTTACAGCATCATATCTTTTCACAAGCTTGCTTTTAAAGTATTTATGGCACAAACGTCGGGGCAGCAGGGAAAGGTCGATATTTACAAGTGAGTATGTATCATATTAAATGATGCCTGGAAACGCAATCAATAGAAATGACTTTTTCTCAATGGAACGGGCATGCAGGAAACTGCAGGGCATGTTTGTAGTTATGAGCATGAAGACTAAAATAAAGCTGGAAATACACATCCACAGGCGTTTTCAGATTTCTGTCAATGTCTACTGAGATTGACTCGATATTATAGATTATATTAAATGACTGTGAAAAAGAAAATTGCCTCAAGTGTAAATATTTTTTCTATTGTATTTCTAATGTAAACAAATGGATACAAATGTGCTTTTCAGCATCTTATGTGTGTAACTTGCAAAGACAGAGGAGACAGTCATTCATTTCACTTTTAGTGACAAATCAGCTTCAGTCCCAGTGGAATGTTCACTGTACATGCTAAATTGTACTGACATGTACACTGCAGTTTTAGAGTTGCAGAGTCCCATGGGTAATATTGAGCAGGTAGTAGTAAGTACAGTGGTAAAGTAAAACTGTCTAGGGGTTTTAAAGGCAAATGAATACCTGCATTTATTCATGTTGGGACATGTTTTTCTGAGCTGCAAAAGGCAAGAAAACCAGTGAGGATTGCTATCAAGAACCCTTTGATCTGAGAAAGATTACATTTTTTTTTTTTCAGCTAACCTAAAATATACCCAAATTCAAGGCTAAATGGACTGGGTGTTTGTTTGCATGACATTTTGCTCTGGGCCACAGCCTGCAGTGTTTTGGGTTACAAATTCTGAAATAATTTGTTCCAGATGTGCATTGAAAAGAAATAGCCTAATACAAACAAGACGTTTGCAAAACAACATTCTTGCTTTGCATCTTTGCATTTTGATATTAAATGGAGTTTTGCTGAAAGTACAAAGAATCAAATTTGCACAACTGCAGTCAAACAATATTTTGCACCGCTGCTGTAAAACAGCAGATAATGACGTTTTTGAGAATTACAGAGCAGGGCCAAGGAGGTGACCCTGACTGATGGGAAATGAGAGACACGTTGCCACGACGAAGAAGAAAAAAAAGTTTGAGAATGTGTGGTGGTGGTGGTGAAGCAGCAGCAGCAGCAGCAGCAGCAGCAGGGAAGTCTTTGTTTTTCACAATTTGTGCTGTTCTTCACTTCTCGTATTTGTCACTGCAGCGCGGATAGGTAGGCACATGAAAAGACATAAGCACAAGTTGTTGTACATCTTTTTTTTGTGTGAGATTGAGGTTTGTGTGTGAGAGAAGGGGAACATGATATACTATACAGTGGGGGGGGGGGGTTCTTCAGCCCTGACCCAGAATGAGTTAAGAGGGAACAATAGGTGGAGGGTGTAAGCACTGTACAGAAAGGAGATCCTTTGAACAGACTATACCGAGAGGGTTTTATCAAGGTCAAATATTTTTCTGATAAACACAATATAAAATGGCACAGCTCTGTATAAGAGAACTGACCTCATTGCACTAAAACACACCAGACCACACCTCTCAGTCATGCTGTCATGTCAGGCCTGCTTGGTGAATTCACTTAGGCCTATCTGTGGTTATGCTGATGGAGTGGGGAAAGGCCAGCAGCTCTCACAGGCCAGGCAGCGGGATCCTCCATCTCCTTCAGTAAGTGGAGACATGTGAGGCTCCAATTAGGCCCAGACGGTTTCCCAGAAGCGCTGGAGGCCTCCCCCTGCCTCTCAGCCCTCCGTGGTGGGAGAAGGGTGCACCCCACGGTGTCCGGACCTGACCTCAGCTGGCATGAGAAGAACCCTTTTTTCTCGTACGTGCTCACGCAGCTAAAGAATCTTTCACACAAACGCTGCCGTGCAAACTTAAATACAACGCAGCCTGGTGGACATTTTTCGCGCAAGCCAGTTCACAGCTGCAGAATTTGCACAAACAGGTTTCTCTGTTTCTCGGTTTTGCACACAATTACTGAGTTAATCTACGCAGGGTGGTGCTTTGAAGTCGATATTTCAGGGCTAAAAACTGTCAGTCATGTGAGTAACATTGTTCTTGGACAACAAAAAGACGAGCGTCCCATCAGAACATCAGAACATTATACACAGACGGACTGGGGAAAAGCTTAACTGGTACTTAAATCTTTTGAGACAGGCCGACGTGCAAATACTTCAGGGGCTGTGCTGACAGATGTATTGTTGCTTTACTGGAAGAAGAAAAATCACTTCAGGAATCTCCTGCTCTGCTGAGGGACACTGCATTTATCCTCGGGGCAGGATTTCTGAGAAAGGGAGTTAAAAAATAACAGCCACAGCACCCTTCCCCCAATCCACTATCTCTCTGGCTCTCCTGCCTGCCGCACACTCATATAACCACGCATGCACTGTATTCATAGTAGGCTACATCGCAGCATCTTAGTGATGAGAGGTTATAACAGTGATAGTAAAAAGCAGTAACGATCTGGCTTGTGTCCAGTGCGGGGAAACACTGTCAGGATGTAGAATATGCTGTGATATATTATTTCAGTTCAACATATTTTCCCACAAACATGCAGTTGTTTGAAAATTTCCGGCATATAAAATCCTGCAAAACATCTAATTAAAACTGGCTGGAGCAGAAATAAAAATGAAGATCTATGGCTATTTTTTTTTTTGAACATTAAAATGGTGAAAAAACGGGGCAGCTGTTGTTTCCTGTTCATTTTGTTGTGTATTAATAACTTTAGGCCTGTGTTTCTTTTCATATCAAATGCAATTGATATGCAGTTCTTCCTCTTAAAATCTAAGAAGGTCCCTTATTCCCTTAACCCTCCCCTATACTATATCACATAGGTGATATAGTATAGGGGAGTGTTAAGGGGAAAATAGTGTTGACTCAGTGACCCAGTTATTTATGATAAACTTCAACTGTGGCTAAGAAAAGGTGTAAGTGTAAACGATTAAACAGATGTGTGCAGTAACCACAGTTACAAGCATTCTTGGATCACACCTGAGAATCTAAGTATTTGTTCCTGACTGTAATCAGTTTCAATGAATCCAATTTGACTCAATAGAATCGAATTGAGAGATAGTCGCTGTCTGAGTGCCACACAAATTAGATTTACTGGAAAAAAGAATCAACTTTTTTTCCTGTGTACAGATTTTTTGGGAGTGAGCTTGCTTATGCAGGGCCTTGAGAATTACTGTGTGAACAAGACAGAAGGTTGTTTGTCCCAGTGGGAAAATGGTAGGCCCCTATTGTGGGATTTTTATGCACATTCATTGAGCTGTGGGTGGCTCTCATTCTGGGAAACGCAGTAGTTTGTGTGAAAAGAGGCACATGTTTCCCCCCTGAGACTTTTGACGATTTATCTCATGCCTTAATGGAGCATCCCGTACAGTGTAACTATCTCATTTTTTGATTGCAGCTCATTGTGCAGCTTAATCATTACATGTAGCCTTGCAGAAATCTCAGATGAGAACTGCTGCGATTGCTGGAACAGGCTGATTGTTTGTTTACATGCAGGTGGAAGGCTGGGACAGACTGTACCCTCCTTCCAAGATTTCCAGCTAAGACCGGGAAAAAGAGGGAAAAGGAGGCTGTGGTTTGGAGCTGGCTCCAGAAGAATTTCCTGTCTACAGGGAGGGCCCAGCAAGAGGTAGACAAAAGGAAATGCCTTGAAAGAGAGAGAGAGAGAGAGAGAGAGAGAGAGAGAGAGAGAGAGAGACCTGCAGTGCTCCTTTCTAACCTCCGATCCAGGACCAGCCAACTGCAGCACTCATATGTTTTAATTATTGTGATTAACGCCTTTATTATGCTTAGAAAATACTCAAAAGCTGCAGTATTTAAGGGTCAGAGTCAAAGTAAAAGAGAACCCACTGAGCTCCGTTATGTGAAGCCTGCAGTCAGAATACATATCTGAAATATGTAGGAAAGGCTGTGGGGACAGGAGCTCACTCTGGCCTGTCAGCTGCTGTTTGCAGAGGTTACCCCAAAGTGCAGGAGTTTCACATCTATGATGAAAGGCAGAGAGAGAACAATTGAATTATTGCGGGTCGGTTGCCTGAGAAACAAAGAGCTGTGAAAGGAGAAGAAATGCATATATGCTGACCGATGATGCAGCTGCAATTTTATGAGAAGCTATATAAAAACAGGAAACAGTCACAGATGATGGCTGAGAAGATGAAAGAGCGCCCCTGGAACTCACTCTAGCAGAACTCCGAACAGAAACACACCTGCACCAGTAACAATAGGCTCTATTCAACCCTCCCAATGGCTTGTAGTCACTTTATAGTCCCCTGATATAACTTCATTGTGTCTGCCATGAATGCATTTTGTGCAAGGTCATCGAAGGCCCAGTCACACACACACATGGAGTCATTTACTGATTGGAGGAATAGCTGGGATCAAAGCTTTCCTCTGGGTGACTGATTCATCCTGGGTAGTACCCTTAAACATCTGTGACTGAGTCAGGCCAATGTGGCGTATGAAGGAAAAAAAGAGATTTATCATTGAAGGAAAACAAAACGTGAAATCATCTTCCAGGTAAACCCGCTCTGATCCACTGAAGTGTCCCTGTTGTCGGCCTGGCAGATATCGCAGGCCGCTATCAGCACTCTCATCTGGACAATCAACCACAAAACCTGTGTGAACGTTACACATACACACTATCTTTCCGGAAATGTCAGACTTACTGGCACAACTCAGGATCAAGTTACTACAACTGTGTTGTAGAGGAAGTCTGCGTTTGCATGAGTTCATGAGTGTAAACGCATATGGACAGACAGCGTATCGTCCTATTTGCATATGAAAATTGTATGCATGCACGTGCATGTGTGTGTTTGCATGTGCACACACATGCAATGTGCACATGCAGATGTATGTTTTGGCAGCAAGGTGTTCTCAGTTAACAGCATCTCTGAGCCTCTGAACTGCTATTATAGTGCAGACAGATTTATTACCCTCTGCCCCATGACATCAGCCAGCTATTTCTGGGGTTTGTGGGAATCAAGTCCATTTTGAAAATCCTGATTATGTCACTGGCTCCGTTTATCTCCAAGCATTTGATACTGATAAAGGGATGGTGGCGGCAGTGGCAGGCGAGCCCAGATAGGCGGGCAGCATCAGATCAATCATATTATCTGCCATGATGCAATCTGAATTTTTAAGGCAGCAGTTGATCATGATCTGGACACTGCCCGATTCAGGGAATGAGACAGATTGCATTCTCCAGATGCAGTGTGTACCATCATGGTGGTATGACCTCACACACTGATTTCCGTTGGAGAGTGCAGAGATGAAAGAGGTGCAGATTGTAAGCCTGCACGGGATGGTTTCCTTCAGGGTGTTAATTTGTTTTCCCTCTTGTTTGCACATGACTCATATATTTAAAAATGTATCAACATTCTGGGCAACTCATTTTATGCCGAACTACACTCTCATGCCTGTATGGTAAATGCGAAGTTACAGCTAGCTGCCGGTTAGCTAGCTTAGCAAAGCACTAAGACTGGAAACAGGGGGAAACTGCTAGCATAGCTCCGTCCAATGACAGCAAAAACAACAAGAGGCCGTTTTACAAGCGGTTGTGTGCCAGACTATTTCTTGAAGTTGCTAATGGTTACCTGGCAACTGGTTCTGACCAATCAAAAGTCTGGGGCATAACTCCCCGTAATACAGCAAATCTTTGCTTTTACACTTACTTTTAAGTGAGGATTAAAGCAATAAGATGTAACGTGTTAATTAGTGAGCTTTAGAGGTGCAGCTAGGAGGATTTTGTGGACAGAAACAGGCAAACCCCTACTGGTTTCCCCTTGTTTCTAGTCTTTATGCTAAGCTAAGCTAACTGGCTGCTGGCTCCACCTACATATTTACTGTGCAGACAGAGTGAGAGTGGTATCAATGGTGTCATCTAACTCTTGCAAAGAACGCAAATTACCTTATTTCAATAATGTCAAACTATTACTGTCAAAGTAAACAAGGCTTTGCACCAATTAGAATCTCCACAATTAATAATAAAATGTAATCCTTTCTTTTTAGAGTCTTTCTTCAGTCTGTAATTCCCTAAAAGTGAAGAATGAGATGTGGTGCACTGTAGGTCTTACACACTATAATCTCAAGCATTTGAACTTTAACTTTCCAGTAAATGTTGAGGTGCCATGTGCTTAGCAACCACATCTTGTGGCTCATGGTGGAAAATAATGACACACTGGGTTCCCTGATGACGTTTGTGACTTTCGCGTCTTTCTTTGCCTTCTTCCTCAACACCATGACTGCGCAGTCAAACTGACAGAATCACACGTTCCCGGAGAGTGCATTTCCTTGATCTATTCTTTCACAAGTTAGCACTAAATGTCAAAATTGTCATTGCCATATTGTGTCAGCTATTCGTGATTTGGAAAGAAAGGGTTTTGAAATTCCAGAGTTGTCTCTCAGGAATTAGTTGTGAGGTCTGTCTCAATAATAGCCCCAGCTGACGGTCCCAGCTTACTGTCGCATGGCTAAAATGTTGGCAACTGATCCAGATCTTCCAGTTGTAACTTATCACAACAACACTAGACGGTCCTAATATTGCCTCATTGGCTTATGCCAGGAAAATAAGAAGGGGGGAAAAAAAACAGGCTCTTGAAAATGTACAAGTTTATCACAGCTTTCTACCTTTCCTCCTCCTCCTTTTCTTGTTAAGCTTGAGAAGAGCAGAATTGGCACTGGCCCTGTCAATGGCCCACCGTGTGGTACTATGTAAATATTGGAGCGGTGCCTGGAGTTGAGAAGTTTGCTGGTCATTTGTTGGCAGTGTCAACGTTGAACAATGCCAGAGAGTACCCGTATTTACCCAAACCTTATCAATCAAATTATTTATTCAAAGAGTGTTCTTGGCAATGGAAAATACACTATTGTTAAAAAGATCCAGCCCACAGCTGTTATGAGATAGATGGACACATTTTCAAGGGATTCTAATCAATGCCAGTGGTGGAAAGTCACATTTACTTAAGTACTGTACTGTACTTCTATTTTACTTAAGTATTCCAATTTTATGATATTTTACACTTCTACTCCACTACATTTCTGCCTGAAATATTGTACTTTTTACTTCACTACATTTATATGACAGCTTTAATTACTAGTTGCTTTTAAGATTAAGATTTTACACACAAAACACATGATCAGCTCATAACATAATAATGTACTATATAATACAACATAATGTACTATTACAGATTAAACCCTGTATGAATTAGTTAAAATAAGTTCCACCATGACCAGCTACAAAATTAGACATATGACTACATCAATAATAATGATCCACTGATATAATAATATAAAACTAATAGGGATCATTATGCATATAGAGTACTTTTACTTCTGATACTTTATGTACATTTTGTCCCTAAACCCTAAATTATAATATATAAGAAATATAAATGCAGGACTTTTACTTGTAATGGAGCATTTTCATAGTCATTTTATATAAATGATTTTATTACTCCTTCCGCTATCACAACACAGGTTGTATAAACTAAGGTAAAAAGGTCACATACTTAACGTCAACAGTTGTGATCGTCAAATAACATGCTGTAGGTATGAAAAGCACAAGTTAATAGCTCTGACTTCTGCTTTTAGCTCTTCCAAGAAGGCAGCTGTGGCAGTGATGATTCCTTGGCTATAAATAGACGCCGTGTGATACGCGAGGAGGGTTGCTAAATGCTGCATGTGCCCTGTCACATAAGATTTCACTCCAAACATTCACACCCTTCCAGATCATCAAGTGCCAATCATGCATTTTTAAGTAAAGACACACCCCTGTCTGGGGCTGAAGGGTGGAGACAGGTTTTTATCAGCCCTGCAGAAAGAGGTACACCACAGTGCACAATTAGGTCTCTGCATGAGATGTAAAAATACTAGACCACATAAGCAGGATCTCAATTTACTTTTGGTGTACGCTTTTATGTCAATTATTTGTTTTCTTATATATTTTTCTTTTCTTTTTATTATATTTTCTTTCATTTTTTAAAACGTCTTAATCACTGTTACTGTTTTGTGATGTTGTTGCTTATGTTTTATTGTTGTTACTTTACTGTTTTGATGTTCTTATGTCTGTTATTTTACCCTTTAAAGCACTTTGTGAACTTTACTTATTTGACAAAACTTTACTAACGTTTTACACCTGAAAGCAGTGCTTCACATGGCGCGGTCACTTCCTACTAAGGCGTGAATGATAAATAAGTAATGATAACAGAATGTTCTTCCCTGTAAAGTACAGTAACGCTCTGTGTTGTGCAATCAGTGTGAAGGCAATAATCTCATGAGATTCATGAACAAAATGTTCTTAAGAGAATTCTTGGTGTCAAACCACTTTCCATTGGAGACTACTCTAAAATAGTTTTTACAACACAAAATACATAAATACATTTTAAACCCTAACATAACATAAAAAAAATAGTTTGTGGCAGTAAAAAAAAAGAATTGCAAAAAACAGTGTTGCCACTTAGGGTTTTTGTGGCTTGTAGTTCATTCTCATCTGTGGTGGTCACACATGACACTTCCCCTAATCAACGAAACACACAAAGAATGACATAGATAACAACAGAGAGAGAGAGAGAGAGAGAGAGTGTGTTACCAGGAAATTATTACAGGATGATTGGTAATCACACAGAAGTGGTCTTGCTCAACCAACAAGGAAGTTTTACAGTAAAAGAAAAGCAATTCTCCATAACTTTGTGACATTAAAGCAAAGGGACACATGCAGGTAAAGCAGGAAGTGTATAGTTGCTGTACATGATAATGACAAAGAGCTAACAGGAATTAGATAGACGATATGCCAGAAACCTTCCTGCATATCTCAGCTCATCTGTGACAGTTCCACAGTAATGTACCTGATCTGAATCGTACTGTCCACATATCTCCCAGCAGCACCACTTTTTCTTCTTTCATTCATGTGGGATCATTTTTATGTTTCAGTAAGTTGAACAAAAACAAAGATTTTATTCTAAATTCAACCCTCCTGGCCAAGGACATCTGCTGATGTTGTTGACTCACCCTGAATTCGGGGCTCACTGTATGCAGCTGTGCAAACAATAAGCTGCACCTTTGTAAATGCTAATGCCACAAATACATTTGATAAAACTGGCAAGACATGCAGAGCATTTAAAAGATCTCCCTGTTCAGTAAATTGCTGCTAGCCCTAACAGCTCTATTTTTTTAAATAACATTTTTTCTACACTTCACCCTTCTTTCCAGTCGAGAGGTTTGCTTTTTTCTCCCCTCATCCCCAGCGGGTTTACGGGAACCATGAGCTAGAGTAAATTTTCTGAGTCAGTGTGGGAAAACCTAAACATCTGCCTTTTCCACTAAACACTGCCTTGGACCAACAAGCTATCATGCGAGGCCTTGTCTCATCCACCAAAACCAAGGATAAATTCATTGAGTTTGCATGTGAATTGAAATGCATTCTCTTTTTGAGTCATGCTTAGAGTATTAGGAGGCTAAATACGTTCAGCTGAGCCTGGATACGCATTGAGAAAACCTAAGAAAACACAGGCAAGGGGGATGTTTTTGGTTTTCTATTTAGATTATGTAAACCTGCTAGAAATAAAAGACACAGGAGAGGCACACACACGCATAGCACAGAGCCAAATCTGCCATTGCCAAGCCTCACACCGTGAGCCTCAGATGTGTGGCCAAAGTCCTGCAGCGTGCTAAAGCAACTGAGTACAAAGCTTTCTCAGCTCCAGGTCACTTGGTTCGTCAGCCACCTCCACTGACCAAACATGTGAGGGTTGACCTCTGGTTAAGTATACACTGTCTGGTTTGTTTGTTTTATTCCATTTTTTATATGGCTCCTACAGGTCCTTTTTCCTTCTCCTGATGTCTTCCTTCAATTAAATTCCCCTGTGTCAAAAGTGTAATTGACTTGGGAAATTACTGTAGACATGCTGAAAAGCCAAGTCAGCATGTTGTAATGATGTGCATAGCTTGGTTTCAATGGAGACGTGGTGAGCTAAAACACTGCTTGGGGGGTTTCTCCTTCCTAGCTTGAGCCAGCTATCTGCTCCTTTTCCTTCCATTGACTCTCATCATGGTCCCAGGGGAGACTTTTGGATTTTAAATACATGCCTCATGATGATGACACAATAGATTTTCTGGAAACAAGTGGACTGTTATAAGGCTATCCTAGTGATTCCCCCTCCCCCCATCCTGCTGGTGGTCTGAATCAGACAACACCTGACTCACCTCTGTGGGCACAGCTGGCTTTTACCAAAGCCCATCAGGCTCTGCGGCGTCAGTCCTTTGCCCACAAGTCCCTCCCTCTGTTCAGCTCCCAGCCGAGGTTTGGTAAAACTAACACCAAAACAGACACTCTGTATCTTTTTCTGAGATTTGATCCAGTCTGTGCTGAGAAGTTTGACGTTTTCACTTACTGCTTACAGTCTTCTGATGAGTAAAATGAGCCTGACAGAGCTCATCTGCTGCACAATAACCTGACGATGGTCACAGCTGAGTCAGCAGGAAGGGAGCAGATGCGAAGGGTGTGAGCCCTCTACCAGTCACACGCATGTTGCCAAAGATTGGACCGTCTTTACATGAGGATCTGAAATCACACTTCCTTTGAAAATAATGCTGATATAAAAATGATTATGAAGTGATGAGGAAAAAGGTTTTACAACATGGGTAAGGTCAGGAGACAAGTTAGGGTAACCGCAGCGGGAGGGGAGCCCCAGAAAACACACCTTTTTTCACCTCATAGTTGAAAATAAGCAATAGATTGTCCAAATGTATACTTATGTACGTTATTCAACAGATCTGGCTAAAAACAGTTACTTAATAGTAGTAAGTTAACTGTAACATTTTGTATCATTACAACTATGTTTTCCTATAGGCCGTATTGTCTTTCATTATCTGTTAATACACCGGCCTCCACTTACAGCATGAGTGCCAGCAGGAGGAGTTACTAAATTGCCAAATACATTACCATAACTGCATTATACTGTGCTTAATTAAATGTGTGTGTACTGCTCCTGAATGCTACTTTATACATAAAGTAAGATGTTTTAGTAAGATTTTATTCAGAGAGCTTGGGGCAGAAAATACAACTTTTTCTTTGCATTGTAATGCTATAAAGAGATTATGCTCTTGTTTGACACATGTACACATTTTCATGTGTCATGTTAACAAAATGCATTTGGGCAGAGCCCAACCTACAAAAACAGATCTTAATGAGGAATTTCGAAACAACCCTAAAATCTGATCATTAACGCTGCAGGGGTGAATGTCACAACAATGAGTAAATAATAGCCTGCTACCCTTGGATACCAGCTGTTGCTATTGAGTAATCAAGCCTGTATGTTCTGTGAAGTTCCCCAAAATCTGGCGCCCTCTATGGGGAAGTAATAGTCAGCATGCGAGCCACTATTACTGTGAATTTCTCAGAAACTGAGTACACGCACTGAAGCATTACCTCACACTCAGCAGAACTTCTACAACAAAGAAAAGAACGTGTAATCAAACCTTATTATTGTTGTAGATAGCTGCTTCCGAAATTCGGAACAACAAAAATAGGCTGAAATCGGTATTTGAAATTGTTACTAAGCTCTAAAGAGACAGCTACTATAAGTGAGCAAAGGTAAATACCTACTGATTGGAAGTCTTAACTTCGCTTTGTTGTAACGGGGGGGGGGGGGGGGGGGGGGGGGGGGGGTGTTCTCATAGCAGGAATCCTTAAAAAAAAAAAAGAACACATGCTTCCTGTCAATCTGCCAAAGACAGGCTTTACTGGAAAGAGGCGGAGCCTCCTCACACTTATAAGCCCTCCTCTCCTACAGCAGCATTCACTACTAAGTCAGAGCTTCACACAGTGCGCAGAACTGTTACACACCGAGAAAACTTCTTTGCCGAAGTTTGCTGCCAAAGAAAAAATCATCCTGACAGACAAACCGCTGCGCAACTGTGAACAGCCATCTACTTGGATTTATTTTAAAAGAGCGAGTTTGGAGAAACGTTGAAGGTGAGGATCTGTCCCTTTCTCCCACCCCTCCACATACTTATTAATTATGTTTAACTAGGATTTAAAAGTGGACAAATAATGTCTCGGGTGTTTGTCTAAGTGAGGTAGATTGTTTAGAGAAACCGGTCACGGCATGTTAATTGCGGAATCAGGAATTACTATGTCCTTACTGGAACTGACCGTGGTGGTGAGTCCTGAGGGCAGATTACACACAAAAAAAGTTTCCCCGAAATGGCTGGAAGTTAATTGGAAGCATTTCGGGTTAAACACGCTGCTAAAACCACATTTGAAAAAGGAGTTAAACAGTTTGGGTAGATTATTTCTTATGTTTTTAGTTGAGCTCTGGGGGCAATTTCCCCATCATCACCGCAGATTAAGCAGCACATCATGTGCAGAGCTTCCACATCTGGAAAAATAGTTTCCAACACAGCTGCAGGAGTTGAAGGGTATTAGACCTTCACATGAATAAAGCAAATCCAGGCTATGACTGATGTCAGTTCAACTTTAAAACTGCATTTTAATGTTTAGTGTCATCTTTTCCACATTGACCTAAAACTCACAACCCTTCTCTTGCCTCTTCAGGTGTTTCATATCCAGACAGACTGACCTCTTCATGCCCCCTACACAACCTTCTGAACCTCTGTTTGACTCCACCTATTCTTCTCTTGCCTGTGTGTCTGTGGTGCTCCCCCAGGCTGCCTATAGAGCGGGCACAGCGCCATGGTAACTCACAGCAAGTTTGACTCCGCAATGAGCAGCAGCCTCTTGGACTCCAACATGCGGCTGCCTCACCGTTACAAGACCTTCACTTCCAAGACGCAGTACCAGATGGTCCTTACCACGCTCCACAAGCTCCAAGAGAGTGGTTTCTACTGGGGCGCCATCACCGGGAAGGAGGCGAACGCCATGCTGGCTTCCGAGGCCACCGGCGCGTTCCTCATCCGGGACAGCTCTGACAACCGACACCTGTTCGCCCTCAGCGTCAAGACGGCGTCAGGCACAAAGAACCTGCGCATCCAATGTGACACAGCCTCCTTTTACCTGCAAACGGACCCTAAGAATATTCAGTCCGTCCCCCACTTTGACTGTGTCCTCAAGCTGGTCCATTACTACATGTCTCAGAACAAAGGGAACACTCGCAGTGGGAATATCTACTACATTTACTCTGGCGGGGAGAAGATCCCCCTGGAGCTCATCAAACCTCTCTCCTATAGCCTATCCACCCTGCAGCACTTGTGCAGGAAAACAGTCAATGGCCATTTGGACATTTCTTCTAAAAGAGACCAACTTCCTCATCCTCTTAAGGAGTTCCTCCAAGAGTACGATGCTCCTATCTAGAGGCAAAAAAAAGACTTGAGAGTGTAACAGAGAACCCGGATGGGTTTCAGTACAGCTATGTTTGAAGACATGGGGCTATACCATGAACCAGAGTCAAGAGTCAAGAGTTTGTACTGACAAAGGTGTATGTAGTTCTCACAGCAAATCGGGCACCCGTCTCTTAAGGTCCACATTTCAGGAAGAGACACTGGAGTGGGGACTAATCTACAAAGAGGGCCTAGAGAAAGAGAACTGAAATCTGGTGATACGAAAGAGAGATAACCCGGCTGTCCTCCTCTGCTGATGACGTACAAGTTACTGAAAACTGAAGTGAGGCTCACAGTCAGTCTGATGACACACATGTTCCCTCTGCTGCTAACCAATGTGCTGTGAGGCAGTCGACATCAGCCTCAGCCTCAGAAAATAATCCTTCCATAAAAGCTGGTCAGGCTATTTTTTTTATTTTAATTTCTTATTTTGCTGACTTAATGTCAGACGTGTCCGTCCAGCATCCTGGGAGCTCTGACCAAGTGTAGTGCGCTGGAAAGTCACAGACAATGGAAACTTGGAGTACACATGACACCAACATGACTGAATCCTACAGGATCTTACTTGAGAGAACAATACCACTGCTGAGCTACTGCGCAAATCTTATAAATCACATTTTTATACAACATATGGCTTCAGTGGTGAGGGAATATGTACCAACAGTTGTGGTATTCTTTCTTGTTTGTTTTTTAGTGGCACAGAAAGGATTACCATCGCTCGCAAATGAATGTATTAAACATGGTATCTGCCTTTTCATAATGATGATGATAATAATATTAATAATTATTAATAATAATAATATAATAACAACAAGGTGAAGAGTCAAAATGGATCTTATTTTTCATGAATTTACATGAGTGAAGATGAAATGGTTAATCTGTATTTGTGCTGTCTTTTATAAAGATGTACTTTTGCCAGCCAAAACCATTGGCTGCGGATGCTTGAAGATATTTGAGAAGTTTGACGAAGCAACCAGACTGATAGAACTTTGCACTTATTTATATTTGTATGAACATTTCATTAATTTATAATAAAAAGTTCTATTTTTCTATGATATGAGATCTCAGTGTTTGATTTGTTTTATGATGACTAAAACTTTATTTCCACAGGCTAATTTACTAATTGTGAAACACACTTCATATTGTATGTATGGATTTTTTTATGTTAAGTTTGGGTAATCACATTTGGTTTTGTGAACTTGCCACAGAGGTCAGGCCACAAGTACACTGTTTTTCACTATTTCACCAAGTGTCTTCTACCTCAACCTCATAAGGGAAACCACTGCTCTGCGTAACACTGCACCTTTAAAGACCTACTTAATGCTAACATATCTCAGCGTCTTACCAACTTATCAGATATCAAGATCTTTAAAGATTCTCTTTTTAAGATTAGTTTCCTAGAAAACCCCGCAAGCTTTGTTTCAGCTTAAAACAGAGCAAATAATAACGTGTCATTCTCTTTTTGTGAGCTGATCACTTCTTCCTCTACCAAAGAGCAGCTGCTTCAGACAAAATACACCAGAAATAACAATCCAGTCTTCTAGAGAAGTACTCCTTATATAGCGCTGTGACTCACTGGGTTCTCTGTAGGTGTTAGCGTGATGAAACATGCCCTCACATGCACATACATAATGATGCAGCAGTTTGCTTATAACATGAAAGGCAAGTATACAAATTCTCAGAAATATCCCCCGCCTTGTACACAAATACAGTGCTCAGGTGAAAAAGAATACATCAACGTGTACTTTCAGATAAGTTGTGTTTACCGTTAACTTATCCGGTAATCATACTGCCAAATCTCTGGAACAATATGTTTTGAAGTTTAACAGCAACAGGTCTGACATAATCACATGCACACTGACTCTAGTCTACTGAAAGTAAACTAATAAGCCTCTAACAAGGAAAGATGTTAATTCTTCACCAACCAGCTGCACTATAAATTACATCAGCATTCTTCTTTCATTTTTAGAACAACAGATCCTGTGCTCCAAGGCCCTCTTCCTTTGTAAAAAAAAACAAAAAACTGCCTGGTTTTCATCTGCTCAAGCTCAAACAATATACATTGATCGATCAGCTTCATACTTCATGACTTTAAGTAATTATATGAGAATTGCTTATAAACACGATGACACACTGATGATATATTTTAGAGGTTCACTGTTTTTTTATATGATCCAAATCTGTGATTGGTGTCTACAGATCTTTCAACATAATCCCCCTCCCAAATCCAGAATAAGTATTTGGATTTTTGCTGTTGCAGGTGTATCACAGGTCCAAGAGGGAGTTTGAAATACTGTAGTTTTTTGTCTGTGCATGATTTTGGGTAAACAAAGAAAAAAGGAATTCATATTTGTCCATGCATGTCTCATAAAACACACAAAACATGACATACCTTCTT
Source organism: Micropterus salmoides (assembly GCF_014851395.1). NCBI lineage: Eukaryota > Metazoa > Chordata > Actinopteri > Centrarchiformes > Centrarchidae > Micropterus > Micropterus salmoides. The sequence goes on from NW_024040041.1 coordinate 20,284,768, forward strand.
ATTTGGTGAAATAAAAATGCTTTAGGGTCATTTCACTTTTCTACATATTGGGGTTTAATGTGGTAAAAAAAAAAAGACAGAAAAATGAAAAACCATGAGAAAACACAGACATTTAACAAAAACCAATGATGATTTCTACAGTTGCTTATTAATGAATCCTTATCCCACATGTAGCTTCTTTATTGTGACCCCTGTGAACCCCTGTGAACGCACATATCTCTCATGTCTTCACTGTACATAACATTAAGAGAGACACATGGACATTTACTGCAATCTGCTAAAATGATGGATGAACGGGAATCTGCAATAACCTCCATTTCCACCATGATTACGGGAACGTGCTCCTGCTACCTGCTTCCACAGCACTTTACTGTTTCATCTCAACCAATGGGGCTTAGTGCCGAGGTTTCAGAGAGATAAATAGTCTCTGAGGTGATTTGTGTCCTGTGAGTGGTGTCTTTTTTTTCTCAATAATGTCTTGATATCATAAATTTAATTTATATCTCATATAAAAGCCGCAAGACTGCTTTAGAAATTCTTTGCTTTCCTTTTAAAACATCAAATATACACCCCCACCACCACCCCCACCAAAAAAGGCTATTAAATTACTGACAGCTAAACAATCTAAGGCTTTGGGAAACACTGTGAATCACCTTTCTGTTTGAATTCATTTTAAGGAGGTGAATCCTTTCTGTGTAATAGTACCAAATAAGTGCAGGCTGCTGCAAAACTGCTGAGCATAAATAAATATAAAAAACATCACCTAACCCTTCTTTCCAAGTAAGCCTGAGCTCCATGAGTACAGACAGGGGAAAGAAGTTGATAGGACACCTCAAACTGCAAACAAGGTCAATGATGACTCTTCCTATCATGGACTCTCTTTGAGCAGAGAAAAGCCATTAAAAAAAAAACAATGTAAAGTTGGGCTTAGCGGGAAGTCGTGGAAAAGGCCAGCGGGAGAAACACTACTGGGTATATTCAGTGGTCCGCATACATTTCTTGGGGTCCAGTCTCCAGTTCTAATAATAGTGCAGTTCAAATAATTCATCCATGGGTCTCACCCACATTGAGCTTCACAGTCTACAGAAACCTGTGGGTGACGAACTTCTTCCATGTTTTATACCCACACACACACACACATGTACATGATTCTGTACTGTATAGTATTTGTTTGATTCATTTGCCTGGTCAAAGCTCTACTAGTTTTGTAGGTTACTTTAGTTACAGCTGAAACCAGTGCGGCCTTTAGTGGAGGACTATTAAAAGGCTCGGTGCGCCGCTCAGGAGAAATTCTCTGGTAGTCTGGGTCATGTGATTCTAGAGAACAAACGCAGTAGAGGCAGAGCACTGCTTACACAAGCCATCAATTTGTCATCATAGCTCCACCCCCAGCCAGTGGCTGCATCTAAGGCAACCAATCTGAAACCATCACAGCTCCCACATCAGGTTTTTCTGAGGAAGCACCCATATGTTCTCTCTCCACAGCTGTACCTAAACCTGTCACAACAGTTGACGCGAAACAGAGAACTGATAAAGGTGGAATGATTCCGTTTTCCTAGAAACATTTATTTAAAGACTGTTTATGTGTTATGTGTTGATAGGATTGTACATTGGCTTAAAGTAGAGAATGTATAAGGTCAGTTAGGTAACTTTATAATGTTTGAATGTGTCAAGAATCTAAGGTTTTTGGCAACTACGTTCAAAATATTTTTTTGTGCTTATTTATTGTGTAACCTGAAAGAGTGTTTCTGGATGTCATTATTTATCAGTATTTAAGATACTGCTTGTCAGCCTTATCTGGCCTGACAGCAGTTCTTATTAATTGTGTGATGACGTTATTTTTTAATCTGCTACATTTAAATATTACCTTTTATATTATCGTAGTTTGGCATCTTATATTTAAATAATATTTGAAAGTATTATGGTTGTGCCAAAATGTGACATTGGCTGTATTAAAATTAAACAAACTTTAGAAAGTGACTTTTTATAGCACAATTAATTGCAATTTGATTAATAAAATGGATTTATGACAAATGCAATCTGCTGCCTGGGAAAATCTATTCACATCAGCCTCAGCTATATTACAAGTAGGACGAGGAATCTTGTGACTCCTGTCTTCCCAGTTTGACGTCACACTTCCACAGTACTAAAACTCCATAGAAAGATAGATAATAAATTATACAAATGTAATAAACTCTTCTTGTGAAAAATGAGCAGTGTCCTGCCTGCTGTAATTCATGCATGCTTGTTTTTTATTATCTAGTAATACTAATGATTTTTAACATGGGTGTGTGATGTGTCAAATATTAAAACTGTAACAGGGAGGGGAATAAAGATCCCCTTACAAGATAAATACTGCTGGTATCAAGCAAAAACATCTAATCGTTGTGTATGAGTATTGTAGAAACGTGCACAAAATACTGTGAGATTTTTAAACTAGTTAAACGTTTAGACAGTTAGATTTAAGCCTTTCCAATTAGGTGAAATATCAGAAATTCTGCTAGTTTTTAATCTCTGATATAAGATCATTCCACTTACAGCATGCGTGGTCAATAAAGTGAAAGATCTCATAGGACGGCCGTGCTGAACTTTGACGATGTATTCCTGAGAATGCAGGAGGACAGAAGTGACGATCAATGACCAGATCGTTTTGCATAGTCTGATAATAGTTCTATATTCAAAACAGCTACGTTTTGATTCTAAATATAAGATTGCCAAATTTACATAGACATTGGTTTTTGTAGTGCTGGTCCAGCATCTGTTCCATTTTTATTTTTAATTTTTTTCCATTTTGTTTTGCATTTAACGACCCATGATGTTTTGACAAGATGCCTGCCAATTTGACAGAGACCCATTGAAGCTGAAGTTGAGTCTTTCAGGGTCTTAAAATCTGAATAAAAGAAACGATTTTATGCATAAAAACACAAAGATGCAAGGGGAACTCCTGATAGCACAGGTTTTTAAAAGTCCCTGCACACACAGGCGATGTCAGCTCTTCTGGCTCATTTGCTTTAAGTCGAAACTGGGATTAGCGTTACTGCTAGTGAAGTCACCAAACTACATGTACTTATTAACATTCTAAATGTTTAAGTTGTCCTACAGGTGCAACAAATTGAATAGCAGAGCAAGAGAGATATTATTATAAGCACACATGGTCATGAAAGGAAGTCTAATAAGACAAACTAAGTGAAAACTCTTTTGTTGGACCAAGTTGTGTGTGGGGGCTAACAAAATATAGCTCCATCCACAGAAACTGGGCTGTGAAACTTGAGCAGCTAAACGGAATTCAGCCATCACTCATTTTATTATTTTACACCTATGCTTTTCTTACTGCTGCATGTGAAAATGTCTTATTTTCAAAACCACCAGTTCTCGCTTGACTTTGGACCATGCTGGTAAACTATTACAATAATTCCAGTAACTGAGAGAATATAAGAACCATATATTACAGGACCTAAGTTTACGACATGAACTAGGCTTAATTGTATCATGAGTTGACTTGAGGTTTTTTTTCAGCATCAGTATGTGGTAAAGCTAATGTTGTCTGATCATCAGCAGCAAGAATTATCTTGTAAGTAAGCGGGTTTCTGGCTTTCAACACTGAATTAAAACCCCACAACTTCTTACTCAAAGTACCACTGAGACTGACTGATATGGTTTTATATGGGGTTGCTGGTAGTTCTGGGAAGAGTAGAACTACTGAGAAAGTTAAAAATGGAGTTCCCCAGGGAACTACTGCATTGTTGGCCAGTGTTTCATTCCAACATTTCCAAGTAGTGATTAAGCAAAAAATGAGGAAGGTTACAGAAGCTAAACCATTTACAACAACAGGTCAACAACAGGTCACACAGTGTAGTAAATCCAACCACATTACGCACAGTTTGCTGGAATATACAGCGGGGAAAGTAGGACATATTATTTCATAACCCTCTGCCTATTGCACTCAGACAGGCTGCAACATTAGCGTCTTTTAAATCCCTCCTTAAAACTTTTATAGGAAAGTGTTTATAAATATTTAGCATGTTGTTTTATTACTCTGGGTTTTATCACTCTCTTACCATTTTATTATTATTGTTCATCTCACAAGAACCTGTGTGTGCAATGTACAATTATGTAATAATAATGTATATGTTTAAATAACATTATTATCATGCTGTATTCACTTTTCACAGTGGCAAAAAAAATATTTGTCTTATCAAGCCTCACTGACTACTGAATGCTGCAGAAAAGCTGCATATAATACTCATACTGTGCAAAGGGGGAAGGGCTTCATTGCACATACTGTATGTGCTTTTGGTCATCTCGCCTTATTTGCTCCCTTTGACCCTAAGCAGGTGCGTATGCAGCCCCGTTGGAGCTCTTGCGCACGGGTTTGAGAAACAGCAAAAGCCTGATTCCCGCTCGTCTTTCCAGTCTCTCAGTCTGTTTACAATTCCACAACTGCTGGTTGCCTTGGAGTCACTGTCAATGAGCTCCAGATGCCAGATATCAGAGCCAACCAGGGAGTAGCGGTGAGTCACCATGGCCCGCAAGTCCCACCCTCCAAGACTCTTCTACTGGCACGCTCCTCCTGTTCCTCCTCCAGGCCTCTAGATTTACTGTTAGCACTCTACTTCCCTGTGCTCTGCTCGGCTGCCTGGCTATAATACTATAAATCTGCTCCTCCATCTTCACAGTACTCTTAGAACCTGACACTCTACCCTGCCACTTTAGCAGCTCTCTGTGTGGACTGTTATATCCCTCTCTGCTTTTCTTCAGGAGGGGGATATCCAAGCAGGAGGAGAAAAACCAGATGAAGCAGGAATATGAGGGAACGCTACAAAATTAGACCTTGATTACAAGTCATTACCGCTGACGGGATTGTGCATGAACACATCTGGCAATTCTCAAAATGTCCATTGCTATTGTAGTCCAACAGCATATTTCACAGATCACAGATTTCAAATAACTGATACACAAAGGATAGAAAAACATTAGCGTTGTGCACGAAGTTTAATTCCACCACAGCCACTTTGCATGTGTTACTTTGCATTTAAATTTTGGATTATATGGATTCTTTCAGTAACTATGGTTGCAGCTGCAGCACACTACCAACTGGCATCCACTACTATATGTCATATTCACAGTGAGTGTGAGGGAGTAGAATTGGTCATTTAGTGCTTTTCCATTTTTCAGTTGAGGACGAAATCATGTAGAAATTCTTTGAGTCATCAAAGTGTTACTCCTACTATAACTCCTGTTGTAGTGTAAAAAAAAAACTGCCTACAGTTTTACTGGAAACCAACCATGTAGGTACCAACAGACCACTTTGAAATGTTCACGGTTCCTTGACAACTTGATCCATGTTACACAAGATGTCACATTTTGAAAATAGGCTTGTAGCTAAAATGCTACTCTGAGTCACACAAGAGCCCCAAATAGGCCTTGTGACCATGTGGTTCCACACACCTACGCAGGGAGCTGACAATAGTTGGCAAGTTAAAGACTGAACACATTATAGATTTACACTGGGTACAAACCATTAATCATGCCAGTGCACAGGTGCAATAATTAAACAGGGGGGAAAAAGTGATGTGTGACCAGATAAGGCTGTTTGTTTTTCTTTCATTTAACAAAAGTCATTAAGTTACTGAAATACTACTGGTTCAGGTAAATTACTATTAGTTTCCCTTTCTTTTCTCAATTTCCAGAAACCAAATTACAGTTGAAGTGATTCTCAAGCATGTGCTGAATGTAAACAATGTCAGCTGAAGAGAAATCCCTAACAGTCCGCCTGCACTGCTGGGAAACACCCTCTGAGTCACTGCTGCAAAAAGAGAGTGGCCAGAGTGAAATGACGTATTTCTGGTGCATGGTAGAAGATACTTAAATACACTGTGCAAATACAGCCTTCATTAGTTACAACATGGGGAAACACTGGGCATCCATACAAGGCACAGTATTACAAGCAGCACAAAAAATGTAATCAATTGTCTCATGACACTGAACAGGTAGTCTGTGAGCTCTTTAACGAGCTTGTTGCTGTGCAGCGCTCTGGTGATACCCTGACTCACTTCCTGATCATCTTATCTGAGTGGGAAACACTTCAAACAATCAACATTTGTTTCCTATCTTTGGTTATCGTACATTCAAACTAATAAGCAGCATTATTGTAGGCTGCAGTGATACTGTCCTCTTTGTTGTACAGCATGCTGGGAAAGCGTTTGGGAAAACAAGCCGTTATGAAACCAGAATGCTCATTTGAATACACATGCTTTCTTTGGCTGACACCCATGTTCGTTTGACAAAAGACGTGGAACAGCTCGTTCTAAAAATGATCTACGCATTGTTTTGTCTTGGACACACACCACTGTGTCTGAGAGAGTCTTTTATTGGAACAGGGTGTGTCTCTCTCACGTCAGGAAGCCTGATCTGGTACAGCACTGATGCAATTGGTAAATGCGGTATGCTTACGCTATGATTCTCATTCCTTGCGCAGCACAGGTTGTCATCGCCATGGGAACCAAATAATGCATTTGTATGTAAAGGTTTTGCAGTAAAGGTTCAGGGTACATGCTGTGACTGATCACTAAATATGTCCTTCTATAATGTTTAAAGAGACGAGTGAAGTTTCTTCACTGAGTAACAGCACTTGTACCCAAGATATCACATTGGCAAAGTGCCAGAAAACTCATGCACTTTTGCATATTGAATTGAGAAATAAAAATATAGGAACTTCCTTCTTCTTGTGAAACCATATAGTTTTGCAAGAGTAGCCAAGCACTTTTCCCCAGAACTCAAGTACTTCGACCAAATTTCTTGGGAAGTAACTTATAGCTCAAACCTTTCTTGGGTATCAATAAATTACTTACTAAACAAACACTCTTAGATCTCATGCCGTCTGAAGACACAGACTCTTTCTATCTACAACACCTCCCATTCCACCCTAATGGAGAATCTGACTCTCCTGCAGCCTATCTGTCTGTGGTGTACCATGTAAAACAGAAAGTAACAGCTGGTAGACAAACAATCATCACACGGGCCGTAGTTCCTCAGAAATTTCCTCTGAGGTTGACTTTTACAATTGCCTTTATGGCACGTAATAGATCAACAGATACATATACCTGCGCTGTGTTCTCTGTCATGTTCTGTGCATATAGATGTCCTGTGCTGAAGTGTGTTGAGATATGCTTCATTTGCAAAGCCGTTATAGTCACTGTCGCACGTAGACACACATTTACTTCTGTCATTCCACAAAACAGTCCTTCAAAACTAATGCACAACAAACAGTTTAATACAAGAATGAAAACAACATGTACTGTATTAAATAATAAAAAGGAATAAACATGTCAAATTTTTAGCTGAACTTATGATCAGTACTATTTGCCTGGGGAGTCAGAAAGTACTGAGAGATGGAGTAACCCATTGTTAGTTTTGATCTTTTCATGGAATTAGTTAACAGAAATATAGAATAACACCAGCCTTAACCTTTAACATGCATAGTTGGTCTTATTTGCCCTTGGCAATCAGAATCTCATGTCTTTTGTTTCTTCAGTTTCTTTCCTTCTACCCTTCTGATACCACTTGCTGGCTGTAGCTATCCTGACCTTCATCAGCCAACAGAAAAACAGATGTTTTCCAAAGAATAACATGTCTTGTTAGTCAAGGTTTGCAAACCATTTAGCAGATGCCTGTAGGCTATCATTGTGACCAACGCCGTATCTGGTGATTGGACTGAACACCTGCATACTCCTGGCACAGAGTAACCACTATCTCTTTATATGGCCAACACCATTAACGCGACAGCTGAGTCATGTGAGAGGGTATGAGTTTTAAATGGAATACACCTATTCACCATAATCAGGTTCTTATCAGGTTATGTAATTATTCCCTGTAAGTGACAATAATAAATATGTGAAAGATTGTCCACTATCAGTGTTCCTGTTAAATTATTTGTCATCCCTCAAGATAAAAGTGAGTGATCATCAAATGAATGGCCTCAACTGTAAGTGTCAGTGAAAGAAAAGTAAATCAGTCTAGTGAGAAGCAGGAGCAAGAAAAGTTAATACACTGTAACATGGACACACTGAAACCCAATGATTACTCAGCTTTTGGAGTTTCAATGCCTAAAAAAACAGAAACCTTCTGCATCAGCACCGGCAGATTTCGGACAGCATTTATGTGAACACTTACGCAAACACTGGGGTTCGCAAGTTTGTGCATTTAAATGACAATAACCCAGGACAGTTGTGTTAGTAGCCCCAGAAGGCGCAGTTTCCGAATGTCCAATGTGGAGGTTGGAAGTCGATGTGATGCAGGATGTGACCAAACACTGGGATGTAAAAATTACCAATAGCCACATCTTTGGATCACAGGCCGGCAGCAGGAGCTTTACAGGAAACAGGAAAAATCATTTGACACACATTGAGCCATTTAATACATCAAGCCACTTACTTAGTTTACAATGACAACTGTGTGTGTGAGTGCATGTGAAAGAGAGATAGATAGATAGAGAGAGAGAGATAGATAAACATCGAATTGTTTGACATTCATGCCTATAAAGCTGAATTGAATTGAATTGATACATGTCAGTATGTGTGCGTGTACATGTACATGACTTCTACATATTTACACTGTATGTGCGCGTGTGTGCACACAAGGCCAGAACTTTACGATAAGTGAACAAAGAGCTCAGTCAGGTGAACAGGTTTTTCCTGTAACAGCGGTCATCAGGTGACCAGAAGTGACCCTGAATGCCCTCAAGGAGTGCCGGGATGTTGAATCAGCAGAGTGTGGCGAATTACTGGATCAAAACAAAAAAACAAAACAAAAAAAACACATGACAAGAAATCTATCAAAGTATATAATTTTGTGTATGAACACACAATGTGTCTTTCATCTAAATTTCATTCAGCATGTGACACTGAGCACCACATATTTATACTGGATGATTTTAATATGACAGACATGAACATCAGGGGTGGAAGAAGTAAGACATTTTACCAGTAAACCTTTCAATACCACAGGTGTAGAAATACTGAATTACAAGGAAAAACTCTGCATTCAAAATGTACAGAATTAGTATTAAAATATACTTCAAGTAGAAGCATAAAGTGGAAAAAAATATTAGTAAAGTACAAGTACCTCAAAATTGCTGTAGTCAAGTGAATGTACCTTGTTACTTTCCACCACTGATGTACCGTATATATATGTTATATCTGGACTTGCATGAAATAATACAGTTAACAGTGTAAATAAAACTTATATTGATGTTTTAAGTAAGAAATTATACTCTACAAGTTGTACGTTCAGTGATCGCAATGTATGGTGAGTGGGCTAAGATTTGTATTGATTTGTACTTCGAGATGCATGCAAATATTAAACACATTTGAAATTATATTTGCATGATTCCCACTGAGAAGGAATTGATCTATTTTATTTTATTGGCAGCACAAAATAACCTTAGCTTTAAGCTCTTCAGCTAACCCTCATTGTTGCTAGCTTCACCTTCAGTTTAATACTGGCTCATTACTTTAAAACAAGCACCTATGTCATAGGTGACGGTTATACTGTCCGGTTACTAAAAGAAAGCACCAATCACAATTGAGAATTTTCAGTGGCCATGGTAAAATATAAGAATATAAAAGCTTATAAAAGCAGAAGAGAGAAGAAACATAAATTAAATGTATTGACATTGTGAGTGTGTGCATGTGTCACTCAAGATCCAATCTAGGTATAGATGCAAACATCAATAATATGCAAAGACCAGTGGTCTAGCAAGATATGTTTGGTTTTTTTTAACCAAGTATAATGTATAATAAAGAACATTTAGCAAAACAAAATGTGGAAGTAAGTCATGGAGTAAGTCATGTTCCATTAAAAGTAACAATGGATGTTGTGGGTCATTGAGGATATCCATTTAAAAGAGCTACTTTTAAATCATTCGCAGCTATTGTGTGTGTTTAGTTATTGAGCAATGCTGTGCTGTAGTCTGTTCGGGAAGGACTTTATTGTTAAAAAAGTTCACAATTATTAGCTTAACTTTATTGTATCCTGATCTTGTTCGAGTTTGAAAAGTGCTCAGCATCTAGAATCCTGCAGTATGTGGGCTTCAGGCTCCTGCTCCCTGTTGGACTTGATGAATTCTCTGCATGCATATGCTGTTTTTTAGAGGGAGTGTGGGGGTTAAATTGTGCCTATCACTTCCCTTGACACGTTGTCCTTATGGCAAGTCTGTACTTGTACTTTTTGAAAATGTTATGCAGCTTAGAAGTTGTGATGAGAGCATTGGGAACACACAATCCTATGCTTGTGAGGCTTTCTGCAGAAATTATGTTGGAGTATGAAAATTAGTCATAAAGATTTTTTCTTTTTAGAAGCAATCCCTCACTTTGGTTAAACACAGTAAGTCACAACATATCCATTTGCACATACTAACATATATAGTTAATTTGCATAATGGTACATACATAACTTAACTGTTGTAACAGACAAAGTTATTCTGATCTTTTCCTCAACCTAACCAGGTAGTTTTGGTGCCTAAACCTAACTGAAATGCTAAACTTTTCATAACATTAACCATTAACCACCAATTACAAAACATGAGGATGATGGTCACCTGATGAAGGTCACCTCAGGTCACCTGTCCTGCATGTCCAAAACTCATGAACTGCACCATCTCTAAAGGCGTTAAATCACACATGTTAAACCTATAATGCATAGATTTGACAAGAGTATGTCCAGCGTGTTATTCAGACCTGGTGCTGTGGGCAGCCACTTAGGGCCCAGGCCCGCCCTGGATGACCATCGCTGTCTCTGTCTCTCACCTCTGCTCTTTGTCTGTGTCATGGATGTATAAAGAGCTGCAGGTCTGTGTTGCTGTTTGACCAAGTTACATACACACATAAGAAAACTTCACTTGCACATACATGCATACTCTCATGCATATTCATATGTGATTATATGTACATATGTGTATGTACATATAATCATGCATGTACAAACATGCATAATGTGAGAATATGTGTGTGTGAGTATGAGGGTATATGAGTGTGAGAATGTATGTAACTGTGTGTGTCTGTGTATTTATGTTTGTGCTGGAGTATGTATAAGATAAGATAAGATAAGATAAGATAAGATATTACTTTATTAATCCCCCGTAGGGGAAATTTAGGTCAACATAGCAGCACAAGGAATATAAAAAAAAAAGATGCAGTATTGTAGATATATTAATTAACACTATTTACATATATATATAATCAATAATAATTATTTACAACCAGATACATGTCTCAGATATAATCAGGCACAAATCTGTCAGGTTGGTGCTGTAGTGTTGTGGAGCCTGATGCGCTTTGAGGCTCGGGGCTGGATGAGTCTGTAGCTGAAGGATCTCCTGAGCTGCGTCAGCTCAGCATAGAGAGGATGAGAGGGGTTGTCCATGATGGTTTTCAGCTTCCCTCTCATCCTCCTCGCCTCCACACTGTCCAGTTCCATCCCCACCACTGAGCTGGCCTTCTTCACCAGCTTGCCCAGTTTGTTGGTGTCACAAGTCCCGATGCCACCTCCCCAGCACACCACAGCAAAGAAGATGACACTGGTTACTACAGAGTGGTAGAACATCCGCAGCAGCCTGGTGCACACAATGAAGGACCTGAGCCTCCTCAGGAAGAACAGCCTGCTCTGTCCTTTCCTGTAGAGGGCCTGGGTGTTGTCTGTCCAGTCCAGTTTGTTGTTGAGGTGCACCCCCAGGAACTTGTAGGTGTCCACCATCTCTACCCCCTCACCTCTTATTACAACAGAGGTGGGGCCTCTTGCTGCGTCTGGTCCACCACCAGCTCCTTGGTTTTTCCTGTGTTGAGCTGGAGTTGGTGTTGCTGTCACACGATCTGATGAAGCTCTCAATCAGGTCTCTGTACTCCTCCTCGCTGTGTATCAGTGTATCTGTGGTACAGCCGACGATAGAGGAGTCATCTGAGAACTTCTGGAGGTGGCTCGTTCCAGATTGGAAGTAAAAAGTCAAAAGTGTAGAGTGTAAAGAGAAACGGTGACAGTACAGTTCCTTGGGGTGTGTCAGTGTTGCTCAACACGACGACAGGCAGCCATGCAGCCTGACATACTGCAGCCTGTCAGTGAGGTAGTCAGTGATCCAGGCCACCAGGTCCTGGTCCACCTGCATCACGGAGAGCTTCTCAGCCAGCCACACGGTAGCTCCGCTTTAATCTTGAGAAGCTGCAGAGCTGCAGTCGCTATTCATTCAACTTACACTCAGTGGCGTTAGGTGGGGTAAATTTCTGGGGAAGCCAAGTGAGAGTGGATGTCCTTTTTGGAGGGCAATTATCTAATGCATTGTGCTATTACTCTCTCTCACTCTCTCTCTCTCACTCACTCAGTCTCTCTCTCACCCCAAATAGCATACATAGCCCGCTGCTTATGGTGCAGATTTCGAATAAAAGAAGCATTCACAAGCTCAATCAGAAGACGATTGAAGACATTTGCATAATAGCAGTGGTGCATGTATCAAATGGGCCTACATACTTCTTAATGCTTGGCCAAATGTTCATAACACAACATCACTGAAGACTAACAACCGAGTACTCGACCAACAGAGTATAGGCAATTATTCAGGTAGCCTAACCTGGCCCAGTGCCCTGTGGCAGGTGCTGTCTGTGGTGCTCATTATCTATGCGTACACAACCACAGTAAAAACAATAAGGTTACTTCAACTGACTATTCATTCAGCAGCTAAATCCAGGCAAGCAAAGCAAGACAAACAATATAACCACATTAAAAATCGTAGCTAAAAATAGCTGCAGTTCAGTTAAGTTCAGAGAGAGAAAGAGGTGACATTTCACTCACCCTATTTGAAAAGGAAGGAGAAGTGGTCAATAACCAAGTTATAGAATTTCCCACTGGCTTTTCGTCCTCTGCAACAACAGTCAGTTGAAGTTTGGCGCTACTAGCTAGCCACACTGTACGAATATAGTTTTCCTCATTGAACGTCCAAAACCCCTTTTTTCTCTCCACGCCCAGCTCCAGTTTTGGCGTTGGTCTTCTGTCAGATTTAATCTTAAGTTGCTGCTGTAGTGGTAGTTTTGTAAAACTATTTATTATAACTAAAAACTCCAAATCTCCACCCTCCATAACTGCACCAGCTAAAGTTGCTAACAGCTCCCATTATTTCATCTGAATGATATTGATCGCGTGCTGTGATTTGATTAGCGTGAAGCCAGATAGCGGCTGACTTCCCTTGGCATCATCCTGACTAATCACAGTTAGGCAGTGGCAGTGGCTTCATCTGATTGGTTAATCATTAAAAATTTTTTCACAAAGGGATGCCAACTCTGCCTAGCCTCCTCGCATAGTCAGACTGAAGGTCAGTCTATGGTGGTGCAATATAGTGTTTCACCACAAATCCAACGCGTAGCATTTAGAGGGGCGCTGTTTCACTTATTGTAAGATAGTGAGAAATGGGGAAGAGATGACTGCAACAGCTCATCCGATTTATCGAAACTATAAACGTGTTTTTATTGAAATGATAAATAGAGATAAAAACAGGGGAAGCCTGGTTTCCCTTGGATTCTGGGAGAAAAACACCACTGCTTACACTGTAAATTTCCAGCCAAACCAAGGCTTTTTGAAGAACCTTTTCTGTCTCTCTCTCTCGCCTGACATTCACCGGTCTTGGGTGAGTTTTGTGTGCATGCCATGCTGCCGTCAACTGCATGCACGCCGCGGTTCCTCGCGGGTCTATTTTAAGTAGCCGGCTATTTAAAAACGAATTAATATTCTTTGTGTGGTCAATGGTGATAAATTATCCGAAAGTGGCACAACACCAGTGAAGCTGGGGCACAGTCTCTTCATCCTCTTCAGCCACCATACACACTACGCCTACACATGCGCACTGATGACTCAGGGTTAGGGTTACAATTTTGGATTTATTACGCACTTTAAAAACATTTAGGCTATTGAAAGTTTTATTCTTTATACATGTTTATTTACAGCATTAAACGTTGAAATGTACATTGTAATATTAACTTATTGGGAGAAAACTGGTTGTTCTATGTAAAATCAGACGTTGAGCACCCCCATATCGCCAAAATGGCATGATCCTTGTTTCACTGCGAAGCTTTGACTGTGAGATTGACAGTCGAATCAGGCTCCACCCATCGAAGCATTGAATCTTCGACTATTGGGGGTCAGCCCTAAAGGCCCATTTATACTCCTGCATAGGGTCTACATGCGTTCCTACGCCGTAGGCTACGCACGTAGCCATGCATTTATACTTGTGCCTAGGTGTGTCCATCATTCTGCAATTACACCCCCAAATGCTAGTCGGCAGTAGCGCTGCAGCGTCCACTGTGTTGACTTTTGCTGGCCGAGCAGGCTAACTTCCGGTTTAGCGCTCCGCTAACGTAAATGGGGGTAAAATTGTATATGTGCGCCTGGTGTAGCCTTTTCAAATGTTACCGACCGAATGGATCACATTCTGATAGTGAAACAAGTCATTTCGCCCGGGTTGCGACAGTCAAATATATCGATCCATCGTGTTACAGCCGCTGTTTTGGCCACTAGTAAATGTTACTTCAAAGCGTGGGGTACTTCCGGTCGGCTCGGAGGCATTGCGAGGCTACCCAGCTGACCAATCACAGAGCTTACGGTCCGCATCAACTCGGCGTGTTTCATTTCAATTAAGCCTTATATATGGCTATAGGCAACATATGTAGTTGACCTATATTTGAGAGCGTGATTCAAAACACCGATTTATTGTGTCCCCAAAAATATAATGCCTCCCCCTTACCAATAATCCTGCCACTGGGTCTGGAACTATTCATATACCATCCCATGAAATCATATATATATATATATATATATATATGGATAAATAGCTGGATCCATGTACTCTGTTTTTCACTAGAAGATTCCTGTCAGCACATAAAAGGTGTCCCAGGAAAAACAAGCGGCTGCCATGAATATGTCCACTGAAGACACTCAGATCTCTGACATCACAGGAAACCGCACGGCACAGAGAGTGCTCCAGAAACAGCTCTTGTCACTTCCATGGAAACGCAGCACAGCGAGCAGTGAACAATCTGATATATTTATATATATCTATATGTATGGATAAATAGCTGGACCCATGTACTCTGTTTTTCACTAGAAGATTCCTGTCAGCACATAAAAGGTGTCCCAGGAAAAACAAGCAGCTGCCATGGATATGTCCACTGAAGACACTCAGATCTCTCACGTCACAGGAAACCGCACGGCACAGAGAGTGCTCCAGAAACAGCTCTTGTCACTTCCATGGAAACGCAGCACAGCGAGCAGGGAACAATCTGATACTGTACACCGTTTGCTGTGTCAGCAGCCCGCACACCAACTCAAAAGCATGTTCCGCCGCGTGCTGCCACTCACAACACAACAAACCTTGAACTCAAATGTCACTGCTGTGATAAAAAGGCCACAATTATGGGCCCTGGAGAGGAAACAGAACATTTGAGTCTTTTTGCTCTTGTCTTGATGGGAAAACCCCACTATAAATGGGCTTCAAGCATTGTGCTTTCCATTGCTATGAAAAGTGTGTTCAGTAATACAAGTGACAAACAATGTAGTCAGGACTGTGTGTGTGTGTGTGTGTGTGTGTTTTGTGTCCATGCAAGCGAGTAAAAGAGAGTTGTGCAGTTGTGAATCTCAACAAAAAAAATGACTGATGTTTATCAAAAGTGCAGCTGAAGTAGAGATAAACATGATGACAGTACAAACATGATGACTGCATGTTCGTGGCTTAAATTCAGTGTGACGCATGCTGACAGGGTGAAGAAGTTCAGTTAGCTTTACAAGAAGATGCTTGATATGAGCTGATGTGCTGGGACAAGTAAATGGTATTTGTGTACACCGGGTAAAGTTTTTTTAAGAATGGTCCTATCCGCTACAAACACCCAGTCTGTGGCACTTTTTTTGGCTCTCCTGTAAAATATGATGAGAGAAAAGGGAGACAATTACAGCACGGGAAAGACAGTCATGTGAAAAAGACTATAAGAACTTTCGGTGGAAGTAAAAAGTAAAAACTTTTGCTCTTCATGTTCATCTAAAAACAAGAAAATGGGGCTGCAGTAGTACAGCATGATCACCAAACACAAATGATTGCAGGGTGAAACAACCACTCTTCTACTAACTAATTTAATTTATGTTGCAACATGCTAACGGCAAAGGCTCAGTTCGATATTAACACAACACAGACTCCGGTATTAGTCTTGCCAGGTGTCAGTACAGGTTCAATTAGAAGGTATCATTATACCTTCTAATTGAACCTGCCACTGGCTATTTAAGTCCCTTTAGTAACAATTCAGCCTAATTTGAATATGATAGCATAATTAAACATTACAGCAGGCCAGGTGCAGGTCTCATCATGTGATCACCTGAAAAGATATAGACCGGGTGGAGGAGGGTTGTGACTTTTCACAATAAAATGAAATGTTTAACATTTTAAGGTTTGTTAACCTTGATCCCTGTCACCTGTGTTGCTCCACGCCCTGTTCGTTAGTCCCTGTTTATATATGCCTTGTGTTTCTGTTCAGTCTCTGTCTGGTCATTGTAGTGTGTTCACACTCAGTTGTGTTTGTTTGGAAGCGTGTTATGTCTACCTGTTTGGATTTTACAGTCAACTGCCTGTAAGCCTGTTTACCTGTTTTCATTTGGATTAAAAACGCCTGAACTGAATCTCTGCTCCAGTGTCTTGCGTTTGGGCTCACCTCCTCTGCACTCATCCACGAAATTGTGACACTGATATAAAATTAAACATAAAGAAATGAGGTAGATTCCTTCTCATTATTAGAGGCTGAGCGTAAGGCTGAGAATAGACACTTTACTTGGTGTAATGTGCTTTAATGAAGGAAAGGAAAAGTTCACATGTGAACATGTGACTTCTCTTGGAAAACAGTAATAATGGCAGTTGGAGTTGGCTGACTCAGCATTGGAAACAGTCAGGTTCTGCATGACCACAATGATCCAAAATGTTAAGCAACAAACTGAGAGAAAATAAAAAGTACAGATGGAACGTCAGCAGTATGTGTTGATTATTTAAACTTTGCTGAATTCCATTTCCCCAGCTCTAATGGTAAGCAAACACGCACTTTAGAAAAATGAGCTCACAGGTCAGAAGAGGACAGGACACACGCAGGCAGACTCATTTTGACTGGGGTGACTCATATGTGCAATATATGGAGATTTGGAGGAAGTGGAAACTTGGATTTAACACGCCCTCTCTCCCTCTCTCTCTTTTCAATAATCATACTTTTCAGTGGATGGATCATTTTCTGCATGCATTACAGATTAGGTAATGATAATAATAGCACAATAGTGTTCCCCGCCTTGCTGCTGGGCTGTGTTGTGGTGTCGGTGGTTGTTCCAGCTGGTTTACCAGCATGCACAGTCTTCCTGTTCCTTAGACAAACCACTTTTTACTGTGTATTTACCACGATAACTTCCATCATCTTGGGAATCAATTTACACAAAACACCAGCATAGATTGAGTGTGAGGTACACTTCATAAATAGCTCCCTGAGGACACTATTATCAGGAGTTCTAATGGGTCTGTGACTATAATTGGTCAAGAGATTGTTTATCACAGTCTGAGGGAAAAGTCTTAAGCAGCGCACTGAGATATCTCATAAAACCTCAGAATGAATAAAGCCGATTATTAGACTCTCTTCCTGCAGGTTGAGTCACAAAGTACACACAGTGACTGTAAACGGGAATGGATCACTATTCCCATCATCTGCTCGCGCTCGCTCTCTCTCTCTCACTCACACACTCACTCACACTCATACTCACACACTCACTCACACTCGCACTCACACTCACACACCCACACCCTGCTTGGATACATACTATCTAAAAAAACTGTTTCATGTTAGTTTGTCTTTATACCCAAATATTCGGCCATCTCATCCAGTTAAGACAGCCCTTGGCCGTAATAAAATATCCATGTGGGAGGTGGAACTACAGAGAGACTAATGCAATACATGCAATATTGGTGAAAATAGAAAAAAAAACATTGCTACATAGTGTATTTGCAGGATATTACGGCAAAAAGACGCTATAATGTACAGTACACTCTTGCAAAATGCCTCTAACTAGAAATGCACTTGCTCAATTTTTATACCAGAGGAAGTGCTGAAATAGCTCTGTGTATTAAGTATGAAAATAGTGAGTGAGTGATTGCACAGGTGCAAATGTTAAGATGCTATATCTTGATGACCAGCAGTGAACAGATCATAGATCACTGAGAAACACTGCTGCAGGGGTTTGGGGGGCTGGGAAGTTAATTATCAATGAACACACATGCGTTGCAAACTTGTGTGTGGTACTGAGGTTTAGGGGAAGTGGATCGATGTTTTCAGTTGATGTGACGAAAGACTGCAAAAATATTCTGCAATGGTCACGTCAGCATCGGTGTGGCTGGAAATGGACAATTGTGTATGATCAACCTGCTGTGCATCACTTCCATTCTGTTGAAATGAAATAAATTGTGCTGTGCTTTGATAAGAAATTGCATGTAAGTTTCTGAATGTTTTTCCAAGGAACTGGCCATCTTTATGTGATAGTATCTGTCCCGCTGCATTCTGAAATCATTACAGCATGGTCATGAGGGCGCCGTGTCTGTCGTTATATGAACCGTAAAAGTATTAGCATGAAACTGTGCTAGTCGCGCAGATTGCCCAATTTTAGAAAAATGTTATATTGTTAGATTGTAATTATTGATGCATGAATGTATGTATCACTTTAATGTTGTAGCTGGAAGAGGAGGGACTATTGAAACCTGAAGGTCAGGCTGGGTTTTTATTATCACAATGGGACCTGCCCTAATTCAACATTTAGAAAAACACATGGCTACGTCCTTAAGTGCTCTTGACTGTGGAGACATTATTTACATGCATACTGATGCTCTACACTTCACTGCCTGTGTATTGCAGATCAGAATTTTATATCCAGCTCATTGTCCCGTACACATCACTGTGTACTTTATGATCTAGTCTCCTGGTCATTAAGCCTAAGGAGACAACAGCGTCAGTATATTTATCATTTACAAAGACATACAGGGTAAATCCCCTTTATCCTATCACTTACTGACAGCTTTTGGCTCCACTAGATGGCTGGTCCCCAGATTTGAACTCGGTAGAGCAGCTATCTCCTGTTATGTGCCCTGGTTGTGGAAAAACCCTACTGCTTAATGATTTTGTCTTTCTGGGAGATTTCAAAGCTCTAATAAAATACGGTGTAATTGAAGAGTGCAACTACCATTCCTGAAGTCCTTTGTTTTGTTGGCAGTGTGCTTTGGGTCATTGTCCTGCTGCATGATAAACTTCCTCCAGATTAGTTTCAATGCATTTCTCTGTAAATTGGCAGACAAAATGTTTCTGTACACTTCTGAATTCATTCTGCTGCTACTATCATCAGTTACATCATCAATAAATATTAATGGGGCTGTTCCAGAAGCAGCCATGCACACCCAAGCCATGACACTACCTCCACCAGGCTTCACAGATGAGCTTGTGCTTCGGATCATAAGCAGTTCCTTTCTTTCTCCACACTTTGGCCTTTCCATCACTTTGGTAGACATTAATCTTGGTCTCATCAGTCCATAAGATTGTGTTTCAGAACTTTTGTAGCTCATCTCTGTACTTTTTTGCACATTTCAGTCTGGCCTTCTGATTCTTCCTGCTGATGAGTGGTTTGCAGTGGGTGTGGCCTCATATTTCTGCTCTCTGAGTCTTCTTTGAAAAGTGGATTGTGATACCTGCACCCCTACACTGTTGGTGATGTCACTTACTGATTTTTTGGGGGTTTTATTCACAGCTCTCACGATATTTCTGTCATCAACTACTGTTGTTTTCCTTGGCCGACCTGTTCGACATCTGTTGCTCAGTACACCAGTAGTTTCTTTCTTTTTCAGGACTTTCCAAATTGTTGTGCTTGCTTTGCCCAATGTTTGTCCAATGGCTCTGGTCGATTTTCCTTCTTTTCGCAGCTTGACAGTGGCTTGCTTTTCTCCCATAGACAGCTCTCTGGTCTTCATGTTGGTTTATCCTCTTTAACAGGAAATGCAGTCTTTATAGGTGCGAACCAAGGACGAAAACTTAGACTAGTCCTGCAGAGCTATTTAATTTTTGGACAATCAACCTAAAAGGCAACACCTGGACAACAAGAAACATCTGTCAGTCACATGTTCCAATAGTTTTGCTCACTTGAAAAATGAGTGGGTTCAAACAAAGGGTGGTATGTCCTGAGTTGTTTGACACATCTAGATGTGAATACCAGGAAACAACAATTCAGTGAACAACAAAAACAAAGGAATTTGCCTGTTTCAATACTTTTGGAGGGAACTGTAAGTACAAGTAACTCAAACATTACCACCATTGCTGGTATGTAAGTTAGACCCCATAATTAAAACTTTTTTAAAATATACTCAGGTTTGTTGGAGAAATGCAGGGGAAAATAAACATATAATTTTACTCACTTTTGTATGGTAATCATTTGGTATAAGGAACATGATTATAAGTCACAAAAAAAGACACACATGCTCAAGTTACACGCAAGTTGGATCAGATGGGAGGATTAGTGAGTGGCTGTGTGATTTAGAAATGTGAAGGAAAAGCAGTGAAACCTTTTCTTAGTAACACGAAGAGTCAGCCGCTATCGTAACAGCTTGTCTGACACACTTTGCATGAATGAGAACATGACTACCACAGAAGAATGGGAGCAGAAGAGGGGAGGAGAAAAGGGAGGGGAGGGGAGTTACTCTCTTAGTAGCAATTCAAGGAATTGATTGTGGCCTCTGAGAAGTGTGAATCATCCCGTGGCATATCAGGAAACCCTTCAGATGTTGGTCACAACCTGTGTGCCTTAAGCAAATGAGACCACATTTTATGCAAAACCCTCCTCCTAACCTCTCTCTCTCTTTCTCTCTCTCACTTGCTTCTCTTTTTTAAAAATCCATTCACATTCTCAAAACATACACCATTTATATGTGGCAGGCCCCACTTTGTGGCTCCACACAGGCTGCTCTGTACCACCCACCTCCCCCCTGCCCCCTCAGTTTTACTTTACTCTAAAACTCATGCAGGATATTGACACATTTGTGATTGGAAGTGGCAACACAGAAAAATAACTTCACATGCCAAACTGCTCACGTCGGGCACATTTGTTCAGAAACATCATCCCCACTTCCCATAACAGAGACACAGAGTCAGCCTGAATTACTGGTCCTACATTATTTACAAGCATTAAGCAAACTGTGAGAGTTTACAATTTAAAGGACTGAAGGTTGCTCATCCCCACCCAAAGAAAAAAAAGTTATTTGGAAAGAACAAATGAATCAGGAATCAGAACATGTAGTAACTTCTGCCAATGTCTGATTCACTCTTTTGGAATAGCGTGCGTAAGCCCCATCACAAGCTTTTTGAGTTTGAGTGGACTTTTTTGCCCTTTGTTGATAATATTCTTTAAACATGTGGCTATTTCAAATAAAACATCAGTGTTGAAAGACAGAGAAACCTCCCCCAGGTTTCTCTCTTTTTCGTGGTGTGTGACATCCCCCCCCCCCCCCCCCCCCAACCCCCACCCCCTTCCTTTTACCCATGGCCATGATAGGAAGTGACACTGTTGGGACCCCCTGTGTTTCGACTGTGGTGAAGATCACACCCAGAGGCCCACTCTTGCCAGATTGGCTTCCTCTAAACTCTAAACTTACCACATATGTGTGAGTGACGTGGTTAGTCAGATAAAGGTAAAAGCAGCATCCAGTCAAATTGAATGATTCCATTGCTTTGTTGTTTGGTGGGCAAAATGAATGTGAGTACTCACAGTTCCTGTAAGATTTACAAAATTTCACCATGGTGGTGTTTCAGAGGTCTGACGTCCACAAGAACCCACTGTCAGGCAGAAAGTAGCCCCTCACTGAGAGTTTGATTAATCATATATTATTTCCATAATTGACTACATTACTAAATAAATAGGGAACAAACAGACAGTGACAAATAATGAGAATACATTCATCACATATACATAATCACCTTTGAATAAGTGTTTTTTTTTGTACTGATGCCTGATACACCCATTTAATTTGTCTTATTCATTACAGGTAATGATTGTACACACCACGTGTATGATGCATACGAGGATACATACTTGATATGACGGTAAAAGCATGTTATCCCAAGTTGGAATAGTTTTTAAAAAAAAAAGTATTTTATCTGAAGAGAGCCAGCAGATGCACTCGCTTTCCCTTGTCTGGAACAGATTTTCTCAAGTGTAGTTCCTCATCCGGTGTGTGTGTGTGTGTGTGTGTGTGTGTGTGTGGGGGGGGGGGGCATAGAACAGAGAAAATGACATAAATCACAAAAGAGCGAGAGAGAGATGTTGTCACATTTAAATGTAAACTTATTTGATTTTTTTGCAAACTGCTTTGGCAATGCTGTTTAAATGAAACATTTGTGCCGAGAGAGAGAGAGAGAGAGAAAGAGAGAGAGAGAGAGAGAGAGAGCGAGAGACTTGCAAGGGCAAAAGTGAGAGTGAAACACTTGAGGCTTTGGACATCAAAAGATGTCAACCTCATATCTTTATGCTAAACTGACTCAGGTGAGCTGTGTCAAAGACGCCCTGCTCCCTGCTTCCTGGAAAATGTCAGTTGCAATACTAAGAGTTTTTTCTTAACACATCAGGTAACCAGAAAGCAAGAGCTTCCCATAAACTAGAGGCTTGCAACATCACAAAAGCCCTTGACTCTCACGAAAAAGAAACAAGGCAGGGGTAAAATGTTATGACATGTAAAAGAAAACTTGCTTTTTACTGGAGCAAGACAGTCTAATTAAACGTTTAGGTTTGACTAGTTTAAAAAGACTTCAGGAAACTGCTTTCCCTGATCTGGCCTTCCTGGAAATCTAATGGATAGCCTTATTTGGAAGCCAAGCCAATAACACGGGCCGCATTCAAATTACCATTTATTCCAGTAATTCAGATATGACATAGGGAAATTACACTGCACTGCACATCACATGTGAGCTCCTTCATGCAGTATTTCCTGTCATTCATCTGTTTAGATATTTGAACTTTTACCACCATGGCTATGGCTGACTTCTTTTCCTTTTTCATCACGTTTATGCACAGGAATAGAACATTACCTGTAATTCATACTTATTGACACCCATGGACACCCATGCTAGAATATGATTGTCAGAATATGGATAGGTAGACTTAAAGAAAAAAAGCCACATAATTTCCTGTCATCTCATGTATTGACTCATCATCACTCTCATAAAGTCACCTACTGGTCAGTTATACTGTGACCAGTGGCTCAAGGACAGGCAG
The DNA here is from genome assembly GCF_014851395.1 of Micropterus salmoides. Lineage (NCBI taxonomy): Eukaryota > Metazoa > Chordata > Actinopteri > Centrarchiformes > Centrarchidae > Micropterus > Micropterus salmoides. Next base: position 20,308,114 of record NW_024040041.1, read on the forward strand.
AGCAGCTGCTTGTTAAATGGAGTGTGCAACAGGGGAAAACAATATGTAAATGTTTAACAAATTGGACGCATGGGTCTGCCAGCTCTCATCTAGCAAAATCCAATTGTACATCAATAAACATCACACCAGGAAGGCTGTCAGCACACACGGGAAGAAGCAGAACAACATGCTATCTAACACATGCTTCTGATTTAGGAGGTATCAAATTCATTGCACGCGTGTAGTTTTTATAGTCCTATTTTCTTACTGGATGTTGAGAAACACTACAATACTATTAAAATATTCTTGACTTACCAACAAATATTCTTTACATGCACTCAAAGACTAGAACAGCCTTTCATTTTCTCTTGTGGGAGCAACGCAGTCAATATTTATCTTAGATAGCAGATAAGACCCTTTCCCAAAACCGCCCTCCAACCACGAACATCGACTCAGTCAAATGATGGGTTTTGCTTTCTTATTCGAATTCCTCAGAGTGTATTCCCATATGACATGGCCGTTCCCAAAAATGATGAGACTTGCCAAATGGCTTGCGAAATTAGGGAAACTAGAAAATGGTGACACATGACGATCAAACTGCAGAAGTGTCTCACAATCAAACTCAGGCTCCCGCTTCCACATTAGGCACACACAGAAATCTGCAACATTTGTTTAAGGTGCATTAGGGAAAGGGTCTTTACTAAGTCATAAGATTTTCCATTAGCTATGAGTATGAGGTCAGACAACGGCATTGGCAGAATATACAAAAGCAGCTGCAGCACATTATGAGGCTATCATGAGGAATTCCTCTTGCAGTAAGTGGTGTGGTGCTAATTTGTAGCTAATTTGTTACAAACAAACATTCATTTGTCATTCTGTAACAACACATTTGGCTTCAGATGAATATTGTCAACATGATTTCAATCAATAAGACAGCTGGTAACTCAGAAGTTACAGTAAGCCCAAAACTGTATGCATGCAAACACTGCATGTGTGCAAAGGGTGCAGGTTTAAAAATGCAAACTCAGTCTTCCCTGGAATCTACAGTAAAGTGGTCAGTATTGCTCACTACATTTTTCTTTGTTATTACTAAGTCACTGTTGTTGCACTTCATGATAAATTTACACAATAGAATAGAATAACCATGAAATTTGTCATAAGGAACTTCAGTAGTAGTTTCCTCAGTAGGTCTGTGTCTGCTTTGAAAGTCATGTGAAAGTTTTACAGCATGTGAAGCAGGGTTCCATATGAGGAAACTTTTGTTAGTGGGCTATGCAATGTCAGTGTGTTGATATTTCAGGGGGAATTTTTGGAGTGAAGCCCTGAATCAGGAAACAGATGCCACACACAGACGCCTACCAGGTCAATAACAGACAAATTGTGCGCCGTTTACAGTCACCACTGTCTGTCAGGACAGCTATTTGTGGAAATCCTTTTGCTGAAAAGAAATAAATACAAAAGGAGAACAAGATGCAAAAAGAGAATGTGAGAGACAGACAGGCAGACAGACAAATGGTGTGGCTGTAAGGGAACACAGACAAAGAAGGAAAACATGTTGAACACAAGCACATGAAAAGAGTAAATCCTCTCAGCCAAACCCTGTGGGGCTGTTTGTGATGCAGGATATGGATCTGTTATTCCACTATTTACAGTAAAGCCTTACCACACTGTTACTATGGCAACCAGGTGACACGGCATGCAGCACCCTTATCCGCTGAGCAAATAGGCCCAAGGACTTTTTACTGTTTGAAAATATGTTTTTTTACACTTAAAACTGTCACCTCAGTTGACTTCAATACACAATGTGAGAATATACTTGCTTGAGGTGGTTAATCTGTCGTGGGGAACATTCTTTGGGGTTTTTATTCATTCATCATCAAAACTGAATTAGTATGATACTAAACTCCAAAGTTTTGTATGGCAAATTTCCCTGAACACACCAACCTGGAGGGATTAACAATAATAATAATAATAATAATACTTACTGTGTCAGAAATAGCTTCATCAAGCAAGTTTTAAATTCTAAGTGAAAACAACAGATGCAGTTAAAATGACTTCATCTCAGTTTCTTGGGAGACTTTTTCTAAAATAAATAAACAAATAAAAAAATGGCAATCGATTATTCAGAGCCAGATAAAATGTGATAATTATACAATAATTACTCGTTGAGCACATTTTTGCGTTATTATCTAGGGATACTGAAGAAAGAGCTGTTGTTGAATGGGCCTGCCTGGTGTCCACTGTGAGAAACCCAACCTCCTCCGGTCTGAGATAATGCCACAGCGTGGGCAGATGGGTGCACAAGAGGATCAGGTGACTGCAGGCCAAGGAGAGACAATTCCATTTTTAATCACCTTCACAGACACATCCTCACTCTCTCTCTCTGTCTCTTTTCTTCATGTTGAAACAGTGTTTGTCTCTCTCTCCTGGAGCTGAAAATAGCAATTAAGACCAATCAAACAATGTCCTGGGACTATAGATCAAACACTTTATTTTGTCATGATTGCAGCGTTCAAACATCTGTTTCACTTCTGTCAGCAATCAAAAGTTTCAAGTAAAAGTTGTTCAGCTGCAGCACAGAGTAGTCTACTGAGCACAGTTTGTCAGTGAGGAGTGCTAATGTAGAATAGATGGATGAGAAATGCGAAATACACCACCTCTTCAGAGAGATCAGAGAGATACTTCTTCTGAAAGTGTGGATTTGAAGTAGCAAATAAGGTTGGAAGATTTATGATAGGTAGTATAGTGTATTTTTATATTTTGGCTACTGCATAAATGCATAAAATCAACACACATTAGCAAATGTGAGTCAATCAGTCAACATAAAACTGTCTGATTTTGTTTCCAAAAGTCTGTAACAGGTCAAACTACAGCACGGTGTAAATATTAAGGGTTGTGCAGGTGTTCTGGGTTTTAGGTAATTCGCTATGCAAACCCCACTCAAGGCACAGACATACTAGGGTGTAAAAAAAGAGAATGGGTGGTGGGATACTTTCAGCACACACTCACCTGAATACCTCACATGGAACACATGAATACTAACATTTCCACATTATGTGGGAGGAAAATAAAATGGAAATTCAAGTGTGTGTGCATATTTTTTTCACCTTCTATGTATAGGGTGAAATGTATTCTAACCATTAAATTAAGCAAAAGCATCAAAAACACCCTGAAAAAATCTTCAGTTATAAGAAAAAGAAAAAGAAAAATGTGTACTGAATTTTACTTGAGTAAAAGTACAGAAGTATTATAGCAAAATCTACCTAATGTTTAAGTATTCTACTGTTGTAGCTTATCGAAGTGAGGCTTATTTTAGGTACGTTATATATTTCTGAATAGCGGAACATATGGTTTTTTTGTGTAAAGCCTTAATCTGAAAGTAAGTGTAGTTGTCTGATAAATGTAGTGGAGTAAAAAGTACAATATTCCTACTTCAAAAGTAGTGAAGTCGAAGTATCAAGTACAAGCCCAACATAGAGACACCAAGGTAAAGTACAACTAACTCGAAATTGTACATAAGCACATTATTTTGTTACATGTCATTGATTTGTAGCCTGATTTTTTAACAAAACAAATAATCATGTGCTGCAAATTTGGCCTGAGCCTAAACTTCCAAAGAAAACGTCCACTATTGTGGAGCTGACTGTCAACCACACTTCTGTTTAATCTGAGATCAAACAGTTTGCACAGTTGTGGCAGCAGTTTACACAGCACATTTAACAATTTCATGTGAATCGTGGCCGACTGCCTAATAAGGAACTCTAACAAGGAATTTTATCAGTGACACAATATAACGATTTAAATGTTTCCTCTTTCCTACTAACCAACGAGTACAGGTCTGGTGTGTGACCTGCAGTATGAGCAGATGGCATTTTCCCACCATATCAGTGTGAATTCAACAGAAAGTCTGTTGGTTAATCATTAAGGTGTAACATAGTATGGGACTGTGAGAGCATGCATTTGTAACTTATCTTATCAGGCTGGATGGAAGTGTGAATCAGTGAGGGATTGGTAGTTCTGTGTGCATAACCCGAGGTGACCTTTAACCATTAAACTTTCCTCTAAACCCTCTAAATCTTCTGTCTTTGTTGTGAACCCCAGCTTGTTGTTGTGCTATTTCAGTGCCAAGAAATGTTGCTCCACAGACAATGTAAAATTTAAGTCAGGCTTACTATGTTCCCAAGAAGAGGCAAGGAGAAGGGACAAAAAATTTGGACAGACGTGTGGAAACTTAGGCATTCATATGTCTTTACTCTAACACCTGGCTGCAGAATGGAGTGCATTTAAATAAAGGCTGTGATCACCTCCAAGCTGTTTTCATTGGAAGATAGTGGAGACAGAGGGAATGAGGGGGAGGGTGCTTTGAGGTTGGGCATGTGTGTGGAGGGCAGGAGGGTTGGCAGGAACATCAACAATGAGCTCATGTTGGCCTTTCCCATCTTGGCTTGACTTTTGCTTCATCCCTCAGGGGCATGCAGTATGAGGAGCTTTACGGTGAGGTGTTCAGAGCCCCTTTGTTGAAATGTAGTGGGAGGGACTTTACATTGCTAGTTGAGGGCGCAGGCAGAGTAGATTGAGTTGGTAAAGGGCACATAGTGACCATACCACAGAAGTGTTTGTTTTTGTAGTAGACGCATATCTACGGGAATGAGCGCACACATCTCAGCTCAACCAAACTGATGGCCTTAGATCCAGAATTAGGATTCAGCAGATGTGGCAGTCAACAGATGTTAGCTGTGTAAATGGAAATGAGTTCTATCCTTGGAAACATTGCATTGTTTGTTTGTTTGTTTACCACACTTGTGACTCAGAGCAGTTTGAGAGGGAGATGTTGTTCACACACACACTGTAAAAAAGACCATGGGCCTTTGTTCTGCATCCACATGAAGAGATCAAAAATGGGTCAAGAAGGCATTCCAAACACTAAACAAAGGAATTTTCCTCCTACGAGACATGGGTGTAGACAGCCTCCGCATGAAAGGCCCCAGTCAACTAGAACTTTTCTTTTTTTTTTGCCAGAAGCCTCTGCAGAAATTGACTGGGACAATCCTGAACCTTTAAGACAATAGATCCCTGTTCAGAAGTGACATATTTCATGGTAATTCTAAAAAAAAGGAGGAGGAAGAGAAAAAGAGTGCAGGCAGTTTGAAAACAAAATGTGAGGAAGTTTGCAAGTGTACAGATCAGACAATTCAAAAGCATCCGTTTGGCCTGTTGGCAGCAGTGACTTTGTCCACGTTCAAAACTTCAAAGCAGGTTGCCACAAAGAACTGAGTATCAATCGAGGAAACTGACTTTGCAGCCATCACATGAAAGGACACAGGACCTTACTGTAATGGAGTAGAATAAGAGGGGACAGTGCCAAGACACACACCCTGTTGGGCCTTACTGGAAGTAGGATTCCCTTTGCACTTCCTTACATGACACATGTGCCATCTCTTCCAGCCAGGAGTTCAGCAATAGGCAGTTAGAAAAAGACAGACAATGTCTTATAATAGACACCCTAATTAACAACACTGTACATAGTGTACTTGCAAAGAGCAAGAAACAACTAGGCCTCACTTGGACACTTGTCAGTAGTATAATTAATAAAGCAGAAAAATGTCTGAGGCTGAATACATCCACATCACAGTTTCAGATGTGTTACTGTAATTCTACTGTAATGAAACAGTGCCAACTCTGTGAACACTATCACTGAAATAAAGCCAAGTTGACGAAGGTGTGTATTAAGGTGAACTAAGACATTATTTAGTGGCCGGTGTTGTGCCAAATTTTGCCTGCCTGCCGAGAATTGCATGCACCTCGCGGGTGATAACGGTCATTAATGCTGGGAAAAGAGGTAGATGCCTGGAATGGGCGACTACTGACACCTAGTGGATTATGTGATTCCTCCCCCTACACCTTTTTACCATGGTACCAGCCTGACCAAGGCAATGCCGTTTTTTTGATCCACTCCACTGGATTGTCATGAAATTTAGTAGATATTCATGGTCTCTAGAGGATGATCCTAATGACTTTGGTGATCCCTATTTCTCTGACACCATCAACAGGTGAAATTAGGAGATTAGAGTCTGAGATTAACTGGAAAATGGGGGTGGGTAGAGAATTTTATCAGTTTTTTTTAATATAAGAAATAGTCCAAATGAATAATCAAAATGTAAAAGGTGTCGCAACATAGTGACAAATCCACAAAGACTTTTCACCCGACCCTGCAGCTCCCCTCCACTCTTTTTGCATTTTTCAGCTGATTGTTTTGGTTTTAAGGCCCAGAGTGTTACTGTTTTGATTCAGTCTCTTCGCTCTCATCAGGGTCGTTTCAAGACTTGCCAGTCAATGCTCTGTACACTACCACAGACAAAGTTAGTGAAAGTTTGGTCAAAATATACTGGAGCGTTTGGCTACTAACAGTCTGCCCTGTGTCAGCCGAATATGTGGCCAGGCAACTGCGCATGTATTATTATTTTCACTTAAGTTTGATTCATATTAAATTTTTCTATGGACCCCAGGTAGAATAGCTGCTGTGCTTCAACAGTCCGCCCACCCCCCCACCAAATAAAAAAAAAACAGTGTATGAGGAAGAGGAGATTTAACGTAAGAAAACCTTTTGTTATTTCCTATTTGTGCCAAAATTATTTACAGCTGTACAATCTAGTCAACAACTAGGATTTCCTTTGCTTTGTAAGCTTTTGTTAGTTTTTCACAGCCTCCCTTGCAGCGCATTGTAATTTAAGTTTTTCACATGGACCCAGAAAAGCCTCTGGCCCTCAATTCAGAGAAAAACATTTGTGTCATTGTCCACTGAAATAAACCCTGTAAGACAGAGAACGTGGAGAAGAGAGGGCGACAAAGGTGAAGGAAAATAAAGCCATTTGTAAAGTGCACTTCCCTTCACTCGTCCTCTCTCCATTTTTCTTTCTCTTGGTTTCTGGCAGACAGTATTGCACAGCTTTCATCAACAGGAAGTGGGACTATTCTATTCAGAGAGGGAAATATGCAATCCATCCTACTATTCATTATATTCTTTCTATCCACTTCTGTTTTCATCTGCTTGTTTCTGTTTGCAAACTTCCAATCCCACCAGGGAGGCTTTCCAGTTCTCTTCCTTCTCAGCCGAAAGAATTGAGACACTTGACTGAATGTTTGTTATGCTTCTTTTGTCAGCTGTTTTCAAAGCTTTCCAATCCAAGTCAGGTCACAAATCTCCATCAGCAAATTGCAAGTTAGGATGCAGGTCATTCAGGTCTCTGGATGATGACCAGTACAGTGATGCAGCATTTATAACCTTTCAATAAAGGAATAAAAATATATACCAAGCTTTTCGTTTTAATTCACTACCTCACATTATTTAATTGTATGGATTTTTGCAGGGCAAATCTTTTCTTTCACTTCAAAGTCTTAGGTCTCAGGTCCACTCTGTGTTTATGTGTACTTGCGCGTCTGTTTGCCAGCGTGTCGCAAGCCTTACGCATTTATCTTGTGTGAACTCTTCTTACCCATCTCATCACTTGATCCAAATAGCCTATATTTTCATCGCCGGAAACAAATGAAAACAAGATCCGTGGCATCTTCAATTTCTAGAATGAGCCCATTACTGTTGGTGCACACTGAGCGAGGGACATGTCTAATTAACTTTTCGAGTGGCTCCCAGGTAAGAGAAAATGCATCTTATTCACGTTCATCCTCTGTTTATGAGACCACTCAATCCTAAGATATCAGCTCCACATGCCCCTAGACTGCTACACTGCAGTGCTGGATGCCATGTGGTAAAGTGTCCAAATGGGTTAAAAAAATATACCCACCTAAGTAGCTACCGCAGCAGGAAGAAAGATGGTCTGAATCAGAACGTGGAGATGAAAGTGTTGGAGAATGAATCATTGGGACCCTTGTCCTGGAAGGAGAGGGTGGGAAAATATAAGATAAATGAGCAGTACCGGCTACATGAATCTCTCTCACTGCACAACATACATTTGAGGGATATGCTGGTTTCTTTAATGGGTGTGCTTGAAGATGTGACTGCTTTACAGTAGCTCTCCATTAGTTCCCTCTTCAGGGGTCAGTTATTGGGTCAGATATTTTTCAACCAAAGCATGCTCCACAGTGTGTTCTGTTAAGAGCCTTTCATGCACGAATTGCAGGCTATATATATATATATACATACATACATACATACATACACACACACACACACACACACACACACACACACACAATATAAATAAATAGTCTTGGTTCAGGATTACACATTCAAGACAATCTTTTCCGTGCAATCTCAGCAGACCCCTGGATGTCATCATTTGCAGCAGCTCAATATCTGTTAGCAGTAATTGTGTGAAATGAAAAATAAACTAAACAATCATGGCAGTGTAATGAGCGGGCCTCCCAGCTACAATACCAGTTCTTAATAATGTGTTGACAGGATGTGTTAATGTGCCTTCAACACCCTTAACAAAAGCTGGTCCATCGATACCGCAACATGGCAAGAAGGACAAAATCCCTTTTAGCACTGTGAAATTCAGTAGGAAAGACTGTTACCCCTGAGGCAGTGATAAATTAAATTTTCTGTAACATTTCAGTGAGTGCCTTATTCATTATGCTGATAGACCTACTGAAAGAAAGAAATGACCTGATGGCAATGACCAGAGGTAACACCTTTGTTTCACTCACTGAATCAATAGGTGAGGCTTTATAGTTTGTTTCACAGCTTACACCAGCATTTTCATCATTGCAATATCTCTTTAGAAAATACCATGATTTCTGACCTTTCCCTAAGGCAATGCTTTTTTCTGTAAAACATTTGTTCTCATTCTAGACATAATGAGTACATTAGGGTCCAGTTAAATCTATATAATATATTATGTTAACCCCCCTGATGGCAACACATGCCTAATGGAGAAATACAGTATATTGCCTATAGAATTTTGTGGAGCCGAGCACAGTCAACATCACCTAAAAAGGTATCAAAATGCTTTTGACCAATCACACAGAGAAGGTAAAAGCTTAATCAAAAGGCTCTTTTGGAGGGGAAAAGCCTAAAACTCATGACAATGACAAATTTCACAAAGGCATCTCACAAAACAAGAGATTGATTTATGAATGTATATAGTGATTACATGTTGGGGGGGGGGGGGGGGGGGGTTAAAAAACAGCTGCCCAAGGAGAAATTGAGCGAGGAAAGTAGTTCTGATAGAAATAGGCTGTGTTTCTTCAATGAATTCTTAAAACTGAAGCCTAGAGGTTGTCCAAGTCAAAATTACTGCACTCTGTCAAGGGCAAGGGCACAAATCAAAGAGTAATGGCTTAGCACCAACTTTGGTGTTCCTCTGCCAGAGTGGATTGATTGATTTATTATATACCATAAAAGTTTAATGGGATTTCAGCAGGCCTAATATATAAAAGGATGGCTGCGCGACTGAGTCGATGTGCTTTGGTCCTTCCTTTATGGCTCTCCGGTCTCTGTAGCATCCTGAGACAGGATTACTGGGCAGGAAGCTGCCAAACAAACAGCTGAGTGGACACAATGTTTCATGGTTTGGAGTTTGATTCACTGGCTGAGGCGCATTAAATCACGTAGAGTATCACATTTAGGCAAACATAAGCACACCTTTTATGTTGTAGCGTCTCTGCCATGAGCACCCTTAGCAGAGACGTTTGCATTGCTTTTCTCCATTACAGTGCTTAGCAGTGTAATTTAGTTGTTTAGTGTTTAGTGTAAGTTCACATCTTAGGGTCAAAAATTCCACTTAAATCACTATTAGTCCCAGGTTTACTTCTGCAACTCCTAAACCTTTTCATGTGTCAGTAAACTTTTTTTCCCTGAGCTTTTGTCAAATGAAAAAAAGAGCTGCTCCTGTTTAACCTTCTTCTATTGGATTGAACCACTTTTCCTCATATGTGACAGACAGTTTAGCTACAAAATGTCTTTGAGGCAGAAAGCAAGAATAGGAGTATAGTGGTAGTTAATAGTTCACAAAATCACTGTAAAACTATTGGCAACACTCCAGTCATAAAGTGCAGATCACTCGGCTGTAACAAAGTTGTCAGTGAACACGTAGGCCCATCACTGTATTGCGCAGTGGATAAACAAGCTCTCATTGTACCTGTAAACTTCAACCCTGTACACGGTACATACTTTAAATATGTCACATGTAAACCTGATTCTGATTGTTGTAAATCTGTTGTAAATATTTTGCACTCACTGCACAAACTGCCATACTGCACATATTCTTTATTACCATTCTCTTAAAAATGTATACCATGTCAATTTAATATTTTAATCTTTATATTTTATTTTTGTTGTGATGCAGCAAGTCACCAAAGCAAATTCCTTATATGTGTAAATGTACTTGGCTGATTCTATTGTTGCTCATAGATGTATTTTCACTTTTTATTTTGAGTGCCGAGTCATGAGAAAAACTGTAGAGGTTTAAAAAACAAATTATTTGTCCTGGGATAGACTTGTCAAATATAATCTGTGTGCAAACTTAATAGCAACAAGTAGAAGAGCCTGGATGTCCGGGATGTTCATAGATGCCAAATGCCGCTAGTATTGGAGGATGACCACTGCTTAATGAGCACATTGTGGAGTTTGCTTTTCAAACAGTTCTGTTTTCTGCACATTTTATATTTGTAAAGCCTTTCTTTGATGCTTTGTAAGCTTCATTCTTTACATTGCCTTGCTACCATCTTCTTTGTCTTTTTTACTGGTGCATTCCTACCTTAGCATAGAGGCAGTAATGCACTGAAAATGATGAGCATACTTTTGTGCTACAATTTCACGGTTGTCACAACATCGACAATGGTTTGAAGGTGCAAATATATTTTGAATGAATGTATCTTTTATAGACAGCAGTGTTGCAACATATTGGTCAGCCATTTCTAAATTCTTCTGAGGCTGTCTTTGGCAATTCTTTACACAATTGTTTTTCTGTCTGGCCTGACTCCGGATGTGCTTCATTTACATTCAGAGGCAGGCAGTCCCAATTTAACCTAAGGCTCGGTGGTCTAGTAAATGCAAGACTTGTTTTCTCAGAATTGTATTACATTTAGAATACATAAAACAGAGTGGATGCATGAGCATATAATCATTGTGTTTTAGATGACTCCTCAGGACATTTGTGCACTTGAAAGCATCTGATCATTGTGGCTGGTTTCTGTTGCATACTTACAGTATGTATTCACACTACAGCTGGATTGATGTTTCATTGCTATCACAGTTAATAAGAAAAAGTTAAGCCGTTCTGTTACAAAAGCATGAGCAAGGTTTGATGCGATTGTGAAAAGGGAACGACAACACAATACATTTTTCTGCATTGCAAAATGTTCAGTGTTGTATTTTCATTGTGCCCCAACATGTAGAGAGGAGTCTCATTTCTAGAAATGACAGCACAGACAACATTACAATATCCAGCTACTACTACTGCAAGGCAACACATTCACATATTCTGTGAAAACAGCTGGCATGAGTGCACTTATCTTTAGCCCTGTTTCCATAATGCATTCACCAGTAGGGTGGATTTTCGTGAAGTTTGTAAGCAGGAGGCGCAAACTAATATTTTAGATGTTTCTTTAAAAGTCACAATACTCTGGTACATGGATCAACAATGCAGCAGCTTTTTTATAATAATATTAGAAACTACACCATTCCTGACAGCATGCTAGAGTCTATACAGCTGCATTGCCTGGTGATTCTCTGCTGCAGAATCTGCAATTTTTTCAGTTGAATTAAATATTTCATATGGGTGTCGAGTAGGTGTAAGCCAAACACCCTTACAGGATAAAGCAGGTGTCAAAAAGGAAAACCTAAAATGTGACCCACAAACCTTTACAGAAATGTATACATAATAAAAGGGTTATTAGCTATACATAAATACTGACTGCAATATGCCAACAAGGCTGAAATTACTGATAAACACTCAAAGAAAAAAAGAATCTGCTAATCTATGCAGTAATTACACTCTGAAAGGGTAGCCTCTGTTTTTCTATTTGTGTGCCCACATTTATAGCATCATTGGGACAATGGATAGAAAATTATATTGAGAGGATGAAAGGCAGCAGGCATTAACAACAAGCCAGCAAAAACAATGATCAAACAGATGTTCAACAGCATCACTTCTTCAGCATCTGTGTTTCCATAGTTGCAGTTATGTAAAGCGAGCTCGCATTTACATTTTGTTGTCTTGATCGCTACCTGCTTCATGGTATTACAATACTCTTCAAAAGAAATTTTCTTTAGTACTAAAAATAAATACAGGAATAACAACAGTAATATCATCCAACCTCTGGGCTTTTAGATTCACTTGGGTATCGAAAAACACCAATCTACAACATGGCGATGGCTACACCAGAGTCATAGCGTCCCTTAATCTGAGTTATTCTGGCAGCTACCATCAGCAGCAGACCAGTGGCCACCTCCAGGCTGTAGGAGAGCCAGGCTGTGGCTAAAGACCAGCCAAAGGAAACATCCACATTGGCAAGGTTCTCCGGGGACACGATACGCTGGAACTCCTCCATGGCCTGGTTCGAGTATTTGATGTAGATGCTGACCCCAGTCAGGGTGAAAAGACCTGTTGGTGCACATAAACAGACAGATGGCACCATTGGAAATACATAACTGCCCAGATTTTCACACACGCTGTAACATGGACATAGATCCTTCTTGAAGATTTGGAATGAATTCTCCAGACACAAGACCCTTGAGCTGCCTAAAACATCATGGTGTTGTATGAAACATAACCAGTTTATACAATGAGGCTATTGATGTAATAGTGAATGAATTAGCAAAAAATATTTTTTTCCCCCAACTTTGCTTTCACATAACTCAATGGATGGCATTAGACAACATAGACTTGTTAGCCCATTAATGAGGAACAGTGCAATCTTGAAGCATTTCAGATTTAAATGTTTCTCATTCATGTGCAAATTATTCCAGCAAGGTGATTCTAAATTTAATCAGAGCATTTACACTATGACCTGTGACATAACTTTCTATTTCTTGTATTCCCAAACAGACAAATCGGATCAAACATCTCGCATAATAATTACCACAGGAGTGGGCCGAAAGGAATAACACATCACTGAATGTCAACCCCCAAAACACACTTAAATACCGAGTAGTCACCTCTACAAGTATATTTCAGACTGACCTTTTGTATGGCACCATAGAAGGCAGAACCACTACACACTTAACTACTGTCTGCTGCATTTAACCATTCTTAATTACTTGTGGGCTCGTCTCTCAATGTCCGTCAAGCAGTGTGCCTAATTTGCATGTAGGCACACACACCAGAGCAGAAAGAAAGAAAGAAAGAAATACAAAATGTTAAGTACAAATGTCATGAACAGTGCTGAAGGAGGCACAGCGGGTTCTTCGGCAGACCACCCTTTTGTGGCCAGGCGGACCAATCATTTTTATACAAGACTTCAATTCAGGCTTAAATGTGCTCAATTACAGTCATAATTGTGGTCTGCTGGGGAAGAAATTGGAGAAATTACTGACACTGATTCGTACCAGTTCTCTCCTCCCACATGGTCAAGATTTTACCTTTCGTTCTAATCTACATCCATTTTGTTTGTGTAGTCTCCTGTGCATAATGTGACTTTTATAGTTCCATTGCACTTTATGGGTAGTCTGAGCTGCTACTGCACCAATACCACACTATGGATTTGCTGAACATCTATTGTGCTCACTGAGAAAAGCGATACAGATTTGACCATTTTAATGGCATGAAGGCAGCTTTTTAAAAACAACCTTGAGTTGCAGAGTTAAAGCTGAGGAAGAAGTAAAAATTGTCCAAGGTGGAAATGTCAGTTTGGCCAGATGTGATATCTGAGGCCTGTCCAAATTCCAGTCCAATCAGTGCTGTTGTACGTGATGTGCGTTCAGATGGGATTTCAAAGACCTATTGGCACATTGCTCAATGTGAAACTTTGTCACTAGCATGGCTAACAAATGTGTTCACAAACTCAGTAATCCATCAAATGTCAGGGCTGCGCATCACAATTACATTTCAGGAAGATGTTTGTTGATGATTTGACTGTCCAAGATTATTGGAATGATATTCTGTGTAATAGGCCACTATATAAGTAACTACCTATTTGATCATCCTCAGATTCTACAAGAAAGACATTGTTGTTTATATTGTATTTAAAACAGACTGAAATCAACGATAAGATCGTCTGCTATTATGTGCCACTCCATCACTATCAGCAATCACTCCAAATGCTGTTAATTATGTCCATATCCACAGTGAGAATGTTTGGTGGTTTGGTGTCTAAAATCATGTTCAGGCTCATCTGCTTGCAATTATGATTTATTTTATGCAATCTGATTGGTAAGAAAAAAAACTGTCCCCAGTAAATCATTACCTCAAACTTTATTTCCACACGTTTGGAGTGTATGGAAAAGGTCTTCAAATCTGTGATTCAGCATATACAGTAGGAGTCCCTGTCAGAGGAGCACAAACATCTCTCACAGTACTACCATAACTGCATCTAAATGTCTTGAGTCAATCACCCGGTGTCTATTCACAAAATCTGACAAAAAGAGCGAATAAAGAGATGGAAGTCTTGCATAGTGCTTTTTTTCTCCTTATTTCCTTCCCCATCTCCACCTACTCTAATAACAAATAGCAAAAAGATACCTAACTCAACTCAGTTAAGTCAAATGGTATTTTGAATGTCCACACAGAGATATAAATGCACTCACAGATTCTACTTTTAACAATCTTCTCCACACAACTGCAAGATATAACATTTACACTAATCACTGTTTTCTCATTGGCCTTCAGTGTGCTCCAGTATACTTCTAATGTCTAAGATGGCTAAAGGTCAGAGGTCAGTGGGAGCAGTTGAAATTGCATATTCAAGAGTTAACACAAACAAAGACACCTACATGTGCAGGATGTGCCGCCTAAACACTATTCTTGCGCTGGACATCTTACACACTGACATGAGCAGGCAGAGGATTTGCTTCCAACCAGTCTACATGTCAAGCACACATAATTGCTGCAGGCTTTGAAAAAAAAAATGAAAATAATAAATGATCTGTGGACTTACTGCAGAAGAGAAAGTAGGATGCTGATCCAACCAGCAAGTTAGGACTGCTGGCCAATGAACTGACGAGTCCAAAGATCCAGCCAAACACCAGCAGGACCAGGCTGAGGGGCAACATGATGACCACGACCTTATGCAAGCCTGTAAACACACATATGCAACAATGTGTTACAGTGCCTGATCTACAAGTCAGCTGCATTTTTAGAGCTGGGGTATCTTTGGAGAACTAGCAAACGATTGCTAGATTTTGAAAGCATCTGACCAGAAAAAATACCCACCCCACCCCCTTCCCTTCAACAGTCAGTCCCCCAAACACATTTTCATGGGCAGTGAGTACACGGGCAAAGTTCGCGCAGCAAGGCACGTCGATAGGTAGACTGGCAGATATAATAGTTTATTACAGTCCTGCAACAGCCACAGATATCAATGTTTTTTATTTTGTCAGAGCATTTGATTTATTGATTGCTGTATGTAAAGAGAATGTCAACAAACATCACAAAATGCTTCTAAAATAAATTGCCTACTCCAGCTTTAAATAACTACTAAGTGCAACCATTTGCAATAGCTTTTCAAATTGATTGATCATCCAGGGAACCACTGGTTTCTATTTTCATGATTAGTAGGGTATGAAAATCAACTTGCAGAGTGTTCTCTGTCACAGTGGACAATTTATTACTGTATTTCATTGTCAAAATTCCAGACAGGAACTGTTTCAGAGAACACATTATCGTTTGCAAAATGTTCATATTTGCTTACTGTAGGTCCTCTGGGTTAAACTTTCTGACCAGTCGAGCATCTAAGGGATGTGCTGACTTTCTTCATACTATCGCTTGTACATGTTATTACTTCAACAGCCAACACACCTACCAATTACTTTTGTCAGGATTCATTGACTTTGTTTTTATTTTAAATCAAACTCATTAACACCTCACTATGACAGTTGATAAATAAAACCACTCACCAAGAAGGTGCCTATCCGCCTCTGACAGGCTGGACATATTTGCTGTGAAAGAAGGGA
Organism: Micropterus salmoides; assembly: GCF_014851395.1. Taxonomy (NCBI): domain Eukaryota; kingdom Metazoa; phylum Chordata; class Actinopteri; order Centrarchiformes; family Centrarchidae; genus Micropterus; species Micropterus salmoides. The sequence continues at coordinate 20,324,162 of NW_024040041.1, forward strand.
TGACTGAGCTCCTGTTTGTGCCTGAAAATGTCAAGGGAAAAGGTCACACATGACAGGACATGTGGACAGAGCTGTAGGACTTTGCAAAATTCCTGCTGGATAACAATGTCAGTTTTTATCCTAGAGTTGCACAAATAATTATACTCAGAGATAGGCTGTAACACATTGCATGACTAAATGCATCAAACCTTTTATTACACCTCTGTGTGACACATTTCACCAGCCCTGCATGCCTGACAGTTTTGTGTCAGTGCATGTTCCACTTTTGCAGATATGTCACAGGTGAGCATAGCTTGAAGAGCTTCAATCATTGTCTCATTATTTAGCATTCACTTTGAGGACTCTGGGCGCCACCAGCAACAAATTGGACACCACTGTGAGCCCAAGCAGTGCAGCCAGCGAGCAGAAAAAGAACCTTTAGAATCTCTCTGCAACCTCCTGCGTGTTCCTCAGCAGCTGCCTGCAGGGGCTGAGACAGATGTGAGAGGTTACAGTTCCTACAGTTATATAGGCTACAACAAAAGAAACTAAACTGTGAATATGAGGTTTGGGCTCTATGATATTATTCCTGTATGGTTCATTATACTGGTTGAATAAAAAGTGAAATGTTAAGAATCTTATTCAGTAATTAATAATTCAGCACAGTCTTTGTAATTTATTTCTCCAAGCTAAACGCACTGGCATGTCACCTCCTCTGTGCACCACTGTCACAAAAATGAGTTTTTGCGCCAGAGTTCTCTGCCGCCCTGACATTGCCGAGGAATAAACCAAACCAAACTAGCATCTGCGTGGACAATAAACATGGTAATGCAGCAACATCAGACACCCGTGATAACCCACTGTAACAATGTAAAGACTATGTTGCATCACATAACTCACAGTTCAACACCATCAATACTGTTATTTGCACGCCTGATGAAACATAAACAAATTCAAAATAGCCTAATAAACCTTGTGATTGAACCCGTCAATACTTTTTACGCCCAACAGTATGTATGCCACACGATAAAGCCTTAACTTATCTTCTGAAGAAAATCTCACACAAACTACAAACTATAATATGTAGGCTTGAATTGAATTGGTATACCTTCATTAATTCTCCACAGTCCAGAATGTGAACTCAGGTCGTCTGGACCTGTGTGGTTGGGTTGCTTCACATCGATGATGTACCAGTAATCAGTCCCAATAGCCACAGCGAGGAGGGTAAAACTGAGCAAACCTGTAAACCCAGCAGTAAGGACAACCAATCCGTACCTCATTATATACGGTCCACACGCAGAGCGTAGTTACTCTAATGTTCTGAGCAGTTTTTTAAAACCCTTTTTCTACAGCATAATCTGTATCAACGCTCCAAGAGGTGCGATGCGTAAAAGCACTCCAGCTGATTCCATCCCTGTAAAGTGCTGGTTCTCCATGGCTACCACGGTCTTAAATTGTTCCCGTTTACTTTGAAAGAAAAAAACTGAGAAGAGAGATGCGTCCTTCTTTGCATCAGCTTATAACACCGTCAGGTAAATGGGGGCTTAAGGCGGCAGCGGCGCTCCTGGATTGATCCACGGAGTCAAGTTAAGAGGGATAAAACGCCACACTTCTGGTGCGGAATTCCAAAATAAACTCCACGACCCGGACACACGTGTTGTGAAGGTGCTAAAAATGTATTTTTGTGGTACAAAAGAGCCCACATCCGGCCACAGTTTAGTTATCTGGTTTTGACTTGATTACAAAAACGCAATTGTAGCCAATTTTTTTCCCAATAGCAATAGTGGCTGCTTTTGTGACCAGACATATACCGACTCCATCCGTTTACAGTATGGTAGCCTAAATTAAAAGGCAGCCTATGTGAGGTAACTAAAAATCAAGATTTAAGGTTGTACTCTAGTCTATTGTAGTTCATGATACATGTGTTTTATTGTATCTTCAGATACTCATTTTATCTTGTGTTCTATTGTAACTTAGGCTATTGTAGCCTACTTGTATACTTTTTTCATTTCCTTTTTTCCTCACTGTTTAATAATGTTGTATTTCTTTAAAATCCCTTCTAGGGACGTGCGTTGCAAATTAGCTAAGATAAAATACTGTTACAAACACAGTGGATTGCTGTTTTCAGTTTATCTATGTAAGCTGTAAAACACATTGCTCCATACCGCTAGCAAATACATAAATCCTCTCCAGCTTATGAGATAGGTTTAATTACATTTAAGAAGCTCTGTTGGCATCCTAATTAGAATAGGCCTACTTAGGCCTACCTGTGCTTTATGACCAGGCACTTTGTCACCTGTTATACCGGAGGGGACCTGCAGATGGGGCAGCTTTAGTGACGTGTGCAAAAATCCAGCACAAGGCAAGACGGCGTAGTGTTGTGTTGGTAGCCAACTGCTTTGTAAGCCGAAGGGGACGTTATAGCTACGACGTTTAAAAGTAGGGCTGTTAATGCTATGTGAGAAACAATAACGTAAAAGTGTGGGCACCTGTTTAACGAGCTAACTTTAGCGGTCTCCGAGGTAAGTTCGGTGTTTTAACTGAACCCTTAATTATCTCTGTGATTAGGCTGTATTTTGTCACGGAGGTGGTCTTAATGTCAAACATATCTACAGATTGTTGTAAAAACTAAGTTCAGCTATTAACTATAGCCTACATCAGCACATCATGCACCCCTTTCAAGCCAATATGCACACTTAGTAGAGACACCTTTGGCAACAGTTACAGCCTGGAGACTGTGTGGATAGGTCTATGTCACATATGGACGAAACGCCCCCCCCCTTCTAGTAAAACTGCCCAAGCTCGGTCAAGTGCCATGGGGACCATGAGTGAAAAGCAATTTTCGAGTCCTGCCACAAATCCTCAATTGGACAGAGGTTTCTGACTTGCCCACTTCCTTACTCTAGGATATTTTAAAGCCATTCTTGTGTAGCTTTATTGTAGTACGCAGGGAGTTGTCTTGCTTGAAAATAAATCTACCAAACTCTTGCAGAATGACAACAGGCTTTCCCTGTCCTCTGTAGCCTATTCACCAGGAAATGTAGCCATAGCTGTGTTTTCAGTGTTGTGAAAAAAGGGGGAAACACACACACGCTGGGGGAGATTAACATATATGCCTTTAATGATAAAGTTCAGTGTAATTGCACACTTGTGGGTGTTATTCTTTTTCATGTAAGTAAGTATTGATGCAAGCATTCAAATCCCACAGCCCTCTGATTACTGACATGGAAAGTAAAACTAACAAAGTATCAGCTGTAGCATTATGACAGGTGAAGTGAATAACACTGATTTTCTTAGCATGGCACCTGTCAGTGGGTGGGATACATTAAGCAGCAAGTGAAGATGTAGTCCTCTAAGTTGATGTGTAGAAGCAGGAAAAATGTGCAAGCGTAAGGATTTGAGTGTCTCTGACAGGGGCCAAATAGTGATGTATCGACGACTGGGTCAGAGCATCTCCAAAATTGCAGCTAGTGTGTGGTGTTCTTGGTCTGCACTGGTCAGTACCTATCAAACGTGATCCAAGAAAGGTGACGTGGTGACAGGGTCATGGGGAGCCAAGGCTCATTGATGCACGTAGGGAGCAAAGGCTGGCCCATGTGGTCTGATCCAACAGGCGAGCTACTGTAGATCAAGTTGCTGAAAAAGGTAACGCTGGTTCTGATAGAAAGGTGTGAGAACATACAGGGCATCACAGTTTGTTGTGTATGGGGCTGTGTAGCTGCCGAACAGTCAGGGTGCCCACACACTTAAAAACTCCTAGGTTAAAAAGGGACCAACTAATTACTGGGTTATTCTTTTTGACCCAACATCTGGGTTAAATACCTGACCCAAATGTTGGGTTAAAAAACCCAATGTTGTAGTTAATATAGCCCAACTTCTGGGTCAAAAGAACAACCCCAATATCTGGGTTGAAATAACCCAGAAATTTGTCGGTCCCTTTTTAACCCAGGAGTTGGGTCAAAAATAACTTAACTTTGTTTTACATTATATCTGTCACAGTGTGGTGCAGGCAGAAGAAGAGGAGTCCAAACTTCTAATTCAAACATTTTACTAATAAAGTAACTCCAAAAGGTACAGACAAGCAGGATGAACACACACTAAACAAGACTGTAAAGTAGAATGGCCAAAGACTGAAGGAACTAAATACTAACACAGATGAACATTGATTAACAGAATACAGGTGATGCAGATGAACTAAATGACAAAAACCATGGAAACAGATGAGTGGCTGGAAAACAGAACAAAGGAAGACATGTGACTTCAAGCACTTTTACATTTTTATTGCATTAAATTAAACTCTATATAAAAAATAGAAAAATAAACAACTCAAACATTCAATAACTGGATTGAATTTAAGGCTTAAAGTCTTCAAACATTGGTTGTGTCATGGCATGTGTGACTTTACACAGACTTTAAAGTAGTTAGATGTACATGGCAACCACAGAATTACCACAGCTAATGCTAGTCTAAATGTAGCAACTAAGCATGGTAATTTTTTCAGCAAATGGTGCTAAACTAGCAACGGGGACATAGGCACAAAAGTTTACGTTACATCAACACTGAAAATACTTGCTTACCTTGAATACACAACGAAGTTGCACCGAAGAAGCACATGCCAAAACGGATTGAGTGCGAAGTGACAGTTATTTCAAATGACTGTTGTGAGAAAATTCCAGGGTTAGGGGTGGTTGCTATACATTCATGCCAATAAAGCTCATTTGAATTTGAGAGAGAGAAAGCCAACCCTTTAACCCAGAACATGGGTTACTCTTTGAAAAACAACCCAGAAACCCAAACAACCCAGGAATTGGGTCAAAATATTAGCCCTATAACCCAGAAAATGGTTACTCTCTGAAAAAATAACCCATAATTTTAACCCAACACAAATAACCCAGAAAATGGGTTGAAGAAATAACCCAGGAGTTTTTAGTGTGCATTCTTACCCCTGTCCTCTGCTGAAAGTGCCTACAACAGGCATCAGAACTGGACTACAGAGCAATAGTAGAAGGTGGCCTGGTCTGATGAATCATGTTTTCATTTACATCATGTTGATGGCCAGGTGCGTGTACGTTGCTTACCTGGAGAACACATGGCACCAGGATGCACTATGGAAAGAAGGCAACCCGGCGGAGGCGGTGTGATGCTTTGGGCAATGTGGATGTTACTTTGACACATACCACCCAACTAAGCATTGTAGCAGACCATATACACCCGTTCATGGAAACGGAATTCCCTGATGGCAGTAGCCTCTTTCAGCAGGATAGGATGCGCCCTGCCACAAAGTAAAAATGGTTCATGGAAAGTTTTGTGCATGTCCATCAGACATTAATGAGAGGGAAAGATGGTTTTGTCAAGTGTAGGATAGGAAATTAAGTCCTCCTTGATTACTGCAATTTTCTAAAGCATCCAAACTCGTGGGGTCTATTTTTAGTTTAATTGCCCTTAATTATAAGTTTTGTTTCCACAAATGCATCTGCTGTGACACATTTAGGGTATATTAAAATACTTAAACTGTGCATGAATTGATTTAATTCTCTATTTATAATTGCAATTGTCATTTTCATTGATACAGTATCTGTTTAATTCAAACTCAGATACACCCCCTGATTATTATTTAACCATCACAGATTGATGTCTCATAAACACTGATATTGATGTGGGTTTTTGTTTATACATTTTTATTATTATTTTATTTCATTTGTTGCAATAAAAGATGGACTTCACGCGACAATTTTTTTATTGAAAAAGCTACAGTATTAATTATCCACCAATGTTTCGCACAGTGTTGCCTAGTTTAACAGCAATAGTAATTAACAATGTCTGATCCTCAGCATCTCTTACGTATTACAGAGGTTATCTAAGCAGAGGTCTATACTGCACAGATGATGTCTTGCATTGAAGATATTGCACAAACTACCGGAACAATGCAAAATGTGTTGGCTTGTATCTTCCCTGCACCTGTAAACCTGTGTTCATTTGTAAATTCTTTCATTAGCAATACTGATATGCCATCTTTGGTGGAAAGCAGCAATGTAATGCCATGGTGTATCAGAGTTATTCTGGCTCAGTTATTATTCAATCTTTTGAAGTGCTTTTGATTATTTTCACCTCGAACATTTGATGCAAACACACACAGGTTTCTATCTTGTTTTGCTGGCTTTACAAATTTGCTGAAAACCCATGCCACATTTTCTTAGAAGCTATTGCTAAGTTTTAATGTAAAAAGCTTTGCCTTGCTTTAAATTAACCATTTTTTATGATTGAATATTATAGCTAAAATGCTTTGTGCTTGCTTGAAGCAGTACATAAGCCAGCAGAACACTACTGCTGGCTTATGGTTATTGTCAGGAAGATGAACAAGAATTGCTGTTTCTGTCCACACACAAGTCAGTTAGCGGTTCACCTCTACATCACAAATACACAGTGTGGTTGAACTGGACATGTTTGAGGTTTGTCTTGCTGGTATTGTTCTGTTCTGTGTGCATCTTCTTGCTACAACAGCAGCTTTTGCTCACAGCTAACCTTGGATCAGTGAAGCATTGCTGACATTACCGTTCCTAAGCAATTTATGTTCTGCCGCATTTTGGAGATTGCTAAATCTATTCTTTCTTTTTGCAGATTCTTGAGAGGAATGCAGGAGAAATTGACTAAACCGTATTATTTCCAAACTGTGGATGACAGTATGAAGGTGTGAGAGCAGCGTGATGAGCCAACAGAGTATCAGAAGATAGGTAAAAGAGAGGTCAGAAGTTAACATCTCCTTGGCTCCAGCTCTTTCTACTGTGCAGTTTCCTCTCTTTACATAGGAAACTAATGTGTCTCTGTCTCTGAGTCTCTGTCTGTACCTTTTCTTACTGGCAGAACTCTGGGTTGCCAGTTTTGTCTGTGTCCACCAGTCTCAATGGCCAGGCTCAGTGGTCAGAATATCTTTGACAGTTGCTCAAAGTGCCAAGTTAATTTCCTCAGTATGGGGCAGGTCAGTGCTAAATAACTATGTTTACGTTACTGTTTGTATGAAAGGTCCAATGTTTTCCTTCTCTTTGGCTGTGATTTGTTTGGTCCAGTTTGTGTGAGGTCTGTGTTTAGGCGGTGCACCGTTGATGAGCTAACTGAAAGGACTTCTCTCCATTTTCTTCTGTGTGTAGCTTTGTAATGGTTGGAGCTTGGCTCATTGGCTTTAAGGTGTTTTGTTGAATAGTATTACTCTTCTTTGGATCCTAATTAAAATTCGAAATTAGTCTGTTCCAGCGCTGCATCGTTTGTGTATTGTGTTTCTGTGAAGGATATTCTTACCAATTTCAGTTTGAAGGGTCGCACTTGGATGTTAATCCCATTTTCAATTGCCTTGTTTTAGTGTCCACTCACATCACTATCATATACTAAAATTAATTCAGGTATGGATTTGAATATTTGTAGCCCAGTTCAGGTTTGGTTGTTTCATGGCACAGAAGAGACCATCTTCCTTTGTTTCTGAAAGCTTTCAAGATGGAAAGGCCCATAGATGTAATTTGTGTTCCTTATTATGTATAGTACTGCTATTTGTTTGTACAGTATCAGTGTAGCTCAGTAAAACCCTATTTGGATTTCACTGACATTTCACAATCTTGTTCCTTGTCAGAATATCTGTAAAATGCATCTATTGTTGTGATGCTTCTTTAGATTTGGCCAGCAACATTAGATAATCAGCAAAGAGAAGTCATTCATTGAAACTTTAACAGACGGAGATCTGGGATATCTGACGGGGATGAAGGGGGGAAGGTGTGGTTTGTTGTTCGATAATTTGATTTTAAACCTGTCTGACTTTTGCAGTTGGGTGTCACGGATGCTTAAGAATAATTTGTGAATTTCCCCACAGGGATCAGTAAACTCTTACCTTATTTTTAACTATAATCACACATCATCATTTATTTGTTAATTATATTTCCTGTAATTAGTCTGAAGGTGCAAAGTAACTATTAATTTAAGTTATCAGTGAAATAAAGTGGCGTAAGAAGTGCAATATTTGCCTCTGAATGAAGTGTAGTAGAAGTATTTGGTAGCAGAAAATGGAAACCCCAAGTACAATATTTGAGTAAATGTAGACTACTGTGTAATCCTTTGCTCTAGATATTATGTGCCCAACATTTAAGATTAAAGGAGAACACATCAGAGTCTGTTTACAGGTCTCGGGGAGAATTGCAATGTGAAAAAAGTTGTATAAAGCCTTTTGTGGCTCCAGAAGGAGCTGTGTGGAATCTTATCAGTAGCCAAATGTCATTCAAATGGCCGTTCCTTATCTCTGCTTGAGGCTAAGGTTACTTGCATAACACACCCGAAACTCACTGTTGACAGTCAAGTTGCATTGTGGTTATTGGGCAAGGTTTTGACGAGGAAGAAGAATGCATGGAATAGAAAATGATATTTGTGGTTCTGCTGCATCGATTTTTCCTTTTTAACTGCCCATCGTAAGCCTGAAAATGTTATGGGAATGCAATGTGAAATTGGTGGAGGGCTCTCTTAACATTAAATAAGTTACACATTGTGTTGGCGAATTTGTGCATTTTGTGTTTTACCATACCAATCAATGTTGCTGGCCTCCCTAGTTTTAGAGCCTGAATTTTGGTTGCTACTCTTTGACTCCTCCACTCTCCCTCTGAGAAGATGCCTCATTCAGAAACATGAAATGCAAAACATTGTCCAGTTCCAAGAAGTTGGATGAACTTCATTTAAACATGATTTGCATAAAAGCTTAGAGCATCTGGCCCATGTGTTAAAAACAAGTGCTTGCTTTTAATCCATAAGAAATCAGAATTGGATTTCTATTTGTTTGTATTTTTGAGATAACATCTATGGTGGATCAACAAAAAAAAATCTGAAGTTGTTCATCTGACAACCTGGAAAAAAGAACCCCATTTTAGTATTGTTTGTCAAAAATAACTCTGCCTCTCAGGCAAACCTAGCCAGTTCTGCAGTACGGCACACAGAGGAAGAAAACAGTGTCGGTCATACATATTGACCTCTAGCCATCAATTCTCACCAGAATTCTGTGTCAAGCGCAGTCTGGCAGAAGAACACACGTGGGTCAGAAAGGTTGGTTACTTGAAATTAAGTTCTTTGCAAATGCCAAAATCTTTGGCACTCATTATAGCAGAAATTGCATAGTTATTCTGGTTCGGTCAAGAGCATGTTAAAGGCAAGTTATTCTGTGAAAACATCTTCATTCAGTGAGTAATGTGTAATGATCAGGGCTAGTGAGCAGGGCATTTATGGGCTGTGATTCTCAAAGAAAACTTTTACCAGTGTAATTATATAATTAAATAAATGAAGACAAAATGTCATGGTAAAACATGATGGGCTTGAGAAAGAGTGTGTGTGTTTTCAAGAGAGAAAACTGACATTTTTAGAAAACAATACTACACTGTTGTTGTGGATAGATGGCTAGGAACCTGAACGACTTACAATGACTTGTTGAGGGACTAAGTACTGTGTTCTGCATGTGACAGCTGATGCCAGTTCCAGTTTAAATATGTGGAGTTGTTGAAAGTGTTAACAGATGTCAGGAGGTCGGTTGCGGTGTGGTGGATTGCAAACAGGTGTTTGTGCTTGTCTAGATTGCAGCATGATATGCTACTTTCACAGCACTTGCCACTGACAATTACTCTAAGAGAGAATGAACTTCGAGGTGTACATACTGCCACCCAGTGTAGTGAATAGGAAAACCATCTCAGTAATAACACGCTGGTCAGAGAGTCCTTTATGCCTTGTATTCATGGATGAGTGCTGATAAGGTTGGACTGCTCTGGTTGGGAAATTAAAATTCGCCAGCCAAATAGCTGCCACCTTCTAGCATTTTCGTTACTACTGTTGGGCTTATCAGCCTTTTTCAACAGATGTTGTGACTTGTCAACTGATGTTATTATTAGTTACAAGAGTAACTAATAATATTAATGATACCTCAGTTCCATTTATGTCCTCCATTGAGACAACAGTCTTTGACATTTCCTGTTATATTACTGAGCCCTAATTATAATTCACTGTTTTCTCAAACAGTAGGAAAAGCACAGGTGATAATCATAACATTAATGATGCCTCAATTCAGTTTAGCGGCTTCAGTTTCAGGGTCCTAATATTGGGCATGCTGTCATGAGTCAGGTATCCATCCATATGTAGCGCAGATGTCAACAGAATTTCCAGAAAATCTGAAAAAGAAAATGTGAAATAATAGCTTCAGGGGTGAGAAGCCCTTTTTGTTGACCTTTTTGTCCTGTCTATGTTTGGTAGGTAGGTAAAATACCCACTATTTTCTTTTGTGTATGATAGGGATGTAAGTTGTTGATTGTTTAATTTATTGTTCTGGCTGGGATCTCACAGACACTAGCATGATTGATATAATAATAATAAATAATTTCTGCTTGGAATGCATCTGCTGTTGTCCACTGGTTTCAATCTACTACTGTTAGTCAAATAATAGGTTTATCATTGAGATAAACAGCTGTCGGGACAAATTTTCCGGGTGGGTGCCATTAAACCATGAGCGCGGAACATCAAAGCTCGAACACAGTAAAACCATGTAGAAAACGTGATGGAAAAATGCCTTTTATGTTTTTTTCATGTATTCATGTGAGTAACAAACAGTCTTGCCTGCTTCAGTATTAAGTCTCTTCAGTGGAAGCTTGAGTGACAAATCACATGCCTCATGTACGTCATGATTAATGCCTGATTAAGACTGCCTCCATTGCACCTTGCCGTATTTTGTTTTAATGGATACACTAACACCAAAAACCTTTTTTGCAATATTTTAATTTGTTTTTTGAATTTTCAATGTTTCCACTCAGGCTTTTAATGCACAGTTTGAAAATGTGCAAAAAACTGGTGGATGGAAATGCACTCACTTACTAAGACACTTGAATAGAACATGGCCATCATTAACGTACTACCACCTGTGCTTTTCGTACTATCACAAGTCTAAATGTCTCTGAGTCATCTCTGCTCCATTTCTCAGTAACTGAGCTGAAACATTACAATATTTTGCAAGACACAAGTCTGACAATTTGGGGTCCAGTTTCTTGCTCTTGGACACCTGGGTCATCAACCCTACAATCATTGGCCGTTCATCTGAAGTGCTGAATCACAAATTTCTTTCATATTATATTAGCTTGGCATACAATTCTAGTCACAAAGTCAATAAATATGTTTTTTTCAACTTTTTATTGTCATTAAAGGTTTTCAAAAATCAGATCAGAAAACAAAGATAGTAAAACAACAAACATCTATATATGTTAAATACATTCTAAAAATATGGCTGGAGGCTCTCAGGATGCATAGGTGACCAAGCCTTTTAGACTTTGCTTTCTAAAATATTTCTGTATTAATTGCAAATTGCACACAACACAAAACCATTGGTTTAGACATTACATTTGAACTATTGCAGATTAAGTTTATTCCTGGGAAATAACTGACAAAACTCTACAGGATAAAAACAGGTTAAGGTTGTCCTCTGTGCTGCACACTAACATCTTTACCAGGTATGGGCAGCTTGTGCCCCTAGCGATTTGATGGGTGTCCGAAGTATGTAATCGATTCAGTAAGTCATGTGAGAGATTGAATTAAAATACAAAAAGTACCCCCTTACGGCTGTGGTGGTAAAGGTTTACTAGAGGCTACTGCTTACATTTTACAAAAGCAGTGTTGGGTAACTTAGTGGAACACAAATACAGTTGTTTGCTGTTATATCCAGAGTTAAATGAGAAGATTCATATCAGTTTCAGTGGGACGTTCTTGGAAGCAGAGGGAAGGCAGATAGCCCAGCTCTGTTAAAAGTGAAACATGTTTTCCAACAGCTCCAAAGCTGTCTGAAGAAGCAGCTTGCTGACACGTTGGAGCTGGGTTTGGGAAGTGCACATTCCACTCATTTCACAAATGTAATTCATTGAATCCTCTCATCTGACTGTGGGTAAACAGATGGAAAACAGTTTTCTTATTCCACATATAAGTATTCCACTAAGCATTTTCTTCAAAAGTTTCTGTTATCTAAATCCATATATTTTTCTAATCTTACCACCCTGAAACTCTAAACACTAAGAACAGGGTATAAAGGGATATAGAGTGCAGTGTGGTTTAAGGCCCCTAGGCAGAACACCAGAGAAGCACTTTCTGAGTTCACACCTGGTACATTAACAATGATGTATAGGCCATCAAATGCTTTAAATGTGCTCACCTTTGGTTTCTTTCTTGTCCCTGATATGGATATGTGACGGTTCTACTGATGCTGTCTGTTCCTGAACATGTCTGATCTCTGTTTCTATATATTTTACACATCTATATCACAAAATGTATTGTAGTGTTTGTAGTGATGCTGAATGATTGTCCTCTTTGGATACATTGCTCAGCATTGCAGATGTGCCTGAGACAGTACAATCTATTTGCTCCAGTCCACTTCATTTGCTTCATATTGTGTTTTGATGGGAGCTGTAAATGGTCCATTATCAAAAATGGAAACACCATTGACACCAGCCATTCGCCGTCTTTGAAGACAATGGTGCATTCCCTTGGTGCTTAGTGACATCAGTGGCTGTTCTTATAGAACATGTCAAAGTATTGAAATCATTTAAAAGCTGTAAACAAACTTGGCAGGATTGTTGACAGAGGTTACAGAAGTAAGGTCCAGATAAACATAAATGAAACCAAATGAAGTTAACTTTCTGTCTGTAAATGAGTGTCCCTGTTTTAAAAAGAATTAACCTTAGGATGCAGCTACTGATCCGTCATTGTCTGTTTTTCATTCATTGTCAGTTGTGAATGCTGTTCTGGACTGATGTGTCTTTCACTGCCAAATCAGTTTGGATTAGGGGTGTGATGATACATTTAGCCCATGAGACGAGATGATATACGACATTGGGTCCACAAGAACAAAACGATATTTCAACAGTATTTTTAAGAAATCTTCAATGATGAAATATATGACTGGTACCCAAAATGCTGACACACAAACTATTTAAAAGTGACGGGGGCATCTTCGATGCCAATTTCACCCTCACTCTCTATCGCGAGACAGCTTTTCACCTCGACGAGAAATATTGTCTTGTTTTAATATCACAAGATCTAGCCACACCCCTAGTTTTGATAGACAGAGATACTGCCAAAGTTATTTTCACCTTTTGGAGATATTTAATCAAATAAGCCTGTTGAATTTCCTATTGCTGCCATTCATAGCGATGCGTAGGCAAAACTGAAAATGTGTCAAAGGCAGCAACAGTCTTTGTTAAATTTCTCTCTGTTCAGTGACTGATCAGTGCAGCAGCCCTCAAAGATATTTGTTTGTCACTGTACCTATGTCGAACAAAGTGTGTCTGAAGAATTGGTACAGTATGTGTTGTTTGATGTTGGCATTGTCATTTGAAAGACAAAACATTTAACATTTACAAGAAAAAACAAACATATCTTCCTAAACTTCACTGCTTCCCAATTTAAAAAAACAAACAAACAAACATGGTATCGGGCATCTGGCAGCTAGTATAAAAACAGGCAGGAAAATATTACCCGGTCAGTCCGATTCATTTAAGCTGATAAAAGCGGGTCCTGCACCCCACCATCTTGCTCCCTCTTTGAGGACCCTGATTGAAGGGGATCAGTACTCCCAAAGAGAAGATGCGTCAACAGTTGTACCATCACCCATAAGCGTACCTCCCTGGTCTCCACGAAGGTACTTGCCATTAGAGCCCTTGATTGCGATGCGTCCGTGTTCCAGGAACTCAAGGAAAAAGTCCTCTGGCTTCTCTCCGTCTGAGCACACTAGGCCATTGCTAGAGACGTACCAGAACTTTCCGTTCACACCTGCAGAAGGATACTATTTTAGCCACTTGTTTAAATGAACAACCATTACTTTAGTTGATGATAAATATCTATTTACACAGGATGCAGATATATTATTATTAATGGTATGCAGGGATCTAGTATGTTGTGCACATGTGAAAACACTGACTTTTTACATTGTATGCGCCATCATTGAAGATCAATGAGAAAATGTCATAGACAGATCGATTTGCGTCCAGAGTGTTAGAGTTCTTGTGGTGACACACAAAGCCATTCTCTCCACTAAGGATCAGCATAGGGCGGTTGATGAGTTTCATCAGGAACAATTCATCTTCCCCTGCAATGAAGGACAAATATTGTTCATCTGATGTGCATGGGTCAACAGAGCTGTACCTTTGGCAGCACATTCAAGCATTGCAAATTGAGGGGCTCGCCTGAAAGCACTTACCCACTGTATCGCTGACGGCTGAGAGCTGCCCGTTCTTCTTTGTACACACATACTTTCCATTACTTGCTTTAAGTGCCACCCTCTGTCCTCGCCACTCAATTTCAAACATTGTGTTGACCTCTCTGAGGGAAAAAAAATACATGGATGGGCAGATGGAGGGGTTCAGGTAAGAGATATGTGAAAACATGTGAGAAAGTTCCTCTTTTAAAGCCGTTAGAGCTACTTACACTTCTGTAGCGGTGGACTGGATCTCTCCGTGAGTCACTAAAGTCCAGTAGGATCCGCCATTGGTCCTGAACATAGACTTTTTGCTCTCCTTATCAATCTCCATCTGGAAGGTCTCCATGTCTGTCTCCACATCCTGATTGGCTGAAATACTCACTCCTGTTAATAAGGGAAGAAAGACAGCCTTGGTTAGTGTGGCTTTGTTAAAAAGAAATGATGAGTCACAGTGTTGCATCCTCTTGAATACCATTTGCCTCCACTTGAATGTCATTTACTCTCTTAGGCATTACCAAAGAGACATGTGTGCATGATACAGTAGTTATAAAACATTTAATTACATCCATGCCCCCTCTGTTGTTGCATCACATAATATGCGTGCTACCTACAATGATTTATCAAACTCTCATATAGGCAGCAGGTGTTACACATAATTGTATGGTGCTTTGGCGTGGTGTTGCTTCGTGCCTCATACTGGGCAGGTGATCCTCTAATTTGTGATCTTTTCTAATAATGCAAGGGCATGTCCAAGCGCAATAGCAAATGCTAACATACTTTATGACGCATTGACCCAATTCCCAGTGTTACCCTTATGGATTTATGGCACTTAATCATGCTTATTACATCATGGTACATTTTACCTTCATGAAAACATGTCATCATTGGAATCTGTTTCACCTTAGAGATTTATAGTGGTAGAGTATATTTATACATAAGAATAGATGATCACTTTGGATAATGAGCCTGGTTTGTTGTTGTCTGCGAGCTGTGGATGACCCAATGCCTCGCTTTGTGAACTTCGCCTTAAGCAAGTTTCACATCATCATCTCTTGTTGTGTTTGTTTGTTGTTGTTAGGTATACAAAGCAATTACATAAGTAAGCACATTACAGAATAACATCCAAAATTTGCTTAAAATTGTGCCCATTGCTCTGGTTAGTGAGATAGTGCCCTGTTCTCTAAACCTTAGTACCTCACTTTCAGCCAATCTAGTGTTGTATACTTAATCCATATGTATTTACTCTGTCTGGTGGGGTGTTTCAGGAGGTGGAGAATACACAGACACCTATAACTGCACTGTGTCTGCTGTAGTTCAAATTAGATGCCACAGAAATATCCTTCAACCTTTCTCTTAAGCCTGTTACAGCCCTAATCCCCCACAGTCACCCCTCCACCCTTCCTGTTCATTTGCTTGCTGTAATTCCCTGAGTGGTGAAATGCAAATCTGCACTGCAGGGCCCACTAAGCAGCTTTCAGTGCCTTGTTCCTTAAAAAACGTGGAACTGCCTCAAGGCCAAACACTAGAGTTTAAAATTGTATTCTTTGCCTTATATTATGAGGATAGAGTGCTCGGTTGTTGAAATATTGCCCTAATAGCGACCTTTTTTTATGCATAATGATGACTGCAGTCTAAGAACCTCATTGCTCAGTTATGCTAGTATTTTGTGTGCATTGTACAACTAGTTTACAACTACACCAGTAAAAATGTCCTACAGTAAAGCTCAGAAGAACTGTTAGTTGTTTTAATTGTATTTTAAATCTTTTAAAAACTTGGCCACAAGCACAATTTGCTCTCCTGTCCTCCTACATTGTTTTGCTGAAATAATTATATAGTACCGAACAGATCACACCATGCAGGCTGACAGGAGACCTTGTAACTGATCTGTCTGGTAAGGGTTGACTGTAGCTCATTTTTGTTGCCACCAAATTGCCACACTGGCCGACAATAAATTTGGAGAATTCACTAGATTGGTGACTGTAAAGAGCGAGTAGCTGCAAGGCTTTAAGTCCATTGATGGTAACTGACACCCATGGGGCACAGATCTGCCCTAGAGTCATTTGCATGCTGCTTAATCTTCAGTGAACACACAGTGGAAATGACAAAGCCCATTACCACGATCACCTCCACAGTATGGCTGTCAGCCATTCTGGACGTAGGAAAAGCAGGGCTTTTTGCCATTAGCTGTTTTTTTGTAACTGTAAATATTCAATTAAATAAATTCAGGTCATATGAAGTGAATTTGAATCTTATATTGAATAACTATACAGAGTGTGATATTTCAATTCACTTAATGTCCACCACACCCAGCACTGGTACTGCTCCACTCAGGGATGTACTATATTCTTATTTGCAATAGGCACACCATGTGCTGTACTATCTTCTTTAGATATTTTGCATAGGCTAAGGCTAGACTCTTAGTTAACTTCAAATCCATAAACCTGCAAAATGCAACAGTCTGTGTAGCCACGCCTGTTCAGTTTTCTGGTAGCTTTACAAAACTGTTAGAGATTGAACTGAGAAATGCAGGGATAACAGAGTGCTGAAAGGAGACTAAATCTGAGAGGGCCACTAATCTGAAATCAACAGTTATTGATGACAATTGCATTTCACCACAGACTGTGAAAGTGATTTGTGACAAGATTGTGAATTTTAGAAAAAATCACAACACCATTTATCTCGCTGAGAGGTTATCAAAGGGTCATTTGAAAAAGGGTGCACATTCTGTTGTCCAAAATAAAGTGCACTGCGGTCTAAAGGATCTGAAAATGGTTTCACTTAGTCTCACGTGCTAACACTGTGGTGAAGGACTTGCAGCTGGTGTATAGTGATTGCCAAATCATAGTAAAGGAAATTGATTGTTTTTTATTTTGTCAAAAGTGATGCATTAACTATGAAGTTATATTTATAGCCTAATTTATTCTTTCCCTAAGTGTAAAATCATGGAGCCTCTAAAAGTAGCTCTAGGTAAATGTAGCTTGTAGCTCATAATTTACCTATATGACTTGGACAATGGAAGTCATTTCCACTTTAAAGATCCTCAGTGCTTAACGTTGGATTTTCAACATCACACTGCAGTGCAGAGCTCCCAACCATTTTCTGCGTGAAACTATAACATTTTTTAAATATCAAACTGGCTTGTTATCATTGGATAAAGACATGTGATTACAGTACTGCATCACAGGCTGATTACCTTGTTTGACCGAGACAAATCTTTTATTTGCGGCTTGAAAAACAACTTGTGGATGACTCTCCTCGAGATCAAACAGCTCATCTTTTCCAGGTTTGGAGCATCGGCCAGATCGTAGCGTTCCTGTGGGACCCACTGGGGTAAGATATTTCCCATCACAGTCTTTAAAGGCCAGCTTGCCAGATTTCAGCTCCAGTGTGAAGCTAGTAGTATTGGTGTTCTCCTTCACCAGTTTGCCATCATTGCTGAGGAAACGGCTGTCACAAGTCTTCAGGCTGTACTTGCCGTCCATGTATACCAAGGTGACCAGGGAGTCCACTCCCCAGGGGATGTTGCTGTCCACTGAAATCTCTCCATCTGAAGAAGACAGATGGGCATAGCGCTTACGTGCCACACTGAGAAGGCTGGCCTGCGGGTGTAAAGCCAAGTGGACAGCCCACAGCTCTTGTTCTCCAATGACCTGGGCAAAGCAGGACAGGTAGTCAGCCGAGCCTCCAAAGTAACGCAGGTAAGGCTCCGATTGCAGCGCCCAGCGCCCGTCAGATTGGGGCACAATAAGGAAACGGCATTCAGGGTCAGGCTTCTCTGCACCACATATGATCTTCCCATCTTTGTCAGAAGCCAGATAGCGTCCCAGGTGGCTACGGAGGAACACTACTTGGCCATCTTGCTCATCCTGCTCTAATGTCCAGATCTGTTTCTTCTTCATGCTGATGCCCGAGGCGTTCACCTTGAAGCCAAAGGCCTCCGCCGTCAGGTAGCGATTCTCATAGTTGATGAGGCCAAACTGCAGCTTCAGGGCCTTGTTAATTCCGTTTGTTGGCATACTTGAACAGGCCACACGTAAAAATTGCAAGTAAAGAGGCTCAGGACAAAAAAGGGAAAGGGTAATGAGGGAATGCAGGCATGAGACTGAAAAGCAAAAATAAAATTGCTCGATTTGTCCCCTCTTTCGCCTTTCAAGCAGTCAATTAGCTCCACCGATCTCCCTTGATAGATTTGTTCCTTCTTCTTTTGTCACTTTCTCTCTCTCTCCCCAGAGGGCTTGCACAGGCACTTGCTCTCTGTTCCTTAATGAGTTAGGATTAAAATCAGCAGGACACAGCACCTCAATCCAACAAGCCGCTGACGTCACATACCAGTGCACCAACCACAAACCTCCCCTCCTCCCTATCCTTCTCCGGGACACACTTAGCTGAGATTCATTCTTTATCTCTTCCACATCTTCCCCTTACGACTCACCTCTATCTTTTCTCCTCCACCCATGTCTTCCTTTCCTGGAACTCACACTGACACACTCATTTGTTAACCTGACTCCTTATTGGTTGTTACTCTCATATTTAGGTTCATATACTTGTAGCCACGCCATCCAGCCCTAGGATTATCCTAGCTTTGATCTGCTGGTGAGCCACAGCCTAGTTAGAAAATGTCCAGGGGGAAAAAAAAGGTGCCTTCCCCACTACTGCTTCTTCTTGTTTGAGCCCCATTTCAAACAGATTTTTGTCAAAGATTAATTGAATTTTTTGTTGTGTAAATGTAATTACATTCGGAATAGCATTTCCTGCTTGTTACAGACTTGATGTAAAGATTAATATTGTATTCACAAAGAGTCTCTTTCACATTGCTTTGGACCAGAGTGAATGCATGTGGGTGACTGAATCAGAAGCATAGTCTTAACTGTACAAAGGTTTCTTTCTGAAAGTAATTATCCCATTTTGACACATTCAGGTCCAGAGAAGTTATATAGTAACATTATGTTTGCTTCAAGTCTTCAGGGATATTTAAATCTGTGACGTCTATGAACTTAGCTAAGAGGACTTTGAATAACATTTGAATGTACAAGCATACGGCCCATTTGCCTTTCACATCTCTCCACTTGCACCTTTCTTGAATCTTAACTTTATTCTTTCTAATACTTCCAGACCCACCTCTGTTATTCCGTCAGCCAGTTAACAGCAGAGGATGCGACTCCATGCCCCGTGACCATGGTCGCTGTGCACGCCAAGATCAACCTTTGTAAGAGCATTACCACCCTCTTTCACTAAGGTTTCCGGAGATGTTAAGGGTAATGCCAAGGAGTACAAATTGTAATTACAAATACTACAAAAGCATGTGATTCAAACTATAGCACAAAGCAAAATCCTTTGGGTGTTATTTTTACTTGATAATCTTTGAAGGCAAGTGCTCTCATCTACTAGCCTTGGCCATTAGGAGTGATTAGCATAGTGATCCCATACCACCAGTGGGGGTTAATGTTAATCTGAGGACAAAGGTTGATTATAGTCCAAATCTAAAACAAAGCTGTTTGTGGAGCACTGACATATGTAGGATGTTGCGTGTGTGTGTGCGTGTGCGTGTGTGTGTGTGTGTGTGTGTCTGTGTGTATAGGGGTTAGATTCTCAGTATTTAAATCACAGTCAGACAGCGCGGCAAGCTCAGATATCCGGTTTTGTGTAGAACCTCTGCTCCTATGTGTTGAAAACAAGCCTTGGTATTTTAAAATGGCAGTTTTCTCCTTGTCAGATGCTCAGATAGATTCAGAAATATGTGCTGTTATCCCCATATTTACACAATATTATATCCCCTGCCTCTCTGTGACAGCATTTCACTCATTTCTTTTTCATTTGCTTGAGCAAAACCTGACCCGAAGGAGTCTAATCAAGAGGCTCCATCACTGTGGAGGCTAACTTGGGGAAGTCACAGGGAGGGTACAGGTCGGGTTTTGCTCCAAAGTTCGTATGACATGTTGTCCGACCAGGTCTAATGGCAAAATTGCTTTTAGCTGTTCTGAAGGCCACACCTAAAGGTGGGTTGAAAAGCCTGCATTCATAGAGGGGCAAGACTCGATAGTCATTCAAATATTGGGGATAAAAACACTCATTTGGACAATCTTTCCTCAATGACATTCATAGTGTTGCATTCATTTGAACATCCTGCCTATTTTTCTTGCCTCTGCACACCTGTCCAATGGCTGTGTGATGTGGGTGTGATCGTCAGTTTTTGAAAACTTACAAAAATTATGGGATGTCAATTCAGATGTCAAAGGTGTGGAGGGAGGGGGTTTCCCATGCTGTTCCACAATCTGACAACCACTTCAATTGAAGCATTGTGACGCTTGGCCTGGGAATGATCCCTCAGCTGGGTATTGCCACTGTGACACAGAAGTTGTTAAGCAGCAAAAAATGGATGGAAGAATAGAAATCATAGTCACAAGCATATAGTTTATAGTTATACTCCCTATTACTGCATACCCCTGATAGCAAAGTTGTAGTTATAAAGCTTACTTAAATGTACAGAACAATCTGAGTTCTTACAAAGCCGTACAATGTAAATGGAGATCACATCTTCACTAGTGCCATCATGATCTTGGCATACATGAAGTCTGCTGTGCTAGCAGTGTGGGCACTGTTGGATATTAAATAAGTGAAAGCATCAAACAATGTTACAATACAAAAAAGGTGCTCACACTTCACTTCTAATCTTTCTGATAGGACTATTGTTAAACTCTTTAGGTGAGATTCTGTTGAGGCTCAATTTTTATTTTAAACAACTCACGTTAAACGTTCACTTCATGTGGTAACATGTTTCTTTTTGCCTAAACTAAAACATTTATATTTTGTCAAAGTCTTTATTTCAAGCATTGTCATTTGAGGAGTTCATCAGAAAAGTATTGATCTCTAACAACCTGAACTAAAAAAAAAAATAATCAAAAAGTAATGTAAACCAAGAATAATTTCTCAGTTGTCTGTAATCAAGATCTCATTCTTCAAACTTGACGAAACATTGCTTGGTCTGACTTTACTCTGTGAACAGCCAAACAAAAAAATCTTATTAACACCACATTAACCCCTATCCATAATTCACAAAAACAATATACACATTCATGATGTGCTCACTGGGTGGCAGCATTGCCTTGTACGGGTACACAATAGTTTACTATTACAGTTACATAAAATGTTACCATTACTAGAGGTCTAAAAGGCACATTAAGTCCCTATATGAGTGATAAATTAATGTACAGTGTCATCTTAGTGGTGTTCATTTATATTTCAGTTTAAGGAATACAATTGACTGTACACTAGTCAGGAGGATCCTATCTTCATCCATTTTCCGATCTACATACCCATAATGAGCTAGTAAGCATTGAAGTATTGATAATTGTGTCAAATAGTATAACAATGCCATGTCATAAACATATGGCATGGCAATCTGGGTTTATTTGCACTTTGAGATTTCGTTGAAATGTAAAGTGCATTAGAAATAAAAGTTATTATTATTAAATTATATGCAAATACCAACTGGGCAACTAGATGTATCAGAGGAAATGCAATAGCAGACTTTGCCAATTTTACATGTCAAAATCAGTTTATTAGTCAGTGGTATGATGAATGCTGTGGCTGTACAAGAGCTTTGTAAAGACTTGGAGAAGCACTCCAGTTCCATCACTTAAGCAGTCTTGGTTTGAGCTTGAAGACTACAAATTGTTGTAACAGAAATTGCTTGGCCTTTGAAAGATATTGAGTATTGTTCAGGCAGCTATCTAACAAAGGGTACCACTGAGTTGCATAACGCATAGTGTTTCTGAAGCTTGACCCATACTAGGATAGTCAGGATATCTTGGCATCTGCTACATTGATTTTGACAGTTTTCTGTCAAATCTGTCTCATACAAGTCTCTCATCTTTGTGGGAGTGATGTAATTGTTAGAGTTCCACTTTAATTGCTAATCATGAGAAATGTGTTTACCAGGGAAGATTGAAAAATACATTTCATAAGTGAGATCACAAACAATAGTGTACTTAATTAGGACAGGCACATTATAAGTCCCTATATGAATGATATCTATTTTTTGGATGCCAAATTATCTATTTTGGGACACCACCCAGCTTTTAATTACCTTTATTACCCATTCTTCCAGAATGTGCTTTCATGGTTGGTACAGTTGATTCATATCCACTAGATGGCAGTCTGGATTAAATTTTAACTTGTCTGTTTTTTGCTCAAATATTTGGATTCCTGTATTCAGTGGGTTATGCTGTGAGATGAGAAACAGTTCATGAGAAGAATGTCACTCATTTCCCCAAGCTTCCTAATAGAAAAAGGTTGCTTGGCTGGTTGAACACAAAGCAAAAGCTGAATTTATGCCAGTACAGCAAATTGATTTCTGAGGGTGTATATGAGAGAATCTCCTCATTTCTCCCCTTGCTCTTCCTGTCTCAGTCAACCAATCCATGTACTTGTGTCATGTATCAGTCTGAAGTCACATGAGCAATTTTGTTAGTTTAGTATGACAAATGATAGATTATTATTACAGTGCAAATATAATCATAGTATAGTATTGTAATAGTATTTTTTTTAAACAAATTACTGTTTGAATGTCACTTATACTTGAGATAAAAAAAAGTGTTTTAATGGCAGTTTGTCATTTGTGTCAGCTGTCTGTGTTCCAAATAGAATGGTACAGTAACGTGAATCATAAGAAAGATACAAAAGCATTTGTATGTTGCAGGTGTGAAGTGATTAACTTTTTGGTGGTGATCTCTAAACAGCTGTCCATTCATGCATCTTCTTGCAAACAGAAAATAGAAAAGAATCAATAAACTGTTGTGATGACTCTCACTCATATGCCATGAGCCTCTGATCATGGAAATAATGTCCCATCAAACAAGGACAGTCTTTCTCCTGTCCTTCAGATGTCCCCTCTCCCTTGCAAGTCTGGGTTTCCTGGCACTTCAGGAACCTTATGAGCAATAACTTCCTCTCATTTAAACTGTGGCGGTCCAGTGGCCATGCCAAATTGCATATTAAATGTCTTAAATGTCTCTAACTTCTCTCCCTCTCTGTCTTTCTTGGTTGTCTTCCTGTCTTCATACCTTTCTCTCTCTTTTTGCACCCCTGGTTGAGTTCCTTGTTTAAAGCAACTCAGAAAGAACAATAAAACCTTTGCTGTTAGGTCTTAAAGAAAGTGACTGAAGGAAGGAAAAAAGAAAATAAAAGTGTGAAATGGGTTGGTAACTTGCAAATACATATGCATACACAGACATGCATGTGCTCCCACATATGCATACTGTATGCATGCACTCACACACAGATCAAATGGTGAGCTGAGGTCTTCCCCTAGGGCATGAACATGGATTAATGTGCAGAGTGCGATTATTTCATTTATAACTGTCCTGGACCTTTTCAGATAAGACCATTTTTCAGGTTGCCATCCACTAGCACCTTTAGAATGCATCTATTAGCCTGCCAAGCACGCAGAGCCCCACTTAAAGGACCAGCACCCTCCCTGTTTAGTTTGCATTGTAAAGCACTTTCAGAGAGTAGTCTAGTCCCAAAGGACTATGACTATGGTGCAAATGTTTAAAGTAATCAGAAAAATGACACCTTGCCTACCCCAGAAAAACTGTATACAGTACATTTCCTCACAGTGAAATATCATGAGACAGTGCATTCACCCATTAAGTTCACTTCCTGACAAATTAAATATTTTCTTTAACCATTGTAAAGATGATTATACATCTGCATAAACCTACCGCAGTTTCTCTTATGGGGCCATGTCCTTGAAATGGCTGAGGGTTCATAAAATCATAACTGTGTAAGTAGCACCTCCACTGCTCATGTCCTATATACACTACACAGGTCCAGAAATGTCCTTTCTTTGCTCTCTTGTGCCCCCATGGGACCCTCCTGCTGCTCCCTCTAAAACCAGCAGAGGAAAACGCTCCATGAGACATGCAGTAAAAGTAAAATGTAAAATGGCTGCCTTGGCTGGGAATCTCCTACCTCAGCAGCTTGGTGCTCACTGACCCCATTAATCCAGGTGTTCATTCATCTACAGGACAATCCTCCCACAGGCCGTTAACGGCTCACCCCACTGTGTTTGCCCAGCCTTCTCAATCCTGCTCTACCCAGTGTAAAGGGGGCTGCCAATGAGCTAAGTATGAGCAGCCATATAAATGAGCCTTGGTAAATGTCAAGCCTTTTAATACTCAGTTGTAATGCCACATTTGTTTTGTAGGGTGTCATTTGTTTTTAGAGTGAGCCAAACTTGTTAACCCCCCCCCCCCTCATTTTCTAAGGAGTGAAGACAGAGAACTAGTCATGCAGAGAGAGAGGTGGTATAACTTAATTGGAGGTTACATTGCTGTCAGTGCAATAGATTATTGACAAAGAGACCTCAACTCTCAGGGAAAGCAGCCTGTAAACAGGTAAGCAATAAAAGCAGGTTCTCAGTGATTAAACTGCAGACTGGTGGACAGTGTGTGCAGCCGTGCAGACTGGGCTCTTGTTTCGATCCAGACAGGGTGAGCTTTAAGGGACAGGAGCGCTCATGTTAATGTCATCCTTTGCTCACTGGCTCTGACAGCAGGGCTAATATGAGGCCTCAGCTCGGCCATTCTGACAATCCCCTGTCTCTTTCATATAAAGAGAATGATCATGTGAATTACAATGACAGAAATGTGTGTCTCTCTGTAAAAATGTGCTTGCTTGTGTGTGTGTGTGTGTGTGTGTGTGTGTGTGAGCTAATGTCTAGGTGGACGTGAGCTTGCATGCGTAGCAAATACTCACTATCCTTGTGTGTGTTTTTTTGTTTATGCGTGCATGTGCAGGCATAAACGGTAATTTATGTGCAAACACATGTGTTTCAGCGTCTCCACATGTTGGTCTGCTCACTCAGAGGTTTATATACAAGTTCTGCCGTTCTGCAAGAGCCAGACATACGTCACACTGCACTTCTCCTACCTCACCTTTTACTGCGTTCCCACACGCAGAGACTGTAAAAGAGAGTGATTTATACACAAGTGCATAAATACTGTGAGCTGGTGATACAGCCTATGCACTATACCCCTCCCACGCTGATTCGAAAGCTTCAGTTTATCCCATGTTCCTTTTAGGAGGGCATGAGGAGCATGTTTGTTTAACATCCCAGCAAACTCTGTTAGCGGGATTGTTAGTACAGTAGCCAGTGGGTAAGACAAGAAGAATTATCCAAAACAGTGCAAGGGCAAAACCATTTCCCGCATTTCCACCTGTTTTTCAGGTAAGTAATCAATTACAAATGGGGTTTGGTGTCAACGGTATGATGGCTACTCATGGTGACATGCAAGGTCAATATTGGTGCTGATAGCAAATGAAACTGGCTAGAAGACAACAGTTTTAGGGGTGCGAATAGAGGGAAAACTGTTTGGGAAGAGAGAATGTAATGAAGAAAAGGAGAGGAAGCCCTTATTATGTAGTGTGAACTCAGCCAAGCTGTATATCCAACTTCTGTCTCCATAAGCCCTGAGCACTTGCTGAGTGTTCATCTACACAGAGAGATGCCATTTGTCCTAGCACACACACACAAACACACACGCACACATTCCCCTCACACAGACTACGAAAGCTTGTCTGACAAATTGAGCACATTTGTTCACTGGAGAAATTTTCATTGAGCAACTGGGTCTTCTCTTCGTCTCCTGTTGTTTCTCATTCAGAGGTTTCCTCCCCTCTTTCTCCGTCTGTGGGTAGATTGTTTACAGCAGGAAGTGCCTGGCATCCTCTCATTTGGCAGTGGGAGACAGTGACTTGGCTGGTGCTGGTAGCCCAACATCATTCACAGTCCCAGTGCCTGCTTCAATGTAATTCATGTGCTTTGGGAGACATCTTTACCGGAATAGAGAGCATTTTTGTTGATTATTCCGTCTGTTTTTGATTACATCCTGGCTGGCCTTGGAGTGCTAGCGGACAATTTAGCTATCATTCCTAGATGGGTTAATGGGGCCCAGGCTGGAGGTTTATGTTGGGTTCAAACAGTAGGTTGGCGGAGATTTGTGAGTTGTTACAGCAATGATTACTGCATACAAATGATTGTGTGGTAAAAAAAATGTGGTTTAGAGTAAAATGTCTCAAGAACTGGACTAATTGCATGAAGTTTTGGACACATATTTATGACCCACTCAGGATGAACTGTAATAATTTGGGGGATTTTTAAAAATTTTATTTTATTGTGTCACAAAATAACTGCAAAACAAATCACATTTCCATCAGTCTCGGCTGGACTTTGTGTTTAGGGCTATTTAGCAAATGTTACAATACTTTACAACATGCTAATCTAAGATGGTGATCATTGTAAACATTATATTTGATCATTTTACTTTATTATACCTGCATAGCATCGGCAAGTTAGCATTGTCACTGTCAGCTAATCGTGCTAGCATGCTGACATTTGCATTTAGCTCAAAGCACCGCCATGCCTAAATACAGCCTCACTGAGTCGCTAGCATGGCTGTAGACTTGTAGTCTCGTTTGGACAAAGCTATAAGTCATCAGATGTTTAATCCATCTCATGACTATTTGGTCAGGCCTGTTCCTGTTGTTTTCCAAGCTGTGATGCCGGACATACAGTAAAAGAGAGGATATTGGTGTCTTCAAGGTGCAAACAGAATTTGTGCCCCTTGACCCTTGAGATGGATGTTGCATGGTGTAAATAATGCTAGCTTCTGCATAAGTACTCCAATTGCTCTCTGCTGAAGTGCTAAGCCTGCTGGGGCTGTTTGTGCTGGGTAAGCTT
This sequence comes from Micropterus salmoides, assembly GCF_014851395.1. NCBI lineage: Eukaryota > Metazoa > Chordata > Actinopteri > Centrarchiformes > Centrarchidae > Micropterus > Micropterus salmoides. Next base: position 20,351,122 of record NW_024040041.1, read on the forward strand.
GTATTTCCTCAAGCATGCACCACCTGTCAGCAGCTGTGTGTGGATGTGTGTTTGTGTGTGTGTTTATATGGTCATGAATGGACCTCACAAGCGTGTCACAAGCCATGACAAGTCAAACCCATATGCTGTTGTTCTACTGTATAGTGGTAAGAGGTTGGCATGCTCTTATTAAGAAGCTTTTAGACGGTGTAATTGTATTCCAAATGCGTTTGTGCTTGTGTATGCTTATGTTAGTGCATGAGCATACATGCAAGTTTCCCAGTGGGCTACCTGATCCTATTACATTATCCGAACACATCAAAGGGTTAAGAGCTGTCCGCCTCAATAGTCATTAAGCCCTCTCTTAGCCACAGTAAATCAACGCTGTGCCGGCAACAGCTGCTCTGATCACCTATTAAAACTTCCATAATGTGCCGTGTACAGAGTGGGGCCTGTAAGCTGACACTGGCCAATAGACCCCAGATAAAGGCCATCTTGAGCCTCTGATCCGGTTCCTATGGTTAGGATAGCAAGGGAAGTGTAGCTGAGTGGGGGAGATGACAGAAAAGCCTTGCCTTAGGGCTTCAAACCACATAGGATACAAAACAGATATGCACCAAACTGTAGATGTATTTATATCTCAAGGCACCAGACTATAAGATGTTATCAAGCCTTTAGCTCAGTTAGTTGAAATCTTTAAGGCGTAATACTGTATATTCAAAGATGGAGATTTCCTGGTAGCAGCTGAGAAAATATTTTTATCTGATATGAGCCGAGCTATACATAAGAACTGAGTAAAGGAATGTGTCATGCACATGTGAAATATCTCTAAAATACTGTTCAACTGAAAAACATGCAGAGAACTCAAACATTGGCGTCAACACACATCGGCTTTCTGCAGTCATCCACGCCAGTTCAGTTTGCAGCAGAGGACTTGACCACAGGCTAGCTTTTCCCACTCAAATCAATAGCAGGACTAGCTACCTGGGCTACTGTCAGTCTGTACAGAAGCTCACACTCAGGAGGCCCGTCTCCATGGAGACACAAGCAGGGCATGAGACTGCCCTCAGGTGAATTCTCTGTGTGGCTCTGCCAGCTGAATTGGTCCATTTAGGTTTCATTTTCTTTCTTGTCTACATCTTTCTCTTTCTGTTTTTCTTTCACTTTCTCTCCTACTGTTCAGCAGCAGGCCCTGAGCCCGACTTTTCTGCCTCTTTCTTTCATTCACTCACTTTCTGTTTCTCTCCCACTGACACATAGCAGGGCTAAAATTCAAGAGGAGATATAGGGTGAAATTGGGTCTCTGTACATAACAACTGTCACAGGCCATTCAAGGGATGGATGCTGATTTGCCTCTGCCAAGGTTGCAGAGATGTTTGTCAGTTGATCTCATAGCGCGGCCCGTGCATGCTGTGCTCTTCCCTCTCCTCTCTCTCTGACAGAATTCTTTCACCTTTATTTGTCCTCACCTCTCTTAGACATTAGACTTTTCTTCTCTGTCTCACTCACACATGCGGATTGTTTTTCAGCCTCTCACCTATTTATTAAACAGGCCGTATATGGCTGTGCCTCTGTTTCCTGCATCACAAGGTACATTTAGTGCTTTGAGTTTGTTTCAAATTTAGCACACCAACCCCAATGGATTTGTTTGAAGAAAATGAGAGATGTCTCCAAAATGTCTGATCAAAGCCTGGCTTAGTTGCCCAAGGGCTTCAACTCATGTTGATAAGATGTCCAAGTGCCAGTCATGGAGCTTATGACTGCCTAGTATCTAAGCAGATTGTATATTTTTAAAGTGCTAGATATATTCGAGGAGGAGTGCAGAGCCATCCAGTGAAGGACATGGATGTGTTTAAGGGCTCTGGCAACCGGTGCTGGGGGACTGGCAGCTGGGTTGAATTCTTTTATATCCTGCTATGACTGGCACTTTTATACACACACACAGGCATGCATGCATGAGTTCATGCTGTGTCTCGCTCTCTGTATGTCTCTCTCTTTAATACGCTCACTCACCACTCGTGCCATTATACACGCTGATATCCCTTTTCATCGTGGGCGAGGCTACTACAGAGCTAGGCCAGACAGGAGAAAGAGGTTCTGTGTTTGTGTGTGTGTGTGTGTGTGTGTGTGTGTTTGTGTGCACGGCAGCTGAAACTGCTGCATGCATGTGTCTTCATCACCCTGAGAGGTCTGCGGTGAATGCGCGACAGTGGGTCAGTTGTTTCTACCACCTGCATCAGAGGATAAGGGAGGTTTTCCTCTCGCTGTCTTTTTGTCTTTCTAATTTTTTTCTTTTTCACAAGAGAGCACAATAGATCAGCCCTTCTTTTGTCGTGGAAACTGGTCAATGTAGGAAAAATACAAACATCACAGGATTTTCCCTCATACTTGTTAATCAAATGTACCATGATGAGTTCATTCTTCAGTCTGAAGTTCACAAAACAGGGTGCATTACTGGCACCCTGGTCACTTTTCTGCACATTAATTTAATTTGTTGCACCATATAAATATAACCAGCAGAAAGGGAACAGGACAGATGCAGGGAAGTGGGGGGGGGGGGGGAGACACACACTGATGCCACTTCAAATCTGAACACTTGTACGCACATGAAGGAACATATAGACCTGGACAGGCCCATATTACACTGTCCCCAAGCAGAAGCTATTGTATTATGATGAATGGATTGTCTCCTGTCCCTGTAGCAGGGCCCTGCAGCGGTCTACTGGGAGCCTGGGGATGCTTGGTGGCCTTTCTCCCAGGTTTCCTGATTCCTGACTCAGCACCAGCTGTGCAGACCAGCAGGAAAAAGAACATGCAAAGGGTAAGAATAATTCACTGGAGATTCATGGTATAGTATGACCCTAAGGTAGTCAGTTAGACAATAGTCTTTCTTTTACCTGATGGCAAACCAGGCAAAGCATTTTGGTGGAAGGGTCATCATGCCCTGTGGGATAATGGCCCCTATGGATAACGTCATGTAGGAGCAGGAGATATATGGTACTTACAGAAAATTTGCCACAATGATGAAAATACAGTATGTTTTGTAATGACATACTAAAAAGGCCCTGTTTCATTGTAAAGATGTTTATTCCAGTTTATTCTAGATCATCTGGATATGATTGCTGCTTGTTTAAATCACAGCAGAACTGCTTCCCATAGAGACACACTTAATCAAAAGCCGAATTTGGCAAATTTGTCTTGCGGTTTGAAGACAATGTCTGACAGTTGCCCTGGCTGACTCTATGCCCAGAAGCCACTCTGGCATTGAAGGAGACTGATCTTTATGGCAACAATGGCAGGCGTGCCAGTGGAGCCAGGCTGTCATAGCTACCATGGTGGGCTGTCAGAGAGAGCTGTGTGGCAGCACTGTGCGGTTGAAGCGACTGCTCTCTCCATAATGGAACAGCTGTTTGGAGCGCGGTGCGCCAGCACGCTGGAGCACAGAGTAAATAAGAGGAGAAGAGCAATGTAAACAGAGATGGGATGGCGGGAGCTGCTTCCCTGCTACCGTGAAAGGGGGTAAACACCCCAGAGGACTAGACAGAGGGGTTGTCGACACAGGAATGCACAAACACCACTACACAGTAAGGTTTGGAAAGAAATGGCGGTCTTGTGAAAGAACGAAACAACAGTAAAGCTCTACTTCAGCCTCAGGTTCCCATACAATACCTGACCTGTATATTTTTATCATGATGAGACGGATAATTACAAGAGTTGAGACAAGAATCATACAACCTACCTTGGGGACAATCCCAGTTTCTTACATTTGAAATCTTAAGACTAGCCCATAGGTTAATTATCAACTACGTGCCTTAATTTGATTTGATTTTAGGTGCAACTGATTAATTGAGCTCACAGCTGATCTCCCATCTAAGAGGGCCAAAGGCCTTTCTTTATTATTTATGAGATATACATCCTTTCTAGCACTTACAAATGGGGTAGTACAAGAAGGCGTCTGACCCCTTTTATGATAGGCTGTCATTTTTTTTCTGCTATCCTTGGGTCAGCAGAGTACTGTAGACAGTGACAGAACAACTGTGGCTGTTGGCGCAGTATCATTTTTTTAATGCGACAAGAGGGGCACAGAAAGACATTCATACATGTTATATCAAACCCAGATTCATGTAGGTGTTGAGGTCGATTTAGGACCCACAGTTGACAACCAGCCCCTCTGACTGTGCAGATGGGCTCCTCTGACTGCTGAACTCCCATCATCTTTCTTTTTTCCCACAGCTAGGTCGTGCACAACATTGAGGCTCGAAAAGATCTTTTGGACTTTTTACAAACTGCGTCCATCATCTGATTACACAGTATTTTGTGGTTGCTGCCAATCTGGGAAAATACCATTGAATGAGCAGTTTAGGACAGATACATATCAGAGATATTTTGAGGCCATGTGGCTATTAAAACCTCTTTTTTTCTAAACCTAAACTCTTGTGGGGAAATTATCCTTGAGTGTACCGTCCTCCTTAAATGGTATAATCATATGAACATGCTGCTTTCTCTCCTCCTTTCATTTTCCTCGTTTATTCATTCATGCACACATTACTGCTGTATCGCACAACAGAAGGAAAGACATGGATAAGTGTTAAAGGGATGATTTTGGAATAAAAGAGGATGTGACACAATCTAACCCACAAACAAAAAAAGGAAGACCCTGATAATGAGTCATGCATGTGTTATTTTGTCAGCGCCTTGTAAACAGGGTGGCGATATTACATCAGAGTTTGTGAGCAACATATGTAGCCAGGAGCAGCAGTAATCCCATGTAATACTGTGAAAAGCTCTTTTAGCATAGCTGATACAGAATCTTTACAAGCCACTAATAATGAGCAACAGAGAAATGGATTAGGGGTGGCATGGCTGGATCTGGGCCACGGCAAACAACACACAGCGCAGTTAGTGAGTTTACTGTGTGGTGGCATATGTCTTTATGCAACACAGGAGTGTGCAGAAGTCCAGCATATCCTTATGAGGATGTGCAGATATTTGCAAACAGCAGGTGGTTCAGTATTCAGTTCACCTCTAAAAGCCTTCCGTAATGCATGCTGTAAACATGCACACACGTTCAGCTTTTGGAGGTTTCATGCACTTATAGTTGTTTAAAGACTCCGTCGTGAATCAGCCTCTGACAAATGATGGGTATCTTGTTTACCATCAGATCTACTGAAAGACTCTCAAACTTGCCTGCCATTTTCCTTTTTGCATTTACACTCATTTTTCATTCACTCTCATTCTATTTGACATGGACATAGAAATAGCACTGGAACTGCAACATGCAATTATGCACAAGCACCAGATGCACTGTATTGTTTTGTAACAAAATGCAAATAGTGTGTTTGGAACTAAATGCAAATTTACAACACCTGTCCGCAGGAGGGTTTTTTTAAAGTTAAAATATATAAAGATGAAAAGAAAAGCACAATAAAAATACATTACAGGTACAAATACAATGCAGGTATAAAAACACAATACAGCAAAAATACAGGTATGTCTGTTAGATGTGAAAACATTGTGATTCTCTCATCTGTAAGTCTCAGTCTTCAATATTTGCATAAATCCAAATGTTGACGTCAAAGTTTTTTTTTCACGTTGAGGCTGCACTACTGCTTCACCCCATAGAGGAATAGCTTGAAAGCTTCTGTGTTACTTCTGCACAGTATGGTTGAGGTTATTCTACAGTGGCTGGAACTGCTCCATAATTGATATGCTCAAAAACAAGAGATTGGGGCTTTAGTGCCCTTTAAGCAGAAGCAGTCAGTGTCTGAATGATCTGTTTGTCCTGCTCTCTTCTCCCAGCACCTTGTTAAGACCCAAGACCTCACCTCAACCCTGCTCCTCCACACACAAACACACACACACCAGGCTTTCTGTCCCCTGTTCAACCCCCTCACAGTCAGAGGCCAGACGGGGTCAAGCAGAGGGCGAGACATTTATGAGGTGTAGATATTTGTGCAGGAAAGCATTCCTCCTGTTGACACTGAGCAACACAGTCTGGATGCTGAGCGAGCTGAACCAGACAGGCACTGAAAAGTAAGACAGGCAAACCGGTCTGTCGAGTGAGACAGAATCCAGGTTATAGACTTTAAAACGTGGTCCAAATGAGGAAAGCAATAGACAGATTTGGTGCATTGACCTATTTTAGCGACCTTGTCGTTCCCACAGATACAGCATGTTGGGTTGGTTTCATTCAGTATGTATAATTTGTCATAAATATACAGCCTAAATTGCCCTTGTTAGATCCCTGGTGAATCTTATCTTGACTGTGTTTCTCTAAGCACAGAGGAGTAATGAAGCGAAACCCTCTCAAAACATGATAATAACCTTAACACCCCCACACACCCACTCTTAACCCCTTCTTCAGCTCCAGTAATGAGGAGAGTTCCCCCTACACCCATGCTGCTGATGCAGGAAGGGACATGGCTCAGACACGGGGCAGTGGCCATAGTCAACACAAAAGGTTGTGGTGGTAAACAGAGCTGTTTGTGTTCACTGGGCCGCTGTTGGAGATGACTGATGTGCCCATTAGTCCATGTCTGGGCATTAGGGGGATGGGTGGCAGCACTCGGGCTCCATGCACAACAAAAAAAACCCTGGGCCTGCAGAGAAAGGTCACTGACCCACATTGTGTGTCCTTTGGGCCTAGCCAGTCGTTATTTAACTGATTCAGGTTACAGAGATTGGCTTTGTCAAAGTTGATGAGCATGTATGCAAATGGACAGATGCTGTAGGTCATGGATGGTGTGTTAGGACAGAGGAAAATACCTGCTGCTTCAGGCACTGAATGGAGAAGGCTTCATATTGCTGCTGGCATTCTGTTTACTGTTATAGACTAAAAACTCATAATACTACACTATAGAAAAAAAGGTGTTTTCAATTTGCTAAATTATTTTGTGTGATGTAGTGTGCTTTGTGGTCCACTAGAGAGTGCTCTCCTTTACATCTAGGCCTGTCCTTCATTTAAGAGATGTGAACAATGTGTATATGAATCCCTTTATTTTGATCAGAAAAAACAATCTTACATTTTCTGTTATTTATTTATTCATATATCTATAAAAATCTTGATCCATACCACAGATTTTACTTGTAAAAAATTGTAGCACAAATACAGAAATTACACATTTACAAATCTTGAAAACGTTAACACATTGAATGCAGACAGACTTCAAGGGCTTGGGGAGTTTTTGGGCCTATATCATGGTTATCTACCACCCCACAGATACACCAACAATGTACCAATTCATTTGAAATGTACTTTATCATGAATCACGAAAATTCACATCTCTGTATCAGTCAACATCATATTTACAGAGCTTGGCAGCTAAACCCAGTAGGCTTTATTTGATGCCGTGACAGATCTGTCTCTATTTACTAAGGAACTCAAAGCTCACATAAACTTAGTTCAGCCAGAGACACTTACATCAAAGGATTTATCGCAACAAATAAAATAATTTGGCAGAAAAGGGCCTTTGTGCTTGATGGTGCTTTACGAATGAATCCAAGTAGCCTCAAAATTCTAAGCGGCGCACATTACTCCCTAAGGGGTATAAATAACAGAGCCCAGCACACACATATAAATGAGATATGTGATAAACATAATGCACAACAAGGCAAGAGCTGCCATCACCACGTCTAGTAATAAGAAACTAGAACAGGTGGAGACTGGGGGATGGTTAAGGGAGAAATCAGCCGTGTGATATAGGTGGGAATAAACATTATAACCAATAGCAAAGATGGCACAAATGATCAAAAGTATGAGTGCAAGTTTGTCTTAAAGATTCCTTATTGATTTGCCTTTCTGGTGGTTCTTATAGTCAAATGATACTGATTAGCTGATGGCATGCACAACTTCAGTGGGTAAACCATTTTTGTTCCTCTTCCTTTTCAAACATCAACAAATCTACCATAGATATTTGTGGGGAAAAGTACCAATGCATGTGGACTGTTCTTTAAACTTTGGTATTAATTTTGTCTGTGCATTTGGATGACACAATGAACTTCATTCTGTCTTTCAAAGACATTCTCTTCGTCACATTAAAGAACTTTACTCAATCCGTCTATTCCAGAATCCAAGGGGACCCTCTGAAATGTCTCATCCTGTTTGTTTCTATTACTTACAGTAAGGAGTGGCTTTCTAACGTGTACTCCATCACATTCAAATCACACTCACGCACATACACACACTATAATTGGTGAGTGTGGTTACATTTTTACCACTCGGGAGGATTTTGCAGAGCAAAATAATTTTTTTTTTTTCTTTTTTTACAATTTGATAAAACTACATTTTGAACATAGTAGAAATTGGTGCACAAATGCTGGGTTTAACATAAATGTGTTGATGGAAAATGGCAGGTGCGGTAAGATGAAAGGGACACAGCCAGAATAATAGAATTAATTCACAGAGGTTTGTGGATGAGAAGAATCCAGTGTTGCTTTATTTCTTTTCACTAGATGGCCTCTACAAGACCAGTTTTATTTAAGAAATGCAAATGCGACATCACACCAAGAAAAACAATGTCACATTCTCATAAAGCGCTCTTGGCATGAACAAACAGCAACATTGACAATAAATAAAATGTTGGCGAACAAAATAAAACTTTGTGAATAAAGAATACTCAGGATTGCATATCAAACAAGACAAAAATAGTCCAAATGTACTTGGCACAAATTAAATAAATGTAAGTAATTTTCAGATCAAGTGAACCTACTCTATGTCCATTGCTTTGTGAATCTGATTGTCCTTCACAGTTAGCATTGTGTATGTGCGTGTACTGTACAAAATAGACACAGATGGCTGATGAAACTAAAATAGACTAATTTCAACAAATTGTCAGTACTCAACATCTTACTTTGTCAGTACCTTGACCTTCATAGTTACACTCCCAGGTGTTCTGCTGCATATTTGCTCTAACCAAAACTGCAGGTAAATGTGCAAGAAACCATTGTCACAATGCAAAGCCAATATATATGCACATAGTGGAGGACAAGTATTTTATAAGTTACCAGTGATTTCTGATTTGAGTTCAGTACAGGTGCTTGACATATGTTAAATCTCAATAAAGTAAATAAAGATATTAAAGACACTTTGGTATTTTGTAGGTCATAATGTGCTGAACTATGCATTCATTATTTTCATTAAAAGACCCAGTCTTGTTCTAAATTGATTTGTGTGGACATGATTATAGTGATGCCAGGACACTCATCACACACAAATATTATGTCAAAATGGTATACTCTTATCATTGATCTTAAATCACTTTTGACCCGTGATTGCAGTCCAGTGGGATCTGCCTGGTGATGATGACCAACAGAGAGGTACATAAATAAAAAGGTGTTTTTAAAATAGGAGAACAAAAATGCGAAGTAACAGAACACTTTTACAAAAAGCCACTTGACCTATTTTTTAACAGGATGACCCCTCTCTCTCAGAAAGTGAGTCTTGTCCTGTTATAGACTAAAACCTTCTGTCTTTGTGCTCTGTCTGTCTGTCTCAGCAGGGCATATGCAGTGCAACACTAACATCTTCAATCTTGACTTCCCAAAGCAAAGGAAGAACGACATAATGTATTCTACACCCATATAAAAATAAATCAATCGCAAACATGGAAAGATACATCTCATATATACAATAAACTCCTATATAAAATAGCTTTTATGTACATATAGACAACAGACAACAATACAATAATTGAACTGTACAATGTACACCTGAACAGTTAAGACAGGTGAGAGGTACTGAAGTGTATGGCTTGATTGGGAAAAATTCAAAATATATACAGACATCAACAATACATCCTTTACATGTTTTCAACTTCCCTGGAATGAAGAGGTCTAGGGAGAGCCCCACGCCTCACTTTCGTTTCCACACCAAAGGTAAGGCTACCTTTAAAGAATTGGTCCACAGAGACTTTTCAGTCTCATGGTACTTTGCACAGTCAAATGCACTCTCTGCTCTCCTTTGGTGACATATGATAGGAGCTGGAAGTCCTAAAAAACAGTTATGAAGCTGTCAATCACATGAATCCATTAAAGGAGATTAGGTGGACGATTGAAACACCACTTAATTTTGTGATGCCCAGGAAGACCCAGACTTTGTAATATTCTTCTTGAAAGGATAAATCAGTTGTGGACATCGCCTTCGCTTTCATGAAGGTTAGATGCCTCCAGTGTGTTACCTCAGACAGCCCTGCTTTGGTGCTGACATTTAGTCCATGGGTCCTTGAGAGATACTCAAGGAACACTTGTTGTCTTCCAAGGCTGGAGAGTCTTTTAGGAAATGTCATGGACTTTTATCCTTCCCCCAAAGGAGTCCTTCAGTAGTGTCCTCATGGAGGTTCAGCACAGGATGGAAACCCCTTCAGCAGTGACCAACTGACCTGTGGTGGGGTCATACGTCCCAGCCAGGTAGTAGAGGTCTGGGAAGGTACTGTTCGGCTTCTGATTGCGAGTCAGACACTCATACTCCTCCCTGCTCACCACCTGGCACTTATGAGAGATTGTCTGGACGTCATTCTCATCCTCATGACATGACTGGTACAGGGCATGCTGGATAGGGAAAAGACAGCATTAGCTGCATCATTAAATTTATTAACCAACAAAGAAAGAATAATGTCATATGAAAGTTCCTTATGGTACAAATCTCCATAAAATTGTAACCTCCATCTCACCTTGCCATCTCGATGCCTCTTGCCTAGCTTGGTCTCTTCGGGGTGGTAGAACCACTTGACTTTGACTACCATGCTGGAGGTCCAGGATTCCCAGAGGTTCTCAATTCGACCTATGTATGGGAGGTTAGGGCGTCCAGCTGAAAGGAACACAGCACAGTCTCCCACTCGCACCGTGTCTCTGCCTCGCACGATGGCCTTATAGAAAAGCTTCCTGGCCTTGCCCTTTAGACCTCGCCGCTGTGGAAAACCAGGCATTGCTGATTACTATTATTACCTCTCTTAACCTTTAGTGTTTAGTATTTTAGTAATAGTTTAGTATCCTAAGAGAACTAAACTAATATGAAAGAAAAGGACACATATTTGCTACATTGATGGTATGCAGAAGAAACATGGATAGATTATTCTCACCTGTGTAGGGTTTCCTGACCACCGCCACAGTTGTCGTCCTGCAAGGAATGCAGACATCTTGGGCCTTGGAATAAATGAGGTGTCATCTGGAAGCATCCTTGGTTTCTTGACAAACTCCTTATATGGTTTGGAGGTGGAGCTGGTGCATTCTTTCCTCTTCAGGGATTTGCTGTTGGAAACGTGGTCAGGGGGTGCTCCTTTGGCTGTGGAAAGAGCCACAGCTTTGGCCACAAAGGAGTGCTGGTGTGGCCTTGAAGAAGTGGAGGGTTCAGAGGGTTGCAGAAGCTCTCGGTGGGAAGACAGACAACTCTGAAGCATCAGTGTAGAACTGTCCTCATCCTCTGAGCTGTAGGAGGAATCATTGTCAGATGAACACAGGCTGGAACTGGAGAGAGAGCCTGAGGAGGAGGAGCTTGAAGAACCAGAAGATGAGGAGGAGACAGAGAGACGAGACAGGAAGCGGCCAGCCGTCCTTAGTCCTCCTGAGGCTGCAGCCAGTGCAGCCCTCCTCCTCTCTTCCTCTTCATCATCCAGATCTGAGTAGGGGCTGTGACACTCTCTGTGGTAGCTGAAGCCCATGTCACCATATTCACCCAGACGCAGAGAATGGGAGGGTTTTCTTTGAGGTGTGGTTCCTTTTAAGAGAAGTTCTACCCTGGAGGCACCACCCTTTTTGTTGTCTTTAACCAGCAGTACAGGGTGAGAGTAAGCCTCTGTCCTGGGCATACCACTCACACTGGTAGATCCACTTCGCAACAGCAGAGCCTTGCTGTTCTTTGTCTTGGGGGAGGTCACTCCTTCATGATCTAACTTGACCGGGAACTCTTGTCCAGACTTCCGGCCCCTTGGCATAACCAGCTCATCTTGCCTTCGCCTCTGGCCATACAACCCACTTCTGGGGCCCAGAGATAAACTCGGACTTGGCCTTGTAGACTGAGTACAGAAGGATGAGTAGCCATTTGCAATGCTGCTGAAAGAGTCTACCTCAAAGGAGCTACTGCTGAAAAGGCCTTTGGCTGGGGTGGAGGCCATTGGCTGAGTCTGAGGCAGGTGGAATAGGTCATCCTCATTCCCCCTCAAGGCCTTCCTGGTTGTCCCATTGAGCTGAAATAGGTTGTCAGACGTCCTCTTCCTGGTGTTGGCCAACGAAGGCCAACCCAGGAAAGGTGAAGGATTTTTATTGGCATTCTCAGCCTGCTGCTGCTGCTTTTGTTTTTTCCCAGAACCCTTTGGTCTTCCTAGAATTAAGAAAATATATGTCTATACATATATATATATTTTAGCAAATGGTGAAAAATGTATTGGTAGATACTGTATACTGACATGTTTCATTAGATATACCTTTTAATATAACGTATATGCCCAAAACAACCTAAACAATAACTACATACAGCCACAAAAATCAAAAGAATTTAATTCAACTCCTCTCTGACAAAGTGTGAACAAAAACTGAACATTGTAAACTTCACAAAGATAATATCTATTGCAAGGCTAAAGCTGAGCAGTGTACAGACCCACAGAAATGTGTTTTGAATTCTAGTCAAGATCCTAATGGTTTTCAAAGATTTCAAAGTTAATATTAGTATAAAATGATACATGAGACATTTGGAATATTTACATTTGATGTAATGGTGCAGCTATAAAACTTGTTATTTTGGTTTGAAATGGTCGATGTTACCATTATAGTTTAAATGATTTGTTGGAACAAGCAGACAAATAGTACGTGTGATACCGTTTCACAGGAAAAAGTGTTTTTTTTTCTATAACTTTACAACTTCTAGGTTATTTAAGGTGGGAAAAAAAGAGTTTTAGGGGTTAATTCTTACCTGGTCTTCTTTTGTGAACAGTTAGAGTTTGGCTGTTGATTATAGTATTGTTAGTGTTGAGTCTGTCAGAGGGTCTGTCACTAATGGGGGCCTGCTCCAGACTAGAACTTCTCTTTCCTGTTGTCCCTCTGGGTACCACAAGGACAGGAGATGACTCCCCACCTAAAGGACAAGGGGTATAAGATTATTAGCATTTACGAACAGGTAGACAATACACTGCAACATGAAAGGTAAAATTTCCAGTTACAGGGAGAGGAGACACCCACAGTGAATCTGGTATCCTGGAGGCAGCAGGCGGATGTTTGGGAGAGAAATCTTCCCTCGGTCCCCATCATCAAACTCTACCATGACTCCTCCTTGCTTCCTTTCATCAGATGAACCACCTGCAAGAGACAGAAATGTACTTCCTCAGGTTTGCAGGAAAATGTACAAATGCAAAAAAGTGATTGTATATACAATACATATAATTTAAATGTATAATTGAAGATACAGAGGACACAGGAAAACAGTTGATGTCTCACCTCTGCGAACGTAGCCTGGGTATAAGCAGCGTGAACGTTCGCTCCAGTAAGCGCACACCCTGGTTCCTTCACTGAGCATAGTCTCTGACTCTGGCCGTATATCCAGGACCTGAAGGCCAGACAAAAAGATAATTAAGATTCATTACATGCTGCACGCACAAAGACATGCATGCATACACACACACACACACACACACACACACACACATACAAACAGTGTGAGAGCCATGGAGCATTGTGCATGGGCAGCCACTGTGTCACGTTTCCAAGCGGCACTTATCTCGTGCCAATGTGCCAGTCAGGGCTGAATAGAACGGAAGCCATGATGCAGTAAATCCTGACTTGCTGAGTAATACTAAAGAGGGCCTGAATAGAGGGCTTGTGATTGCAGGTTGCCAGATCCTCCCTCCAACAATGCAGGCAGCCCCAGCATCCGCCGCTCACTGGGGGCTCTTTCAGGTTGCTTTCATTTACTGTTGCCATGGCGAGGGACTCTTTGACTGATGAGGTGTGGATGTGGGTGTGTATGTGTGCATGGGGGAGGGAGAAGGAGCACGGTGAAAATCGGGGTATTGGTGTCAGAGTAAAATAAACAGCTTTTGTACTAATTTAAAGACAAGCAGGCGGAAGTATTACATAATTAGAACCAGCTGCTATCTGGTGAGTGTTTAGATAAGACTAAAGTTGCCAAAAGCGCTTGGTGTAGAGCTGAAAATTTTAAAACTGCACCATGACAAGGCTTTGTAGGAAAACTAACACTGATGAGCGAGCTGACGTTGAGAGAGGAGACAAGCGGTCAGATAGTAAATGGATCTATGTGTGAGGGGCAAGAGCTTCCACTGTAGAGCTGCAGCCACCTGATGATCACTGATCTTGTGTGGACAGTGAAATGCAATGGTAACTCTTGGCCAACAGGGAGATATAAAAAACTAATAACGTGGGACTTATTTTATTAGTGTTCTTGGTTTACCGTCTAAACAAACAGAAAACCTAATACTGTACAAAAGTACTTCAAAAGTAAGTTCACTTGAAGAAGTGTAATTGAATCCTATGCATCTGTGATGTATTTATCTCAGTTAACTTTAAACATATGTTTCTCTAGAGGTGAAAAAACGGGGTTTCAAACTGAATATCTTATCCTGCTTTAATTGAAAACATTACATTTACAGCTAGTAATTCCTCATAAGTCAAAATTTATGGCAGTCAACTTTATCAAAAAGAAGCTCACTTCCATACATGCGATACAACATAACCAAAATGTTCATTCTTCAATTACGTCTAGTCTAAAATTTTTGTAAATAGTTTCGACATCACAATAAGATTTTTACACATCACTACTTTATCATTCTAATGCTAGATGAAATATGATTTCAAAACCATTTTCTATGAAGTCCCAGTACAGTTATTGTGCCCTCTAAGCAGCTTCTCCTTTCCCCTATTAGAATGACTGCAAAATACATGAATCCAAGGCACAATCCTGCCAGTTAAACTCTGCTCTACTCTTTCAGGGTCCTTATCTGTGCTCAGTCTATTGTGTGCAAACACAACGTCCTGTGCTCTGTTTGGCAATAGTGAAGACTTATTTCCACAGTTGGAGAATATGTGGGTATGATGGCTTTACTTTGGGTGACCCAGCTGTTATTAGGGCATAGAGACCAGCATCCTCTCAGTAAAAATATGTGACAAAGGTCCCCTGCTGCAGTAAATAGTGAAACTCCATTTCTAGATGCGAAGCATACCAGGAAGCACATCCTATCTAAAACCAAATGTATACCAGCCAAGAATGTGCTGTGATTTCTACAATATATAATTATGTCTTATTACATGGATGACTTAGGTAAGCTGTAATTGTCTTAACATCAAACTGAGCGAGAATCCAAACAATCTTGTGGTCCAGGTAAAAAAAAAAATCTCAACGACCCCAGATGCAGTGAAAAAATTAAAGGAGTGAACTATTTAGATATAGATAAATAGATATACAATACGTCTTATAATAGCTGGATGGCACCACACTTTGGATCACAGGTCATCATTAGCTAGTTTCCCTTAAAACACCATTGTGTCTTTGTCACTCTGAACCTTTAAACAAATGTGTTACTTTGGCAGCAGTAGGGATGTGTAAAGCTCTCCCATTTAAAGTTTGAAAACATGAATGAATCCAGGTGTTAGTGAGATTATTCCACACACACACAGCTGGGTTTAACGGACATTCACCGACGCTCACACACACTAACACACATAAACCCAAAAATCCTGCCTCCTATATGTTCATATTCATGTAAGAGGTTAAGATGGTTTCAGTGACCCTGAGGGACAGTCAAGGGATAACAGAAAGGCTGGAAGGCAGTGGAGTAATGCATAGAGTGTGACAAGGATGTTTAAGAGAAATAGTGTTGAGTGACCCAGAAGACCAAACAAGTGATGGTATTTCTTGTAACAAAGAGTGTTTTAGTGCAGCGGGGTGAACTTACAGCTTCCTGTAACAGTTGCTCCAATGAATAGATTCTTGGGCGGTTTCCTCTTTCACCATCGATGACAATGTTAAAGCTAGAGAAAAAGCACAGCAGAAAGAAAAAAATTAGCCTATTTTCAGATGCTTGTATTATGCTTGCTTGGCTCCCATGTCACATGTTACTCCCACTCTCCTGTTGTTATAGCATATTTTTGCTGCCTGAGCCAGAGGAGCCATTATGAAACTCAGAGCTAGGTATGAAATGATGTGGGGTTTGTAATGTAAGAAAGAAAGAAAGATGTGAAGAGAGATTAAAAAAGAGGCACACGTTTGGGTATTGGTGATAACTTCTAGACCTCTCATGGAAAATTCCTCTTTACACAATATCTTGTTTGCATGTTTTTTTTTGTGATGGCTTCATGTCTAGAAGGATGTGTTAGCTTTTGGGAAAATTCATTAATTTTATTTCCTAGCTTTCACAGCTTATCAGCTTCTACATAGAAATGCCAATTTGCACAAAGTTTTCTCCATTTTAGCACATGTGTAGAGTGTAAACTGACAATAAAGGTGTAAACATGTTATTTGAAAGTAATCCCAGTCTGATAATTGTATTGTCCTTACTTCGATTTCAACTTTAACAATTTCCTTGATGAATAAAATAATCTGAAGGTATTTATGAAAGTATTTACATGACCTTTGTAAAAATGTAGTATCGCCTTATCTATATGTATATTCAGAAACTCCATGACTGATCACTTGAACCACTGCATGTGTACTTACATGTCTGGTAGCTCCAGAGTGTGGACCCTGGCAGCATATAGAAGCTCATCCTCCTTGGAGATCAGCACCTTCAGACCATCAGTTAAGAGTTCTTTGGTAAGGACACAGTTAGGAGCTGCATATGGAAAAGCAAACATCCCAATTAATATTTCAACGTCACTTATTTAACCATCTCATACTTTTACTGTTGCAAGATATCCAGTGTTTTCCCCTACCTTCATGGCTTTTGTTGTTGCATAAATGGCCGCTGTCCTCCTCTTCCTCTGAGAAGCTGCTGCCATCCATCTGAAAGCCCTCATCAGCGGCAAAGCTCTCCAGCAGCCGACTTACTGCTCGTCCCGTTGGCTGTGGAAAATAATAGAAGGGACGGACAGAAGAATAAATGCATGCAGTGATGGATACAAAAATAAAATTGGAGATATTAAGTGTGATAGAATAAATTTTTAACATGCCACTCAAAGTAGCAGTTAACTGCAGGGCACTTCACAGTGCCTGTATCATCTCCTATCAGTAGCCCTTTTACTCTAACATTTATTCACTTTGTCACAGCAGAAGGTGTGAGCCACCCCTCTTTCCACATCTCCTCTCCCATCCTTTCCTCCGATTGCTCAGCAGGAGGTTGGGCTATGTTTAATGTGCTAAGTAATTTTAATAGTTCTACAGTAACAGTCCTCAGGGTGAGAAATGTAGGACAGTAAGACATCACCAGAATTGTTAATAGAATGTATGAAGGCCAGCATTTTTTGCAGAATTGGATTCTGTTTGGCAGTTTGCATGCACCTGGTTTCCTGAGTTAGAAGTAAGTGCTGTTTGAATTCACTGTGACTGGTACCTGTTGGTCCTTGGTCCTTCGTCCCCTGCTGCCCTCCTCACTCTGTGAAGATGGTCCCCCAACTGACCAGCAACTTCTCCGCTGTTAAAATCAACATGAGGATGGACAAAATAAGTAGTGCGGGTGTGACATATCAGTTAAGAGGTACCTTTTGTGTGTGGCTGCTTCTATGCTTGGAGGTGGTGAGGGGGTGGATCATCTGACATTTCTAGGAGGCTATGATGGCCCAAAGTGACTTTGAAATGTACAATGAGCTAGAGCCTTTAGACTATACTATTCATTTTTGTAGTTTTTTTTCATTGCTATTAGTACAATTTTCTTATCCTAGAAAATGTAAGCAATGTTGGAGTATTCCATTTTTTCTAATTAAGTATATCAACATTTCTATAAAAATACTTTCTGATAACCTTATTGATTGCTCCTCTCAACATAGTGCTCTTGCGGGTCGCCCTTTTTAGCCTTTCACTGGTGGTCGGGAAGGTAGCCAGTCCCATGCTCCTCCGGTAGCGGTTGCCTCTGGTCCCAAGGCTGCCCCAACGAGGCTCCTTAGACCTGGGTACACATGGCCTTCTCACCCCTTCAGGCCGGAGATCATCGTGGTGGTTTTTCACTGCAGTGGCCAGGCCCAGCCTACAGGGGGGCTTCTTCCTTACTTTGACTTCGCCTTCTGCTCCAGACAGACTCTGGAAGCCTGTGCAGTTCAATTAGAGAAACAGATTTAGACCAAGCTAACAAGCCAGGAGGAGAAACACAAAACAGATGCTTCCCATGAAGATGTGGAGCAGCTTTGTTGACTTATGAATCAGTTTCAAAGGATAGTCTTACCGTAAAGCTCCTGTCTCTGTTTTTTGTTCCTGGCTTTCTGATTGGCTTCCAGTTTTACAACAGATGAGGGACTCGGACCTGTCACGGAGGAGCTAGAAGTGACGTCTCTGGGGGGTTGGGCTCTGTAGTCCTGACCTTCATCTGTATCATAGCTGCCTTCCTCTTCTTCATCTTCTAATGAAGGTAGCAAAAAATACAGTACAGAAATGCTACTATTGGGTAGATTTTATGAACGTAAGTGGCTTTTCAAATCTATCTTTTAAAGTCATCACTGACCAGTGAAGTTATTTAGCTTACTCTCCATTTCACAGGCACTTCATTAGCATTTAAGAGTTTAACTGTTCACAAAAATGATGTATGAAGTGCTTTGTCTCTGTGGTATTTCCTGGTGTGAACTCACATGCAACAGCGCTAGTGTGCAAAGGAGTGTGTGTCTGTGTATACTTGTACTTCCTATATAGTGAGGACCGTAACAAGATTATAAACAACAGAGTGAGGACATTAGGGTAAGGGTCCAGGGAACGCATTATATCAATGACGGTCCTCACAACTATAGAAGTACGAGGGTGTGTGTGTGTGTGTGTGTGTGTGTGTGTGTGTGTTTGTCACTGCACTTCTCAAGCAGCTCTTTGACCCAGTCTGCTGGTCTCCAGGGCAGTCAAAGCCTCTCACAGGCAAGCGTCCACCGCTGTGGATGCACTTTCAGCCCAGAACAGCCAACAAGGCTCAGTCACAATCACTGAGGTGTTGAATGTCCATGCACACCAATTACAAGATATTTATTAATAACTATTTTCTCAATGCTGATTGCTTTTTTAATTATTTACAAATTACAATAAGACACACTGGACTTAAATTGGCATAGCACATCTCAAGTGAATAACTAATGTGTTAGTGATACTCTGGTCCAATGACAGCAGGTGTTTCTTTATTGTTTACTTGAAACCGGTCAAAGATGCATCATTCACTGCAGCCCATTGTTGTTTTCTGTAGAATTTTATTGCTGTGTACAGTTAATGTTTATAAAGTCTTTTCATCAACCAAAAACACCCTTGACACATGGCTGTTCCATCATACAGATAACACTCATACACTTGTAGTGTATGCACAGAAGAAGGTGTACGCAACTTTTTCAGCAAACTTTGGTATTTATGAAAACAAACTTGACAGGAGAATGCGCAGTCCCTCCTTGGTAAACCTTACCCTTGTACGCAAAAAAACTGGAGAAATGAGAAACTGCAACTCAGATGGCAGAAGGATGACACTGTTTGAAATGCATACCATTGTGGTAAATAAATCAAACTATTACCTCTGAGTATTAATAATATCAGTTAATTTGCAAAAACAGATAAAAGCCATTCTTAAATAAATAAACAAGCACCCGTTTGATATTCCCTGAAGTGTGGAATAAAGATTTTTTTGTGAACGAGATATCTTATCCTGTTTGATACTCCCTGGAGTGCACATAAAAATAACCATGATTTAGGATAATAAACACGAAAGGAGATATCTGTTTTTGCAAAAGAACACCTAAAATATGTAGAGTTTTATCAGGAATCATATTTAATTTGATCTGTAATTAATACTTGCATGCTAGGAAATTTATTCTCATAAAGAAGCTGAACAGTAGGACAAATTACGTTTAAAGTGATTCTGTTTTCGATGCCTCAGTTGAGCAAATACCAGTGCATAGTTTCATATATTATCACATGTTGTTGCCCTATCCCCAGGCATTGCGTCAGTGTGTGGATGTGAGGCCTTGCTTTTAAAAACAGAACTTATATAAAATGATAACATTATTTAAGTAGATCTTTCAGAATACAGCTGATGAATATTTGTGCATAAGAACTTTCTGTGTTTCGTCAATACGCAACCTTTTGATGTGAATCCCACGCGAAATTTTATAAATGAGGCCCCAGTTCTTTCTTGCTGTGAGAAGATGTTTAACACTGAGCCATACTGGGTTGCTGTGGCCAGTTTCATTATCTATCACTATATATGTCTCATAACCAGATCTCAGTATTCACTGCCTCACCTTGATCAGAGGAGTCGCTCTCTGCAGGGGAGCTCTCTCCCTCCTCCATTGCCTCCTGTCTCTGGGTACGGAGGACCCTCGCTCTGGGCTGTTTCAGACGGGAGGAACCCTGTATCGGGGTAGCGGATCCCTTTTTATGTCCACGGCGCACTACTCCAGTCCAGCTGTCTTGGGGGCCACTGTCCGCACTGGCTGCTGAGAAAGTTTGCAAAACCACAGCTTAAATTCGTGTTACGAATTATTGAATTCAACTGACACAGCACTGTGCTTATTAAAACAAAACAGCAGGAGGTTCAATCAACAATGTGGTTGTCATTATCTACCTGTGTCACTTTGTCCCCCAGACTCTCGTCTGGACTCAGCTTTGCTTGTGCCCTGGCTTCTGTGTCTATGCTTCGGGTTGGAGTTGCAGGGCGAAACCTCCTTGTCCCTAGAGCCTGTTCCTGAGAGATTCTTTTTACCCTGGGCCTTCTGTTTGAGCTGACTCACATCGCCGGCCAGCTTGGAGCTGAGCATGCTGTGAAGACTGCTTTTTCTGCAGCCCTGTGCTTTTATCTGCTGCAACAGAGAGATGAGAGAGTGAGCCAGTTAAACTCCCGGTCACAGCAGCCGCAAAAGCATCAGAGCATCAGAGGAAGAGGGGTCTAGTTTTCTCACACACAGAGAAGAAAAAGGAATAGTAGAAGCCCCAATGAAAAATATATTAATATGGAGAGGAGAGGATTTGACTCCTGAGGGTAGCACCTAATTAGAAGTAGCGTGCAACAAAGGAATATTTCGAATGCAAAGAAACAAAGAGTGGCCTCTTTCATTTCTAGTTGCATAGAGGACAAAAGGAAGGAGGACAAGGGGACCCTGACCTGTGTGCTGCTGAGTTGCTCAAAGCCACGACTGGACAGCCTCTTCTTCCTTCTCTGGCTGTCCCCGCCCCCTCCTAGGTCCTCAGGCGATAGGGCAAGCCCCGCCCCCATCGACCTGCCAGTCAAAACAAGGGAAAGGCATTCATTAGAGGAGAATGGCAGTGGTTTGAAAGAAAAAGAAGGGGGTAGGACATCACAGGGGAAAACAGAGTTGAGTCACCTCTTTGTGGGATCTAATAAGTCTCCTTTCTCTGTCTGATGAACAGAATGACAAAAAAGGACATGGAGAGCCCAGTGTCTGAACCAAGCATTTTTTGGGGGGGATCTAACAAGGAACCTGGGATTGTTTGAGGGCAGTGTGGCATAAGAAGCCTTAACGCTTTATCTGTGTCTGTGTTTTTGCAGCCTGTGAAGCACTGCATAGCTTTGAAAGATACAGTAAATGGTTGGAAGGCATTGCATTTGTATGCAGCTCTATTGTTCTCAGCGAATATCACAGCTCTCCAGTTGTATTTTTATATCACTGTGAGACACTGTTTCCCCTACACTGAGTACCATCACAGGCCAACCACTCCAAATGCCCTTGAATTTCCCTCTGGAAGCCTGCCCATAGACCACACCGACGTGAGCCAGGCAATGCTCAAACAAAAGATTAACTTCCCCTTTCCCAGTGTGCGTACAGCCTAGGAAATCGGTCACATTTACAGAGTAAGCAGGGTTTAAATGTGAAGTAGATAAATAAAGTGTCTTCAACACTTCATGTTAGTTCAGTGTTTTCTGCTCTATACACTGTTTGGAATCAAATGTGTGTGTGCTTCATTGTTTATGTGTAGTCTGTATGGAACACATCACAGTGAACAGAGTTTGTATGCAGGCCTCGATTGTGTGTAAATCTCATAATCAGAGTGTGTCAGCATACATCTGTAACAGAACATGAAAAGAATGGAGGCGATTGTCGGTCAGTGGGACTGTCTGCCCCACTGACTGACAGGAGACTGACAGAGGTGGCAGTGAAGTGTGAGTTGTCCCTCTGAGGCAGATCCCGCCACGGCTTGCCTTCCGCTGCTGACAAACACAATATGACAGAGTCCCTCCCCTCTGTGGGGGGCTGGCGGTGCTGAGTGTACAGTGACTAATTAAACAGAATTGATTAGCAGGGTTTGCTGGCGAGCAGTAGTTCTCTCCAGCCTTCCCCCCCAATCAAAGCAGCATTACAAAGGACCCCAATGCTCTACCCACAGGAATAACAGTGGCATGCACAAAAACAAACAATGCCTGCATAAATGCTCATAAGCACACAGCTGCATCCATAACTAATTGCACAGATGCATAGAATGCACAGGCAGGGAGGCTTGAATTTATCATTCACTCTAACACAGCCCCACACACCTCCAGCAGTTCAAGCTAAATAAGGTAAAGAAGAAGATACTAAAAGGCTGAGCTATTACCCTCTGACCCACTGCCCTCCATCATAGCACCCAGGCATCTTGTAGTGTCATGAGTGGCAGGTGTAGTACATGCTTTTACATAACCCTGCCATGTAACAAAACATGGGACTAATCAGTCCCCAGTCTGCCTGTTCCTCGTTCAGAGGTGTCATTCTCCGCTGCATTGTACACCCACATCTGCAGAAAAGGGCGTACACACTGGCTGCCTTGAAGAAAACTATACCTGAGCTGTGGCTCAGATTTTAAAGCAATAGAGAGTACTGTGGCCTGCAGAACACACCACCAGCGCCATGTCGGCCCCCACCTTTCTGACACTGCACTTTGCTGCAGGGCCCTGACCCGTTACCCTTTCATTTGGGTGTCATTGTCACCCAGCATCAGCGTCCCCACTCCAATCAGAACTGGCCTGGCGAGGGGGCAGTGGTACATGGGTGGAAGCAGAGTGGAGGTGACATCGCAGAGGGGCAGTAGGGAACGCTGTGGGCCGCTGCCCAGAAGTCACGGTGAGAAAATAAGGGAGAAGATGGAGAGCGAGAGAACCCTGCAAGGTGACATTTAGTGCTCTCAGCCTTTCCAAACCCTGATGACAAGGCTAATTGAAGCCTGACAGCAAACCTTTAGACCCATGACCCTCTTGGTTTATTGGTCCCCACCATTAAACTGCAATGGTACCTGTGTTTTGACAAAAGCTGACACTTGCACTTTTTAAAATGCCATCAACATATTTTGGGAAAAAGTAGGGTCCTTGATTCTTGAATATCTTCCAATGTCTTTATCTCTGTCTCCCTCTTTATTTTTCTGCTGTTCTGCTCACTGTGTTCCTGTAATTGTTTTTTTCCCCTCATACGCACACAGACATTGTATGAGGGCTCTAAATGTCAGCTTATCTCTGAGTGCCTGGACTGTCTGACCATCATGTTATCCTTTGGACCCCTGGTGATCCTGTGGGGCTGTAATGGCAGTGGTGTGTCACATTCCTGCTGCTGGGACAGATTACAGGAGAATTCACAGTACTCTAATTACATCCTCTGCCTGTCATCCCCCTAGCCAGCTCCCCCCGAACCCAGCATATCTAAGCTCAACAATGCACTACAGTAATGCCACTGAGGTTTACAATTATCCGGTTTGAAGCCTAATGAGACATATGAGCATCTTTTTGTTTATGTGTAGTACATATACATATCAAGCATATTTACATATTCTGTATAACCAGACACACAACTGACACTGAATATGCTGTTATACAATTACGGTGTTGAATAGATTAGAAAGGGTTCAAGTGGACTTCCTTGAATGGTTGAGATGTGTTCTCCCATTTCCTGTTTATGCCACTGAGAGGCGGTCCCTGTATGCCAGTGATATGGAGGGGTTTGTCGGGCAAGATTGGACTATAGTCAGTCAGCAGAGGTAGCACTCACTTGACTTTTCTATGGCTTTCAGATGAGGACACTGGACCTGTGGTGAGGGTGGGTTTCCGCTTCCTTGGCCGCCCCGGTCCTCGTCGTGCTGGGCTGCGCGGTGTTTCCTCCTTCCTGCTTACACACGCAGATGTAAACACACAAGCAGATAGAGAGGAGCTCTGAGATACTACACATATCTAAACTCAAAAGGTTGTAGCAGTGAAGAATATAGAAAGGAATCCAGTTGAAATCTAGAATCAAATGTGTTTAAGGTTTTATTACTTAAGTTCAGATCTTTTGGGGTTGTATCATGTACTTGTCCATAGTCAGGTATTACCGACACTAGATGGCGGTCAGCATGCCTCCAGTTTGGAGATGCAGACAGGAGTACTGGCACGGAAGCTAAGAAATGCGGTCAAACAGCAACTCTTGTGTTCTGTGAGGTAAAATTACTGGTTTTGTCAAAGGAGTTTGGTAGCTCTGAATAGAGTGATATAATGGATTCAGTTTCCCATCGGAAACGGTTGTACAACAGCAAAGTAAAGCGGCCCCCATCCACAGCAGTACGTTTCTTAGCTCCAAAAACTGACTACGGAGTACCTCATACAACCCCGCTTCAAAAAACCCCTTTTAAGGAAAAGGAGGATTTGGTCATACTCACTGATGATCATGCTTCCTCTGAAGTTTAGCCAGCTCCTTTTGTTTTTCTTTGTAGCGACGCTGTAGCTCAGCCAACTTCACACGCATTGCAAGCTCAGGACCGTCCATTGTTTCCATGGCACCCTTGGCTGGGCACACCTAAGGTATGCATCGTTGTTGGTTATTTTTAACATTAAAAAAACAACCTTAAAAATTGAAAGTAAAACACATTCTTTACTTGGTTATCTATTTGTTTACTTAAATGAAAAACCCTATAGAATCTTTGCATTAACATGGGCAAACTGTAGTTGCAGTCTTACTGGTTCATTGCGAGGTGTCCAGCTGCATTTTCTACGTAAATTGAGGATCCTGCGGGCTGGGAAATGTCGCCCTGAACCTGTACTGCTGCTTTCCGGAGAGTCAATCTCCAGTGCACGGGCTGTGGCCAGGGTAGCAAGGCTCTGGAGGTCAAACATAAGCAACTCCTCCTCTGTTACGAAGGAAAACACATTGATTTGGTTAACATTGTGTCAATGCATGCTTGACTTTTGACACGGAAATTGTAAGCTTGTTTCCTGAAACAAATGTCAAAAGAACCTCATGTTAAAGTAAAAGAAGAAAGATAGCGAGTGTTTGTGCACGTGGGCATTACATGTGCACATTCAGCATCAAAACTTGCACATGTGGCTTATTATTTCAAGAGTAATCCTGTTATATAGCAAATAAATGGTGAGGAACAAAGAAAATGAGAGAAATTGAGCACATTAAGCGAGTATGAGGAAGCAGCAGCATGTAGTTTCAGAGGTCATATCAATGTGGACTCACCAGATGCTGCTATGTGAGTGGCCATCTGGGCAAAGCTCTTCCTATATAGCCCTCTCTGCCTGTGGCACTGACTTAACTATTTGCTATCAATGGACTGAGCTAAAGGGGTTGCAGCCTTGCCACAGAGACTGAAAAACATGAAATTTTGTTTACAAAGTAGCACTGTCTTATGTCTTTACATATGAAGAAAAGAACAGTGACTTTTCTCACTTGTTTTAGTACTTGTTATGGTAAAAAATATTGTTGTGACTCGACATGTGCCACTTCCCTGAGCTGTCAACAGTATCTCATCACAAAGACAACATCAGTGACACTGAATCAGTAGATGGTACCCTCTTTATAGAACCCTCTTTTGGGAGCAGTTAGATGCATTAGGATGCTGTGGTAAACACAAAACATCCTTTTGCATGAATAAAAAAACACATGGCGCTTTGAAAAGCTAGGAAGCTTTTAAAGGCACTTTAAAACAATGGGGTCTAATTAGCCAGGCAATGCTCCAGGGTGCTGAAAACATCGACTGCTTTTGTGATTACACACTAACTTTGAGTAACATGTTGTGTGTGGAGAGAAAGAAGCCAATTGGTGTGTGTCTTTTTTTCCTTTTTGTGAAAGTGTGTGTGTATTTGCAGTTGTGTTTTTGTGTGTATTTTTTTTGTGTTTTTAATGCGTGTCTGGTTGTGTGTGTACTTGTGCACACGTGTGGATCAAACAGTGGCAGGGTGGAGAGATGGAGAGACAGATCCCTAAGGAAATCTGGAAGGGAAAGAGAGAGGGAGCTGTACACTAGTAGTTCAGCCCTGTCCGCTTGCTTCTTCTCCCTCTCCTGAGGCCTCTGCATCGTTAGAACAGCCTTTTAGAAAATAAAAGTGCCTTTAACACACCAAAGAAGAGGAACGGCAAGCAGACAGTTTCTCTGGGGACATGTTAGAATCCACCAGAGGCTCCTGAGACCAGCAGGAAGAGAGGAGTATCTGGGAGGGAACACAGAGCGACAGAGGCTAGGCCGGAGGGGGGAGTGGGAGTTTGTCTCAGTGGATGCAGAGGAGAAGGAGGGTAAACTACGAGAGAGAAGTGCATTCTGCTGATAGGAGTGTGTTTCTGTGTTCATGTTAATGTTTATGAGTAATGGAAGACCCATTGTCCCTCACCCTGGCTTTTCCCACAGGTGCGCTTTTGCTGTTGCAGCTCCAGATCTGCCAGTTCACTCAGAAGCTCCATACCATGGTGGGGGTTGGGCTTGGACGGGGCAACTGATGGGGTGCTAAGAGGGAACAAGGGGAACGGAGGTACATCTGTGCAGAAGGCAGCAGCAATCAGCAGCTCCAGACTCCAGTAGCAGGGCACAAGAGGTTTGTGGGGCACGGGAACAGTTGCCTGGCTTGGGCTAGTGGCAGAAGCTGGGACAGTGGAAAGACATACAAAACCCACTGGGGTGTCATCAGAGGCCATCTCTTTCTTGTGGTGCTGCTCGCTGTCCTTTGCACCCTCAAGGGCCAGGGACTGCAACTCAGGGTCTGCGGGGGAAGCAGGGTCAAGCTCGATGATGGTGGGCAGCTCTGGCTCCTGCTCTCCAGGCATGTTGACCTTTTGACCAAGCTCCACCTGGCTCTCCTCACCCACCGCCTCATCATCCTCTTCCTCTTCCAAGGTGATGACAACTTCTGGCCTTTCAGGCTCCTCTGTTGAAAGGGGTACTGGACAGGAAGCAGCCTCACACACTGGGCTCTCAGCAGGGGGGCAAACCAGGACCTCTTCCTCAGCGGTTCCCTGCTCCTCCACATCCTTCTCTCCAGGCACATAGTTGACTGCTGTCACCGTTGCTACCTCTACCTCGTCCCTCTGTTCCAGAACTCTCTCAGCCACTCTTTCCTCCTCTTCCTGCTCCACTTCCACCGGTGGGAGTGGCTCTGAGAGAGGCCTGACCACCGCTTGGCAGTCAAGCTCCTCCCCCAGGCTGGAGAGAGACCGGGGAGCATGCTCAGCAGGCTCCACTTGGACAGCTTCCAGGTCGGCTGGCTCAGCCAGTCGAACATCCTGGGGGGAGGGCCCGCTCCTGTAGCCCATGGCAATACCAGGGTAGGTGTATCCAGGAGGCAAGTCTATAGAGAAAGAAATATAGATAATAGAGTCATAAATGGTCAAATTTGGCTGAACGATTCTGATAAAACCTCCCACAAAAATATGTCATAAGTGATATTTTAGCTGAAATTTAACAGAAATCAGGTTGTCTTAAAGACAACTTTACATTTAGAGGTGGTATGCAAATCCTTATACATCAGGCCTACTCTGAACCTAACTCTCTTGCTACCTTTGAGGTCACAAAGGGTGAAAATCAGGAAAAGGAAAAGCACTCTGCCTTGATCTTCCCAGCAGTAGGAGGGGTAGAGGACCACATGCAACCTCTTGTTTGAGTGTGTTATTTGAAGTGGGCCAGGCCTTTGGTTTATCAGAGTAACTGACACAATTCCTCTGGCGTGTGGCGGCCGTTAGCCAGACATTAATGATGATGAAGAGAGTGCAGGGCCTGTGGGGGTGGAGGAGAGGCAAGGGCTGCTATTGAGGTGTTTCTCAGTCATTATCGAGGTAACGGTACTGGAAAGCCCCGGCTCAGCCGGCAGCCATTTTCTGCAGCTTTGAGCTGTTCAGTCAATCAGGGGCTTGCCAACAGAGCCACCCACACATATTACCACACCACCAGCAGAAAAAAAGGATCATTAACAACAGTGGCTTTTCCAACTTCCATTGAGTATAATGTACAAGGTGCTGTTATATCCTAGGATCCACTGTCCTTTTTGCTGTGTCAGAGTTATTTGACAGCATGTTCTTTGACAGGCATTTATCTGCTGTAGCTCATACTTAAGCAATGCACACAGTGCATTAGAGGCAGCTGGAAAACTTTGATGCTCATTTGTATATTTTTGTTTGTATGTACACACTTTTACTAATACTTACCAGGCTCTAGAGACTCTGGGTAATCCTGTGGGGGCTGTCCCTCTCCTCTCTTGTCCTGGGATTCAGCGCCCTTGGGCATCTGAGGTGGTGCAGGGCTGATGGCAGGTGAGTGAGGGGCTGCTGCGGCAGGGCTGGGAGCGGGACAGGGTGTAGAAGGAGTGCTTTTGGGATGTGGTCGTAGTGAGGGGGACTGGCAACAAGGGGACAGATGAGTGGCACAGGCCCCAGGGGGTGAGTTGTTCCTCTGAGTTGGGTTGTAAGAGTAGGGCTTGGCAGGTTTAGACGTTCTGGGTTCCGAAATGAGTTCTTCTAGTTCAACCGAGGGCTCACTGGGCCTCTTCTGTATCTGTGACATTAAAATAGTTTTTTATTTCTACATTTTATGGATGGGCCTAACAAATCTTAAGTCTAGAATCAAGTGAATTTCTATATTAGCAATGTAATAACCTATTGCTTGTAAACAAGTCACTGACACAAAAAAATTGCTTGCTCCACAACCTATATTCACTCCATCTCTGTGAGGAAATCAGCATACCTCACAAAAATATTAGGAAGATAAAAATAAACTGAATAGCCATGTGAGAATTTAAGCTGACAAATGTCTCAGTCTGCTTGAGTCTTGTTTTCTTTCAGATAGATATATAGATAGTCAATCTATGAAAAACTATGTTAATCAAACTCTCTTCACACTGAATTTCAGTGTGAAGAGCCATATTTTGACTTTATGGTCACCTGTGAATTGTGAGTGGCATGATGTTGCATGTCCATGCCATGTGCAGCTCTGTGCTGTTGCTGCTGGATTTGAGACTGTGGTTGCGGTTGCGGTTGCTGTGATTGGTGGCTCTGGTGCTGATGCTGGAGCTGTTGGTGCTGCTGGAGAGCGTACAGCTCCTGTTGCCGTAGAAACTGGGATCTGGAGTACACAGCAGGATGTTGCATGTGGGAGGGTGGGCCCCGGGCACCATACACTGGGGGCCACAGCCCTGGCTGCTCCATCACATCTAATGAGAAAAAGAGGAATATGACAAAGGGGGCTACCTTGGAACAAAAAGACATGCATGCACATACACACTTGCACATACAACCCTTTTCCTTTGGATTCATACACATGAACACTAGTACCATAGAATAACATTGTGTTATCCATATCTCTCATTATCAACCTCCCACACACGCATTTCAAAAGAGTAAAACCATTATGGATCATTTAAAAATCATTGTATTCACATTTTATAGCAAGGACATAGACAAATCTCTTCAGAAAAAGATTTTTTTGACTTCACAAAACAACATCTCCCCAGGCAGCAGCAATCCCACACTCTCCCCCGCTCTGAACAGAAAGCTGTATCTTAAGAACTGCCTGGAGAATTTGCTGGAATGCTGGAAAAAAGTCATGACAATGATGAAATGTGAACAGATGAGAGAACTGAGAGATTAGAGGTCAAATGGAAATGCATGTTTCCGCTGAAAAGTCCCACCTGCCCAGCCAAACCACATGACAGAGATCCCACTTGGGAAGTAGTGAGCCTACACTATAGAAACCTAAAAATTTGTATTTTTCTATTCCTCCCCCCTGCAATCCCTGACTTTCCCCTCCCCCTTTGTCCTAGACACACCGAAAAACATAAACTTGGACATGCAAATGTTTCCTTTGGGAAAGCTATTGTGGATGCACTTCCTTTCTCAGCTGAAAGTCCCGTGGAGCACACAAGGAAACGTACTGTTCAAATTGTGAGCTAATGAAATGTCACACCCTGTTTACTGAATATGCGTCTGCAATGAGTTTTGAGAAGTGATTGTTCCTGTCACTCTCACACTTCCTCTGGTGTGGTACGCCATACTCCACATGTATGCGTGTGTGTGTGTGTGTGTGTGTATGTTGGTGGGTTGGGCTGCACATACAGTATAGCTTTGGATGAGTACCCTGACCTGCTGAGAGACCTATTCCTGCCGAGCCAAGCAGGTGGTGTGCAGGAAATGTTTGAATTGTAGTGTGTGTGTGTGTGTGTGTGTGTGTCTGAATGAGCCCATTAAGAGGAAGTTCATCAGCAGTCTTCACAGGATCACTTTGATTACCAACAGTTCTTCTAATGTTTGCCCCAGATTATATGAACACTGAAATAACATTGTGTTAATGACTAGTTGGTGGGAGGAGAAGCTATGGAATACAGGCTACATTTAGTCAATTCCTAATTTATGGGAATTTATGTTTGCGTGGCATATTATGAGTGCAAATATATAATGTGCATGTGTGCTGCTGTACATGCATAGTTTGTGTGTACTTGGCAGACTCTTTTGTTCAAAGTGCTTTATAAATACTCTTGGCTTTACAGAGGAGAAAGCAAGGTTATGGCATACCCAGGTGATGGGTGCCAGGATGAGAGGAAGGCTCAGTAGGCAGGACCACCAGTTGGGCAGAGGGGTCCTGAGGCAGAGGCAGGACTGGCTGCAGAGGGCCAGGCATGGCTGCAGAGAAACCTGGGGGCAGATTCTGGTGCAGGGCTGTATGACCTATACCTGCTTTATAGAAAGGATGTTAGTTTAGATTATATGCCCATTACATTCTTAAAAACTGCTACAAATATACTACAACTACAAATCACAATCACTAAATCATGAAATTCAATTCATAGAACTTTATTTATCCATTAGGAATAACATCTGTGCAGAGCATCAGTGCGTGTCCCGTTCACATTGGCAGAAACACACCACAATATACGACACGTCTCATACCAGCAAATCAATTCTAAACCTGACTTGGAAATAAGTTGATGCTTGATGCTTAAAGATGCTTAAGTTGAAATGTGTGTTCACTTCAGCATAATGTAAAATCCTGGCTGCTGAATTTTTCACAAATGAAGGCATAAAAAGGAAACTTAATATTTGCTGCTGAGCAAGATTATATAAAAGCATAAATGACCTGTAAGTTGGTGGAGCATGAAAACATTTTCCTTTGACCTATTACCACTACCAAAATCAATGAAGTGTACAGCTGGAAGGTGTACATAGAATTTTAGCATCTTAATTTAATTTTCATATTATCTTACCATAAGAGTGTCCTGTCATCCAGAGAGATGGGCTTCCAGTTCTTGGCATCCAGTGATGATGAGCAGAATGTGCAGCAGGATCACCTAATTGGCCAGACTGGAGGGAAGTCCCGCCTGGGACCATGAGATGAGAGGTGAGGTCTCCGTGACAGCTGTTGGAGGGGTGGATTCTTGCAAACTCCACCCTTTCCTTATTATCCCTGGCATCAAGATGAGATAAAGATAAGGAAATACAAATGGAAACCAGTGAAGTGAAGGTTTAATGCAGTAACATTTTAATTGGGTATTAACCAATGGCTTTGCAGATGCTTACCTGATATATGCGTCTCTCTCTCTGTCCAAGGAAGTCAGACATATCTGTTCCCCACTCATCCTCTTCCTCTCCTCTTCGGTGGTGGGATCTGAGGGATACATGGAGCGGGATGGTCCTGTGAGACAAACATTATTTTAACCATTAAGCTTCTACCTTTCTGTCTACTGTGAGGACATATTCCCAAGTCTCTCACAATTTCTCAAAATGCAAGAGACTTGGAACACTGACAGTGTTTTTCAGTTTGTCATATTGTATAGCATTTGTATTTTTAATACCATTTTAACCATACTTTACTATGTTCTGATCATACCTGTATTTCTTTCCAAAAAAGAAATCCGTCTTCTGTTGACATGTTTATTAGGACTTTTGTGAGGCATTATATTTCCAATATCATAAATTAGATTTTGATGAAACTCAAAATTACACCATGAATCATTGGGCAATGAGTACAGATGCAAACAAAGGCACAGATGTTTCTGATTCTGTACTGCTGCTGTATTAAAAAAAAAACTACTACTACTACAGAATCAATTTTGATAGACAATAAAGGTTTGGAGTCAAGCTTAGTAATACTGATGTAATCTAAATTGCTGTCCCACTGTTCCCTGCACCTCTGTTTCAGAGGCAGGGACCTAGACTGCTTACCTTTCACTGAGGGATGCACCCTGCCCTGTCGGCTGTTGGGATGACTGTCCGCTGAACGACAAGGTGGCTCCCTTTGTCTGGCAACAGCCACTGCAATCCCCACTGGCGGCTGCCGCACCTCACTTTCCCCGTGACCTGCTTCCCCCATATCCCGACTCCGCCCACTGTAATCAGGGCGCTCGTTGTCATTAGCTGGGCCCTTTCTGGAAGGTAGAGTCTGTTTGTTGCCCTGCATGGCACAGCTCCCCCCAGCAGGACCTGATTTGAGGCTTCCCAACCCTCCAAAGGGGCTCTTCTGGGAGAGGAGCAGTGGCTGTTGCTGGTTGCTGTACTTTAGTAAGCTTTTCATCGCACTGCTCTCCCCCTGAGTTTGGCCCTGGGGCTCAGGTTGCTGCTGTGGCTGCTGCTGTGGCTGCTGCTGTTGCTGATTGAGGGGAGGTGCAGTGGGAGGCTGGGGAGGAGGCAGGCTCATTCCTGGCTGCTGCTGTTGCTGCTGCTGGGAGTGTTGCCCACCAGTGCTCCCTAACTCCATGTAGGACTTCCTCTGCTCCTCCTCGGGTTGTGACATATGGTGAGGAGGCCTCATGGCCCAAGGTGGCACCGGGGCCTGCTGGTGGTGGTGCTGACCACTGCTGTTGCTGTAACCATAAGGAGACATGTCCATCTTTCTTTTCAGCTCCTGACTATTCCCCTGATTTAACTCAGCAGGAGAAGGAGCATCTGGACCAGGTCTACCGTGTTGCTGGTGGCGTATCCTGGCTACCTTTTGGCCATCTCTCTGTAAGGAGCAGCTACCTCCAGGACCATGGCCATGAGCTCCTCCAGCCCCGCTATGTTGGCCCATGCTTTTACTTCCAAGTGGAGAGGAGTTAGGTGGGGGTCCTGGATGGGAACAGTCTCTGTAAGGAGAGGTGTTGACAGAATGAGGGACAGAGTGTCCAGCCTTGGGCCCCTGGGGCAGTGAGGGTCTGAACACATCCATGTCCACACCACTGTTGATACACTCAGCACTGCGTGATCGTACAACCTGATGCTGCTGTTGGGGATGTGGAGGCTGTTGTAGTTGGGGAGGTGGAGGAAGCTGTGAAGGCTGCAGGTGTTGGTGGTGGGACTGCATCCAGTCTGGAGCCTTCTCTGTTTTTCTGTATGGGTGCTGCTGTTGTTGCTGTTGTTGTTGTTGCTGCTGCTGCTGCTGCTGTTGTTGTTGTTTTCTGTGCCAACTACTATGGTGCCCACTGCCTCCATTTTTTTCTATTACCTTGTCCTTGGCATTGCTGCCTCCCCCTCCACCGCCCACACCCTGGCAGTCAGGGTTACCAAGCTGGAATGGCCCACTAGATTTGTCCCCAAGGTCTGCCACAGATGGCACAAATGTAGGCCCTGTGACTTTAGGTTCTCGCCCCACATTGGCTGGCCCCCTCTCATGTGAGGTAGGGTTGGTGAGAGGAGCAGGAGGGGGAGGGCAGAAGAAGTCTGGATGGTGGTGTGTATGGTGGGAATGGTGTGGGTGGTGTGGGTGGCTGGGATGGAGCTGAAGGCAGTGGAAGCCCCCTGGGTGAGGATGCGTGTGGGGGTGAGCATGAGGATGTGGATGGGGGTGTGCTCCTCCAGTAGCAGAACCCATGTGTAAGGGTGGGGGTACAGAGTAGGACAATGAGTGGTGAAGTGGTGCCTGGCCCCTTTCCAGACAGTCTGAAGGTTGTTCACTTATTCTCATCTCCCCACTTACTCCCTCTTTGGTGCAGCGACCACTGCCGCTGGACCCCATATGTCTGCCCTGGCTGCTCCCTCCACCCCCAATAGCCCCAAGAGCTGTGCCCTCCCCCCCACAGCTGGACATAGAAGCCTTAGCCCCTGTTCCAGTTCCTGCATCTCCATTTTGAATCTTGCCATTGTGCAAGCAGGCACTGAGGGGCTTGCTCATACTCTGAGGGTGTTCTTTGCTGTACTCCATTGAAAGTGATGCCTTGTGCCTCTCCAGCGCCCGACTGTTGACCTCCTCCAGGGGTAGAGGGTGCTGTGGATAGTGTGGGTGCTGCTGATGGGAGTGGGAATGGTGGTGGTGTGTGGGGTGGGGTGGCTGGTGGCCATGGTGCTGTTGGTGCTGCTGCTGTCTCTCCTTTGCCTCCTGTTTGCTACTGGACCTCTCCTTGTCCTTGACTGGTACCACTCCTCTCTCCACAGACCCCTCTTTAAGACCCTTATGCAGACCTGTCCCTACCCCTGGATCTCTGTCTCTGCTACAGGACCCCTGAGAGTGTCCTGAACCTGCCCTGGACATTGGTGGCAGACTGTGATTGGCTGAGAT
The DNA here is from genome assembly GCF_014851395.1 of Micropterus salmoides. Lineage (NCBI taxonomy): Eukaryota > Metazoa > Chordata > Actinopteri > Centrarchiformes > Centrarchidae > Micropterus > Micropterus salmoides. Next base: position 20,385,884 of record NW_024040041.1, read on the forward strand.
GAGAGGTGGCTGGGACGGGAGACTTCGAAGATAGAAGTTCTCTAAGAGAGGAAGGAAAGCAAGGCAGTAAAGACAAATGCATTAGTAAAGAAAGGAGAAGGCAACGTCAGAATTAGATTATTCAGTCCTCATGATAGTGTCTCTACGTATACTTATATCAATATCTCACATCAAATTACAGCATACTATGTTGTATAAATTCGATTTAAATGTCTCATTTCTGTCTGATTCAGTTTTATCATCTCATGCCTCACCTTTTTGGGTGTCATAGAAACGGTGCTGCCCATATAGAACTCCACTGTTGGCATGGTGATCCAAGTGGCTCATGGGAAGGAAAGTGTGAGCCAGACTCCCTGAGAATCGAGGATACCCTGGAGCTGCTGAGATGGATAACAAGAGAGAGGGAGAGAATTTATAAGACAGGACAATAACCACCATGATGCAGTTATCCAGACTAACCCAGCATAATCCTTCAGGTCGAATGCAGCTGGTGGTGTTCATACGCAAATAAGTACTGGCTCTGCCTGTCATGTTTGCCTTTCCTGCCTGAGTTTAGAAAGCAAACAATACAAGACAAGCTTGGGGATTGCTGTAATATACGAAACTTGTCTTTGAAACATATGGCCTGTTCTATATCTCTCTCTCAGAACTGGCAGTGGCAGCTTCATCCATCTGAATGGAGTGATAAGTGCGTATTTGAAGCTTGTGTTTACAATGAAGAGAGAGCTGGGTGGCTGCCCTTTACTGACCTACATCTGGGGTAAAAGGTCATTTGGATGTTGGGCCTTTAAGCCAGTACACCTGGGCTTATTACATCGAGCCATCTGGAGGACATTTACACCATAACCAAACACAAAACTCATTTTTCAATGGGCCATTCAAAAACACAAAGGACTTTGAAGGTGGAGGAGAGAGAAAACATGGATTGAGATGAAAGCCCATCACAATTTTAGGAGCAAGAAACAGCATCACTATGACAACCCACTTGCGCTGCAATTGGGGTAGCTATAACATAAATCATTGTGAATTGAATTAGCCTATCTCTACTATGTATGATTAATTATTTCACACAATTGCAAGAAAGATAGAGAAAGAAAGAAGAGATTCAATAATAAAATTTAAGTACAGTAAATTACAAAAATAGGGCAGTATGGGCGTTTGATGAAATGCTTTGCTGACAACAGTGCTATATAACTACAGTGTATATTATCTTCTGAGCATATTATGTAATGTGATAGGAACAATTATTGATTCACTTTTGTGAATAAATCACGTGTTATCCACATCTACTCCATGCTACGCACATGAAGAAAAAAGGAAAGAGAAGGAAGAAAAGAAAGACATAAAGGGAAGAGACAGACATGTAGCATTATTGTGTTAGTGTTAGCTTCTTTTCTAATCCATGTGACTGTGATGAATACAGACAGGACGTCCACTGTCCACCACAAGCATCTCATTGACCTCTGAGTCATATGGAGAAGTCCAGGTGTTTCACGTCTCCTTTTCCGCGCTTTTGCACCTGTCTCACCCTCCAGCCTCACTTTCAAACACAAGTCACAGACGCAGTGAAGGAAGGAGGGGGATAAAGAGAGGAAAACATGGCTCTACAAGCTAAATGAAAGACAGACGTATTTGTGTTGGCAAGCATGCAACCTGAACCCAGAAAACGCAGATGCAGTTCATTTGTGTGTGTGTGTGTGTGTGTGTGTGTGTGTGTGTGTGTGCGCGATGGTTTTAACAGGAGCTCCAAGTGTTGAATGTCTCACTTGTCTGCAGGTGGAACAATGGGGCCAGTGCTATGAGCCGGCTCTGGGGAGGGAGGAGTGTTGTGGTGGGCTTAATGACCTCGTCTCCGAGCGGCCTCCGCATGCTCCCATCTTAATTAATGAAATGTTCAGAGAGGGCAAACAGCCCTGCAATAACACAGGAGGTGCTGCTTTCGGAGGAGGGCAATGGAGTGATAATTACATACCCACACCTCTTCTCTTTTTCTTTGTTTCACCTATTTTTCTACCTCTCCTACTCTTTTTGCTCTCTCCCCTTTTGTCTCTGTCTCTTTATTTGCTGTCATGATTAATAAGCACACACATTTATGCCAATTCATCTAAAGTAGGAGGAGGGGGGGTCCTTTGTTTAAGCAAGACGTTTTTCTCTGATTTTGGGAGGGAGAAAAGCAGAGAGCTGTTTGGCAGTCTTTATCCAAGCTGGGAGAGAGGCTTTTTTCCTGCGGCAGCATGTTGTTTGTGAGCATGACGATTGACGGCGTAATCCCTTTTCACAGCGTGGTCTGGCTGTGCCCGATAATGCCAGCCCGCTCAGTTTCAGCATGCCCTCCATTGGGGCGGCAAGAGGGGGACTGCTGGGCACGGCAGAGCCCATTCAGCCATTAATCTGGCCAGGACAAGGGAAGCTGCTGCTGCTGCTGCTGCTGCTGCTGCTGCTGCAGGCGACGTGAGCAGGGTCTTAGTGCAGTCTGCTGACTGCACAGCAGCCTCGCTCTCTTTCGCTCTCTCCACACACACACACACACACACAAACAAGTCTGCAAGTGAATGACAGAGGGGAGTTTGCAGCGCCCTTTCCACAGGCGGAGCAGGGGTGAGAGGCAGAACAAACAGAGCTGCATCCCAGGGAGGGATTTCCAGAAGTTCTAAAGGTATTTTTCACAGCATGGTGGGTTGAGAGAAGCAGGCCAAGAGGGAGGAAAAAGAAGGGGGCTGGATATAGAACAGTACCTAGAGGCAGAGAATTAAGCCTGCTGAATTAGAGGCAGACGACAGAGTGTTTGGTTTCTCGCTAGCATCCAACCGTCCTCTCTCCATTACTATCCACTCCTCTTAGACCAACCCTGTAAACACCAGCCCATACAATTGCTCATGAGGGTTTCTGCACTTTTTCTTAAAGACCAAATAACATAAATGTCAAATTATATATTGTCTCTGGTGAAATGGCTGTAGCACTTCAAAGATAGAAAGAAGGACACAGAGAGAGAGAGCATGGCAAAGGAAGAACCAAGAGGAGAGGAGGAGCAGGCTTAGCTGCCTGTCAGGTCCGCTAATTGAGAAAAAGTGACAGAACCATCAAGACACAGGGAAGGGAGGAGGAGGGGTTTGGCAGAGGAGGGGCAGTACTGTGGTGGATCTCTTCAGGTGTAACTAATTGAAAGGAAGGGATGCAGGCTGGCATGAGAAAGAGAGAGAGAGAATGAAAGAGGCAGGAGTATGGAAGAGAGGAGATGTGGGGGGTGCAGCTTAAATCCCCCAAAAGGAAAAGCTAGCAACTGCTAACAGAAGGAAAGATGGACAACTGAAGATAGGCTTGGAAAGGCGTGTCAAACAGAAGTGGATTAGACAGGTGTGGCAATTGTGTGTGTGTGTGTGTGTGTGTGTGTGTCTATATGTGCTGACAGAGATATGAGACTGTGATTGTTTTTGGCATAACGTAAGAAGTCATTTGGACCGCAGCCAGCTGGCCTCAGGCCTGTGAGTAGCCCGCAGGTTTGTTTTTTTCTTTTTTCCACTCAGTTGATTCAGTGGGCTTTATTCATGGTTACAAACATGAAAATGCATCTTTTAAAAGCTCAGAGGGCCTAATACCAAGTGTTATGAAAAACATTTTACATTACATTTATTAAAACAGTCAATACACTGCATCTGTCCCTAGTCAGCTTTTTTGATTGTCCCCGCCCCCCCTCTTCATGCAACCAACATCATACTGCCACCACTCTCTCTCCATCTCTGTGTCAGTGAGTCCCCGTCTCCCTTCTGCAAATGAACAACAGACAATCCCATTTGTGGTACACACAATGGCTGCTACTGTATTTGGCAATCAATCTGAAGAGAGAATCTGAAACAAAAAAAACTCTTTTAATTTGTGCTTCCCTCTGACATCATGAATGCCAGTAATGGTTTGGTTCTTGGTACTGGCAAATACAAATATCTCAACAAGACAGTTTACTGTACACTTTCCATTTCAAACCCCGGTTGCCCAGGCCTTTCTGTGTGGAGTTTGCATGTTCTCCCCGTGTCTGCATGGGTTCTCTCCAGCTTCCTCCTGCCCTCCAAAGATATGTAGGCTAGGTTAATTGGTGTCTCCAAAATTGTCCTTAGGTGTGAGTGGTTGTCTATGTGTGGCCCTGCGACTGGACTGGCAACCTGTCCAGGGTGTACCCTGCCTTTCACCTGATGTCAGCTGGGATTGGCTCCATCTTTAAGCAGCTTTTTCTGTACTGAATTCACTGAATCCTTCTGCCAAAATAATCTTGATCCAAAGTCCCATACCACCACTTTTATGTGGTGAGATTATTTATAGTTTTGCTTAATGTGTCACTCAGTTTGTCGATCATGCCCCCAATAGAAATGTGGTCTGTATGCATGATTTAACTGGCCCTCTCTAAACATATTCAAGCAGTGTCCACACTAATGTCCGTACTAATGCGGATTAAGTTATTCTCTCTGATTTGACCTTCCAAACCCCAGATACTGAGCTTTAGAAGCTGTTACCTAATTGGATTGATTGATTTGTGATTAGTGATTGCTGCAAATCCAGGTTCAATTTCATATCCATGAAAAACATAGCCTTTTTGAAATGGTTTGCTATTTTCTCATGCACTACTGCACTTATTGGAATAAAAACACATCAGCCACATGCACCTTTTAACTGATCATTTTGTGTCACAGATTTAGATCCAAATGACAAACATTTCTACACCTTTTGAATTATCCAAATAAACCATTCAGAGATGACTTTGCAGACTTGGAGAACACACTGCCTAAGTGCATAATTATTTTTACATTTTATTTGGCTTATTTCTATCTCCAACATATACTGATTTACCTAATAAAAGGTAGTAAAAAATATTTTAAAAAGTCTGCTAAATGTGCTTACGAGTCAGCCTGCACCAGGAAAGTCTTCACTAAATGACTGGTTACCAAGTGACTAAAGAGATTATTGTTATATATCGCTTGATACATGGTAGATTTTATCTCTTTAATCTGTGGAAAATGTGTCAGAAAAACAGCAGAGACAAAGATATTCTGCGCCATGGCAGGTATATGCCAGAGACATGGGGTTCATACAATAATCTTTGAATACAAAATACAAATTTGAGCTGCTATGCTTGGATTTGCATGCAAACAGCCACTTTAAAAGCATGCTCCCCCCCCAAAAAATCCAGAGAATATCTTTAAGGTTACAAGTGACACACTAATGTGCAGACACATACACGCACAAGTCGGTGCCTGCTCTGCTGCTGGTGGGGTTCTGCTGACACCCGGCGAGAGGAGGCGAGAGTCTGGGTAATTGTCCCGCTCATTTTGATGACTTGCTTTTTATGCAAAACAGGAAAAAGACAATATGCAATTATCTTGAGGAGGGAACAGCTGAATGTGGTTGATGAACAGTCTGGATTCAATCATGCTCTTAGTGCGTTATATGCAATTAAACTGCAATAGAGATAATGGCCTCCATTGCCAACTGAGTAATAATCCCAGTCATAATCACCTCCATTACTTTTATTAGGCTAGGCATTATCATCATCACTCTTATTAATATTATTCTACTTTCCACGAGAACAAAATCTTTGACAATGAAACCCTGAAACTATAAGGTAAAAGAAACACCGATGATTACAAGATGAGTTCTGAGGAGAAATGTTTCTGACTCAGCTGATGTTAGAGTTGATATTTCATTCAAATGTATTTTTTCCTGTCTCCATGTTTATTTGAAGAAGTCTGGAGTTTTGCCTATTCTCACCGCTGTAGCAGCTGTCCACTGACTCAACACCTGGTGGCCAGGGCATGAGAGCAAGGCGGCGGGGGAGGGGAGGAAGTGGCTGGGAGGCATCCAATGGCTTAACACACGCAAAAAAACAGACAGCATCTCAGCTGCACTGCACCCGATCAGCCCCAGCTACGCATCACGCAACTGGAGCGCCGCTGATCAGTGACCACAAATAACAAACACTCCCCACTGGCGTCCCCACATAGACTAACAGCTGGGCTATTCTTAGAAAATAAATAAGTCCAAGAGGGCTGAAATAACAAGAGTCCGTCAACTTCAAAGACTGTGGTTCACTAGATGGCATTGGGTAATTAGCAAAAGATTATGGATGTGTAAATCTAAAAATGACAGAAGTGAAGTCACAGGAAAGCAGGCCTTGCATTAATAAATTGCTGGGTGGTATTGGATAGATGTTACATTTATCTGTCATCCTTAGCATTTGAATTCCCTAAATACCCTAGCACATTAATCTCTCTACTTTATCCTTGTCTGACTTCCTGGCTGCATCATTTGTAAGCAGAAATGTAAGGTAAGCATGTGCGTGTTTCTATATCTCGGTTGGGACCCATGGGGACTGGTGTCGCTGTTTTTTTACATTTACATTTATTCATTTAGCTGACGCTTTTATCCAAAGCAACTTACAATTGCTATACATGTCAAAGGTTGCACGCCTCTGGAGCAACTAGGGGTTAAAGGCCCCTTTATACTACTGCGTAGGTTCTACGTGCGTTCCTATATATATATCACTAAATATATTGATTCACTGTGTTACAGCCACCGTTTTGGCCGCATAGTAAATGTTAATTCAAAGCTCGGCTCGGCTCGAAGGCATTGCGAGGCTACCCAGTGTTGAAGTGCAATGACTTCCCCAAATTGGTTGATGAGAAGGATCAGATGAGACAAGGTATCAAGTTCACACAATGTTGATTTATTCAACCCAATACAGATATATATCCAGAGACTCTGCTGTCAGGCTGTCTAACACAAAGTCTGACTACTTCCGGCTAAGCAATGAAGAAGAAGTATAAATTCCACTTAAGGACCATTAATACTCTTGCGTAGGCTACGCACGTAGCCATGCATTTATACTTCTGCATATTTTTTCTGCAATTACACCCCCAAACGCTAGTCGGCAGTAGCGCTGCAGCGTCCACTGTGTTGACTTTCGCCGGCCGAGCAGGCTAACTTCCGGTTTAGCCCTCCGCTAACGTAAATGGGGGTAAAATTGTAAACGTGCGGCTGGTACAGCCTTTTCAAATATTACCGACCGAATGGATCACATTCTGATAGCGAAACGAGTCATTTCGCTCGGGTTGCGACGGTCAAATATATTGATTCACTGTGTTACAGACGCCGTTTTGGCCGCTAGTAAATGTTACTTCAAAGCGCGGGTTACTACTACTCGTCTCGGAGGTATTGCGAGGCTACCCAGCCGACCGGTCCGCGTCGGTTATATTTTTGAGGAGGTGCACGTCAGGCGACGGGACTACGCAGCGGCTACGCTACGCCGATTTGACGCAGAAGTATAAATTGCCCTTTAAGTGTCTTGCTCAAGGATTGAACCCGGCTCTCTCACACCAATGTGTCTTATCAATTGCGCCATCACCAAGTTTAAGACTTCTTAGGGTTCAGGTTAAAGTCAAGCATGTAGTAGTGATGGTTAAAGTAAGGGTAAGGAGTTAGGAAATGCATTATGCCAATGAGATGTCCCCACAGGGATAGAGGAACAAAAGTGTGTGTGTTTATATTTTCCTGACTGTATGTGTGTAGCCAGGGTTTTGTGATGCTGAGCATTGGGTGGGAGCCACCCTATTAAACTGTGATGGAGACACCAGCTGAAAGCTCTGCAATCACTGCAACTTTTTACTGGCTTGCATTGGCGCTTGCTGCTTTGGAGAGTCTTGAGTGACATTCTTGCTGACGTGAATCGAATACCACAAGATTCCTTGGCTGAACTTTTGACCCTTTGTCCCCATCCAACCATGGTGCAGTCCTCCATCCTAAACATGCTGGGCCTGGGCCTATTTTAGTGCACAAATAAAAGGGCGGGAGCCTCGCTCTTGCTAGATGATTACAAGCCGTGCTTTGGTGGAAACCTAACACGGCCTAAAAATACACAATATCAGAGTAACAATACACCCTGCAAAGCTCTGTCCCCAATACTGCCAAGACATGAATATCTCCTCATCCAGACAATGTGGTCAGATGAGGGAGTGAGGCTGTGGGCGTGTGTTTGTGTACATGTGTGATTTGAGGTACCTTCATGCGAATGGGGAAACCAGATTTGCGAGGCGCTGGAGTGGGGTCCGCCCCTGAAGGAGGGCGAGGAAGGCGAGGAGGGCGGCCGGGAAGGGTGAGATGGGTGGGAAGGAGGGGTACCCAGACTACTAGCCAGGAAGGTCCCCATGAAGGAGGCGGAGGAATTGGCCATCAATCCGCTGCCTGTGTACCCAGCATGGACAAAGGTAAGGAGAGAAAACATGGTTAGAGGAGTGCACGTACACTGTGACCATGAGTGCGAGCAAAAAGAAAGAAAACAGCATCAGGTCTAGATGTAGATGTAAAAGGATGGACCAACTGGCCCTGTAGGTGGAATCATTAAGCCAGGCAGATTTGATCGCTGCCCTGGGGAGAGGGTGAATGAGTGAGAGTGTATATGTGTGTGTGCGAGAGAAAGAGTGCGAGACTCTACTCCCCCTCACTGACAGCAGAGCCCTCTCCCCTCATCTTCTCTCCCCTCACACCGCCTCTCCCCATGGGCAGACTGAGGTCTCATCTCACAGCTGAGTACACACTTTCTCAGGCTCTCTCCCTCTCGCTCTCACACACTTTTGCTCCTGCTCCCCAGTGTCCCTTTCTCAATTTCTCTCCCTCCCTCCATTATCTTATGCTCTCCATCTCTCACTTTCATGCCCTCAATCTCTCTTATTGCTCTGCTCCATTTCACCTACTCTCTGTCTCTCTTTCTTTCAGTCTTCCTTTCTCCCTGCTTGACTGACAATGCTGTATTCTCACTCTCTTCTTTGGTTCCATTTTGGCATTTTACTCCTTTTCCTTCCTCCTTTTGCTTTGTCACCGCAGCCCTTTCCTCTCTTTCCCGCCTCTGTCCCATCTCGATGAGCACGAATACACTATGTGCATGCCTCTTCCCTCATTGTCCCTATTTTCCATCCCTCTGTCCCACATTCTCTCAGACACATTGCTTTTCTTTTCTTTGTTCTTTACCATAATGATGGCACCAGCAGAGCAATCTGTCCCTGACTGGCTGAACTGTGTGTTTAACAAGACTATGATGAGTAATTGACCATTCGTAGCAACGCCTGTGTGACTGGGGGCTGATTGTCTATTATGCATTGCTGGGCAAGTTCGAGAAAACACACTGATTAACCAGTGCTTAAATTACATTCCCATTATGAGACCGCCAGTGCACTTGAGCGAGAAGCCTGTGTGCCCGGCTCTTTGCACAATCATTTCCCCCAAGTCACACTGCCGTGAAGTCTCATGCATAAGTATAAAGATGCCCGGATGAGAGCACACATGCACAAACGCACACATTGGTGTAGCATACATTGTGCACACAGGGCTAGTTGTGACAACGAAGGGAGAGTGACATGGTAAAAATTCATTATCAGCCCCTCGTGACGAGCTGATCTAACAAGGAACACTCTGTGATTTGATTTTCTTTAAGCATGAATCAGTCCAAACATGAATCGATCCTTTTCGCGGAGTGTGAGAACAATTGCATGGAAGTCTTAATCAGCCAGGCAGTGAGTGAGCACATCCTCTAGGCAGACAGCAGGGATAAACCCATCAGTCTGCCACTCGCTTCTGCACCAAATAGCCTATGGCTCATAGGCCAGAGCACAGGAGCATGCAGAGGTGCGCACACACGCACACACACACACACACACACGCACACACGCACACACGCACACACACACACACACACACACACTCTTCATACATAGAAATAGGTACGGACATGCATTCTCGCACACATACAGACACACCTCTTTCACACTTTGTACCACAGCCCTAGACAGGTGGAAATCCCCCACAATCCCCAGCCTTACAGAGGTCTACCTCGAAAGCTACTTTAAAACCTTGTGTGTGTTCACGCGACGGTTTATCACAAACTCATGGAAAAACAATAATAACTAGCACATTTAGCAGTGCAACACAAAGTAGCCTGCAAAATTTGGCCAAAATGGAAAATCTAAAAAGCAAAGTGTGTTAAGTTCTTTGTGATTCTCAATGACATTTTTGTTGTTTATCATTTGTTAATTGGAATCCTGCTATAAAATGTTTTAGTCAACCTATTGAGTCAAAGTCAGCAAAATCAGTTTAAACTGAAATGAATGTTTCCTTCAATCAGTGCCACTATCATTACACACATACAGTAAAAATCACATACACGATGAGGAAGACTTTAAACATTGTTAGGAGGCAACCATGTAGGAATGGGTGCAACATGTCGGCAGGAGGTAGCCTGATAGCCTGATGACTACTAAAGTATCTGTGTTTTTCAGCCCTCCTTCCCCTCCTTCCTTTTCCACTGCCACCTCCTATCACCCCTGACCCTGCAGAGCGCTCCGGGCAGAGCTCTGTTGAGTGCAGGGTGGGGTTGGGGGGCAGTGGGGGGTGGATTGTGGCCAGTGTGCTCGCTAGGCACACATCCAGCCCCCATCATCCAGACACCCAGGGCTCCTGTATGGCACCGCCCTTCACATTGCACACTCCTCTACCCTCTCTTTCTGCTTGTCGCCCCAAGGATCCCCGGCTTTCCACAGTGCCTCCGGCTCACATAAATCAACTAATCCTCCTGCATTATTAACAGCCTCGCCCCAGAGAGAAAGAAAGGGTGAGAGAGACATAGAGTGTGACAGAGAGAGGCTGCGAAGCCCCTCTTCACACACCAGGAGAGGAGAGAGCCTCTGCCAGAAAGACAAGGAGAGGAGAGGGACAATACATAAAAAGGGAATGTCTAGATGTCAGGCAAGGGGATCTTTGAAGTTTAAGCTGATGTTCGGGGAGAAGGGGATTGAAGAAAAACCTTAGGAGGGACTCGGATCAACTCATACATAAAGCCCTTCCCACAATACAACCAGATCAGACCCCTCAGTGATCCAGTTTGGCCACAGGGTCTGTATTGGGACATGGGCTGACAATTGGTACAATCTGAGCTGTCGTAGGTACAGAAAAGCACTGCAGTGGCCTTCACCTCTGTCACATTGGCTTTTGCTGACTCCACATCCTGTCACTCAGTAAAGAACACCTCCATCTGTGATATGTCTACTGTTTGCCACCTGCTGAGAAATATACTGTGCATGGTGCTGTGCAAATCTCTCTTTCTCTAGCAGTTCGCTCAAGCATCACTGTTGAATCTAAGGACACTAACACTATTAATATGATGCCCTCCCTAAACCCATTAAAGCTTAATGAATCAGAGGTGTCGGTGAGAAAGCACACAGGTTATAAAGGTTGGCTGGTCTGCCCCAGTGTTGGGGCAGTTTCAGTTTGGTTGCCAACCAAAGCAGTGTGGGACAAATGGAGTGAAGGTCCGAGGCATGACAGCACCAGTGCTGAACTCACCATAACTGTTTATTTAGCAGCTTATTAAAAAGTGACATGGATTCAGGGGGCCTGCCACCGCTACGCCAGCTCCTTGTAAAAGTTGTGTGTTTTCTCTGCCTTTTTTAAATAAAAACCCTGTTTATTTATTTCTCCGGTTCTTAAGTGGTGCCAGCCGTGCATTTGTATGGGCTCTTAAGAAAATCGGGTCATGTTCATCCTAATCGGCGCCGATCCCTGACAGAGATGGAGATTAATCCTATTAGAGAATTAAAGGAGATGGGAGCATTGGGATGGGGGGAACCCCACCTCCCTCCCTGACATCTAAACATCCCACCTTGACACCCTCATTCACGCAGTTGTGTTCAAATATGCAAACAGAAACATACACACAAAATATCCCAGAACCTCTGGAGGTGGAGGTGTTAACTAGTGGTACTCCGCCCACGTTCCAGTGTGGGTGTGTGGGGTGAAACAGTCTAGTTTGTGCACAACAACCAAAACACACATGCTTGCACACGCAGTATTGTGGGCCCAGGCAGAGGCCCCGTGGACGGCACCGAGTGAGCAGCAGGCGGGGAGGCGGCGCAGGGAGAATGAAGGCCCAGTTGTCATGGGAACGAAAGAGAAACAGCGCTCGAGGCAAGGAGGCTGAATACTAGCCCTTACAACATCAGTGGGCAGATGCAGTTGGTCAGTGTGCTGCTCTGCAACTGCAGCCCTCCCATACTACCTTGAAACCCCACCCTAGCCTAGCTCCTGCACAGCTCATAAACACACACACCTTTCTGCAGAATTTAATCTGGTTTCAATTGTTGAGCTGCGGGGAGGGAGGTGTCGGAATATTTGCCCTGTTTAGGTCACTAATCTGCTCCGATGAGCACCCCTACCCATTAATGTAAGTCGAGGGTGAGTGGTTGCTTGCTGTCTTAACAAGGAATTATACAATAATAGGATGTAAAGGGATTAGTCTAAGTGTGGCCCAAGCAGTGATGTGGGGGGGGGGGGGGGGGGAGCTGAGAAGACAACAAGCACCCACCCACAACACGTTGTTCTTTTGAATACTGGGAATCAGATCAACATTTCCTCCTGGAGAAATACACACCCATTTACATTCACTTGTGTGCTTGGACATGAAAGCACACACACATACACATACAAGTTAAGATCTACGACTATGCCTATTGTCTAAGAGAAGATAAAGTACAATTATTTCACAGTGCATCATATTTCCCTGTCTGCTCTTGAAAAATGAGCCAAGGTAGTCTGCAGCTCTCCGTCTTATCTGCAGATGGCAGCCTGAAGGGACGGATGGACGTGTCGTCTAGACAAGTACACCTGACACACAATGAGAGATGAGAGCGATGGTGACAAGAGAAGAAGAGAGACAGAGAGAAAATTGCAGGTGTGACTGCATCAACCTGTTCTCCGTAGCTCAATGATCAGCAAGTGCCAGAGAGGGGAGGAGAGAAGAAGAAGAAACGCTAAGCGATAGAAACACACACACACACACACAAAGAGACATACGCACTACTAGTTTATAAGACCTCCAATCACAGAAGGAACAAGTGATCCCAAGCCAGCTGAGGTTGCACAGTCAGCGGTCAGTGCCATGTGGCAGCCAGGCTCTGTAGCTGTTCACAACGCACACTGAATGATTACAGCTCACATATCTCCCTCTGTCGTGTATACACACACTCCCGTCCTTCTTGTCTCAAATAAATTAAATCAGTATCAGGAAGAGTTCGATGATCAAAGAGAAAACAAAAAACTTTTTCTTTTTCAAGAGCTGCTTAAAACCCAGCTAGCTGTTGTTGGCACTGCTTTAACTCTCTGACACAGTAAGACAAGACACCAGAACATGTTTTGCTGCTCTTTAACACGTGACTATTATAAGGAAGGAACTGAAAAGCAGGGATCAGAAGCGATGAAAAAATAATAGACATTTGAATGTTAACTTACCAAGTGAAAACATATTGAGCAGGATGTCTGTTGGTAAGAGTTTCACTCCCACTTCAGTGTCTTTCTCATCAGACTTTCCTACCGATGCAGTTCCATGTTCTGCCCAGGAATTCAGACTCCCAAAAAGAAGCCAACCAGACTTTCCACACACATATTCACTCATAAGCCCACAACTAAATTTTTTGACCCGCGCTAGTACCACTGGGAGACTGGACTGGATTGGGCAACTGCATACACCAGCAGCCCCAGACAGACTGCACACGCTACCCTGGAGGGCCGCTGACTAACCCAGCACCTACTTCCTCACAATAAAGCACAGAAGGAATTTGAAATGGCTACTAAAGCGGGGGGATTTCCTTCAAACAGTCAAAGTCATCTTGAAAACATTAGCGCAACTGGTAGCCAAATTCCTCCTCACTTCGGAAACAACTGTAGCAAGAGTTTTTTTTGGTTGTTTTGTTTTGGTTGTTTGCCCCCCTGCTTTAAAAGTTCCCCCCCCCGACTGTCTTTTTGGGTTGGTGAATGCTGGGGCTGAGGGAGTGGGCCCCCTCTACAACTCGAGTAGGAGGCTGGTCTGATCAGAAGCATAGTGAAGTAAGGGAGAGAGCGAGCAGGCGGTCCAGTCCTGGAGCTGGGCCCAGTGCAGGGGTGGGGGAAAGTGCCAGCAGCGCACGCCTCCGACACTCTCCACACTGCGTGCCTGTGGAGTGAGTTTAGTGGATGTGGTCAGTGCGGGGGTGGGAGAAGTGGAAAGGGAGCAGGAGAAGCCGCTGGAAGAATAGATGGTGGAAGAGAGTCTGTACTACAGGGCAACATCCAGAGCAGGGGTAAGGAGCGAGAGTTTAGGCTAGAAGTGTAGAAAAGGGTGTGAGGGATTGTGAGAAACTTTGAGAGTGAAAGAGCAGCTGAGAGTGTGTGGGAGTGTGTGTTACTGAGCATATGTGAGCATGTGTGTGTGTGTGCGTATGGTGGTCGTCATGCTGAAGTTGACAGCCTGTGTTTGCAGAGTGGCTTTGTGGTCAGCCACTTGCTCGCGATTGAAGCAATGGCAGGGTAAAAGGGATTCTGGGAATTTTTTTCCGCAGAAGTGCTATGCAAATACAATTGGCTCGTGAGGGTCAGCTGAAGCCGCCCGCCCACTTCACCCAGCTGTTTATACAATATACAAGTTGACATGATAGGGATAAGAGATTCTAATCCTGAACAAATTAGTCCAACTGGCTTGTCTTGGCTTGGCAGGGAGCCTGAAAACAACAATGGATCCACACAAGCCGTGATGCTACAAAGAAAACAGATAGGAGAAAATGTCTCTGAGGGATATTTTGTTCTAGCAGGGGTGGGGTGATCAAAGAACATTCACACATCCCACCTATATATGCTTCTCTCCATGACCATGACCTGCACTGGGGCCTCTTTCTGACCTTCTTTCACTATGTGTACAAAAGAAACGCCAGCTTTCCTGACACAGCAAGGCAGTTATCATGTGTGCCACTACCTGGCTAGCCTTCTTAAGGGGTATTCCACCTCAATTTTACAGCAATTAATCATTCATAAAGCCTCCTTTTCAGAGACGGTAATCATTGTCAAAAAGGGACTCCACCTCTAATCCCAACACTCCTGTGCCAACAGTGGTGTGGTGGGCAGGGGGTGGCAGACAGTAAGAGATAGCAATGTCTGGAAGAGTTCCTGATGAGGAGGCGTTTAATGGGAACAGTAAATAATGAGCTGGACAGCACCGGTGCAGCTATTTGCCGAGGAGCGCGGCAGGAAGTGTGTCATTTAAGGGACAATAAGACCTCTGACTGTAAAAGTAACAGCTGGCTGATTGGTTGAGCAGTGTGGGTGAAGGCTACAGGGGAAGTTGGGGTAAGGGTGAGGAGGTTAAGGGTAAAGCACCGGGAGGGCATGTGGCTCATGTTTAATGCGACGTAGAGTAGCTGGGACAATAATGGTTAGACAAAAGGCTTAGCTAAAGGAAGCTAGATTTGGACATGTCAACTGGACCTGTGTTTAGGGTTTGTTCACTGTGATCCGTGTGAGAATTTTGTAGTGTGCTGAGTCACTGGCCTCCTCTGTAAAGACCATGCAGACATTCCAGGCTGGGATACAAGAGGTGGGGGGACAGATTCGAAACAGCAGCAGGGCCAGGCCAGGACAAATGAGCTCAAGGCCCATTACCTTCCTTTTACACCCACCCACACATGCTCACTCACATTCCCTACTCCCACAACACAGATTTAATAGCACACACAAGAAAAGCAATGTCACAACACACAATCACTAAACTCTGCTTTCAGTTTCTCCCATTCTATCCTTGCCCTGAGAACTTAAATGTTCATGATGTAACAGGAAGTGCATATTACACCAGACCAATGCAGTTTTCCTTGGACTGGACCCTCATTACGTGAGTTACAAATGTTTTCTCTCCAAGCACCACCTGTTATTTCCATCAGCATTTTACTTTATTAAATCCCCTTCCACAATACCTACTAAAGCAATTGCTTTATTGTCTCTTGGTTCGGGTAAAATGCAAGTGTTTCTTATGGAATGGCCAATAAAGGCCTGACATTTTGCTGAGCACTTGCAGGGCCAGAAGCACTTTGTTCTTTGTATACAGGGCAGTTACACACTCCTCAAGGAGAACCATTTGTTATCTGTCTAAACTTTGGTGAGTGTGCTTGTTAACTGACCCATTGTTACATGAGAGCATTTCAGGGCCGTTTGTTGCGTTCTGGCTCTTTATTCCTGAGGCATGAAATTGTGATTACCATAGCGGGGCTCATCCATCTCATTCTCTCATCCACACACGCGCTAAACATCCGCATTTTTATTTTGCTTCCTCTCTTTTTCTTCCTCTCTCTAGTTGTCTCTGTCTTCCCCCCTCATGACACACATGAAGACACACACACACACACACACACACACAGCAACACACCCAAACACAAAAAGAGCCGCCCACAGCTGCGTCAGGCCATCTCTCTAACAATCCAATCTGTTTTCTTTCCCATGATGTTTCCCATTGGCACAGGGAGGAGAAAATCAGATTTACTCCCCCACAGGGCCCATGCAGTTGCACTGATATGGAAAATGATTTCAGTGCTGCTTGAGCCCATAAACATTATTTTGGTCTCCCCTGTTAATGACACATTTCTTCCCAGCATTGTGGATCTCACAGAGGAAGAGATGAATATGAGGGGGGAGGGGAGGTGAAGAAGGGAGGAGGAGGAAGAGAGGAAGGGGGTAGGAATCCTCCGGGGCCTCACATACAAGAGGGGAGTCCTTCACCCCTCAAACCGCAGCCTGACATCCAAGACTTCTCTCACCCTCTTCCTCATTCACACATACACGCAGAAACACGTACACATACACAGCTAATCAACCATGCAGGAACTTAAATTGTCACGGCCTTCAAATAAAGCCCAAAAAAATCAGAGCACAAAGATATCCCCGCTGGAAAACGAGCAGTGTCAAAGAGGGATTTCTCACCTCTCTCTCTATCTAGCTGTCAGCCTGATTCCAAACACACTGCATTTGGCTCCAGGGCTCAAAGCAGCCCAACTACAATTGTGTCATAGAGCCCACATATCTTTTATTGGTGGTAGCAGCCAATATAGCAACCCCCCTTCCTTCCTTCTCTTGAACACAGGGATGAAATTTGTACTTTTAGTGGTAAGTTACAAACACTTTCTGCCTGAGGCACATTGTTAACGAGAGGAGCACGCTGTAGCCTCGAGTCCTAAACACAAGTCATTTAATGTGATGGTGTTAAAAAGAGACTGCAACAGGCCAATAGTGAGGCACTAAACCTCCCATTTGGCATCCATTAAAACCCATCTGCAGGGCCAAATACGAGGGGGCGAACAGGAAACAGCCACGTTAGATATGACTAAAAACTGTCCTCCACTTTTGAACATTCTCTCACAGGTCTCTCAATCTCCAGATCCAAAAATGGGATTTTCATGGTTCTCCAGTTCCACTGGAAACATCACATGGAATGCTCTGGATCTGGTTTGTTTTACAGCTGATGACTGATCTGTCTAAATCCATTGGTTTTATGTTCTGGCCATGGGGATGGATGGGTGACTAACGGCAGCTTGCGTGCCATGTTTCAACCGACGCAGCCAGAGCTCAGCCAGCCAGGTCACGGACACAGACATGCCTGGTAGTGGGAAAAAGGCAGATTAAAACAAGTGCTCAGCACTATTCTCTCTAATTAGTCCCCTGTTAACTTTTGAACTTAATTGGTTAATTGAGATGTGGTTAGACTGGGCAGGTTTCCTCTCCCTCAGGGTGACCATACGGCTCCAGTATTTCAGCCTGGCACTGCCTGGCACAGGAGGTGGCTGCCTCTCTCTCACTCTCTCTCTTTTTGAGCATCCCACCGCTCCTGTGTCGAGGAGTAATGATGCCGCACAGGAGGCAGTAAAACTGTGTTTTGCGAGTGTGTTATAGCAGAGATTGTACCCATGCACTGCACATATGCTTGTGCCACATCAAAGCAGCTCTTTGACTACCCAGTCCTGGGTGGTCTAAATCTCTCTTCTCTCAACCAGAAGTGCTAGATAGATAGGTTACAGAGAAGTGGAGTGTGGATGTGGGTGGATGTTACCTCACCACAGGCGAGTGCGTTCTGTGGAACTCAGAAGTCAAGTTTGCTTTGGAGGAGACATGAACAGAGTGTGGAGGGAGAATAAAAGTGTGGTGCAATACATACACAGATAAACACACACACAGCCCCATAGGCGTCACATTGCTTGAGTCTCCCCATCTCCTCTGGTTGATGTATAATGATACCCACAACACCACATAAATCTGCAAGCAGCTCGAATCATTGGGGCAGATTTTGCCTGCTGTCTTCCCTTTTTCACTTTCATCCCCTCTTCTCCCTTTGGTCCTTCGAGCCCCATCACTCATTCTCCTTCTCAGTTTTCCCTTTCCATCCTCACACCCTCTCCATCATCCCTCCATCACTCTGCCTCCTTCCCCTGCTGCTCAGCTCCATATTTCTGTCCTCCCTCATCACCTCACTCTCTTCCCTCAGTTGCAATCATCCGCGTGTTTCAAAATGGAAACACTTTCTCTTCATTTTTTGGGTTTTTAAAAACCACTTTCCCTCCCACTCCCTCATCCCACTTGCACTCTGCTTCTCTGCTCTTGTTCGTCCACCAGTTTTTCTGAGGCTTGGGAGGGTAATGAACGTCTTGTTTTATGGGAAGTCACAGGTTTACCCCTCCCTCTGTCAGAACCGCCCATAAATCAGCATCCCAGCATTCAACTGGCAACCAGGGCTTGTCGGAATGTCCTGATCTCTCTTGTCCTCCCATCCTCTCTCCCTCCCTCTTCCATCTGTGGCCCGGCGCCTCCTTTAGGTCATGGGGAGCAGTGCTGGACATGAGGGGGCCTGGTGGTTGAAGAGATGGCTTTGCTGCTGTCCTCTGAGTTCTCTTGGATTGGCCTGTAATATGATAAAGTCCTGGAGTGATGTGTGTGAGAGAAACAGAAGGCAGCTCCCTGCTCTGGCTTCTCTCCTTCTGATGTAGCCTGTCAGAGGCACAGAGACAGAACAGTGCAGATAACAGAGCTTAGAGCTGCCGCGCCAACCAGCCAGCCCAAGGTCTTTCTGCAGCCCTGAATATAATTTGCTGCTGGTTCACGAGTGGAACAAAGGAGAATTTTTTAATTCTTGTAGCGTTTGCCAAGACAAATGCAAGCATTTTTGTTCTGATAACCTACAGACAAGGGGAGGGAAGGCACCTGGGTAGCCAAGGCCAAACGATATACAGCATTACCTTGTAAAGAACACGCTGTATAATACGCGCGCGTCTCCCTGACTTCTGTTGTTGTAAAGCTTCTTAGCCATACGGACAATACTCCAATTGGCCCATACAGATAACCACCTTTTTTCCCCACTGTAGCAGCCTACACTTTCAAGTGTGTACAAGGTCAGTCTAATCACACAGTAAATTGTTTTATGAAATGCATCTGACAAACTAGGTTTTAAAGTTGAGTTATGCCTCCGACAGCTGACACTGGTCATCCATGGAATGTTGCTGCCGGGGCCTGCTCAACATCTGCAGCAACACACTTGAGCAGAGATGAGTAATATTAGGAGCATTTCCTGCAATCTGTACAGAGGAGAGAAGGTCATCCTCACCCGAACATGAGCAGATGAAGTGTAACATAGAGCAGGGCAGCCATAAAAAGCCTCTCCTCTCCTCTCCAGCTGGTTAGCTTGATGTAGGCTTTAACAGCTAGGAGCAGAAAAGGCACAATCCAAGGTCAAGTCAGGGGGACGGTGGGGAGGGATATCACTTGATCAACTGCTCATGGCTTGTCTGTCTGGTTGGTTGGCTGCACAGCTACCATTGCAGTCATCTTATTTCCTTGGCAGTGATCACATCTAGTCCGCTGGACGGGTGGGCGGGCCGGACAGTCACGTGTTATCCCCTCCAACACTACACAGTATTTGTCTGCAGGTCGTATTATGAATCAGCATAGGAGGAGGGAGGCCTTGTGGGGTTACAAGAGGCTTGCAGCATCTGATCGAAGTTAACAGATGTGTTGCAGCTGCTCATTTTGCTTGCCATAGCACATCCTCAAACACACACACACACACACACACACACACCCACGCACACAGATACACTCACTGAAAAGGCATACAAAAATACCACTATATATACACACGCATGTTAGCGGGATGGAAATTAAAATCATATATTTTCCAAGTGGCCATGCTCAATAGCACTACTGGCAGTGTTTTGGGTTTCAAATAAAAACCCTACATCCCAGAGTAACCATTAAACCGACTTTGAACAGCGTGCCTCTGAGTGCACATGTTGGCTTTTCTTATTTTTCTTTAATATACGCTGAGCTCTGCTGGCCGTAAAACATGTCAGCACCTACACGTTGGGCCAGAAAACCTCAAGCTATGTGATGGGCCTGACCAGTGAAATGATTTGGGGAATCTGTGGAAGGAAGACAGCGAGTCACGGCCGTAGAGTTAAAGGGAGGAAGCATGAGGGAGAGGTAGCACAGGGAAACCTCAGCTGGGTGTCCCCCTATCCATGGGAGAGAAACAGCTTTCAGCAGGTTATCACAACGCCACTGTGAGCCAAACACAGTCTAGACCTGGCAGAGGCCATTATGGAGAGAAGGGGGGGGGGGGGGGGGGGCAGAGGGAGGGGCAGGGAGAGACAGTGAAAGGAGAATAAAGAAGAGTTATTAGGGTGATGTGAGGCAATGAGGGGAAGAGGTCTTACTGAAATGTTTTGACACAGAAAAATAGCAAATGTGACACAGGTACTTAAAGAAGGGTTTGAAAAGCAAACCACCGCCATCTTTCTTTCTGTGCCCCCTCTGCCCTGTTACCTTTGTGTCGCTTGGTACACTCACACAAGTGATAGTTGCAGCTGCAACTTCCACATGCTGCTCATTCATTTAAGCCCGATGGCGTCTCATGGCTGTCAGGCTGGCCTTCATTCTTTGCCAGGTTGAGCAGTTCGAGCAGAGTCTAGGTCCCTTCACCCAGATTACTCTAGATCCTAAACACCCCATTATTTTCATGAGCTCACATGAACACTAGGCAGTCTGGTACCATGAACAGCCCACGCTAGGACCGCAACTTCATTACACTACTACTGTACAGTCCTGCTTTATCAGCTGAGCATTGTTTTGTGCCATATTGGTGCCGGCATCAACAGCAGCAGCAGCAGCAGCTTTGACTTGTTGTGCCAAGCTACACATTCCCTCACAGCCCTTGTGTGTGTGTGTGTGTGTGTGTGTGTGTGTGTGTGTGTGTGTGTGTGCATGGATTTGTGTGTTGGAGAGTGTGGTTTCTATCTCCTTACTGTATTTGTTCTGGCACAGTATTCTATTGTGGGGCTGGGCTTTGCACTTCTCAGATAAGAGAGCAGTTATGTCAACACTGGCTGCTGTGAAGGAGCCGCCTGGTCGTGTTGACATTCTACAACACTGCTTATTTACTCTGACCACAGAGTTCAGCCATCATCTAGCCTCTAATGCACTAATGACCAGAGGCCTCCTGGGTGGAGCCCCCTCCTGGCTCTGAACAGTACTGGCGCTCAGCTTGTCAGGTGAGAAGAAAGATGAGGGGGTTGGGGATAACTAATGGCTTTGAAAACCCCTGAGTTGAAAGCAGACTGCCAAAAGATTCTGGAAAAAAAAGTTGACGAATCCCTCTCACAATACACACAACCCCTTGTAGACTCAGGCAGCATGAGTCTGCATATTGAGCTGAGCTGAGCAGCCCTATCAGTAAAGAGCCAGTGGAGCAATCCATGCATAATTAGGGGGGGGGGGGGTTAATTGACTTCTTTGAGAAAGATCCTGATTTCTATCAGCCAGTCCCATAATCATGTGGGCCAGGGCTCTCATTAAGCCCCCTCCCTCATTTATCTCTCTTCCCCTCTAACCCTTTACCCTCTCCCTCCCTTTCCTCTCTCCTCCCCCACTTTAAAAAAAAGGATGGAACCCCAACCGCTTCTGCTGTGTCCTCAGCAGGCAAGGAAAGGGTGAAGCAGATTTATAACTAGCACCTGAGTGAGTAAGGAGCACACTGGCACATAAACACATGATGAGCGCACGTCCACACGCACACACAAACACACACGCGCGCATGCTAAGGCTCCAGACTGCAGTTGACCTGACTGTGACCCCAGTGCGGTAATGTACTGGCTAGTAGGTATTAGCAACAAACCTGTGTGCATGGCTCCGTGTGGCCAGAAATGTTCTCCACATACACAGTGTTACACAGAAGATTCAGAACCAATGTTTTGTTTTTCTATTTACAACAATAATGCTCAAACCACAGTGCATCAGGAAGAGCACCGTAACAAGTGCTTTGAATTATTTACAGGCAGAAAGTATACACCGCCTAATGACACGCATCCTCACCACAAACAAAAATACATTAGGCTGGCATGTCAACACCTATGAATATTTACTAAAACATCTCTACTAAGACAAGCCTTCAATGTGGTTTCAGATACAGAGAGAAAGCAGCTCCTTCCTGGATGCTTTCCTTTTCTCACCCCTTCCTCCCTTATTCCCTCTTCCTCTCCGTTCTTCGGGAGCGGTGGAAGATTTGGGGAAAAGCTGAATTCCATTAAGAGAGAGGGGGAAAAAGGATGATGTGGAGAACAGAGATGAAAAGTGACAAATGAGAGATTTCCTTCACAAGCTCATAAATCATTATACGCAGGCAGGGGCAGTATGAGGGCTCCCTCAAAAAGCCAAACTTTTTTCCCCTTGCACAGCCAGTGCTAACCACCTCTCTCCCTTTTTAACATATGTGCAGAATCACATACACAACTATGCACACTTTCTCCCTGCCTCTTTGCACACACTCCCAGATGGTGTGTGCTGGAATGGCATCCACATTGCTCTCCACCAGTCTGGTTGTGGCGCAGTGGCCTGGCTGACTGGCACAGAAACAGGTCTCATAAAATCACTTACAGTTAGGAGTGGTGCCGACATCAAAGTGGCGCGCCTTAAAACCAGGCCTGTTAAAATGTCCGAGCACGTGCGCTGAAATAAATCCCGCACATTCTGTCACATAAAAACACATACAGGGTGTAGGGTTTTGGGAGGATGGTTGAACAGTACAGCTGCTCCTGCAGGTAAGCAGGACTGCCAGACAAGGGAAGATGATGGAAATTAGCTCTTAGCATTTGCTATATGTACAGCAGGGTGCCACACACTGGGTGAGGATGTGGGAGAGCAGAGAGCAGAGGCACCCTGCTGCGTTTGGAGTTATCTGCTGAGTTGGTGGGGAGCAAAAGGAGTGCGCAATTGGGAGAAACTGTCAGCAGCCTTTTAATAGCTCCAGTGTTTGTGCGAGTGAACGTGGGGCCATTGTTGAATGTGAGAGATTAAAAAGCACTGCCGTTGGACTGGACATATGTGCGCTGTGGAGGGAAGGCGGCGACTACGGCCCGGTTGGAGAGCTGGGAAAGCTCAGTCAGTCACTGCTGGGAAACTTGAGCCCCTTGCAGGATGGCCTCAGAGACTGCCGGATTGATGGAGATCCAAAAGGACTTAGGATCTGCTTTCATTCTGAATGTTCACCATCTGCTTGGCTGGAAAGAGAACCCACAGAGCTGGAGAAAACTCTGTCAACTGACAGATGAGACAGTGAGCGTAAAAGTGTGCATGTGTGTGTGTGTGTGTGTGTGTGTGTGTGTGTGAGTAGTTGTGCAGACAGTGTGTCAGTATTGATCCTCAAAGCAGCTCCATTTTCTGAAAGAAGATCTGTCAAAAGGGGATACACACATTTATACACATATACCCCCCCAAAAAATAGCTAGGCATTAATTCATTGTGGACCTCATGGCTTAAATAAAATTCTTTCTCTAAAACAACAGACATCTGCAGCACCATCACATGTTCCAGTATGCCTAAAAGTCCTGTCCTTCCCACACAGCTGCATAGTTTACTCCGCCTCCACCATGCCAGCTGTATTGATCCATCCAGTTTCCATCTGTACAGACGACTCTGGTTTGGTAAAGCCCTGTTACCAAGGATGACCACTTCTCTCCTCATACTTCACTGGCTTCCTAGTAATGTAAGGTACAGACCGTCCAAGTCACCATAATAAACTGAACACGTGTCCTGTTTTGTTTCCTAACAACTGCAAACGAATCCACATGTGCACAACTAGTCCATTTATGATCCCTTAAGCAGCCGCGGTCTGCAGCTGACCTCCGAAAGCCCTCCTGCATGAAAATGCCTCCTGTAGGTCGATCGTGTAATCCCTTGAGTGGCCCTTGCAACACTCCAGCCTATCTATAACCCATCACTAACCCAGGAAGTAATCAGCGGAGATGCACACAAAAGAATTCCTGTTACTGTGTTGAAAGTTTTCTCTGACCCCCGGACAAACCGTGATGACGTCTGTATCCCTTCTGTCTAGTTAAAAGAGAGATAACACGGGCCTACGAGCCTGATGAAGAAACAGCAGATACACTCCCATAACTGTCATTCCATATGCTGGGAATGCGATGGGATTTACAGCACTTGCCAGCAAAACAGTAAACCACAGCTTCTTCTCCAATGGGGGCGTCTGCACACCTGAGAACAAGCTGTTCCACAAGCAAAAAATTAGTAATTAAAATTATGTGGTGAAAAATGAACACAGCTTCTTAAACTTTTTCCCTGATTATTTATGCACAAGACTTACAGTATAATGTTGGATAAATCCATCTGTGCGTGTTATTATTCTGATTACTGTCACAGATATATCTGCTAATCAGCGTAATAATTGAAGCAGGTGGATTTACTACATACCACAACATCCCTATGCAGAAGTGGAAAAGAGAGATGGATGGAATATAAAACGCCCAGGGCTGAGGTAGAATTAGGCACCTGCATCAGCCCCCCGTCCACCCCCACATGCTGCCCTCTCAGCTGCCTGCCACTCTGTTTCCTCTCTCCCTCCTTTTATACAATCTCTCTACCACACAGCTCCTTTGATTGCTCTTTCCCGTGGGCATACACACACACACACACACACACACTGACACACACACACACACACACACACACACACACACACCCCAACACACACAAACACAAAAACTCAAACACGCAAAAACACACTTCTTCCGTGCTGTTCAGAGACAGTTGCGCCAGCTGAGTTTTGATTTGGAAAGAAAAGTTGCCTCCACTACAAATAACGACAGGCACTCAAAAAACAAGCAGAACACAGTTATCACACACACACAAACCCACACACACATATGCAAGCAAAATGCATAACTCAAAAAAACATGCAAAAAGCACAGAGAAAAAATACTCTGAAAAGCAAGTTTAATCACAGATACACACAGGCAGCCACCCACACGTAGCAAACACTCACACACGTGTATCCACACACCCTCCCATTATGCTGTATAACCAAAAGGCATTCAGCCATTTCAGCAGCATTCTGAGAGCCAAGCCAAGTGAGAGGTCTGTCAGTGCATTAGCCAGCATGTAATCATAGCCCAACCTCACTCCAATTAGAAGTGGTTCTAATTCTTCACTGGAAACACTGCCTTCTTCCACCGCTAATAGTTTACTTTACTCCAACAGCTGACAGACCCAACCCTGCCTTGGCTTCCTAAATACACACACATAAACACTCACACAGACACACCCACAGCTGTAGCTCGTCTGTCAGTACGGGAGATCAAAATGGATCCTGGGAATAGTCCCCAGCCATGTCCCACTTGTGCCACATCATTCCCTCGAGTCTTTAGGCTGTGCCACAGTTCACCTATGCGGTGGAGCTCTGCGAGTAAAGGCCTCCTCCCCGCCTTCCCTCTCCGCTATGTTCAAAAAATCTCCTATTTTACTAAACATGACAGAGAGAAATGACAGTGAAATCATGAAACAATTGCAAAAATAAAAACCCGAGCGCTCCTAAAGACTCTCTGTAGATTTGGCGGGCGTGTGAGGGGAGGGTGGCGAGATAGCGCCGGGGAAACGTTAGCTAATGAAGACTGAGGAAGAGGGAACTCTCCCTATACTGATGGTTTTGCTATTAGCCTGTAAGCCGGTGCACTCGGGTGTCACTTCAAAGCATTCCCTACTATTAATCAGACTATCCAGCCCTAAAGCAAGGGCCCCGCAGGCTGTGCCGCTAACTACCCCCCTCAACATCAACACAATGGAGCCATCATTATGGCCGTTACGCTATGCCTCGGCCAGACAGTGCACCTTTATCTCGGCATATACGTTACATACTCACGGCCAATTAATTTACCTGCCATGTCTCAGAATAAAGGGGTGGAGTGGGTGGTGGTGGTGGGGTGTATGTAAGCATGCATTACCATTATGTAGTGGTTTATGTATTTGGGTAGGGGATGGGGAGCACTTGGCTCAGGTTGCATCCAGCAGGCTGTGTATTCTGCCTAGGGGGCTCTTTATGAAAGAGGCTGAAACCTGTCTGGCCCAGACCCACAGGCCCAACCCTGCCCTGATCTGGCTCTCACCTGGCAGCTCCAGGCGGGCCGCCAGCTCAGCACAGCGTCTCCATGAGAAAGCGTCCCCCCAATAGGCCCCCCTAGCTAACAACAGCCACTCAGCTGGATATCAGCCACCAAGCTTGAGGATTAACTACCACACTGGCCCTGTCTCTTTAATACTAGACACATTTTATACAATGCTAATCCTCAACATCAACTCTTTCTTCCTTTTGTTTTGACTGTTGTGATGGACAGCCCTTTCCGCCGGGTCAAAGCGAGAGCCCGCAGGGCAGGGGTGAAGAAATTATTCTCTTTTTATCATGGCGATTGTCAACTGAATGTCAGGGAGGCTAATGGGGGAAATACATTGCCTTGTTTTCCATTGCTTGCGTCTCGTAAATTTGCACATTCATGTTACATGAGGATGAAACAGCTTACGATACAAGACACTCTCCCCCTCCCCCTCTGTCTCCTGTTGTACTGTACTGAGAGCCTGCAGACTGTAGCAGTGCTGAGGGGATGAGATAACCGTTCACCATTGTGAGAAAAGACTGTCAAAGCTTTGTTTTCTTCTTCCCTGCTCTCTCTCTCTGTCTCTCTCTCTCTCTCGTAAGAATATAAAAAAGCTGGAGCAGTGGTTGCAGAAATAGTCCTGTTTCTATAATTAGATGTAAACAGACAAACCACACTCTCAAGCTTGCTCTGTCCCACTGGCCCCTCGGCCTCCTGGGAAGCAAGATGTGTGAGTGTGTATGAAGTGCGAGTGTTGTGAGTGTGCATGTGCCTTTGTATGCGCCTGCTTGCAATGCACCAGTAAGTGTATGACAGCATGTGACAGAGTGCATCTAGTCTTGCTGTCGCTCTGCTCTTTTTCTTCTCTGTCTGTCTGTCTCTTTCTCGCGCATACACACACACACACACACACACACACACACAAACTCAGTCAGTCCCCTCCCCCACATTCACCAGAGGGTAGGTCAGTGGCCGTGCATGGCGAGCACAGAAAGCTAATGCATGCAGCACAGGCAGACAAACACACATCTGTTGCTGAGGAGCCAGTCATTTGCCCCAGATCCCCAGGACACACACAGTATCAGACAGAGGAGGCAGTGTAGCCTAGTGGTCACACCAGGCAGAGGGGACAACAACAAAAAAATAGGTGGAGGGCAGAGACCCATTCTGAGTAAATGTGGGGGACAATTACTGTAAAAGAGAAAGGTGAGGATCAGGATCATCAGAGGGACATCAGTGGGACAACAAGTGATCTGACAAAAAAACAGCACAAGAGAGAGAGGGAGCAGGATTTTTGTTCTAATCAATGTCAGTAGGAGCACAGGAAATTCATGCGAGAGAGAGAGAGAGAGAGAGAGAGAGAGAGAGAGAGAGAGCGGGCAAGAGAGTGGAAGAAAAATGAGAAAGAGAGACAGAGAGCAACAAGTCCCCTTTGGATTGAGGACTAGGCAGCTGGTTGGATGGTCCCAAGAGACTTATTAAAATGGAATTCCTGATGCTAATCTTTGTTTTCTCACAAAAGGGCTGACACATCATTGAGAGGCACACTGCATGTATATTTAATGGCAAATCTCTGCATATATTTAGCAGCACACCTCATTGTTTGGTACTGTGTCACCACCGCGCGCTGTTCCACTGACAGTCACTGAATTGTGGCCCATTATTTGAGTTTATCTGCTCTTAGTCCTGCCCCTCCACCACATACCATCTACATTTGTGGATCATAGTCCGCTATTTGAAATAGGGAAGCTTAGAGTACAGAATATGTAAAATAAAAATAAACAAAACAGGAACAGAAAGGATGCGCTGTCCAGGAACAACTGATGAGTTGTATAATTGCTTCCTTTTTAGAACGAGTCCCATACATTAACAACATGTTAATGCTACAGCTGAAACATCGGTCTGTTTTTTGTAGAACTGGACAGGCGTCTGACAGATGAAAAATTGTGATTTTCAAAACTCACTAAGTGAGACCGCCACACAAGCTGTATCACAAGCATGAAACCCTGCCAGGAGCACTATAGTGGCACATCCAGCAGGGACAGACTCAGAGACGTTAGAGGGTTAACAATGCACCTGTCTAGGCCTCACAGCCAACCACAGGGTGCCTCTGCTCTAGTGGGGGGTTTGTGCAAAATCCACCCACCCAAACAACCACACACACGCTCATGTGCATACAGTATTGTCACTGACCACAAATCTGCGAACAACAATAGGGCAACGGTTCTTTTTTTTTTGTTCTTTTCACAGCACGATTACAATAATAAAATTTAAATTAAAAAACAAGTAATCTGGATTTTCTGCTTGAGCCGTTAATATTGTCTAACAGCTGTCACATGCAATAGGGCCATGCACTGAGGTGGGCCTGGGGCTGCCTGATGAGAAGCAGCCTGATACTGGGAGAGGGAGGGGAAAGGGGGGGTGGGGGGGGGCAGCAAGATAGATCCAAATCACAAACATAACAGCCGTCGTTGACTTTTGGCAAATGTATCGGTATATACAATCTCGCAAATTTCGGTGTGTGTATGTGTGCTCGTCATGGGAAGTGAACAAAAGACTTTAATGGCCTTGTTGGATTCTTAATGCAACTTCTCACTTCCTCATGTTGAGTGTAAAAATAGATGGGAAGGTTTTGAAATCCAATGCCCTGAAATCCGATACAGGAAGGTATTACCCTGCCCGTCACTCTCACCCGTGGGTCTCCTTTGTGTTTGTCCTGTGTACACGCCCCATGCTTGAGGCGAGGGCTCTGTGGCACCATGCCACACGGTGTAGTGTGGGTGGCGGTCTGTTTGAAGAGCCTGTCTCTGAGGCAGCATGGCCACTCACTAGCCAAATTCCTCTTGCAAAGCCAGACCCCTGCTCACCCCCCACCCCACTAAGCCTAAGCCTTCACTTTCTGCAGACAGTTTTGCTGATTAGCAAAGAAATGCAAAGAAAAGGAATTGATTAAATCATCCAACATCAAATCTGTCACTTAAGTTACCTGAGTGTAATGAATTCCAGATGCTGTAATTTTTTGATGACTGGTTATCGAACACCTGGTATGATGATCCGATAGCGACAAAATT
Organism: Micropterus salmoides; assembly: GCF_014851395.1. NCBI lineage: Eukaryota > Metazoa > Chordata > Actinopteri > Centrarchiformes > Centrarchidae > Micropterus > Micropterus salmoides. The sequence continues at coordinate 20,415,249 of NW_024040041.1, forward strand.
AAAAGTCTGGGGCTTGCCAGAGTTTTAATGATGCCAATGCCTGAATCCTTTTAAAACAGGGTGAGCGCACGTTACCCATGTAACCAAAGTATTTGCAAATATGTGAATCTTACTCTTTCAAAAACAGTTTACTGCCCTTGCAAGTCATTTGGGTTTCCAGTTGGCGTGTCAGGGGGAGGTGACAGATGGCGGCAGCAGCGAGCAAGGTGCTATTTCAGCCAGGTGTAGGATGCCAAGTAACACCTCCACTATTCAGGGGAACTCTTGTGACATTGCATCTGAACCGTGTCATCTCACAACAATCCACAAACGAGCCCGACAACAGGCCAAGGTTCTCACTCTGTTTTGCAGAGCCGGAGCGAAAGAGGGAGGGAGTGCATAAGGCCCGAGCCAAATGGAACTTGGCCCAAGACCCACGTTCTGTCACTGTACTTCCACCACGGTTGCTCCCAGATACAAGTAGCCTTTTAATGTAACATTTAAGATGGATTATTCAAGATGTCAGTTTTCTTTTCTCCCCGGTAGGGCTCACCTCTTGAATGTCTCTCACCAAATCCCCAAAATTGTTCTGAGATTCAGAGAGAAAGGACAAGCACAGGCTTCCTGTTGCTCTGGGTGCTCTGCAGCTAAATAATTACACTGCATGCAACATACTCCAACCACTGCTCTTGTCTGGGGTCAACAAGGATGGGGGGGTAGGTAAAGCCAAAGGGAAGCAGGGTACTGTGAACGCTCACAACACAAGAGCTACAAGGCCAAGAAGAAGTAAAAGAAGCCTCCCTTCCCACAAACAACCCTCACCCACTTACTGAGGTTTATTTTTTAAAAGACCCTGGTTGTAACCAGCCCTCTGCTAACTCCACCAAACACCTGTGTTTGTCTTTGAAGTGTCTTCCTAACAACCACAGACCCATGGGATATTCCAGCAATGAGACGTTCAATAAAAGTCTCTGTAAAGTTATTTATTCCCCTTTGGGGGAAAAAATGGGAGAAGGCAGACAGCATAGCTAACCTTTGAAGGGGGAGGCTGCTCGGATATCCAGCTAGGACATAAAAACCAAGGGAATGACAGGGACATCCTACCAGAAAACAATAAAGGGGGTGGAAGAGACTATTTTTTATCTTTAACAGCAGCCGTAAAACACACACAAAGCTGGGGTCTGCAACAATGGCCCGGGGCAGGGGAGGGTGGCTAAAACAGAAGTGGCAGGAAGACCACCGCTTCCCAGACACAAGGGTCTTCCTGCTGGAAAGAAAGGAGACTGAGAAATGGAGGGGAGGAGAGAGAGAACAGCTTATGGAAAGGGACACAGAGGAGATGTAAAGGAAGGGGAGGCAGAGTGAGCAAGATGACACAAATATGACCTTTGATTACATGGGGTGTTTAGAGCAGAGCTCAGCCATGGACAGCCTCTGAGCTCCTGCTGCTTTCACACAGCCACACCTCAGCCAGAGCACACTGATCAGAACAATATGGCTGAAAGATGAGCCCCCAGCCATAAATGCAAGCAGTAAAGACAGCTCCACTGTGTCTCCTCCTTTGACACTGTCCAACATCTGAATCCCAGCCTCACAGCCAAGTGAATACTGTCTCCAACTCTGTGCCGGAGCCAGCAAGAGATAAAATTACTGTTTCAAAGTCCTTGTAAATGAACTGGCTGAATTAAACCGCATTAGATGAGTTTACAGGTCTGTCTTGCTGTATCAGCAAGCACAGAAGAGAGACAAGTTGCTCCAATGTCACAATCCCAGAACACAGTGCAAGTGCAAACTATAAATCGACCACCTGACATGCATTACAAATGACCGGCTTGTAGTAGGTGAAAATGGACAGAGGCAAATGCACACTGACAGAATCTCTACCGGTTCTAAGTTAACATGGTTCAGTGGGCAAGAAGGTAGGAGTGTGTGTCTGTCTCTTGTTTCCTAATTGCAACCCAACTCACTGGCGTGTACAAAAGAAAGAAATGAAATTTCCCCCCAAAATCTGAAATTCTATGAGGAAGCAAGGAACAATGCCAACGGAGGGTGTTGCAACCGCCATCACTCTTTTCAGCAGTGAGGGTGAAGGGAGCGCTCACAATAAATACCTCTGCAGAGTCAGAGGAGCCCTTTCAAGGAGCCACATCAGAAACCTGCCACTGAATGCATTTTTACATCAACCGTGAAATATTCATGCTCTTTGTAAAGTATTCATGTGAACCAGTGTGCAAGTTAGTCCCTGGGGGAAAGTGCAGAGAAACTGAGGGGATCCAACACATTCAGCAAACAACATTCTCAGTTGTGCTAATGTTGCTAGCATAGCAGACACTTGAGGGGACACTAATGACCTGCCCTGTCAAGACAAACAACAGTCTGGGACCAGTTTGGTCAGGAACCCTACGAGCATTTACTGTTCTTACATAGTGTGACAGGCCTGTATTCATTTGGGTGAAGTGACTGAAAAAAGGGGAAAAAAGAAAGATTTTATTAACATTAACTTGATAGTGTGATCATAAATTGTTGAAAGTAAATAAAATAAAATAAATTATACTCGGTTATTTTAAATTTAATAGAATAAATGAAAATGGTTTTGAAAATGTACTTTTTCTTTTCCTTGTGTGACATGGATTATACATTTGCATTGTGTGCTGTTTTGATGAATTGCCATCCTAAAAATATATTCCATGAATAATTGTGATTTATGCTTCATGTCTCGTCCACCTATTTGTATTATGACATGCTTGACATTTTCAAATATTATTAAAATAATCAATCAAAGATTGCACATCAGCAGAGCACAATACAAAAATAATTCCAACGGTGCCTAGAGGAGATTTAGATATACTGTGAGCTCATGTCAAATCATTCTCCATGTTAATTCAATAAAACACCTGAAATGCAAATAATTAAGTAATTGTCCAAATCTTGAAGATATTAGATCCAGTCACACCCCTGTGTACTGACAAGACTAGGGGAGAACAATAAACCACCTGTGCTGCTTATTGAACAGTGGTGACATTTGGAGGGTACGTCTTCATGTTGGTGCAGCACAATACGACAAAAGAAAAACCAAATCTGGTTGGGGGAGCACCGGTACCCTGTAGCCAGCATGAGCCTTCATGCTCTCAACAAAACATCTATAAGAAAAAAACATACGGACACAGGCAGTGTGTGAGTGTGTGTTTGTGTGTGTGAGCACTGCCAAAAGCAAACATGAATGGTTAGAGATGAATGGTGAACAGCGCCCATGAATTCTCCTGAATGACTAATTATGCCTCATGTTTAGCATGATTTTGAAAATAAATTCCAAATCTTTATGAAACAAAATGAATTTGAAAAATATATTTCATTGGGCTGCCACAAGACTGCCTACAGTAGAGCCGTTTAAACATAAACCAAAAAATAAATACAAAAAATGTAACGCAGAATACAAATACATTGTAAGAAGTTCCTTTGATTTAACCACCTACAACAACCACCTACACTGAGCCCACAGAATTCAGATATAATTTTAGCTGATACAGGCTACGTGACATAAAATAACTTTAAAGGGCTAAATATTCCTTGCTTGCCAGTGACCCAAGATTCCTCAGCTGCTGCATCATAAACACGTTTTTTTTAGAAGCCACATTAGCATATTTTCTAAGGAAGTTGTTTCAGAAGTGTTACTGTTTGATGCAATCAATATGCCATGGTTGTGACTTATTTAAATCTCCTTTGTTTCACATGGGTGGACAACAACAGCATATTGCGATCCAGTACATTACAATGCTGTGCAATTAATATATTTAGTTTTATTTGTCGTTAGAACACTAAATTAGGAATACCATTATATATTTAATTAAACCCAATACAACATCTACATAAACTAGGTCATTTGGCCAAAAGTACATTATAAATCAGGTAAAAAAGTCTCAACAAAAATTCAACATTTTCAGCATCTCAAAGGTTTTGTATTTTGGGGGGGTCATTGTATTCGATTGCATTTGACTGTGCATGTGCTGCTTTTGTTGTGTCCACTGTATTTTAAAAATATATCAGCTGTTATAAATTATTCTGTTCAGCAGTCTTTAGGTGGGGTTTTACATTTTGAATGTGAACACAAATGTTTGTCAAGGTCCACGTTTGGGTACACAAGATACCCAAGTCACTTGTTAAACCTGATGAATGCACTGTGAACACATTTGCACCCCGACACTTTGAAGCCCAATATAGAAGGAGGACTTTCTCTTATTGCTCTTCTTCCAAAAGCTTTCATACACTGTAACCCATGCATACCTGTTCATCCAGCTTCTTCCTCCGCTTGCTTATGGCTCTGGGGTATGGCCCAGGGTTTTTGGTTAAGAGATGGCACCAGTGTGACACATATCAATTTAACGTGAAGTGACAAAAGTCTCATTTCAGATTCAGCGCCAGAGCCAATGGGAAACCAGCATCTGTGTGCTCTGTCCAACTTCCAACTTGCAAACTAAAACACATCTTAAATGCCATGGCCAGCATTTACCCAACTTATCAAATGGCTATTTGTTTAACTAAGATGTCTTTCTTACCTTTGAGATTTACGCTATAAATGTTGATTCAGCTTAATCAAAATGCCCGGTCAGGCTTAGTGTAAATCAAATTCCACCTGATAGCAGATATTTGAATAGTGAAACTCGATCAACAGCCACACCTGAGCAACCATTTATTTTAAACAGAAAGCCCAGTCTATTCTTTTCTTTTGTGTAAAAATAATCAGCTTCGTACCACATCACACATGCAGGCCATACTATTATTCACGCTGATAACAGGCTTTATGGCGCAACATTTGAAGACCATTTGAAACAACAGACTGAGATATAAATGTTGCAGATATGGGAACAAACAACGTTTCAGTAGCTACATTATCGTGGGACAAAACCCTAGTAGATGTTTGACTAACCTGAGTGGGGAGCCATTGGTATGTGCGAGGGGTAATATTTTCCCGGCGGGAAGTGACCGGCATGCTGTACAGAGCTGTGGCCCGAGGGAGCGATCCGAGAGGCGGCTCGGTGCACCAGGGCGCCCCGCTCTGAGAGAAGGTGCGCCGGAGCAGCGAAATCCCGTCCTTCCATTCCGAAGAATGTTGAGTAATCCGAAATCCGGATAGGGCAGGTCAGGAAAATCAAATGCAGCCCATATAATAATCCTTTCCTTCAGATCTATGTGTTGCATTCAGTCGATCGCAGGCTTCCCCAGCCAAAAACGTAGCCCCCGATCATCTTTTCTGTCAAAAAGGAGGAAAATCAGAGCAATTTCCATTATTAAGACAAATGGAGAGCCCGGTTGAGAATTACACGATGCAAAACACTGACATTGCAGTCCAGTGTAATAAAATGTAAGAGAAAACAAAGCATTAGTTCCGCTCCATTTGATTTAGCTGTAATACCTTTCTGTCATATTAAGGCTTCTTTTGCATAGAGCTAAAACCACCCTTTTCGACCTAAAGCTGGTGGTATAAAACAAGTCAAGGCAGATAGAAACGGCCAGCAAGGCGTCCAGTAGCCCACTGAGCCTCACATTCAGCTCTATTGATCAGCCTGGGATATAGGCTAGGCCTAATGTGCATCATATGGAGAAGAGGCTTCATGCCCCACGCAGGAACACCGAAGAGATTGACACATTTTAGCTTTCTATGTAGCCTACTGTTCATATTATATTTTATACAAACAATTACTTCGACTAGGCTACCACGTCAGCACTTGCCAGCTGTCACTCTCTCCCAGAAACCATGGTAAGCACATCCAATATATCTTTAAAGAAATCGTGATTGCTGCAACAATCTCAAAAGCTTAGTAATTCTGTTAGAGGAGGGAGTGTGTTGTCCTGTTTAGGTGGGTTAAAATGATAGAAGCCTACTCAGCCTACATCTCAAGGTGAGCAAGGCTGCCTGCCTTCTGCTGCTCGTCCTATTGTCTCCTATTGGCGTTTTTTCCCCCTGCCTCTAACCTCTATCCAGCTCTCATTACAGCTCACACTATTTTCCCATTTTGCACTACAGTGATACATAAACTGCCATCAATAAAAAAATGTAGGCTATTATATTTTGCACCATCTGCAGAGTACAAAATAATCAACTTTGTCAAAAAAAAAAGAAAAATGAACAAATGAATAAAATGCATCGATCAATTTGCGGACATTCGGGCACAACCTGCTGTCACTTTAAAAAGTTTCGAAACAAATAAAGCAAGAGACCTGCTATTTAAAATAAGAATATAATTCAAATACTGCTCAATAACAGAGATGCATCAGCTCCTGAAAGACGTGGGCTCTCTCTCTCTCTCAGTGTGTGTGTGTGTGTGTGTGTGCTTTGCACGTGTGCGGCGCACCCATGTGTGAGTGAGTGAGTGTGTGTGTGTGTGTGTGTGTGTGTGTGTGTGTGTGTGTGTGTGTGTGTGCATGTGAATAACTGCACTCTCACTGTCTTCATCTGCCTTGACCTATTTCAGGTCAGGTAATCAAATGGAGTAGCAAATACATTATAAGCTCCATCCTCTGCCATGCCACAAAAATAATATTATAGGAGGAAAAAATACCCATTCGTATTAATTAAAATAAAATTAATTTCACTATAAAAAATAATTTTGCAATCAAACGTGACAGCCCATTTTTTGTGCCTCATAGATGGCAGTAATTAAAAATAAAGCTGGCAAACAGAAGGCAGCTTAATTGTATAGTTCCAAATAAGTAAAGAAATTCTACAAGGCTGAATACAGTATGGCTTTACATTAAATATTCTCAATTTGGGGTCTCTACAGGCTTTCACGGAAGGTTTGCAGGGGGTCCCCCAGCAAGATAAAAGCTTCATTGTTCTATAAATTAAATTACAAGAAAAAAAAATATCTAAATTCTGCCGTGTGTAAGAATGCGCAGGCATATCATATGCGCTATTTCATTCTCATCACTATTATCTCCCCATGTAGCCAGTTACAGCCTAGCCTACAATTCACGACAACAATAAAATCCTTCTGCACTGAGTTCCCTGGGACAAAATCTTATCAGCTGAGGCTTTTAGAGCCCGTGTGTGTGCATGCATGTGGCCCTTAACGTGAAAACGTTTAAGAAGCCTTGCTATTGCATACATGATTGCTGAGTCTTCAGTGTGTGGACTGTATAGAGAGCCAAGGTGAATGGCCGCCCGTCAGGAGGACTGCCTTTGTCTCCATACTGAGAGTGCTTTGCAGTCAGCCATTAGCCTACCTTCCCCCTCGCCATGCTGTTGCATTCGGCCCACTCTATATGTCCACTAACAACCTCAAAATAAAATGATTCAACATTTACAAGACTGGGAAGAGGTTGCTGCCGTGTAACTGTTCGAAATGCACATTCGTAGAAATTTAATCTGCAGTGGCATAAACACTCGCGGTTATTTCATTTTAGCTTTAAATGTGCGAATGCCCTCACCAAATATTCGCTTAAATTTTAAAAACCGTTCAAATAATCGACGCCCCTAATGTAATTCATTAAGCAGCCGTCAATTCCGTTTGCAGAATCCAATCGAAAGCAGGAACGCAGATAATAAATCAAATTACACTGTATAGGTCGGATCGCGCGGCGAGGCGGGCGGCCCTCCGTGGCTGAGCTGGCCGGCAGGGAGTGAACCTCGTCCGGGCCGAACACAAACATGCCTCCCGCCCTCTCAAAGCAAATTCTCCGCTTGAAGTTGACTGGAAAGCGACTGCAACCACGGTCTACACCCCACCGACAGGATAATAAAAATATACACATTTTTGAACAGTTTATGAAAGGCTCCTCAATCGTGGTCAATTGCAAACTTACGTAGCATGGCACGCTTCTAAAAATGTAATATAATTACAAGCAAAACATCAGCAAATAAGTCGTATATCAATAATTTAATAGGTTTATCTAATTACGATATTTATCTAATTTAATGAAACTATTAACATTATTATTAATAATAATAATGTCAATATAATATAATTAATTATGCCAACGCTAATAACAATAATAATCATAAGGTTACCCAGGTTTTGTATTTTTTTCCAGCACAACAGCCCACATTAAATCATAGGTTTAGTCCACGCAGTATACATCTCATAGATATTAAGGTTTTATTATTTTGTAAATTATAGAAATGCACTGTGTGTAATGAACAGCATGTCATATAGAATTTCAGACTAAATACAGCCTCTGCCATTACAAACAGGCCTTAAAATATTTTTATTCAATAAAAAAATCGAGTATATAAAATTACTACTTACTGGTATGTTAAATCCTTGCATAACAATAAATTATAAAATCACAAAACACAGGGAGGGAAGGAGCAAGGTCAAGTGCGACGCCCATTTAAAAATCAAAATCTGAAATAAACCATGTGGCTAGAGTGAAATCCTACAATATTTCCATCTGAGGCTGTGCAGTAGCCTTCTGGATGCAGTGGGACTAGGGCTTCCGGCCTGGCTGGATCGGGGCTCGGATCTCCGAGCAGCGTTTTCTCTCCCGGTGCAACTGCGTACCTCGCGTCTCGGGGCAGGCTAAACACGCCCTCCCATTGGTCGGATACCTGCATGCTAATGAGATTGTGCCGCCCGCCCGGAGATACGGAAGGTTGTGATTGGCCGGCATGGCAGGCCAATAGTGTGGTGGCTGGCAATGCTAAACAGAGTGAAAAGCGCCAGATTTAAAGCCCGGGATGCTCTAAATCGCTCACAATAGAGCTCATTGCAGCCTGAGCACAGCTTAAAATGCTTAGTAGATAATGTGAGGTCTACAGGCAGTGGTCATAATAATGGAAATAATTCAAGAACAGACAGTCAGTGTATGCCTGTGTCTAAGAAAACCCAAATTGAACTTGGATAATTCTCCAAACATAGGCTATTTGAATCAAAATTATTTAGGTACCCTGCCTACATGATTTGTACCAAGAGCTTTTCAGCTTGAATGTAACTCAAAAATGCACTACAGTTAAACAGTGGTGTTTATTGCATTTATAGTGGTCATAACAGTGTAGCTAAATAATCAAAAACTAAACTAAATTTAATTAAAAGTGGGTATAAAATCGCTGACACAAATAGTCCTACTAAAACATAAAGAGTGCAAAACAAAACGATACAAGAGAAAAGTATAGGCTATATAAAAACTAGCTTTATTCAGCAATGTTTGAAAAACACCTGTTTTGAAGTTTTCCATATAGCCTATAAAAACAGGCTCAAATGAAAGCAGAATAAATTACTATATTTTGAAACACATGCTTGAAGTAGCCTATCTCTGTTGATGAATATGCATTTTTCAGCTGCCCCTTTTTAACACATCAAACACTCACTGTACTTGTGTCTATAGGCTATTGTTTCCTTCTTTAGCAACTATGCTTTTTGACAAATGGTTTCAACACCAATTTCTTGAAACTGTACACTGAATCATGCAGACAAGACCATAATTCCAATATTTCCCTCATGTTATTACCATGGATTTGGTTATAACATTATGCTAAATGTTTACAAATACCCCCCCTCGCATGTAAGGTTCTGATTGGGTGGCACGGCGCCAGCGTATTGTCAGTCACAGAATGTAAACAAGACTGTGATTGGCTGTTGGCCAGTCCGCATTGGGCTGTCTGAAAAAAAAAGAGAAAAAGGCAATAACTGGCCCTGCGGTTTCAAGGCTTCCCGGGTTAGATGATGAAAGGGGATAAGAAGAGGCTGTTTCAAGGCGCCCCAAAGGCGGACCCCTATTGGCCCCGAAGCCATATGAGTCAAGCGTGAATCAAAGGGAATACTGCAGAGAGGGGGAAATTATATGTTGGATATTTAAAATAATCGAGGTTAGTTTTCGGATAAATGCGGACCAGCGATGCCTAATTATTATGAAAAGTTATGACAACAAGTAAAACGAGCCTCGAAACAATTCAGGTTATAGGTTGCACGTGAGGGTGAAAGGCGAGGAGAAAAAAAAGCTCCGGTTGTGGATCGCCCTGCCGAAGTACGCTTTAATGGAGAAAATCTGCACGGAGTCTTTCACCATTTTAAAGTGTGGCTGCATGAGGTTTGTCGTAGTGGGGTTAGTGCCGTAAAAAACAACAAAAAATGTAATTTGCTTGAGTTAATCGGATGATAGCGTCTCATGCTGTTTGTGTAGGCTAACCTAGTTGTGGTCTGGCTTTAGTGGCTGAATTCAGATCAGGGTGTAAAATGCTTACATGGAGCCAGGAGACGTAGAGGGCGATGTATGAAGACAACGATAGAGACAATCATAAATGTTGTGCAGCCAAAATATTTGACTGTTTTTAAACCTGCATGTTTGTACCATGTAGCCTGTTTTTTTCATTCCACCCATTTAACAGTTTTCCCCCATCACAGTTTTTCCTTAAAATACTTTTGCCTGGCCCCCTGATGTTAGGTGAATAAATAGCTGCAACTGTTTCCCATCCTACAAGGCTGTTTTAACATTTTATGTTCATGCTTTGTGAGAATAATAAAGAAGATAATTAGATTTATTTACTTTTCATTTTGGTTATTTCTCTACATTGGGCTATTTATTACTATACTTTTTAAATAGCCTAAATGTTTAATTTAACTGTCAGGTCACAAGAAATGAAATACACAAGGAATAATGTTATGACAAAAAGATTTATGTTACATTATTGCAAATTTTCTTGTGTGTTAGTGACCCCTTGCTCACATAAGATTTAGTTTTATTTTTTATCACTTTAGCCTGCCTGACAAAAATACTAAATAGTCTTTATTCATTCATTCATTATTTATTTACTTTGGGACAGATGAAACCTCAAACTGGCTTGTGGTGACTTGTCAATTCACAACGTTTATAGCCTGATCCTAGATTTACCCAACTTAGACCTACATTAGCCTAATAGAAATATAGTAAGAAAATATGTCTGACATTAGGCTTTCTTTACTTGCGCAAATTAATGTCGTTCTAAATGTAATGGATTTTTTGGGGCGTCCATTCAGTGTGACCATAATGTCATTTACCCAAGCAGACACTATTTTCATTGTGCGCTGCCTGTGTGAGATTTTACTAAAGGTCGGCTGCTTTGCTTGAATACTAACTTGTATTTTAGCAGAGGGTGTTGGAATTTCATCTCATCATGGGCTCACCTCGAGTGAGTGCATGCAATGTGAAACAGTCAAAGAGATGGTTAGTTGCACACACACGAGCGCGCACAGTAATATGCGTGCATGTGCACGCGCACACACACAACAGACAGAGTGATAATTAATGCGCAGTGAGTGATTTCTTAAGAAAAAGACCAGTTTTACGACGAGGATTGTCCTTGATCAGCGATGCGTTAATGATTGACAGTCTGTGCCTCCCACCCACATACAGACGGAGGAAGGGCCCTTGGATATTAAGGACAGACAAACTCATTGTCTATATGCTTGTATTTCCACACAAAAAATATCAAGAATACTATAAGCATGGCTGATTATCTGGAACATCTGACTGTGATAAAGGATACACGCTCTGGAAAAGTTTGAAACAAAAATGCTCGAGATTAAACTTGCATGGGCGTTTAAAATATATTGTTTTTATGCATTAACTACTTGAATACTGAAAATGTCACTGCAAGAATTTTATATTTAAAAAAGCTAAAATCATCCAAAATGAGTGATTGCATGTTGTTGGTTTTATGTGTTTGGTTTGCTTGTGTCATGACCAAGAAATCATTTGAAGTGTGTTGACAATGGGTAGCCTTTGACGTGTGTGGCACATGTGCATGATCTGATTGGATATCAGTCAATATATAAATTAGATGCAATTAATCACATATTGACAGTTGTATGCATAAACAAACATTTAGGAAGCAAATTCAACAGCTCTTAATTTGTGTGTATTCTTACACAAATATAAAAAAAATATACATATGAAATATTTTTTTCCTGTTTAGGCCTATGTGTGGATTGGCATAATTAAAGTGGGATAGATAGATGTGTGTGTGTGTGTGTGTGTGTGTGTGTGGTGGGGGTGCTACATAACAACTTGAATTGTAGTGGCATATGGCACAACCAGAAGCCTACTGAAGGTTGGCGCTGTTTCATGGAACTGTCTTCACTTCAAGGAGAGAACCCGGATCTTACCACACTAATAAAATTGTTCATTTTATTTTTAGATAATTCTCACACTCAACACATTTCAGTTTTTAGCAACAGGCCAATGACAGTCTGTTTTGAAGCAGGTCTCGTAAATTTACACCATACTTCCTCGGTCTGAAAACAAAGGATCAGTGCCTGCAAAAGACAGTGGACACAGACAATGCACAGAAGTGTCATATGCATCAGAGCAAATGGAGCACAAAAAACAGATCCAAAACAGGACACATGCCTAGTTTTAATAAATATATTCACCCCTAAAAAGAAAAGACCAATTTCTCAATCAAAATATTACACCCAGTGATTTTGCTACTGAAGCATGCAGGGCAAAGATCTAATAATTTGCACTAGCCTACAATCCTGTGACATCCTCTGGCACCTTTGCTCTTCTTTACCTTCCCCACCCAGGGAACCTGACATCATATTTTAACCCTGTCATTACCTCACTGGGGATTTTAGGAGGACAGTTTCCCTTTGTAGCCCTGCAGGCTCACAATGGATATGACAACATTTGCAAAGTTCACCACCAGTTGGAGGCTTCTAGTACAATTCCACTGCTTATAGCAATGGACAAAAAGCATGTGTGTTTGTGCTCATGTAGGCTATGTGCTGTAAAACCTAATCATTGCAACTAATGAATTCTACTGATTCACCAACGCTAATATAGATATAACATAAATAAATAAACAGCTTTAGTTGATGCTCCATTCAAATAGCCCTATTGATTATTGCCTCAGACTGTATCACGCATTAAGTCATTATGTTCCTTGACCAAGTCTTGTGATCGTGGATGTCTAACACAGCTGTTGAAGGCTTAACAACACACAAGAGCAATATTGTGCCTCCATTATCAAAGTCATCAGCCATGTTTTCACCCAACATCTGCAGCAATGGGGTGCTGGGGGACACTGGGGGATGGGGAGGTTGCAGGATGCTCCCATGGTCATGTGACCAAGATGGCTGTTGTCACTAAAAAGCTCTTGTTTGAGAGAAGAAAAGGGGGCTTGTGGTGTGATTGATTTCTCCCCCAGCTGCAGGTTGGAGGAGCATTGCATAAGCATCACATGGCTGAAGAGGGCAGCGATCATGTAGATCAGTTCAGATCAGTCCCAGACACGCCTGGTATCTCCCAGACCTAGAGAGAAGTCCTTGGCGAAGTCAGCCCAGCCATTTGGGCTTCCTCTTTTCATTCACAGTGCCTCTGCATTGATTTTACACAACTTGAGTTTTATCCTCTTTCTCCTCATGACAACCTAAATGCGTTGATTAGGATATTCTGATTTCTCTTGCCAGTTTGATAGAAAAATAACACCACAGGGTTTTTGTTGGCAGTGCAATGGTGCAAATGAAGGCTTTGTCCTGTGATATGAGAGAGATTCTGTTACGCAGCAGAGTATGCTCCAAGTTGACTGGTAACATAATATAACATAAGTCCTCTGCATGCAGATGAGCTCAGATGAGACCAGATTATCATGACATTTCACAATGAGGAAGTATGGAGAGTCAAGCATGTATGAGTTAAAGTTTAGATTCCCTTAACTGTAAACAAAAGTCAAATGATTTGATATAAAAATAATGACACTTGATCATTATTGCAAAGAATAATAAATGCCAATTTAATAGTTGGGACTATAGAAGCATAAGCTTAAATCAGCAATTACAACTTGGTTTACACTTAAGCAAAACATGCTAAAACTTTACCTTCTCCAATAAAGTTTTGCATTGTGTGGTCACAATGCAAAATCTAACAATTAGCAATGTGAACCTCAGCGTGGAAAACCTCGACAGCCAAACATGTTTGACAGTGGCAACACTGTACAATCATCCACCTCTCAATAAACTGCTGTTGAATCAAAAGGGTGAAGAGGCTGGGCCACAAGTTACTGATGTATGATCAACAGAGAGTCAATTATTCAGGCCTTGCAGCACAGCAGGCTGCAGCCCCAACTAAAAATGTATGGCTTATATAAATGGAATAGTTAAAAAGTATTATATGTTGATGCTCATCTACAGTAACAACAACAACAATAATAACAAGCATGCACTGAAGTCAGAGTATGTTAAAATGCCACGGCTCCTGATAACAAGCAACTTTTGAACAATCAGAGAAAACTAAGCATTCCCTCACAGTTATCTGATTTGGTGCACTGATTGTAAAGTAATAACTAAAGTGTACAGCAATCCCCCCGCCCCCCTTCCCCTCTCTCTCTGCTATAAATCCAGCTCAATCATCATACCAGCGAATCAGTTTATATGACATGTATATGCTTTTCGCATGAAGTTTCCAATTAAAAAATGTCCTCTGCAAGGCCTTAAACTGCTTTCCCCTCTATAGCAGAAGGCCCTTCTGTCATATTAATTTCACATCCCCAATAGCCGACTGTGGTTACGACATAAAAGTGATGGTCTGTGTTTCAGTATCCCGGCTGATATGACTCCCAAAGATATGGGGTCCTTTTTATTGATCTCCAAATATGCAGTTATCACTCTCGCTGCCCACCTGACAATCGCGCAATGTCTGCCAAAGATAAAAGTTTAACAATGCTTGATAATTTCAACAATGCCGAAGTGGAGAATAGAAGAAACAGCAGCGGGCACAGTGAGTTCAACGAGCAACATGTGCTCTAAAATCCTCAGTGTAAACCTTCAGGTAGAAAACCATTGACACTTAAATGGCTTTTCCAAACAATTTTTTTTGCATAGTTTGAATGTTGATTATGGATTTGCCAAACAAATACGCCCACGCAAAGCAAGAGACACAAGGTGAGAGAGATAAAAACAAAGAGACATCCATTTTTTTTTATGGTGCACACAGAGTAATTACAAGCTCCACACAGTGTCTTCCAGCAGGTTAGGTATAGTGGTAGGTTGTCCATTTGATTAAACCACTAGACATGCATTGAGAATCATTTTCCAGCAAACACAGAGCTAACTTTAAATGTAGTCTAGATACAGTAAAGTGGTGTCTGATTATTAATCTGTGCATCCAGTGTATACACATATCTTCTTCTATGTATTTTCTTTTTCATTATGATTTATTTTCAGAGGTGTAATATCTCTGTAGTTCAATATGAAGGTAAGCTTTCTACATATGCCTGTGCACATACAATACATGTGGGCCAGCGCGTCATTTGCCCCTCTAACATAGATATTGCAAAAGATATATAATATTATTGTTTGGGCGAATATGACCAGGGAGCCATGTTCTCCGTTCTCAGGAGGACATGACACATGGCTTAGTCTAGAGGATGGAATAATGTGTGGCAGAGTGAATGGCTGCACATGCTCATTACTATCATTAATCACCAGGGACAGAGATGCCTAATGATAGAGAGAGGAGGGACTTCACAGAGGGAGGAGGGAAAGGATATGACAGAGATGAAGGATTCCTCAAGAATATTAACATTTGGAAAATATAAGTCGCCTTCTGATTCATTTAAATGTATCTATTTTGGGCACTTCTGGGTCTGGCAACATCGCAGGGATTGCTCGAAACAAAAGGAACAGTGTAATTAATATTAGGCTTAATTGTCACTCTAAATTGTCACATAATTCTAATTTAATGTGGCGATCTCACTCTGAGTGTGAGGGGAAATTGGGCTGAGCCTGTTCCCTTGTGGTAAAAATCTCTGTGGAGATCAAATGGGGTGTGTGGCATTTTCTCACAGACGTTTGATTGTGAACTGATAGATTCCTTTAATGGAGCTTCCACTGGCTGCTTGGCTGTTCGTCGCCCAGTATAGCATGCAGCTAATGGGAGTAGCCGAGCCTTGAACCAGATCTCAAGGTGGAGGGGGATCTGGTGTAGCTATGCCAGCTCTGCAGCCTGTTCGGTGGGAGCTAGAGGCCCTGAGCTTGGCCGTCCCTCTGCAGCAGCAGAGGCTCTGGGGATAGTCGAGCATGGCAAGGGCAGGCTGTTTGATCAGCACATATTTTTAATTGGCTCCAGGCACCCTGGAGTGTCAGCATTGCCACGGTGTAGACTCCTATTGCACCTTTCCTAATTAAAATCATTACAAATTCCAGGCGCATCATAAAGGATTAAATGAGACTTCTGTCTGTGTGTGCGCGCCTCTGTCAGTGAGTGTGTTTTATCCATTGGTGTGCCTGTGGACGGGTGCGTTGTCTCCTTGATAGCTAACATGTATAGCTTAATTGTTTTTTTCCTCAGTAATAGTAAATGAGGGAGGGCTGGCTGTAATCCTGGTTCAGTAATCAAATTACATGAAAGAGAATCTTCAATCTTCAACTCTCAATATATTAAAGGTGGAATAAGTTTCTATATGTCTCCTCAAAAGAGCTAGAATTTAATATGAGCCCCAAAAACGTCTACTTTGGGGAGTGTTTAACCTACAGTTTTTTGTCTTTTATTGAATATTCACATCTGTCCTGCTGTGTATAGCGGGTTTAATGAGAGCAGTTTGTCTTACTCGAAATAATTGATGTCAAACAAACTGTGCAACTCCATGGAGAATTATTTTGAAAGGCTTGGAAAACAAATGGTCTCAAGAAAACTTGTATTAAACTTCATTGGATGTTTTATTCATCACTTCTTTGATGGGAGCAAAACTCCTTCCCTTTGTTAAATTAGATTATATAGATGATGACGATATTGTATGAAAGCTCAGTGATCTTGCTGCTATACTGTGCTTTAGGGGACTAAGGAAGGAAGGAGTGGCTTCAGTCTCCTAAACAAAGGAGGCTTAAATATCTTAAACATCTACCAGTGCCACTTTGCCCCGAGGGAGCATAGGAACAAGGGAGTGTTTCTTTGGTCTGATATTGGAAGCTAGAGTTCATGAAGGCGAAAAGGCAAGCAATGACTATGGAAGGAGCTGCTCTGTTCAAAAACATGCCCCTAAAGCTTTAACACACACCCTGACACAAACATTAAAATCATATGACATATGACAGAGAAAATTACTACAATTTATAAAGGTAATAACCATGTCTGACCATAGTTTAAGATGAATATCTCAGTCATGAGCCATTATGAGAACCTCTACAGCATTCAGGGACAATACATAAGTGTTGGACAGAAGCCTCAGAGCACAACTCGAAGCCGATAGTTATGGCGACCAAGATTGATAATGTCGCTAGTGGAACACTGTGGGACTCCTATTCACATCAGCAACCAATAAAACTACGGCAACTCATATAATAGTTAATGGACAGTATTGTCCAGCAGTGAATGGACATGCTATGTGTAGGCAGACACAACAATGGATTGTATACAGACGTCCCATGGTTCACTGTAACTTGTGGTTGGGGATGCGAGGACTAAACTAGTTGCAGATCGAATTGTGTAAACACAGAGGACTACAGTGTTTTTGATTGTCCAAACTGAAAAAAAAAGTGGGATGCAGATGGATGAAATATAAAAATTACCCTGGGAATTAAGTGTTTCTAGTGATTTATGTGTTCCCAGACAACAGGATTTAATACATAAAAACGTTGGTAATTCTAAGCCATGGTGGGGACTAAACTGAAATTGAAATTGAAAAAATATATTATATACATATTTCGGAGGGCTATATTTGTGTTGGCTTGGTTCCTATTGACTCAAGAAGAACAGACAACAGAGAGATGTGGCAGGGGAAAGAAAGTGAATAATGGATCGGATAGATGACTGAGGGTGGGGTGTCTCTTCAACCATCGCTGCTTCCTGTCCGGAAAAGTCCATTCATCATTTTCACGTCTTTGTGTCATGGCTTACTTTGGCAATAGCTAGAAGTGTGGCAATGATGACACAGAGGATTGATGAGGTGCAGGCGGGGGTGGCTAGCAGGGGTTTTCGGTGGAGATGGTCAAACCAGATGTGTTGTGAGGTGGGGCTGGGATGGACTACGAGGGGAACCTGATGAAGGTCATGATGTTACCCATTGGCCCCATTAACCATTTCCATTTCCATACACATGACAGTAGGCCACGTAGAAAGTCTGGATTTTGGTGCATATTCAAATAATACACCAATAAAGTATGTCTTAAATCCTCAAAAACTATCCGCATGCCATTACCCAGCACCATATAGGAACACTGTACACATAATGTGGATAACAACCTGCAAGAATTCATATCACAAAGACAACATACTGTGTTGAAATCATTTAAAAACTAAAAAAAACTTTTGCACTTGATATCTTTCTCATGCCTGTACAGTAAATATGAAGCTACCGCCAGCAGCTGGTTAGCTTAGCTTTGCACAAAGATCAGGAACGGGAAACAGCTAGCCATGACTCTGTCCAAAGGTAACAAAATCTGCCTACCAGCACCACTAAAGCTCACAAATTATTAACATGATATATCTCATTTGATTAATGTGTACAAAAACCAAGTATATTAAAAAAATGACATTGAGGTTTTACAGTTTCCAGTCTTTTGCCAAGCTAGCTACCCAGCTGCTAACTGTAGTCTCATATTTAATGAGAATGGTGTTGCTCTTCCAATCTAACTCTCAGTAAGCAAGGGACTTAACACTTCCAAAAAAAGAAAAGGATTCTTTTTGTGAAAAACGACTAAAATTTGTCCAGTTTTGTCCATGCTGTTAGTTTCACCTTGAGAAGTTTGTCAGTGTTTGTTTATAAACTGTAATGTTCTTTGGGTCCAGATGATTCGCCCCCTTGCCTCACGTTGCTTTGAAAACTCAAAAGTGTTTAATGTCAAATCTTATTCACTTACAAATGCGGAAAATTAGCCTTAAAACTAGTATCCTGCACCTTTTTAGCAGCATGTGAAACATTAATTAAGGAAGTCATTCACATACTTATTATATTAGTTGTTACAGTATTTTGCCAACCTCCCTGTGAGGTTTTTGTGTAACTAACACATGGTAGCAGGCATGCAATAATATTCTATCTTACATTAAATCAAAAAAGACCTGGCCCATATATCCCATTGTACCTTGAAGTCTCTAAATTTTAAAGCTTAACCCGCCTCCTCTCTGCTGTACAGTAGATAAATGCTCTCAGGTCCACATTAGTGCAAACAGTGGTTACTGTACATGAGTGGGTATTGCTGGACTCCCCCTTGTGGTAAAATATTACACAACTGTAAAAGACCACAGTCTGCCAGACAGATAGGAATACACGGAATTGTGAAGGGGTAACTGAACTCAAACTGAATTAAATCAGAGCCAAGAGTTATATCAAAAGGTGTTCTCTCTCCCCCCTCTCTCTTAACTTCACTGTGTAGTGTATCCCCTGCTGGCACTGGGCGTGCTCCGAAGAGTGTGGCTCTCCCAACTCAGTAGCTGATCAGAACCAGGTGGTTAGGACTCCATGTGCTTTCCATTTATGCAGGATGTAAATGGATTCAATTAGATCCAAATGCACAACCTGTCAGCCAGGGGGAAGTGGCAGACTTTCAAAGACCATTAGATTATGGACAGGATTTGGAATAAAAACTTCACTGGCCGGGTTGTGCCATTAAATTGGTTGATGTGAAACTATTGAAGTGATTTGAGCTTGCATGCTGACTGCGCACTATTCATGTGGGCGCAAATTCTGTCACACACACCCCTTCCCAAATTATCATTAGCACCGCCCCCCCCTTTCTTTTTCCGTCTGTCTCTCTCTCTCTCTCTCCCTCCTTCCCTGATTCACATACAAATGCAAACACACAAACAGCATACATAAAGCGGTAGTTTTTCCCACACATATTGCCGGTGGCCTCGCAAAACTTGCCTGCATTACAAACAGTAGCTTTTACAGCTTTAAAGTCAAATGACTCCATCAGTCATGGCTGTTAAGAAGCCCAGCCATAAAAAATTAAAGACTTCCAGCAAATTGACCAACTGTAACACATCTCCTTTGTTTTGATTGGCTAGAAAAATATGATGTCTACTGTTAACATCCAGTTTCACTCAACGGTCTCTGTAAACATGTAAAATATGGTGGAATTTAGGCCTGTTGAAGGAAAACCGTCATTCAGTGACCATCTAAGCAGTGATGCATTTTCACATCTTTGTTAAGGAAGCTTTACAGAAATGTATATTACTGGGCCAAGCAGATGTGGTAAATACAAACCAGTTTCACTCATCATAATTTGGAGAGGGGGAGGGGAGGTTGTGTTGAAAACAAAGAACTTGTCACCCAGATACAGGCTAGACAGGAGAGAGGGTTCACTTGACCTATGATTTTAATGCAGAGAGCCTTTACTTTACAAGCCTGATATAGAAGTGAATCAATGGGACATTTCTAAGCCATTATTATCAATCACCATTGCTTAAGACACCCTAATGAGCTCATTAGATAAGATGAACAGCAGATTGATTGCAAAATGGGGCAAGTAAAAAGTAAGATGTAGAGAAGTAGAAGGTGATGGAGGAGAAAGGAAATAGGTCTCATGGATCTCCAGAAAGAAGAATAGGGGAGTGAAATTAAATGAGTAAAAGACAGGCCATGTGTCTTGGGCTTCAAATTCCTTTTATTTATTTTTTTTTAAAGATAATTTGTGCATCTTTTCAATCAATTTTGCCACCTGCAAACGTCTTACATAGATCAAAGAGATATATATGTTATACTGAGGGGCAGAGGTGGTTTCTGAACGCAAGATGTCATCAAAAAGGGTCAACAAAATGACCACAAACCTGTGTGTCTCCCACGCACAGCTGCTGATCTAAGCTGTCTGTGTTCCCGAACAGAACAGTTCAAGGCGATTCAATAACTGCCTCTGTAATATGGGCAAATAGGATGGAGGGAAAGGAGACAGACAGAACTGGAGGGAGAGAGAGAGAGAGAGAGAGAGAGAGAGAGAGAGAGAGAAGTAGAACAAAGGAAGAAAAGCCAGAGAAAGTCAGTGAAGTCACAGAAGCAAGAACACAAAGAAGGAGGGGGAACGATCTGTATGAGAGTGTAAATGATGTGATTTGGGAAGACATTTGTTCCCCTTGGGCAAGCTTGATAGGCCATTCTGTCTGAATCGGGGGAACGTAAGAGAACCCCGCTGGTGTTGGATCTTGGCTGCTGTGGTACCACAGTGGATCGAAAAAAAAAGTGAAAGTATTTAAGAGAAGGTCAGTATTAAAGCAGAAACAGCCCTCTATGTTTCCACGCAGGACGGAACAGATGTGCTCACAACTCCAGCTGTTGCCAGATGTGGATATAGGGCCATCTGTATGAACTGTGTGTGTGCCTGTATGTGTGACTGTGTGTGTTTGAAAAAAAAAAAGAATACGCAGACACTAAATGCTGCAGCTTACATGAGTCAAATTGAGTGATATGACTATTTTTGATGATTTGATTCTGGCACCCACCTCTCCAATTACCTCCTGTCAGGATTATTGTAGCTCCTGATAGCCTCAAGGTGAATGTTGGCTGGTTTTATGGGAGGAAAAACAGCTCAGCGGTTAACATAGTTTGGATTGTGTACACACAATTTCAGCATCTTGTCAAATTTCGGCATTAAGAAGCCAATCATAAAAATGTTGCTGCACAAACTACACTTTCATCTCATCTGTGGTCAATTATATCCTGAAGTCTGCCTCTATTCAGCAGTAGATCCATACTGACACACAGACAGCATTCACACGAGGTGAATTTAGGAGGCTGACAATATACCTTTCTATGTTAAAGTAAAGGTTCATGCTTCTCCAGGCTCCTATGTTCATTCATTTGGTTGAAAATATCTGAAAACGAAAAAATATGATGGTGAATGTAAAACCAAAAAGAAGATTGAAGGGGGGAAAAAAGAAAGGAAAGTAATTTTTTTGTGTGATCCTAGAATATAAAACCTGATGAGACATACAAAGCTATAAAGTGTTATGAGACCCCAGGAGATGGCAGATTAAAATGTGCAAGGGCGATTTCCACCAATAAAGGTGGAGACAGCGGCTGCTCTACCGCTGTGCTCTGCTCCACCAAGCAAAGAGAATGGTCTGAATAGATTTCAGCAACCTTCATAAAGCCAGGACTAAAGCCACTTCACAAAAGGGGAATAGAAACCAAGCCAATCAATTAATGCCCCCCAACAATGACGAGAACAGACATGGAGAAATGCTTTCAGACCCGGTGTGCATCTGAAACTTGCTGGGTTCCAACATCCTGTGGCATTGAGCAGGAGAGTCAGGGTCTACTCTCCACATGTTCACCGCTGCTTTATTTGTGTGTTCATGCACTTGTGTTCTAATGTATTTGTTTGCGTATGTGTGGGTTGGGAAGCTCACTATTGAATGAGTACATTCAACAGAGAACCTAGCTCTTTAAATGCCAATGAAAATAAAGAGAGGGAAATTGTAGGCACTCTGAAGCAATGGGGAAAAAACCAACAGAGCGAGACAGAGAAAGCAAAACCTTACAGTGCCAAGAGGGACTTCATAAGGTTTAGCAGCTCTCCACTCAAATATATGGTGGCCATAAATCCTCCACTTAATGTCCTTTGGGCTCCACTTTTTATGGGTAGTGACAATGACAGTGAATGACTTATTTAAAAAAAAAGTTAATCAACAGAGCAAATTTCAACAAGGCTGTCTGGACAAGCGCCAAGATTTACTCTTTCAAAAAACCCTATTCAGGTAATGAAAGTCAACATTACGTACTGTTGCACCACACAAGACATTCAAAGGGATGTAAAATATTATGTTTCCACTGAAGTTTGGAAGGAGTGAATCATTAAATAGAAACCAAGCAGACCAATACATGATACGGTCACACTTGAAATAAATTTGTGTTCTGTTTCTTATTTTCACTTTGTTTGTTGACATTTGCAGTGACAATGCAGGCATTACATGACAAAATACATTGTAAAGTATCAGCTGTAAAATCTACTACTCAGGTCTCAAATGTAACAACTAAATCCGCCTACCAGCATTGCTAAAGTGCACTAAATGTTTAGTTTAGAAAAAAGGCAAATGTAAAAATGTCAATTTGACTTTTTAATCCCAATTGCTCTACAAATTATTGAATTTTTGAATTTCTTCACTCTGAGCAGTTTCCAGGTAACCACTGGAGTCTCCAGAAAGTTACTGTCTGTCCCCAAAAATAGTCTGGCACATAACCCCCTATGAAACAGACAATTATCTTTTTTACACGTAGGCTTTTGTATGAATTAAACAAACAAGATATAACGTGTTGATTAGAGAGATTCAGAGCAGATTTTGTCACCGGTTGGACAGAAAGTGATTAGGTATATTTCCTATAATGACGCACTTCTACGTTAAATGGTCACATTTGAAGCAAGAGAGGCATCTGATACCCAAACATTTAGTCCCTGAGATCCAGAAACTACATTGCCCATAATGCAACTCAATAGTTTCGTTCATTAGGCCCCCCTGATTACATCATCAGGGTTATTTTTTCAAACTGTGGAAAGCTCACAGTCACAGTAGAAATTATGTACATGCTGAGTAGAACTCTCATGATGACATGAAACTGAACTTCATGAGTAAAATCAGTGGAGTGCCCCCAGCGCAATAAAGTCTTACATAGTACAAAGATATTCAAGAACAGGGCCAGTAATATTAAACCAGAAAACAATACTTGAGTAAATGCACTTAATCCAATATAGTATCAGCCTTTTGTGTCATATATAGTGCCCTAAGCAGCCTCTGTAATACAATTGCTGCAAAGTCGACAGTTTTTAGAAGAGATGGGATCGCTCTCAATATTTTGTGTGTGTGTGTGTGTGTGTGTGTTATTAAAGCTCAACCATCAAGGCTTTGCGGATGAAAAGGCTTGTCATTGTGTATATTGTTTATGGGAACTTGTTTCCCTTCTGGTTTGATGATTACTCATATTGTAACACCCCTCCTTATAACTGGTCCATCATATTCAAGTGTGCACCATCATTCACTGTGGCATCGAGGCGTTTCAACAATCATGTGCATGCCCAAACAATACTCTGTCCAAGGATTACTCACAGTTTTCTTTGGAGAGTCAGTTTGTTTTTGTCCATATATCCATGACTCCATATAACCGAGCTCTGTGATGTGAGCCTTTTCTCTCCATGTTTCTAGTTGTTCACAGTCAGTCTTGATGGCTCATCAAGTTGTCACGGCCTTCGAGCTTTTACAGCATTCCTTTCTTTATGTAACTATAGGCGATTTTTTTTTCATCAGTGCACACTGACTGTGCTGTAAAATAAGCCCATGAGCAGACCAAAAGCTTTGAGGTGCACTCAAGGCCAGGTACGTTGTGTTGATATTGGAAGGAAGAGTCCTGCCTTCCTTCAGAGTTGTTCAGAGCGTGAAGCCACTTTAGGCTTGGCCTTCCTTTTCGAAGGAATAGTAGGAAATTGCAGTCTTTGAAAGTCTGCCTTAGGGTTTTGTATGTGTGAAAACAAAGGGACTACAACACGAGAGAAAGCTGTGTGGGAGAGAAATGGAGAAGGAGAAAAGAGAATAAAGTTTGGTCGCCATGGCTTTGGTTTCACGTTCAACAGAGGAGTCATTATCAATTGCGAGAGGAGGAGAGAGGGATGGTGACTTAACGACTACCAGCCCAAAAGACATGATAGATGCCTTTAATAACCTCTGGCTGTTTTTTTTGTGTCCTCCAGGATTTGTTGTTATTAACATCTAGGTCTTATTATGATGACCACCTCTTTCAGCGTCTCCCACATCACGCTGGGTGTCAGTCCAGACAGTCAAAATAAACACAGTCAAAAGCCTCCCTGAACTTGTGCTGATGTGGCACTGGTTGATGGTGCCGGTGTGTCTCAGTCGTGACCAAGGGATGTGGCTTCACAATAGTCAGCAGTGAGGAGAAAGCACAAGATCCTGCTTGGTGGTCACCTGTTGAATCGGTTGCAATCTACACCTCAAAGCCCCGTAGCCACTGAAAGAACGCCACCACACTACTGCTTGCAAAGGCGTGTTTAGGTAAATGGTGTTTGATGGTTTTAATAAGCATTTCCATTACGAAGAGGAAGGAGGAAGGAGAAAGCTCACTGGGAATGCACGCAGGACCACGGGAGCCATAAGGACGCATGCTCATCACTGCTGAAAGAAAAAATGAGAACATTTTATTGTGCTTCCATTTCTTTTGAAAATAGCAATCACAAACACTCAGTCCTTTAGTGTGTCTAAGTAGCTTCAAGCTCTATCACAAGCATAGATTTGGTGAGGGCCCATGTTTTATTAATTTGCAGATGAGCTCAGCTATTGATGGCGTTTGGCTGCCCATGGGTTCAATTAGGATAATACAGGGAGAGGGGCAGATTATGGGCGGCTATTTAAGTGAGGGTATATCTCTTCCTGACAGTTATAGTCCACATGCAACAAATTGCACCTCGGTGGCTGTGAGCGGCGCCACATCAGTCCTCCGGTGATGAAACATGGCTGTGTGGCAGGTCAGCCGCGTGGAGACGACACCAGGCTGTGTGAGCCATGTAGCCTGTCCTCTCTGTGCTAACAACACAGGTCTGAGTCCAGCCTATTCCCATTCAGTTAATATGGGCCATTTAGAAAACAGCGGTCTATATGGTGGTGTGCTGAGTGCACACTCTACCCAGCCAGCCCAAACCAGTCCCACTTAGCATGACACTCTCTAAACTATTGCACTCCTTCTCACCGGCACACTCAGGGTTGAACGCCTGTGAGTGTTGACAGCTGAACAGGGCAAAACCGAACCATGTAAACATCCCGGTTTACAAATACAAGCCAGAGTGCGTGAATATTCTCACATTCAACCATAAAAGGAGGAACAGTTGTGGCCTGCGTGTGGGACAAGAAACTGCTCACGGCCTTCCTTTCTATGTTTTGGGGTGAACATGACTGATCGGGGGCCTCGACTGTAACTTGCAATGAAAACAGTCTACTGTACATTGTCTCCGGAGCACATTGTGTGAAATTGAATAGGGAGGCCTATAAAGTCAAAGCGGAGACACCGACCCAAGCATGCAGAGCCTTTCGGTTATCTTACTTTTCTGTTCAGTCCGTTCAAAGCATTAAAACTGCAGACAGCTCTATAGAGAGTGGCCGAGCTGTTTTCTTTTGCTTAGGCAAATGACGACTGTTTCTCAGCTGCATTGGGGCAGTATGTTTAGGCTACAGTCAGTGAGATAACCCAGTCCTCCCCTCCACCCCCTGTCAGCAACAGTTGGGGAAAGAGTGAGCATACACAGGAGCGGTGACTGGCTAAGGAAGAAGATCCTCCTCAGTTTTTGTTTCTTTTCTTTCTTTTCTGTCTGTCTTTGTATTTTAACAACCTCTCTCCTCAACTTGATTCAACTGGCTTGCTCTGCCACCAGGTAAAGTGTAGTACTCTCTTAGATGCAATGCACAAAAAAATCTGTCACAAATCCAGAATTTCTAACAATAATACTGTATGATTGTATAATTTGTCAACATGGCTGTAAAAGGAAATGATAAAGGCTTGTTGAAAAAAGGACTTGCAAAAATGCAGTGAACATCCCAAGATCACCTGAATATCTATCCATCTTAATTCCTGACCTGTGAAGTACTTTATCATCCTGACCCACTAACCCTTCCCTCTCCTTGTTTGCCTGCCAGAGCTTTCCCCGTTCTCTGCTCCAGCCAGGCCGGGGCAATAGGGCACCGCTAATGTGTTTGGTGGGTCATTAATTCTTCGGATGGCCATGGGGGCAGCGGAGCAGGCAAGCTTTGTTGTTTGATGTTGGGCGAAATGGTGGTGGGGAAGGCAAAGCAGATGTTTGTGTTGGCTGGCGAGGGAAAGTAGCATACGTGATGCCAACCCAATCACCATCTCATGCTAGGCAACAGCTGCCCAAACACATTTCAGCCCAAAGTCTGGCAAAGACAGGCGAGGGTGACCAGATAAGCTTTACCTCACTTTTCCTTTCTTTCTTCATGTTCCTTTAGCCATGACTTCATTTATGTTTTGAATACACCATAGCTGCTCACTTGAAGGACTGTCCTGTGACCAGTTTCATCCTTTTTCTGGTTTTCAAAATAAATTAGATTATTCAAGGAGATTGTGTTTTAAGTTTTGAAGCCAAAGGTGAACTGGACACTGATAAATATAAAAGACACAGTAGTTTGTCTGCTTGTCTGTCTTTGTTGCGTGTCGCTGATGTTCACTGTGGTTTTGCCTTTGAGGAGAGATGGGAATCAGAGAGGACACAAAGAAAAGGAACCATAGAATAACCCAGATTTTTTCGCTGGCCACGGTAAAAATATAACAATGTATGCGCATACATAGACCCCTGAACAAGGACAGTTCATTTAACTCTCTCCTGCCTCTCCGCTCAACTGATATGAGCCATTCATCACCGCCCACCTTCATATCTGTACTCTGCCCAGGAAGGACAGAGTGTGTATGTGTGTTTGTGTATGTGTGCGTGAAAACAGATTAAAGATAAATATCTTCTACGTTGTCCACACGTTTTGATACCGTTGTAGAATTTCCCAGAATTTATGAGATTCAGACTGCAGGGCTACAGTTTGCGTCCAGCTAACACTTAGAGTGTGCTGCCCTCTGCTGCTCTTTTCATGAACATCTGGACAGCTGCTGTTCAGAAAACACACTTTGCTAGGATTTATGCTGAACAATACTGTGCTTGTATCAACGTTTTATACTCTTCGTCCAGTAAAAATAAAAGCCCTTTACTTCTTTTCTGCGTCCACTGATCAACCCTTCACCCCCCGAATGACATGTAATCAATTCAAATGGTTTTCTAGTGAAGTGTTGATTTTTATACACCTCCCCCAAAAAGAAGCCATTTTAAACAGCATGTGCAAGAGGATTTAAGGGTTTTGATGCCCTATGATGGCTTGTAATGTACTGTAGGTGTAAATGCTCACCTGCCCAGCGACTGGGGATGAAAAGTTGCTGTTTAGCTATATCTCTGTGAAATGCATCAGGTTTCAAGCTTGAAGTCAATGTTTTATTATACATGGACCCTGTTAAATAAACTTAAAACACAATATTTATCCTGTATATGTTCCTTGCTGACACAGGCTTTTTGTAAACACTGATCTCTCCTGCAGTGTGTATATATTACCAGAGTATTGTAAACTAACATAAATAGTAAAAAAAAAAGAAAAAAAAAGAAGCCTAAATGGGCCCTATGGACACTTCACTGAATTAGCAATTCGGGGTACATAATTCCTTTAATATGCAGTAATGTTTACTCACACAGAAGTTTGGATTATCACTGGGAAAATATTTATCCCCGCTGCTACTAATTGCATCCTCACCACCTTAATTACAAAGCACTTTCCTTGCTCTAATTTGATGTTTGCTTCAAGATACAAAAGGCAGTTCAAAAGAGGCATACCTCAGATGATGCTAAGATGAAAAGTTCACTTACGACTCATTACTTGCCCCACTCTGTGTGTCATTGTGCTGTATGTTTGGTAGCTGCATACAAGATAATGAGAAGGCATGCACCTGAGATGCAGGAAGATGTCCATTCCCGAATTATCACTGGCTCATTCGTCATCTCTAACTTAATAAAAGGTGGAGCGAGGGAATCAAAGGAGGCAAGTAATGAGGACTCACAATAGCCGGCGAGGTAACCGTGGTTACGTGTGGTACATTAATGTATGTAATCTGTTACTGCGTCTGTGACAAGACAAGGACATGTAGCGTGCTAATTAAAGAAACCTTCCACTGCTCCTCGCTAAGACACAGGTCATATCTCATTACTGATGGTTTCGATGCATGGGGAGTCATTCATTACTGGCCATTTGGAGGGAAAAAGGGGAGGATGTGGGGATGGAGGGGATTCCTGTTTGCACATAGCAAGCAAAGCTAATTTCCTCATATTAGACCAGTATGAATAGATGTAGATCATCCCAGCATCGCCATGTGAGGGATTTATTATATAGATTTTTAAATCTTTACTCTGCTGTCACTTCCCAACGAACAAAGAATAAAAATGAATGGAGAAAGGAATACCTTTGTTCAAAAACATTATTTTATTTTTTAAATGAAGGGGTATTTACATGAAAAAGAGTCAATGGCTAAGGTTAATGTCATGTGCATTACTAAATAGAAAAAAATATATAATTGAAAAATAAAATAAACCACGTCTTCAAAATGCTTTTGTTTCTGACACACCAAGTTGAAAAAAAAATTGTTTTAAAAAAAATACACAGCTGAGCTGACTGCTGGGATGAGGGCTCAAGAATGAAACTGATCCTGCTTCATGAAAAGGAGACGCACAGCCTTACGGTCAGTGCTTGTACCTGGAAGTTCAGTGCACAGGGACACATGTGTAGCAACCATAAAATGGTAGTGCACAGGCAGAAAGGCTGGTCTGCCATTTAAAAACAGCATTTTAGTGGCTCCAGTAATGTTGCACACAAAGCCTGGGGAATGTCTTTTTGTTCCTAAAGGCTGTATTGTAGCCCCCCTCTAGACAGAAATAACTATGTTTTCCTACATGCTCAAATGCCACATAAACAGTCCCTCTATAAAATAAAAGACTGAGAAAGTCTAAGAGTATGAAAGGTTGTAGAGTGCATGGGTGTAACTTTTGTTTTGGTTTCTCTTTGTGGTCATGAGAAGCTCGTCATGTTATGACCACCATATTTTTCCACGATCACAAGAAAACAAAAATAACCGTAACTCCTTAACTAGTCTGATCTATAATTGACAGTTATTACTTTGTGTTCATTGTTAAATAACCACAGGTGCCGTCACTCTCTAAAGAGGACTAGCATAGTGATACTAAATGGACTCTTCCTTTGGTTGTAGTTGCATCAGTTTATAATAACAGTGTTGAATTCTGATGTGGCAATGCTGCTAATTATAGAGGATTATTCCCATGTCACAATCTCCAGCATAATTATTTAATGATCATGACAAGACAGGATGGGTTGTGTCAAGATCACCAAGGGATGTCATATAGGATCATGAAATAATTAGTCAATTACATGATCAGGAGAAAATAAAACATAAAAATAATAGCTAGAAAGCAACACCTTTGCATAGCACTGCCATGGCTGCACAATATTTTAATAATCATCTATGTTTCTTCTGCACCAGGAACAATAAACTCACCGGACTAGTAATTAAATATGAGATCAATGTAAACCCAAGTACATGCAGTAGTTGATGGAAAAATAGCAAAAGTGCTCAAAATTCCCTGTCTTGCTGTGATGAGAAAAATAAAAAGAAATTGTAATCCGCACTAAAACCAAATCCATGGCCCGACCCTCCACTACATTTAACTTAAATCTATTGAAAAGATTTTTTAAATACTCTACCAACTAAAGGACAGAAAACATAACTTCCTTTGCTAAGTTAACACCCATGGCTTCTACAGGTCCCCGTCTGAATATGAAAGCAAATGAGCAGTCCAAGACAAGTGCAAATCCTCCCTGAGACTGGTCCATGTACTTACACAGACAACAGATTCAGCATACAGCCCAAGTACCCAACTAGGAGACTAAACAGGTCAAACTGACCGGCCTAAAATTGTGATTGGTGCCATTTCTGCAGCTACAGTAGCACTGTTTTCATACAACATTTAAGACAAAACACAGGGATTCATCATCATCTATCAGTCACAATATGGCTCTGAGAGCAGCATGTAAACCAGACTGGTCAGAAATCAAGTGGATCACAAAAAATGTTTAAGTTGATCACACAGTTATTATTGCTAAATTGATTATCATTTTGATTTATTTGAAAGATGAACCCCCTCCAGATACCTGGCCAGGACCTGGTTTCCATTCACAGATATGTAGATCTGTGTGATACCACAGTAACTGGAAATGGGTGGGAAGAGCTGAGTGAAGTGAATCAGCATGTGATGATCTGACATGCCTCGAGGCTGACAGAAAGACCTTCAGGTCGTCATGTGTCTCTGAGGTGACCACGGCACTGCAGGCTCTGGAAGTGGGCCTGCCTCAGGATGCGGTTGATCTGCAGGTAGGACACCAGGTCTGTAGGGCCAGCCAGTTCTGAGGAGTCACTAGAGCCGAGTGGACTGCAGGGACCCGTAGCACACTGACTGCTACAGCTCCCAGCTGAGTGTTCTGGGCTGCTGATGCTGCTGCTGCTCTCACTGTTGGATGACTGAAATGCAGATGTCAACGTTAGCAGAGGGCTAGCCTAACATGAACATCTGGTACAGTTCAAACAAACTGGTGCTTTTTCCCTTCTTGATTAGTTGTTTATGCTGGTTTGTTTGTGGTGCAAAGCAAACCAACCACAGGATTTTGCAATATAGATAGTATTTTGGGCATCAATTCAAAATCTAATCCACTATTAAATCCATCTGTTGATAGTGAAACCTGGAATGAAATCGATCTCCGAACTATATGGATGTCATGAGAACCAATACTTCCGAATCAAGTCGATACTAACATTCTGAAGACATGTTGGTATTCATTTTGCTAGGTACCGAAGGTACTGGAGATCCAACATGTGAAAGATAGCGACATCCTCTGACAACTTTCACATTTGTTAGTTGTTTTATGTTCAAATGTTTGTGTTAAAAAGAGTGTATGTTGTACATGGGATTTATTGTTTCCTCCCCACTTCACTCTAAGGAGCTTTGAGTTTCAATGATAAAGCGCTATATAATTGCGTTACATCAGAATCAAGAGTATTTTATTGATTCCCGTGGAGGAATTTTTTAAAAAGGAGGGGGAAGGGGACTTGTGTTCTCTGCATTTAGGAGGCAGACACCATCTCCACATTTAAGAGTACGCTGAAGACTTTCCTCTTTGATAAAGCTTATAGTTAGGGCTGGCTCAGGTGAGTCCTGAACCATCCCTTAGTTATGCTGCTATAGGCCTAGACTGCCGGGGGGATTTCCTATGATGCACTGAGCTCCTCTCTCCTTTACCTTCTCACCCTCTGTATGCAACCTCATCCCATTATTGCATGTTACTAACACAACTTCTCCCCTTTCCGGTACTCTTGTGCTTTTTCGTCCCTCTCCTCTCTCCTCCTATCACTTCCTGCAGGTGTTTCTGGCTCTGGAGCTGTGGAGTCTGGATCTGTGGCTGCGGGTCACCTGCTGCCCCCCGTGTTCCTGCTCGACACCCTCTGCTGCAACAACTATTGTTACTAGTCCTCTTGTTATTATAATCATTAACATTACGATTATCATCATTAACACTACTATACATATCTGTACCATTTTTCATTTAGTCTATAGCAACATCACCTTTATCGTCTGTACAGCTGTGTGTGTATATTATGTAGGCTGCCTCCCTCCCCCCCCCCCCCCCCCCCTCTCTCTCTCTCTCTCTGTTTCCCTCTCTCTCCCTGTTTCCCTCTCCCTCTCTCTCAACCGGTTGAGGCAGATGGCCGCCCACCCTGAGCCATGGTTCTGCTCGAGGTTTCTGCCTCTTAAAAGGAAGTATTTCCTTGCCTCTGTCGCCTAGTGCTTGCTCTTGGTGGGAATTGTTGGGCTTCTGTAAATAGCATCATAGAGTACGGTCTAGACCTGCTCTTTTATGAAAAGCGCTGTGAGATAACTGTTGTTGTGATTTGGCGCTATATAAATAAAAGTGAATTTAACCCATCCTAATTAGGAGCAGTGGGCTGCCATTGTACGGCGCCTGGGGAGCAATTGGGGGCTCAGTGCCTTGCTCAGGCAGCAGGGGTTGTAGCCAAATATGTGGTCTGGTTGCTGCCACACCGACCACTGGTTGCTACCAGTCTCTAAGGGAAGGCTCATTTCTGTTCCTTGTCACACAAACTGTGGCTGTATTAAAAAAGGTCAGTTTCAAGTTTTTATACAGTCTATGGTTCCAAAGTAGACCTAAAGTGACCTTAGATCATTTAAATTATCTCAACTGGCAGATGATACAATTTTTTTGTCTAATAGAGAGGAATGGATCAAAGCAATTAGATGTGTTGAGGAATTTTCTACCATATCAGGCTTAAGAATGAACTTGAACAAATCTGTTTATTAGGCTATCACTTAAGGAATGTGAACTATCAGAAGTTAATGGTATCCCTGTGAAGAACCCAGTTACATACCTGGGTGTGATAAGAATGAAAAACTCTGCAATAACCTAAACTTCAGCCCTATGATTAAACAAATAATGAAAAAGGTTCAACATGTGGTGGATGAGGCATCTTTCACTGACTGGTAGAGTTCTACTATCTAATACTGAGGGAATATCCATATCTATGTATCCTTATCATTGGAAATGCCTACTGAAATATACAAAGAATTAGATAAGATCTTATTTAATTTCATTTGGAGGAACAAACGTCATTTAGGGAAAGATACCCTATGCAACATAAAAAATTGAGATCTGGAGGTTTTAAGTTTTGAAACCTTAAACAATACTTTCCAGGTTAAATGGCTAACTAAGTTGATAAAATGGCCTGGAAATGAATAGATAGTATTTTATTCGCATGGTTGCCTTTATTCAATTCAAAAACACCAAAGTATGAAGAAGACATGGCGAACCAGACTTAATCTTTTAATTTGGCGAGAGAGGGCATGAGATGAGGCTCCACAGTCTTGGGTTGCTGCCACACAGACCACTGCTGCCACACTGGTCGGTGTGATCGCTGCCACTAGGGGCGCTAAAGATAGTGGTCGCTGCCACACTGACCACTGGTTGCAGTTGGTTGTATCTACTATGTAATACATCTTTATCATAATTCTTTGTTAAATATACTATGTTATCGATTATGCCTACTCTTATTGTTGCAATATATATTGCGGTTTGTGTGGTTATAGCCTATCTACAGTAACAAATATATCTAGATCATAATACTTTGTTAAATATAGCCTACTAATTTTTGATTAACTATATTCTTATTGTTAAAATCAGTCTAGCCAACAAGTGGTCACCACACTTTCCTTCACAGGTGACAACACTGGCCTTCTTCTTGTAGGCAAGAACCAAAGATAGAGAGATTTATTACTGCAGGTTAACCACACAAACTGCAATATACAGTGCACCAATAAGAATATAGGCATAATCGATAATATTGTAGGCTATATTTATCAAAGTATTGTGATCTAGATAGATGTAGCCTACTGTAGATTGGCTACAACCACACAAACTGCAATATACTGTACGCCTACAGTGCATTAATAAGATATAAGAGTATATTTTACAAAGTATTGTGATATAGAAAGATGTACATACACACACTATAATAACACAGGCCTTGTTATAGGCAAGGACTAAAGATAGATAGGTGTAGGCTATTACTGTAGGTATAACCACACAAATTGCAATATATAGTGCAACAATAAGAGTAGGTATAATCCATAATATTTTAACAAAGAATTATGATAAAGATGTATTACAGTAGATATAACCAACTGCAACCAGTGGTCAGTGTGGCAGCGACCACCGTCTTTGGCGCCCCAAGTGACAGCGACCACACCGACCAGTGTGGCAGCAGTGTGGAGCCTCATCTCATGCCCACACGCACAAACACACACACAGCAGTCCACTACTTGCCCCTGATGTCTGCGATATTGCAACAAAGTTTGAGTTTCAATAGCGTGAAAAATGCCACCAAAGCCTATTGCTCAAGGAGAGACACAATTTTGCCCTTTATGGTAGGTATAATATTTAAGTGTTATTATTTTATGCACTGATGGACGCCGGCACACAATAGCAAGCATATTATCATATGTAGCGCTGTACTAATTGGAGGATGCATCAAAAAGCCAATAATGCTAAACAAATAAGCAGCAGTCAATACAGAGTCTAATTCTAGTTTCATGTTCGCTGGTCGCGGCCTTAACCTGTTTGTTCAAAACTGTGAGCACGATAGTGGCTGATGGTGGAGAAGTGCAGCCATCCTGTCAGTCATGCCGTGCGCAGTGTAAGGTAGTTTATTAGGAAAGTATGCTCATTTAAGTCTGTTTATGTTTTTAATGTAAATAATAAACAGATTTGTTCAAGTTCATTCTTAAGCCTGATACAGTAGAAAATTGCTTTGATCCATTCCTCTCTATTAGACAAAAAAAATTGTATCATCTGCCAGTTGAGATAATTTAAATGATCTAAGGTTACTTTAGGTCTACTTTGGAACCATAGACTGTATAAAAACTTGAAACTGACCTTATTTTAATACAGCCACAGTTTGTGTGACAAGGAACAGAAAGGAGAGCGACTGTGGTAGCGACCAGTGGTCGGTGTGGCAGCGACCAGACCACAGAATTGGCTACAACCCCCTCTCTGCTCAGGAGCACCTTCGAGAATGGTTCGTGCCGGCGACCCACCGGTTCCCAAGCTACGTCCTCACAGACTGAGATAATGCCGCCCCATGGCTTTCGGTATGTCACTAGATTTTAAGTGTGAAAACTATGTCTGAACAGGAAAGCGCTACAACTACTTAGGCAACAATTAATATTTTCCTTATGTCTCTTTTGTTTTTGGTTTAGACAAAGTGAACCAAACTGCAGGTATCCACCTAACATCTACAAACTATTGCTAGTTAAAAGTTAGTCAAGGACAATTACTAGCCTAGCATCTGTTACAGTTTCTTCAGTGTAAAGACGTTTCCCTTGACAGGTATTTGTACCTCAGAGTCCCAGGCATCCCGGCCTGGTTCAGGAGACAGCGGATGAGCTCTGCTCTGCCTTTTGGCTTGGGGCACCAGGTGGCCACTCTCCTCATCACCACCACTGCGCTGCCGTTTCCTGTTTGGATGAAATGAATATACGTTACAAAGACATTTAAACCACACACTATATCGTTGCTGTCACCCACGCACGAACAACTGCTGCTCGCATGTGTGAACCCCGATCATTTGTTAGCATACACGAGTGACCGACATTGTTTAAATGGCTGCTGTCAGTGGTGGTATTGAAGGCCACAGTGGCGTTACTACACTTGTTTCAAGTAACATTTAATCAGTTCACGTTAAATAAATTATTGTAGGCCTCGCTCACCTGTTTTCAGTCAACATATGATGGCACTAAATAAATCTCGAAGAGTTTCCTTTGAATTTGTTCGGAACAGACTGGAGGACCCGGGTGGTTGACGTTATCGACTTGTTAGCGTAAGTTAGCTTGTTTCCCGTCAGTCGATGGCCTAACGGATATCACCTGAGTTAGCAAACTAACCTCGCCTTGCTAGCTGATTATGTTGAATATTGGTGTGATACTCTGAGCCATTTTGGCAACGCTAAAAAACGAATCGGATATAATTAACTACACATAACGTTAAACTTTAGATGATTGGCTATTAAATTGTATAAAGACCGGGCGTTAACGAGCTAGCGTTAAGCTAGCTAACGTTACTTTAGTTAACAAGACAGTCTAACGCTAGCTAACCTTCTTAGTTGATGTTGTTAAATAGCTAACCACAGCACATATTGCAGAAAAATCGCTTTGTTTCTAGGATAACAAACTCAATGCCAGAGCCCGAGAAATATTACAGCTCCTTTAGTTCAATCTAGCTAGCCAGCTATAACAGGAACAGCTATCACCACAGCCAACCGCGGCAGTTGTGTTTACATGGTACTGCGGCTGCGCGAAGACCAGTCATGGTGCTGTCAAGAGCTAGTTGGAGAATCAGAGTACAGTTTTCAGTGGCATCACAGATGTAAAGTGTAGTGAGCGCGGTAGTCAGGATGGCAAAGGAGGCAACTGACAACGTGAACTATATAACAGGTTTTATTAGATTACACGTTTGTTAAATAGACAAGCTAATTTCGAAATTAAAGTAGAAGCTTACGAGCACTCAAAGGCAGCATAAAATAACACTGGCGCACATTCTATGAGTGCAGTGAAAGAAAGCTGTTATTATTGATTCATTGAAGTTAGATAAACCCCGTGAGATTAATTTGTTTCTGCTATAAAAATGCAATTGGTATCCAATCGGCAAATATTGGTTTATGGTCTGATATTACCCCCCTCCCATAAATATGTCGCTGTTTACAATAAAACTGATGCAGCCCTACTGTTTTAGGGGTTGAACCAGATCCGTTAAATAAGACCGAATAATACCGAACTGTGCCTTCAATAAAAATCATCTACTATTTAACATGAGCTGCAGCCCAGCTCATCATATAACCAATTTATAGCTATTTAGGCTATAGTATTGAACAATTTCCAGGACATTAGAGTTTTTGTGTGTGAATATAGGCTTATATATAACAGTTGAAATGCTGTAAACAAAACATTCAATCCGACTAAGTGGTTGACATCTTCACAACCCGGAAGTGACACCCTGTAGCGCAGTATTTCCAGCCAGCCAATAGAGTAAAAAAACGCCTCCGCCAATGACTCAAGCGAAGGACGGGGTTGAGATTAACAGGGATTCTCAGCAGCAGCGGTCCTGTTATTATAAAGGGAAATAATCACAATGGGCAGCACCGACTCAAAACTGAACTTCAGGAAAGCAGTGATTCAGCTGACAACCAAAACACAGGTAGGCCTATTTGTGCTTCCATACAGCTCATCAAAGGATTGAAAGGGGAGATACTGTGCCGATGTGCGCACCGGAGAACATCACCGAGGAGATGAGAAAAGCGTTTAATGTGGGAGCAGAAGACAAACATTTTTGTGTTGCATGTTGTTGCATTCATTTAGGCCTATTTTACATAATCGAAATGTTTATATAAGGTTGGTGTACAAAGACTAAACGCCTGAAAATTATGGTCGAATTTGCGATGCAGATTACCACGAACCTTAATTAAGGCTGTACATGTTTAGTTTTGAGAAGATGAACGGTGGCGTAGTTAAATCAAAGGTGATGACGTAGGTCTGGAAATGACCACGTTTGCAGATGCGGCAGGTGGACTGTGCTTAGATCAGAGTGCCAGATAATGCTCCCTCACTCTTGCTTGAATAGAGGTTGTGTTTACTTTGCCATTAGCTAGGTAGGCCTTGGATAAGTGTATAAGTATTATGATGAAAATATATTTTAATGCACTGCAAGATCAATCAGGCTATTGTATTTCAACTCTCACAAACATAAAATGCTCCATTTGGCTCAGATATATGGGGACTGATATGTAAACATATTTTCTACAGCCAGTGGAAGCCACAGACGATGCATTCTGGGACCAGTTCTGGGCAGATGCCACCACCACAGTCCAGGATGTTTTTGCACTGGTGCCAGCTGCAGAGATAAGAGCTGTTCGAGAGGAGTCCCCCTCAAATTTAGCAACCCTCTGCTATAAGGTATGTATGAACTGTTCATGCATCTGTGTTATGCAAACCTGTTTATGAGATGAGATTGCATGGGGCCGTCCCTTGCGTTGTGGCTACATCATGGAATAATGTTGTTTGTTAGAGCTTGGCACAGTCTGTCAGCAAGGCACTGCCTCATGCTCTCAGATGTGGGAATAAAATAGCCAACTCCCCTTCCTTTCCCTTTGCTTCCCGTCTCTCTGTCCCAGCTTCCGTTTGAAGCTGCCTATCAGAAACAAAACAGACATACTGGGTACTTACAGCCTAATTAAATAAAGAGGAGGAGACGAGAGCCCTTGAAGCTGAGCTGATTCAAAGGGGTTTCTGCCTATTTTAGACACAGGCTGCAGCATGCTGTTGGAGTAAATGTAGATCATCAAATCATTTTGTTGTTAAATGTCCAAAAGAACTACATATGTCCCCATCTCACAGTCAAAATATGTACAAACTGTACATATCTAGTGTACTTCCAATTGCAAATTATATTAAGGATACACAGACTTTAATGAACAGTGTATGAGATGTTGCATTTTGTTGTTGAAACTGTTCATTCATCATTATCCATCCAATTGATGGCACAGTAAAAGAGACATATTATGTATATATTAAGTGTAAGCTCAAAGGTTTTTCCTCACTGCCCAGCAGAGCAGCCCATCAAATCATTTGTATTTACAAAGAATTTGATGTTGCTGGGATTTTGAATGGAACAAGAAACTAAGATGTTTCTTATGGTACTATGCTGGTTGACTGGGTAATGCCTCATTAACTGACTAAGCACTAACAGCAAGAAAAAAAAAATTGTATTATTAAAATTGAATTAAAAAAAACTATATTAAGCTTTTCCGTATGAAGTAAAATTATCAAAAAGTGTGCCTGGCTCAGTAGCTGTGTCCATAACCCACATACTCGCTCTCGTGTAACTCCTGATCCCGTTTTTTGTCACCTCAGGCCGTGGAGAAACTGGTGCAGGGTGCAGAGTCTGGTTGCCCCACAGAGAGGGAGAAGCAGGTGATCCTGAACTGCACTCGCATCCTGACTCGCATCCTTCCGTACATCTTCGAGGACCAGGACTGGAGAGGATTCTTCTGGTCAACGGTGCCTGGTGCTGGGCGGGCTGGGGTGAGTGAAGACAGATCTTTTAATCACTCTTGACACTTTTTATCAGACAGTGTCACTGTCATTTGCACATTTGAAGACAAGATGTTGTTGTTTGATAATTAAAATATGATCGATTGGTTACAAAAATACAATTATCTCATCAGGGCTCTAAGAATAAGTATAATAAAATTATTGGGGTTATGTATGTTTTTATCATGAGTACAAATCCCCCACACTTAGTATATCAGTTACATTGGTTTCCTCCTTCCATACACTGCAAGGTAATTTCAGCTGTACTCTCAACCATTTCTTCCAAACCATGAACTTTTTTCTATTTTACCATTTACAAAAGCCATTCAATGAATGGTAGAGAATAATGGTCATCATCTGGATCTAGCTTCACACATTTGTCCATCCCTTCCAGACAGATGAGCTGGATGATGATGACGGCGCTCGACCATTGGCTGAGTCGCTGCTCCTGGCTATCGCTGACCTGCTCTTCTGCCCTGACTTTACCGTGCACAGCCATAAGAGAGGCCCCGTGAGTGAGCAAGTTTGTCATTTCATCACTATCCAGCAAAATTAGTTACTTCTGACACATCACGGAAATAGCTGGAAAATGGTTAACGTGATCTGTTTTGAAGGTTACACTGTTTCCTTCTTCCTTGTTGAACTGCCCCACGT
Organism: Micropterus salmoides; assembly: GCF_014851395.1. Classification (NCBI taxonomy): domain Eukaryota; kingdom Metazoa; phylum Chordata; class Actinopteri; order Centrarchiformes; family Centrarchidae; genus Micropterus; species Micropterus salmoides. The sequence continues at coordinate 20,455,103 of NW_024040041.1, forward strand.
CTTTGTCACGCAAGTTTCTCTGAAGAGAGAACATAGGAGGAGATCATGCTTACTGAAACACTGCCAGTCTGACCAAGAAGAATTCCTTGTCCCTCATGAGCAGGAAAGGAATGTTGCACGGCAGATTGCAACTTTGCAGCTTACAGTGAATGCTCTTTGGGGGTATTAACTTCCCTGAAATACTGTCGTAGCCAGTTCTTATCATTTCACCATCACCATTTCTACTATTATTTCCTCCCTAAACTGCAACATGGAAAATAACTGCATCGTGGAAAATGTGCTCAAAATACAGCCGTTAAGGGAAGGTTAGGAAAGTGTTATGTCCTTTTCAGAAAAATTACAGCACTGGTTTGTTTTTTAAAACAAACTATGTTTACTGATACTCCTAAGCAGGAAGAAATGTGTAAATAAGGAGAAATGTAAGGTTGTGCAAGGCTGTGGTTTTGGACAAAGCCTTTGACACCGGCATCCCCTTTCTTAGTTTCCATTTAACCATGGTAGCAATTTTTCCATAACCTTACCTGAGGTGTCATTTGCCTAATCTTAATCAAAACCTAATAATAGTTGCTGTACTATCAACATGATGTTTTCCTATTCTTCAGGCAGATCAGAAAACTCTCAGAATGCAGCAAACAACCTAAAATGTATGTTAATCCTGCTCTTTGAATGGAATACCATGATTTATGAAAGTTTTTTGTGACCACCTCCAGGACTCTGTAGAGAGCATGCACTCTATAGACAGCTGTGAATACATCTGGGAGGCAGGGGTGGGCTTTGCACAGTCCCCCCCTCTCAACTACATCCATGACCTGAATAGGTGAGTCGGCCGGCTGTGTGCTCAGAAACATCTGTATCACAGTCTTTACTCTCTCATTTTTACGTGGGACTGACTTTTCCCCCCCCCTATCCACCTCCGTGCTTTTTCGCATGATCCTCTTCAGGACAGAGTTGCTGAGACTGTTACTCACCTGCTTTTCTGAGGCCATGTACTTGCCTCCTTCCTCGGACAACAATGTCCTCAACCCTTGGGTGACATTCTTCTGCTCCACTGAAAATAGGTAATGGGCAAATGTAGACACATCCACAAACGTATAGAAAAATGTGATGATGTGCATCCATCCAAGTGAATTTTCACGAGTCTTTTAAAATTACAATTAAGTTACAATAAGTTTATGACGTGAATACACATACTACCTCTAAGCATCATTTAGCCACGTTAGAGAAATCTGGTTCATCCACTTTCAAGGTCTTTTTTCAGAGCTTTCAACAGCCTCTCATGGCCTTCTCACAAGTGGAGTTTGCTCAGTTGTCATAGAGACGGCTTGACATTTCCAAAATAAAAGCTTGTAAGTGGACTTTGAGCTCAGGTTTTTGGTCTTTTTTTAAGACTTTTTTTTGTCAAACTACTACTTCCAAAGTCAAGAATTTAGTTTTTATATTTATGCAAATATTATGCACACATGCATTTTCATTTATCTTGTAGACTTCACTATATAATTTCTGTTTCGACTAAAGTAGAAAACTAAAATTAACTAATAAAACTGTATATTATAATTTTCAATCGAATTTACATGTGATGACAGCTAGAGACTCAAAGGGTAAATTCTGCACACAGATGCACCTGATTACCTAACCCGGTTTTCATGTCTTTCTCTCTAGACATGCTCTGCCTCTGTTTACCTCTCTGCTGAACGTGGTGAGCGCCTATGATCCAGTGGGCTATGGCATCCCGTACAACCACCTGCTCTTCAGTGACTACCGGGAGCAGCTGGTGGAACAGGCTGTACAGATCCTTATCGTGACGCTGGAGCATGACGGAGGGGTTCCCCAGCGCCCCGCCTCACCTTCCAGCATGGAGGAACAAGAGGTACAACACAAGACCATCCTGAAAGATCATCAATCCAATGAGTATATGACATGTGTGTAATGTCATTCAAATAAATCTCTTTATCGTTGTGCAGTCTACAGGCCCTGAAAACCTGTTTGTGAATTATTTGTCAAGGATTCATAGAGAGGAGGTATGCCGATTATCATTTCTATAAAAAACATGAAGATCTATCTTCCCTGTAAAGATGCCTAAAGCACAACATTCTGTTTCTCCATTGGCAGGACTTTGACTTTGTATTGAAGGGCCTAGCTCGTCTGCTGACCAACCCTTTGACTCAGACTTACCTGCCTAACTCCACCAAGAAGATTCAGTTCCACCAAGAGCTGTTGGTCCTTTTCTGGAAGCTTTGCGACTTCAATAAGGTTGGAATAAAAAACTAAAATGGCATTAAAGTTAGTTTGGTATATTGCAACCTGGACCCTATTTCACCATGTTTTTGTGTCTATGTGACTAATTACGACAACATTTTTTGAGATTGGTCCAGTATTGAGCGAGCTTGCTGCAGCTGTCAGACACTAACAATCTGAGCCTGTCAGTAGCAAAAACAAGCACTTTAGTGGACATAGTTTGATGGGGGGCATAATTGCCCACACGGATCATGTTGCAGCCCTGTCTCGCGGCTGCCGACTTCAGTGTGCTGGCTCAATACTTGACCAATTTAAAAAAAAAATAAATGTAGTACCAATTAGTCACATACACACAAAAACATGTGGAAATAGGGTCCATACTTAGCCTTTAAGAGCCTGTGCCTTTATTCAACAAAATGCCCTTTGTGTTCCCATGGCAGAAGTTCCTGTTTTTTGTCCTGAAGAGCAGTGATGTGTTGGATATTCTGGTTCCTATACTCTACTACCTGAATGATGCCAGAGCTGACCAGTGTGAGTCTCATCCCAGTGTTACCAGTTTCCTTGCGCCCAAAAAGCCTCTACTTAGCGTATATGTTTATTGACTTCTGATGTGTTTTATCCCTGGCTGCAGCCCGTGTTGGACTCATGCACATTGGTGTGTTCATTTTGCTGCTGCTGAGCGGGGAGAGAAACTTTGGCGTGCGCTTGAATAAGCCCTACTCCGTCCATGTGCCTATGGACATCCCAGTCTTCACGGGGACCCATGCTGACCTGCTTATAGTGGTGAGATGTCTACTCCATTACATCATCTGAAATGTTTGAGTGCTTTATTGCTGCCAACTTAAAGTGTAGTTAATGCTCACAGCTGTCGCTGTGTTTGTTTTGTAGGTGTTCCACAAGATTATCACGACAGGCCACCAGCGTCTCCAGCCTCTGTTTGACTGCCTACTCACTATTGTTGTAAATGGTGAGTTGCACTGGCGCCATCTGTCTGGCAATGTACAGATTTATATTTTCACCATCAACTACTTAAAAGTTGTAACATCTCATAAGAAATAGATGTAATTTAATCAATCTTAATTTAATTACACTACCATCTTCTTAACATGTCTTCCTCTTCTGCAGTGTCTCCCTATTTGAAGAGCCTGTCCATGGTGGCAGCCAATAAACTGCTCCACCTGCTAGAGGCCTTCTCCACCAGCTGGTTCCTGTTCTCAGCAGTCCAGAACCATCATCTTGTATTCTTCCTTCTGGAGGCTTTCAACAATATTATCCAGTACCAGTTTGATGGTAAGAGAATTCTGACCATGGATGGATTTTAAAAGCTTTCCCTTTTTAGTACTGTTGTCATGATCAAGGAACGTTGTGGTATACATCTGCTCATACAGTAAATCTGCCCTCCAGGAAACTGCAACCTGGTGTACGCCATCATCCGCAAACGTAACGTGTTCCACCAGTTGGCCAACATGCCTTCTGATCCTGCTTCCATCCAGAAGGCTTTGCAGAGGAAGAGGAAGTCTCCAGATGTCATTTCCCGCACAAGCTCCCAGGAGACTGTATCCATGGAGGGCTCTCACCCTGCTGTGCCAGCAGAGCCCGGTACACTGAAGACCAGTCTGGTTGCTATTCCAGGTACGTTATCATCTGTATGGATGTTATTGACTGAACTCAGCTCAGTGGTCAACTTACTGTATGTTTCACATTTTATACAATGAGTACTATCTCTAGACTGTGGGATAGAGTCCTGTCCTGTACACAACCTTACAAGTCAGCACACAGTACATTAAGAGAACCTGAAGAGAACTGTGGTTGTCTAATTGAGAAGGTGGACTCTTTCTTAATAAAGATATTGAATTTTTAATCAGTAATTTTGGAATATAGGATGTGTTGACAAAGGTGAAGTGAACCAGTGGGTCCGTTTCTCAAAAAGGACCATTTTGTAATGTCATTTTGAAGGCTGTGTGTGATAATGTGATATTCTACATCTTTGTATTTGTAGAAAATCTCAGACAGACCATAACCAACCTACCGGTTACTCAAACTACTATTAAACAAAATACTCAATAAATAGTTTGGGACTATTTTCAGCCATGGATTTGTTGCTCTAGCACCTAGAACTGACAGCAAGAACTGACTCAGAATAAACTACAGTGTCCATGTTCATTGTAAAGAAGAACCATGTCACCCAGTGCAAGGGTGTTTTCAACAAAAAATTACTTATATGGCACAGAAGATTCAGCTATATTAGGTTGTGGATGCTCAAACAATACTCAGGATCAAGTCATCCCTGGTTTTGGTCTCATGGGATTTGCTGACACTAAGAAAAATATGGAATATTAGCAGATTTATGCTTGATCCAGTGATTGGTTCCTGTGATACATGGTTTCCTGCAGGCATTGATAAACTGACTGAGAAGTCCCAGGTATCAGAGGATGGCACCATGGTGTCACTTGCAAAGACAGACTCCCCACAAACTGTCCACTCAGACCAAAGTGCAGTCGCCGGGACAAGTGACACGGAGTCAAACTCAGGCAGAGACAATGAAGTAAGTGTGTGCGTGTTTGCGTGCACCTGTTAAAAATAAGCATAATGCATGTTAGTAAATCTATGTCTTCACATTATCAGGATGTTTTCTACACTGAAGCAGAAATGGAGAGAAGACGTTTGTCAACTGCGTCGTCAACATCGTTTTGGGCTCCCACACCAGAATGGGTCAGTAACTTCTTTTACCCTCTGCCTCACCTTCAGTTTTTAAAACAAGTTGGATTTTTATGCAGAATGTGTAAGTGATTTAGATTTACCATTTATTTGTCCCAGGTCCTCTCCTGGAAGTGTAAACTACCCCTGCAGACTATCATGCGACTTCTACAAGTGCTAGTTCCCCAGGTGGAGAAGATCTGCATCGACAAGTACGTAAACACTTCTGTTCCTTTTTCGGCCGGCATGTAAAAGTCACATATTTGCGATTGAGATTCTTTCGAAATATTACAAAAAAACTTTTTCATTTCTGCTCATGTGTTTCACTGCAGGGGTCTGACAGATGAATCAGAGATCCTGAAGTTTCTCCAGCATGGCACATTAGTGGGCCTGCTGCCAGTCCCTCACCCTATCCTTATCAGAAAGTATCAGGCCAATGCAGGCACTGCCATGTGGTTTCGCACCTACATGTGGGGTGTCGTCTATTTGCGGTGAGTCAGCCGTAAGCGCTGAGCATTATGCAAACAGGCGTCTTTCCACACCAACCAAAAGCTAACAGTCTTATTCTGTTTTTCTAGCAATGTCGACCCTCCCATCTGGTATGACACCGATGTCCGCCTTTTTGAGATTCAGAGGATGTAGACAGAAAACTGAAAATGGGACTGTTCAACTCCAGGTTTCCTCTCCCCATCAGTATATGCTGGTTTCCCAGTAAATGTCACTGTGTTTAACATGCCTCTATATCATCATCATCAAAATGCGTACATCAAGGACTTGGGTAGGAGAGTCGTTAAGACGGGTGAGGTGGAGCTACCTCTCGGATAAAGGGAGGTAATTGAATTATAAATATTGTCCATAAACAACTGTGTTTGTACATTTCTTTAGACCTCAAGACCATAGAATGTCTGTACTGAGATGACTGGAGCGTTTCTTCAAGGCTGAGGCTCTTTTCTTGACAGCATAGAAGTGAAAGTCAGACTTGTTATAGAAGATATGGTGCTTTCCAGCAGAGGCTTGTTGTAACATATCTTGGACGGCACAGTATTGGTGTTTCACGTTACTTGTCGTACTTGCCATTGCTTTAAAGTGTACTTGCACTCTTTAATGAGTTGTTTGTTATCATGGTTGTAGTTTATGTCACAATATAACTCTACAGGATTTTGGAGACAATAATACAGATTGTATGTATTTTATGTATACAGCCAGGTTTACTCTTTAGTGATCTGGCTGGCTATGCTTATAATGCTTGATGTTGAAAATTGTATTTTCCTTAAATTATCCTGAAAATATATATTGATATGCATATGTGAATTTGGTGTTGGTCAGGTTACTGAACACTGTGTTCCCTGTTGGCAGAGTCACCATACACTTTTTTGTGAACCATGAGGATCTTGAACTGAAAGTTCAAGCAACACTTAGTAGTCATCCGTATGAACTGCACAGCTATTGTAAGGTCTTTGCTTTGTCCGACCCTCTGCATGCAGCTTGGCCACAACATGCTGTGTAAAGTGAAAGCTTTACATCATGATCACTAGATGGTACTATGTCCCTGTCTAGTAATCCATCAGCTAAAGGTTTGACTTTTACGGAGCACTTTTACACTACCACAATTCAAAACCAGCAGACACTTGTTCACCCTTAAAAAAAACAATTCAAATTAGCTTTATTGGCATGAATGTGTAACAACAATATTGCCAAAGCATCATACATACAACATAAGAACAGTCAACCCCATACATTTCATTAAACAAGTAATTAAAGCGTAAAGTAATCAAAGCGTATGTGTGTTTGTGTAAAAAAAAAAAAAAAAGAAGAAATATTTAAAATAAAATAACTAAATAAAGCGTGCGCGTGTGTGTGTGTATGTGTGTGTGTGTGTGTTAAAAAAATAAATAAATAAAACAGTAAGCATGTGTGTCTGTTTAATATATATATATATATATATATATCTTATAAATAAAATGGTAAGCGTGCGTGTGTATGTTAAAAAATTTTTTTAAATAAAATAAATAAGACAGTAAGCGTGTGTGTGTGTGTGTTTAAAAAATAAAAATATAACAATAGCAAAAAATAAATGAAATGGTAACGTGTGTGTGTGTGTGTGTATATATTAATAGACAAAGAAAATGTAAAAAATAATTAATTGATTAAAAAAAATTTAAAAAATCTGTCAAATCTAAAAACAAAACAATTACTAAAATATCAAATGATCAAAATAATAATAATTTGAAAATCTGTACAATTATTTATCAGTATGAGGTTCCACTGGTTGTCCTCACTTCATGGCATGAGGAGACATATTTTGCAACAATTATTTCACATTTGGGCATTTCTCCCAGTAAATAGCAGAGTTTCTGTGTGTCTGATATGAATTCGAATTCGGGGTATATTTGGGAAATGTTTGCAAAGTGTTTTTGTCTTAGTGTTTTATATTTGGGGAATGAGGTTAGAAACTGCAGCTCTGTCTCTACCTGTCCCCTGTCACACTGGGAGCAGAGTCTCTCCTCTTGTGGTAGCCAGCTCTGTCTGTGGCGACCCTTTTCTATGGCCAGGCTGTGTTCACTCAGTCTGTATGTTGTCAACATTTTTCTTAGTTTGGGACATTTTATTGTACTCAGGTAATTTGCCAGTGTAAATTTTCTTTTTAGGGTCAGATAACATTGTAATTTACTTTGTGCTCTGGTCGTTTCTTTCCAGTATTCAATATATTTTTCTTTCTGCTTGCTGATAATTTGGTTTGGTCTGCTTGTGTTGGTATTGCTGTTCTGAGGCTGTTGGGGACTTGTTACTGCAGAGAGCCTCAGGACCAGCTGGCTGAGGGGACTCTTCTCTGGTTTCAGCTCCTGGTATGTTAGGGCTTTGTGATGATATTCCTGGGGGTTTACTGATTTTAAGCGATCTTTTTCTGTATTTTTAGTAGGAGGGGGTATTGGCAGAGCTCTGCTCTGCACAGGTTATTTGGTGTTTTTCTCTGCACCTGCAGGATGCTCTTACAGAACTCAGTATGGAAAGATTCTATGATTCTATTGTTTTGTCCCATTTGTCAAATTCATTATTCAGTTTTGGCCCCTAGATTTCGCTACCATAAAGAATTATTGGTTCTAGTACAAATTGGAAAATTTTAAGCCAGATTTCAATTGGAATATATATATTTTAATGTTTCTTTTTATTGCATAGAAAGCTCTCCTTGTTTTGTCCCTCAGATCTTTCACAGCCATGTTGAGGTTTCCTGTGTATGTAATATTGAGGCCAAGGTAAGTGTAGTTTTTTGTGTGTTGTAATTTAGTGGTGTCTAAATAGAAATTGTGTGTAACCTGATTTCTGTATTGTTTCTGAAAGATCATTATCTTAGTCTTTGCTGTGTTTACTGTCAGGGCCCAGGTCTGACAGAATCTCTGCAGGAGATTAAGGTGCTGCTGCAAACCTTCTTTAGTAGGTGAGAGCAACACTAAGTCATCTGCATATAGAAGACCTCTGATCTCTGTGTCGTTCAGGAGGAGGCCAGGTGCCGTGGAACTCTCTAATTGGTTTGCTAATTCATTGATATATAGATTGAAGAGAATTGGACTGAGATTGCATCGCTGCAATCCCTGCAACTCCCTGGCCCTGGGAGAAGAACGCTGTTTGTTTGTTTCCGATCTTTATGGCACATTCACTTTTTTGTATACATGTTCTTAATCAAATCATATGTTTTCCCTCCAATGCTACTTTCAAGTAGCCTATAGAAAAGGCCCTCGTGCCAGATGGAATCAAAGGCTTTTTGGAAGTCAACAAAACAGGCATATACCTTTCTTTTCTTAATGTTTAATTCTTGATCATTTAGAGTCTGGAGGGTAAATATATGGTCCGTTGTGCGGCAATTTGGCAAAAAAACAAATTGGCATTTATGCAGAATATTGTGGTATGTCGTTTATTAATGATGTTGCAGAATATTTTTCCCAGGTTACTGGATACACATATTCCTCCATAGTTATTTGGGTCATATTTATCTCCGGATTTATGAATTGGGGTTATTAAACCTTTGTTCCAGATGTCTGGAAAAGTTCCAGTTGCTAGAATAGTATTGAATAGTTTTATGGTCTGAGTATTTGATCATTTCGTTGAGGATTCCATCAATACCACAAGCCTTAATTCCTTTCAGGCACTGGATGACTTCTGTTAATTCTTGTTACAGGGTAATCCAGAGGGTTTCGGTTGTTTTTTATCACCGCCTCCAGAGTTTTCCATGTCGTGAATATCTTGTACTGATCATCATTTTTTGTAATATTACTATATAATTCACTAAAGTGATTAATCCAAGTATTTCCATCTTGGTTTCGCCAATTCATCCTGCTGGGTTTTGTTGTTTGGCTGTGGGTTTGGTGGCCTGGCCGTCCTCTCTGACGGTCGGGGGTGGATGTATGGATGGTCTTGGAGGTCTAGGAAGTCTGCGTAGGGTCTGCGTTGTGTGGTTACCTCTTGGAGTGGTAGTAGGGCTCCTTCCAAGAACAACATCCTTCAGGGTCCTAACATGGGTGGGGACTGCATTTCTGTGTAGGTGTCTGTTATCATACAGGCAGTTCAGGTGCAGGGTCGGGTGGTGGACCAAGAACACGTTGGGTTTGAGGGCACAGTCCCTGGAGAGGCTGATATTCACTCTGTGAATAGTGTGGGGGTGGAAGTCTCTCCTGTTGGGAGCGTGGATATGACTATCTTGCTGGTAGGGAAATTGGTGGAGGCTTGCTCAGTGACTCTTCTCAGAGAGTCTGCCAGTCTGTCCTGCTGGGACCTTAAGTCGTTGGTGCCTGTATGGATGATGATGTGGCTAGGCGAGCCTAGCTCAGGCACTGTTAATAGGTCCAGGGCTCTCCTGGTGTTGGGGCACCAGATCTTCTTTCTTCTGTGCCTTGGGAATAAGGTCTTTTCATCCAGGAACTTCCCATTAGAGTCCATGAGGAGGATAATGTCAGCCCTTCTGCCTGTGTGTGTTTGTTCAGACTCAGTTCTCAGGTCTGGATGTGGAGCTGTGGTGGTGGTTTCAGGTCTGGAGCTCCTAGCTGGAGGCTTGCTAGAGGCCAGGCCTTGGACAGATGCAGGGTTGTGACTGGCGTTTTCGCTTGGGGTGTTTGTATGGAGGCAGCTGGTTGGTACAGGGGGGGGGATTAGAGTCTGCACCAGGCTGCGTGAGAGGGGGGGAGTCCTCGAGGGAAGGGCTGTGTTGTCTTTCAGCAGGTGTAGTGGGAGTTTGGCTGGATGTGGTCTGGATCTGAGAGGCGGGCATAGGGGGTTGTGTGAAGTTCAGTCTGGCTTGTAGACTGAACCTGTCCCTGTCCTGTAGCTCTTCTCTCAGAGTAGCCAACTCAGTTCTGCAGTTGTCTCTGTCCTTCCTAAGTTCCTTCACCTCCTCACTGAGATGATCCAGCTGTGACGAGTTAGTTCTTGTTGAAACTCTCTCAGCTGTGAGTTGACACTGTCCAGTTCTTTCTTGGCCTGGAAATCATTGACAGTAGGAGAGGTAGGCTGCTGTTGGTCTAGTTGCTCTCTGATCTGTACCAGTTCTATTTCCATCTAGAAGAAGTGTTCTCTCTCTCTCTCTCTCTCTCTCTCTCTCTCTCTCTCTCTCTCTCTCTCTATAACTTTATACAAACAACAGTGGTTCTCTGTTTGTTGCATGAGGAAATACATTTAGCTGCAATGATATGGCACTAAGTAGGAGAGTTTCTGTGTGTCTGATTTAGCTCTCACTTGCATGCACACAGGTTTTTAGTCTTTATTCTATGCTACTGTGGAATGAAGTTAGTTCAATATAAACTAGGCCTATACTGTGTGCATGCGAGTATGTATGTATGATTGATTGATTGATTGATTGATTTTTATTTAGAAGGGACCATGTGCAATTAATAACATAAATGTAAACATTTGATGCATTATACCAGAGTTAGCCTTAGGCTAATTTACATCTGCAGTCCCCAAATACAAATAAATACAAATACATACAATATAAATATTATAATTATAATATAAGTATGTATGTATGTGTGTGTGTGTGTGTGTGTGTGTATATATATACGTAACGTAATCAGGATACAAAAATAAAGTAACCGTATTCCGTTACAGTACAGAAAATAAAGCCGTAATCAGATTACAGGTAGCCTACATTTTGTAAAAATGGGGATTACACATAGGGATTACTTTAAGCACAAAGTTTCCATTAAATGGAAAGCGGACTGCTATTTGCTATTTACGTGTTTCCTGTAGAAACACACAGCTAGGGAGGGATTTGTCTATTGATCTGTGTAGTTGAATGTGATCACGCCCCCGCACCCTCATGCAGACTCAGTGTGGACTGATACCAGCTCGAGCACAGAGTCAGAGAACGACGTAGGCCATTCTGACCACTGGGAACACAGTGTTTTTCTTGCCGGTTTGGCTCTTTTCTTGCCGGTTTGGCTCGTCACCCCGGGGCTGAGTCAGTTAATGAGGCTGTGTTCGGTCTTGTTCGTGTTGTGTTCACTGGGAAGTTGCTGAGCGCAGCTTCGTTGCTTGCTCGACCGGCGATGCTCCCCGCAATCATTCCACACCGGGTCACCCCACCCCTGGCCTGAAGATCCCAAATGTCCATTGTTCTCAAAGGCAGCCCATATTGTGAATTTGTAGAATTTTATCTCAAAGGGGGGCGGCACAGTGGTGTGGTGGTTAGCAGTGTCGCCTCACAGCAAGAAGGTCGTGGGCCTTTCTCTGTGGAGTTTGCATGTTCTCCCCGTGTCTGCGACGGTTCTCTCCGGGTGCTCCAGCTTCCTCCCACTGTCCAAAGATATGCGGCCTAGGTTGATTGGTGACCCTAAATTGTCCTTAGGTGTGAGTGTGAGTGGTTGTTTGTCTATGTGTGGCCCTGCGATGGACTGGCGACCTGTCCAGGGTGTACCCCGCCTTTCGCCCAATGTAAGCTGGGTTTGGCTCCAGCCCCCCCGCGACCCCTGTACGCAGGATAAGCGGTTGACGATGGATGGATGGGATGCTCAATGGGATGCTCAAACTATGGATGAGCGCTGAAGGCAGGCATGTTCTACAGCTGTCGATACAGAATGAGTGAATGAGCAGGACATGCTGATCATTGGTTTGTTGTAATTAAGGTTAATGAATCAGGAGGACCTTCTCTAACTTCCCTCCTCTTTTGTTATGTCCACCTTGTACGCTACAAATGTTACAAGACCTGCCACCACCAGGAGTATTCCTGTTGAGGGTCCTAAACAAACATCCTTTGGACAGAACTTCACAGTGTGGTGGCTGTGATTCTCCACAAGTACACTAACCTTTTTCCTCTTGACTTATACCATAGATGAAGCAAAGAGGCTCAATTCAATGTTGAAGGGCTCTTTGAAGATGTCTCATGTCAATTGACTGAATTTACATTCTGCAATGCCATACTAGCTGAAATGAGACACTGACATTTAAGTCAGGAATCTCAGGTTTGTGAAGTGATTCCTTAGTCACGGTTACCATCCATGGGCATGAAATTATTCAATTTTAACAGCAGAATCCAGTCTTGAAGATGACCATGAGTAGACTGAGAAGCCCAAACAACTGTTTAAAATACCAGCTGAAACATTGAATAAGTGGCATGAGACATTTAATAAGTGATTAAGCTTTGAAAGGACACTCATCAAAATCAGACACCCAGAAAGTCAAGTGTCACACACACCCAGCATGGCTATCTTTGAACAAGACTGCTTGATCCTTTCGAGCAGTGGAGACGGTATAAAACAGCATCCACAACATTGGAAGGAGGAAGAGGAGAATGATGATGAAGATTTGCCTGTGCACAACCATAATGGCCACACTATTGAAGGCAGTCTCCAACCAGAGCACAGCCCAGGATCAGGATGTTGATGCAGATGATGCCAGACAGGACCCATCCTCCACCATGGTGGGCACTCTCCATCACTGCCTTCACATGGCAAACACTCTCTAACAACCTCCACACCTGGAGAATGGGAAGGACTGGGAAAATGTTGGAATGTTTTCCAGTTGTGCTGCTGTCTTAATGTTGGATAAGTAGGCCTCCATAGGCCTCTACAAAGGACACAAGTCATGATGGTGTGTGTGTGTCTCCCAAAAAAAATAATTATTTATAGATAAGGATCTCAAAAACTCACTGTAAACACACTGCAAGTGTCTTTTTAAAGAATCTTTTTTCAAGGTATTGTATATCTTAAAGTCTGATTTGTTTTTTTCCCATAAAAAAAATTCCTGTTTAAATCCAGATTAATCCAGAATCTATGAATAGGCCTATGCAAATATTTTCCAGTCCAAAGTTTAACTACTAGACTCTTTTAAAAAAAGGCCCATTGTTAGTGTACTTAATTGTGTATTTGAAGTAATAGTAATAGTTCTTTATACTTTATTTACTTTATACTAAATATTGCACTTGATATTGTTGTGGTGGCAGCCCGGCTGACGGTGAGTGTCCTGGTTTTTTTCTCCTTTTTATCAGTTATTCTGCTTTTTCCTTGGTTTTCTGTTCCCTGCCTGCCTCCCTGTGTTTTCTCCCCTGTGTGTGCTCTCTCTCCCTCTGCTCCTGAGCCCAGCCAACGACCTGCACCTCATCAGCCTGCCACACCTGCCAGTAGTCAACCTCATCCCTGCCTGTATTTCAACCCCCGGTTCTCCACACCACTCTTGCTTGATCGCTCCTCGCTTCCTAGGCCCCAGTGTTCCCCGGCTCCCTGGCCCCCATTCTCCTTGGTTTCCCGTGCCAGTGTTTCCCCGACATCCACCTCTCCCTTCACTCCAGTCCCTCTACCCCCTTTTTCCATCAATAAACCTCCTTCTCTCAGAGTGCTGCGTTTGGGTCCTCTCTGTCCCCACACCACACCACCCTCATAACAGATATTGCAATATTCATGGATTGATGCATGACCCCCAGACCCATTCCAGGATTCCACTGACCGTAGAACTGTCCCTGCATGGTAATAAATAATAGCTCTGTTTACTAAAACAAGTTACTCTAAAATTCTCAGGAGTGAAAACGCATCACTGCATATTTATCTAAGCAAATATCCTGAGTTTGTTGCAGGTCCGGAACATCTGTTGAGCTACAGTTTTCAGGATGTCCCTCTGACGAACGGAGAATGTGGCACAAAAAAGTCAGAAGCAAGTCTGAGGACACTTGGGCCCGTCTATATGTTTTCAAAGATGAAAGAAAATACAGTAATAGTTGCAATATATAAAACAGCTGGACCAGCCCGCCTCTCTCTGCAAGTCAGATTGCACAGAAAGCTGCAGTAGTCTAAATGAAAACACATTTTCTATTTCCTATGTGTTGTGGTGTAGGCCCTTTGGCAGATGTTGCTCGATAGTGAAGCGCACCTGACCACTGTGTCTTCAGTCAACACCATACCTGCTTCTGCACATAAGTTAATTTTGTTATGTCAGGTGCAGTTTTGGTGTGGTCATGTCAGAAAGTCAATAAGGGTGTATGAGGGTGTATGTGTTCATTTCTTATCCATAGTCCTGGTAGGCTACCTGTTCCAAGAAGCAGGTTTGGCCTACTGATTTATTTGGAGACTCTGGTTAGTGACTTAATAACTTACAAGTACAAAAAGAGCAGTTTACTTCCTAATTATGTGTAGCTATTACATAACAACATTAAACGCAACACATTTAGGCTATAAACAGCCATAGTTGCAAACTTGCATTATGAAGTGGCTCTCACTAAGACATTTTAGGCTACTAACAATTGTAATTAGTTTCAGCCGATTAGTTATTCACGTCTTGTCCCACATCCACACTTATCCTCCATCACATTTCACAGTTCTGATCGCCACTTCCAAGTGAAGTCGTGTTTTGCCAGACATTGTATTGCTATTACATGTAAACAACATGTTTATCTCCAATGGCATGCAACTGTGGCACAGGTGCAACGTTGCCTCAGGAGAAATGAAAGAAAAGAAATAGCATATGCTTCAATATGAGCGTTAAACATACCAAAATCCATGCACACCTCAAACATGTTGCTTTCCTACCTTGCACTCCACCTAACCTTGTGAACCTAGTTATGTGTAGAAGCAGGTATAGTGTTCAGTGAAATTACAATAGTCAAGTGCGCTACATTATTGAGCAACACACCAAGAAAATGTCTAGTTACAGGTAGAGGCTCTAGTGTGGCTTATCAGTGGAGAGTCCTTAGAAACGGCCACTGCGCTCTGGTGGAATTTCTCAGAGGCTGCAGGGATTTCATGTACTGAAGGAGAAGCTGTGGGCAGCAGATGTGCCTACTGAATCACATCCAATCATTGACCAATGCAGACTGATGGCTTTTCTGTTGTTGCAGTACATTAGCAGAATTAGAGTAAACTACTAACATCCTTTTTTTCCCATTTTGGTCATAAAGAACTGGATGATTTGTGAGAGAAAGAGACTGTTTGTTGGGAAAATCACCGATGGCCATAACACAGACAAGCAGAAGACGCATGATGGGTGTGCAGAGGAGCGTGTCACCAGTCAGGAGGACGGATTCACTCCACATCTCTTTATCACATCGTACACTTAAACTCTGAGATCTCACCACACCCCATTTAAAGGAAAAAACACACTATTGGTTTTATATTAATTTGGTTTGTCATTTTCTCCTCAAACCTTGTTGAGTTTCCCAACTTACAGGACAGCATACGAGGAAAAGAAAAAACAAGAACTGAACCGACTAACAAACTGAATCTATCTCAGACTGTTTAGACTATAAGGGAGATTTGGTGGTGTATTTTGAGAACTTGTTAACCAATTGCACTTAAAAAAACAGAACTGTACCTCGTTCAGTGTTATTGTTAAATAAGTAAGCTAAGAAGCCGTTCTGGTATTTTCATTCTTCTACTCCTCCTTGAAAACAATCCAGGTTAAGCGCTGTGCATTCATCACTATGGAAGTGCTTACACAATACTGACACACAGGATGCAGAATTAACGGTCAACCTCTTATTCTCTCTCTATGGAAAAATACAGCCTTCCTAGAAAACAGCATCAAGGGATTAGGTTGAAGTGTTAGGTGTGCCGGCATGAGCCCTGCACTGATGCGCCACGCTGGACTTGACTTGCCTGACATGTAACTATTCATTATACTATATAAACTATAAAGTGTTAGGTGTAGTGTCAGACATTGCTCAATAGTGCAACTTAACACCACTTCTGCTTCTACATGTGACCACATTAATTTTGTTATGTCAGGTGTAGTGTTGGTGTGGCATACCTGTGCTTACACCATTAAGTGTAGTGAAGCACAGGCAATCGTGTTAATGTGTTAGCGTTACACCTAATTAAAAAGCACATCGCCTTCCCCACATGTGCATGACAGCTGTGTAGCCATTGTAAGTCTATGGACATTGTAGGTGTAATGTCAGAGATTGGTCAGATCGCAGATGTCTTGTCAGATGCTACTTAGGCATTTGAGGTACTGGATTGCATGTATATTGATATGTTCCACCCCTCATAAACAGTTATGCCTAACAGCACTGCTCCGACACAGTATTTATCAACATATCAGTCCTGCTGCCTTCAGTTGCTACAAGGATTTTGTGAACTGAAGAAGAGGCTTTTTCATACAGTTAAAAGCAGCTGTGGAATGCAGATTCTGTAATGATCATCCACATTCAATTAGGCCAATGCAGACTTGACTTTCCTGCTTTAACCACTGATTTTGGTTGGAGAGTGTTTAATTGAAAATATCCTTAAAATATTTTTATAACAATTCATCTGTTGTTGCAGAACCATTCCCAGCATCAGTATAAACTGCTAACATCATGTTTATGTGTTGTTTTCTCCTCATCCTGAGTTGGTTGAAGGTACGAGGGAAAGATACTGAGTTTCCCAACTTAAAGGACAGCATAGGGGGAAACAAACTGACTGACAAACTGACACCTATAAGTTCTGAGTAAGCTAAGATGGTGTTCTGGTATTTTCATTCCTCTACTCCTCCTTGGAAAGTACATAAGTGCTGTGCATCCATCACTCCATAGTGTGCTAAGGAAGTCCTTACACAATAATGACACACAGGGTGCAGAACAAACAGTTAATCTCTTTTTTTCTCTCTGTGTACAGCTTTCCTAGAAGACTTCACTGAGGGATTAAGTGGAAGTGTTTGGTGTTATGTCAGGTGTGGCAACATATTGCTTCACACCTGCTGGCGTCAACCCTACACAGTTACGCCACAATGGATGTGTTGAGAACAAACCCGCTTGACACCGTTCTTGATCATAAAAGTTTATTAAATCAAGGAGTTCAGCATCAATTACAAACTCTGCAGTAGCTTGGAGAGTGACCCAGCATATATAGGATATGTTTAGGTATCTGTTAGGTACCATAGAAGGGTTTGAGTCTGCAAAGTAAAAGGTCAAACCCATAGAAGGGTACAATACTATTTTGAGGTAACAAAACAAGGGGTTAGAGGTCAAATTTTATAGAAGGGTTCAGTCCCTACATAACCACCAATCACTGCTCTCCCCGTAGAAGGTCACTGACCCTCTGTCTTGCTGCTACAGTGCTATTTTGAACTGTTATGAGTCAAATGCATAAGTATTGGATACTACAGATGCGACACTGCCATTAGCTCGATAGTGCAGCATACATTACCACTGCGGCTTCAGTTAACACCACACCCGCTTCTAAATGTGACCAAGCTAATATTGTTATGTCAGGTGTTGGTGTGGTGAAAATGTGGTTTTGCAAGTCAGTGAGGGTGTATGTGTTCTTTTGTTATCCAGAGTCCTGGTTACAAGAAGCAGGTTTAGCTTACTGCTATGTATGGAGATCTTTGCTGCTTGAATAACTAATACAAACAGAGCAGTTTACTTCCTGATTATGTGAAGTTCTCACAAAAGCAATAGTAAAAGCAGCACACTACAGAGTTGCAAACGTGCATGATGAAGAGGCTCAGAGATCATACAGATATATATCTGATTATGGTCCTGATCTTCATTTCTTCTTCTGGTCCCAACAGAAAGTTAAGAGTTGTTAAATTTCATAGTTAATGCAGTTTTATATCTGTAACTTATTTTGATGTCATATTAATTTTAACAAGAAAAGAGCTAAAGTATAAAACTTGCTTCCTTTGAAGGCATCTGCATGTTGCTGTACAAACCTTAAACATTAGTTTGAGATTTTAACTTTAATAGAATTCCTAATGTGTTGTTAAAACAGTTCATAGTGAAAACCTCAGCAAAGTTAGTTTAGCTTGGACCAGTTAAGATAAGGGAATGGGAGAAGGATTTATTCCACACATGAATAACCACTGATCTCACAAGTGTTCAAGATATTGTGATGGTAAACAAACACATAAAACAAAAACATTAATGCATAAAACCTGTTGTCTTAAAGCAGGTCTGTTCTTGCATAAAATGTAAATCTTTTACAGGTCACCTGCTTGAGCAGGTTGGTGAGGTTCAGAGCACATCAACTTTATTGGTAAGCTGTGTGGAGTCATTTCTTAATCACAGGGTTGGATACAAAGGTCACCTAATTTTCTCCCAGTCTGTCACAAAGGTTCAGGATGCTGAAAACACCAGACGTGCTCCTTTTCTGCTGTGTTGTCGGGGCAGTGAATGCCTTGTACAAACAGTGGATTCCTGACAACAACTATGAGAATAAGATCAATTGGGACAAGGAAGCTGTTCCGTGTGGCAACGACATAGTTCAGTTTTCCGCCCAGAGACAAGTGTCTGTGTTTGTGGAGACCACACATGCTGTGCGTGAGATGAGGCTGCCAGCTGATGGAGAGTTCATACTGAATTCAGGAGCTGGATTTTACGTTGTGAGCAGACAAGAGGCAGACTGCGGAGCAGGTGTCATGACCCAGTTCAAAGATTCAGAGTCTCATCAGTGGTTTAACCCAGCTCTGTGGCAGGCGGCTGCAACTCTGGATGACCTGCAGCATGTAAAGGTATTATTCTCAGTCCATGAGGAGAGTGTCCCTTGCCAGTATGACGATGTGGTTTTTAAAGCCAGCTCTTCTTTCAGGGTGGACACCAGCTCCAGTAAATCCACCATTCCTGTCAAATCTGTGTCTGTGCTGGGGAGGATGTTTGATAGCAGATCTGAGTTCTCCCAGTATCTCAGCTCGCACTCGGGCCGGCTGCAGTTTCACGGATCCTCTGCTGTCACTGTTGGAAGCCCGGGCTGTGGGGATCCTTCTGGCTGTGACTGTGGGAATTCTGTAAACCATCAGTGGATCTGTAGCACTGTAACATGTGCCACTCTGAGCTGTAAGAACCCTATCCTCCCTGTAGGACACTGCTGTGATGTTTGTGGTGCCATTGTCACCATCCATTACACCGCTGCTTTCAACCTGCAAACTTACAGGCAACGAGTGCATCACCTATTTCTTGTCCTGCCACAATACAAATCCATGCAGCTGGGCATGTCTAAAGTCTTCAAATCACAGCGGTTGATGGGGATCGTCCCTTTTGGCACCTTACCTGAGATCCAGGTGGTTATCCAGGATGGAGAGGAGGGAACACAGTCAGACACTCTGGCCTGGGACATAGTGACAGATGCCCGTACTCATGGCTCCAACCTGGGAATCATTGGGGCTGAATTTCAAGCCTCCTCTGGGAGCAGCAGTAATCAATCTAGAGGCAGTGCTGGGATGGTGGTTGGAGTTGTGTTTGGAGTTTTAATTGTGATTACACTCATCATTGTTGTTGTTGTTCTGATTCATATGGGGATTGTTCAAGTACCATCACTGCCTTCGCTGCCATCTCTGAACATCTTAAGAAGGAACACTGATGTTGGAGAGCTTGGTGGCCCTCTTGATCGTGGCTTTGATAATCCCATATTTGACAACCTAAACATGCTTCCTGATATTCCCGGTCTGTGTAGGACTGAAACCAATAATTCAATCTCCTTGACTCAGACAGGTATACACTTTGTAAATCCAGTTTATGATGAGAATGAAACTGATTTTAATGCCTGAAATTGACGGCAATAAACAATAAATCATTATATACCTTTATAATAATTCATCAATGTAAGTAAACGTATAAAAACATGCTGACAGACACAGAGCTTTTAATTACCAACAAATAAAAGGAATTGCTGGCAGACAATTGTGTACTTTTGTCCTCATTTATATCACACTCATGAGCAGTAAGGTGCAATAAAACTGCAATAAATTACAAACAAACCTACTGCTGCACAGATATCTTACATTGTTGTTACCACTAGATGACATGTCTGTGAAAAAATCCCCCATATGTACCATAGCGTTATGTACCTAGTTATGTAACCTGAATAAATCTCCCTTTACACTGGCGCTCTTGTACATGACTCCTGCATATGCACTTTCCCTACTCAGCTCTGCTTCAAAATTGTGCCTCCCCAGGTAAAGGCTCTTTGAACTCATTGCCTGCTATCAATATTCAAAGCGACCAGGGTGTTGGTAAGCTTTCTGTTGTGCTCCATTACGCAAAGGATGATGATAGGCATAATGAGGGGTGGTGTCTGCGAAATAGGCCAAACTCCTTACATGTAGACTACAGGGAAATATAATTTGTGAATATTTCATAAGCCAAATGAACAGGTAAGGTTCAACAAACAGAAAATATAGAACATAATATATGGATATAAGTGTATTTACATTTCAAAAAGTCCTCTTGCGTCTCAGGAGGAAGACTGAGACTAGTTCACAGTTTACCATTTTACTGAGAGATTATTCAGTATTATGGGAAGACATGATTTCTACAATGTTTTGAATATTTGATCAATATAGGTTTAGAGCTGCGCAGAGAAAGATTGAATAACAATGCTATGAGTCTACAGCCATGCTAGCTGGGGGTCGCCAGAGTCATTTGGATTCATCATCTGGGGACCATAAATGTCTACAAAATTGAATTACAATCCATCTAATCATTGTTGAGATATTTCAGTCTGGAACAAAGTGGTGGACCAACCGACCTACCGCTAGCAAGATACAAAAATACATAAAAAGAGCACAAAGCAGGATACACTGAAGAAAGCTTGATGGAGGCAGTTTTCACCACGAGGAGCCAGAAGATGTAAGGTATAAGTATACAATATTATATACACTCACTTTTCCAAATCAAGTTCAGTTGATTTGAATACTGCCCCTCACACAGCCCCTGTGTAGCATCAGTCACTACTTGGTCCATGCAGTTGATGTGTCCAGTTAAGCAGACATAAATCTGCAGCTCATTTCTTCTAATCTAAGTATTCCTGGCACAAGCAAAACAAACATGTCTCAGGTAATATGATATGATATTAAGCTTTTAAATCACATGCAACTCCTTTTCTCTGATCCAGAATCTTTCTCTGAAACTGCTGAAATGCCTAAATGCCTGCTCTATGTATACTGTCAACACACTGGCATCCAAAATAAAGTATTTGTTTCAGAGAACATCTTGTGCTAATCCCAGATCACGTGAGATGTCTGATTGAAAGTGGTTCATGGCTACTGGGCCATTCTCTGTTTATTTATTATTATCTTAAATATTGCTTTGCTTCCTGCAGGTAGTCAACGTCAGACTTTCTCCTGGACAGTTCATTTCATTTAAATTTTTCATCACTCTGTTCTCCTCTACCAGCACAAACCTGCATCGGGTTTACAAAGATGCCATTACTGACAACTCTTATATTAATAATATGTAATATTTTGTCCTTTTGAAATTATAAAAGGGAAATAGTTTTTAAATTTTTTGATCACATTTGAAAAATATATAATATATCCAAAACTAAAACTAATTTCACTTCAGTTGTACTGTGTTGTGTTGTTAATACCTGAATTTGTGTGCGTGCCTCCACCACAGATGCAGTTGTGTTCCTTTCGTGCTCCTGAAACTAGACAGGTCAGGGCCTTGCTGTGGCCGTCCACACAAGAGTCACATTATATAACTTGTGGGGTTTCAGATGTCTCCATGGTTGGATTCCTCGGTTCCTCCTTGGCGAGTTGTGTTTACTCTCCTTTACATTCTCTTCATTGTTACCGCTGAGAGTTGCAATATTTGAGAGCGTTTCTCTAGTTACATAAAACCTGATTTGGTTGAGCTTCAAGTGATCACAAGAACTTCGCTGCACTTACAGTTGCTTTTTACTTCCTTGTCTGAGATCCAATGAAGAGATAGAGAGCATAAGGAAAGAAGTGAAAACCACACCTAAGGTATTTTGTTTTCAGCAAGCTGAAGCATTCTCATTTTTCACCCCTCCCCTGTTTTACTCTTTTTTTTGCCCTATATCTAACCTCACTAAGCTTAAGACCAAGCGGGAAGCTTCCGGTCTGATACACAAAGCCAATGCGGAAGTCCAGTAAATCTGCATTCTATCAAACAGCCAGCAGGAGGCGACTCTTCTGGTTGCAAAAAGAAGTCTGGTTCCATTAGAAAAAATGGTAAAAATGACCTTACTTTTCACCTGAATAATTACCTCAGTAACCACTTTCCTGATGGGTTTATGGTCTCAATCACTAGTTTCATGTCGTCTTCAGTTCAGGATGATGTTCATTTAGAAAAGTATGGTCCCATTTGGAGGCAAATAGACCATAAAAAAGAGTGTGCTTCAGGGCAGGATTATCCTTGATTGACAAGTCATTACCATGGTGACCTGTCAATCAGGCTAGAGTGACTCGTACCCAAATGTGTAAATTTAACCGGCGCCGTTGAAAAAGCTTATTAGGAGTTGGATGTTCACTTTCTTTGGTGAGTACATTTAGTTTTAAGACTGTTGTGCGCTAGACAAAATTGTCAACCCTGTTAAAATGAGTCAATGTGAATTACAGTTGCACCTAGCTAAGCAAGCTAGCCAGCCCCACACACGGCCGTCAGCTCCACTGTCTCATCCAAATATGGTCACGTCCGGTGCCGCTGGTTGCAAAAACTCAACATGGCGGTGCTCTATCGGCCAAACTCGAGGCTTCAAAACGGCAGTCCACAAACCAACTGATGATATTACGATGACTACTTTCACTTATTATATACAGTCTATGCTTAAGATTACAGAGAAGAGGAGAGGAAATGACAATGAACATCCTCAGTTTTATTCTGTCTGAGTGAATGACTTGGCTTGTTTACTGATTTTACTCTGGCAAAGCTGGGTTTAAACTTTATTTCAGCAATTATATTGAAAGGAAAACAGTTTGTGTCTGGATTCTGTCACCAGTAAGACAAATGAATGAATAAATACAGAGCTGCTAATAGACTCATATGGGAGAGTCTGAAAGTGTTTCTGTCTGATAACAATATTACGAGCAGAGCTTTCAGACAATGACTGTAATAAACGGTAGGGAATAGAGAAGATACACCTACACGTTCCTGGGGGTGAATCTCAATAGCAAACTGGTCTGGACTGACAACACTGAGGCACTCTACAGGAAAGGGCAGAACAGGCTGTTCTTCCTTCCCAAGAGGCTCAGGTCCTTCAATGTGTGCACCCAGCTGTAACAGATGTTCTACTTCTCATGTAGCAGTAGTAGTGTCATCTTCTCCACTGTGGTATGCCGCAGAGGTGGCATCGGGACTTGTGGCGCCAACAAACTGAGCAAGCTAGTGAAGAAGAACAGCTCAGTGGTGGGGATGGAGTTTGACAGTGTGGAGGCAGTGACTGAGATGAGGATGGGTGGGAAGCTGAAAGCCATCATGGAGAACCCCTCTCATCCTCTCATGCTGAGCTGAAGCAGCTCCAGAGCACCTTCAGCCAAAGATTAATCCAGCCCTGGGCCTCAGACCGCTTATAAGGCTCCTTTGTGCCATAAGCCATTAGACTCCACAAAGCCACAGCACCCAGCATCTCACATCTCCACTGATAGAGACCCCTAAACTGACAAGCGCAACTCTTTTTTTGCAAATGCACAATACCACGGAAACTTATCACATGTACAGATGTACACAGTGGATACCGTATTCTATTTTGATTTTACACAGTGTATATATTTTTATTTGATTATTAATTCTACTTTAATTGTGTTTTATACTTTCTTTCACTCTTTGCACTACATTCCCCTGTGCTGCTGTGCTTGAACTTCTGTGCAACTTGAATTTCCCCTATGGGGGATCAATAAAGGAATATCTTATCTTATCTACAGCACAACTTGACTGACACGTCTTTTGCGAGTCTCAGAGCAGCATGCAAGCGTTATCACAAGGGTTGAAGATGCCATCACTTATTTTCTGCACACACCAAAGTCACACCAAAGTCTTGGAAGAAGTGTAACGGGCACTGTATAATAAAACATGATTACATTCAAAGAGTGCATATTAGTTAAAATATGCATAAGTAGGAACTCAATCAATTACATGTTTGGTGTACTAAGGAGTGAGCATTCATTTACTTTATACCTTGGCTTTAGAAATGCATGTGCAAAACAGTAGCATGAGGTCAAATGTCAGGAGAGATTTGCTCAATTTTTTTTTTCTCAGTGTGACAATTCTGTTCCCAACCACATTGCTGTTTATATCAATGAACATGAGGTGAAGACTGCTGCAGAAGCCGCTAGACTGGCAGATCAGTATGTGATCGCACATAGGTGTAACCGTGACCACCTTGCTCGGGATAATGTTGGTTACAGGAGAGATAGCAGTAAGTTTTATTCAACAGGTAAATGGGAGGAAGGAACTGGTCCCTTGGGTAGGCCAGAACGGACTACACGGGGACAGATACAGTTTGACTTGACCAAAAAATTTAACTTCTGCAGAGGCAGGGGACACTGGAAGGCTGATTGTCCTAGGACTAGTGTTAGGCGTGGAAACAGTAGCCTGCCGGTTAAGCCTTTTGCATTTGCTGCTTCTGTTAAACATGTCAGTCCTGTCATTTCCTCCCTGTCAGCAGGTGGATGCTGGAGAGAAGTGGAGCTTGGAGGACTCAGACTTCTCAGATTTTGTGTCTGATGACTGTGTGTCGCTAGTGTGGAATGATGTCACCGTACCGGTAAAAATTTTGAGAGATACTGGGGTTTTTCATTTATGCTCTGTGTTGACTGTGTTGACTATGTTAATGGTTTCCGGCACCAGTTGGATGCTGCTGGGGAGATGGCTGCAGAGAAGCTGACCTCCTCATAAGGGAAAATGAAGCGCCTGTATGATCGTAAAGGCGAGCATTGCCAGTTTAGTCCTGGTGATCAGGTTCTTGCTTTGTGTCCACTTGTCAGTTCACCGTTTCAGGCTAAGTTCGGTGGTCCATTCACAGGTTTCAGAACAAAACTACCTGTTGTTTACAACCTGTTGTAAATCTTCTGAAACCCTATTATGCTCGTCAATTACAGGTTTCTGAGTTGCGTGGCAGGGAGCAGAAAGACGCTTTGAAATCAGTTTCAGTGGTTGCAACATTGGGGAATATTACGAATTGTTTCTCTGTACAGGAGGATGACTGAGTTACACCGCCTGATGAGAGTATGTTGCGTGGCCGGTTAAAGAATTCTGAGACATTGCAGAATCTAGAGGCTTTGTTTGGACGTATGTATGAGGAGAGGTACGTTGAGCTGGTTCTTGTTAACAGTTATCTTTGTTTGTTCAATGATACACCCAGTCGTACACATCTAACGGAACATGATGTTGATGTAGGTGCAGCGCACCCAATCCGCCCGCGTTTTTTACTGAGTGTAAGAGGAAAAGCGAAAGGTGATGGACACGGAGGCAAAATACATGCTTGAGAATAAATTAGATAAAAGTCCCAGGTTTTGTACAGACTATCGCAAGATAAATGGGTTCACAAAACCAGATGCGTATCCACTGCCACGTATGGAAGATTGTGTTGATCAAGTCGGCTTGGCTCAGTTCGTGAGTAAATTCGACTTATTAAAGGGATATTGGCAAGTACCTCTTTCCAAGGGAGCAAGGGAGATTTCTGCTTTTGTTATGCCTTTTGGTCTTTTTTCCTATACTGTGATGAGTTTTGGGTTACGTAATGCACCGGCAAAATTCCAGCACCTTATGAATATGGTTGTGTCTGGGCTGGAAGGATGTGCTGTGTATCTGGACGATGTTGTGATCTATAGTGATACGTGGGAAGAACATTTGGTTTGTATCAAGTGGCAAACTTCCGGTCTCCCGCCTGAAGCCAATACGGAAGCATCTGACACTGCAATTCATCAAGTGGCCACTTGAGGCTGGCTGCAGAAGGGAGTCAATCTCCATTAACTCCCATGTTAAAATGCCCAACTTTACAGCAGAATAAAACATGTTTACAGCCTGGTTCAAAAAATGGTTTTAGTGCATATTGCTAATTTTGCCCTTTCATGACAACTGTGAGGGGGGTGAATTTTTTTATAACTCACCTGTTTAAAAAGTTCTGCATTATTAGGGGTGTGGCCGCTTTGATTGACAGGCACCTTTAGTCACTGCCACTGCTAGCACTCGGTCCGCCATCTGCTAGCCTCACTCAGCCACACGGAGCTCTGAGGCTCAGTCTGTTGGAGCCTTTTGGACATTGCTACATACAGATACCGGATGAATAATGGCAGGCTGTGCAGTTCATTGGAGAGAGAACCTCCAGGAAATCCGTGTTCTACTTGGTGAGTGAAATTCCTGTATTTTATTTATGTGTTAACATTTCACAGGTATCGCTGTCGGGATATAGCTTGTTAGCTTAACGTTTGCTCGTTATGCTAATTAGCCAGATACGAGCAGCCCCAAGCTGCTAAGTTAGTGTAAGTAAGCAAGTTATTGTGTTCTAACCGCAGCTTTTAATGAGTCAAAGACAAGTCAGCAAGAAGAGAGAAGCCAAAATGTAACCTTAGTGTTAGACATTGGGGTGATAATGCTTTGAAGAAAAGGCGTCTGTGTGAAGATGTAAGTAAGGCTCGAGCTCTGTTAGCTGACTGTAACTTTTACTAATGGGCAATGTGAGATTTAGCTACGTCCTGTAACGGAATCACTGCTCAGTTAGATACTAGTCAGATACTATTATAAATGGCTGCACCTGATCCCGATGGACATGAAGGGTTTAAAGGCAGAGAGCTGAGGGGGGAGCGGCTGCGGAGTTCTGCCTGAAACTGTCATACTGAGGAGCACTGATGCCACAATTTGAGCTAGCTGTCTCTCCCAAGGAGAGCCGTGCACCTCCAAGTATAACGTTACTGTTTAAAACTAATACTATTCTTTGTGTGGTTCATCAGTGGGGATGATTGATTAGAAATACATATTAAAGGCAGTTTATAGTCATCAATAAGTTATTACACTTAGTAGATGTAGCATTCCTTGAGATTCAGCAAACACTCTGAGGTGATAACTGCGTTTGATCAGGAGCTTAAGAGGTGGATGCATAATTCGGCAGAACAGCTGTTGTAGGCTACCTGCAGAGATTTGCATCCACCTTTTTTGTCAGCATATAATGCGGGCTATGCCTGCAGACAGGTAGCTGGGCTGAAACTAGGGCGATGGTTTTTGGATGGTTTAGTTAAGGTGAGAAATTGTGTGTGAGAGCCTCCTCTGAGTTTGTGTGGTGGATTAGAATTTGCCTAAAAAGATAGTACAGTTCAATAAGAAATATCAAATAAGATCCTTATAATAAACGTTCAATAAGATCTGACTCGAGTAGTAATTATTGCACAGTGTCCAGCAGAAAACCGTATATTGCACATATTAGTAAACAGTGTATTTCACATTGCCACCCCTAATTACTGTCACATGCCAGAGAGGTTTTCATGCTGAGGCTATCTCAGAGTTTAGTAGCTTTATGGCTCTTTGGAAGAAGCTGCTTAACTGTCTACCCATTGTTGTCTTTACAGGTGCCAGAGGAGTTGATTGCAGAACCCTCCAGATGTGATTAGCTGTTTCCAGCTCTTCAGGAGAGAACAGCTCCAGCTTCCAGCTCTTCAGCTAAACTATTGCTTTTGTATTAGGAAGACTAAAAAGTGTATCAAACTGATTATACATAATAAAATCATTCTTCATTCATCATCAGTTTCATATTTTAATTTTTTTTATAGTGTGATCTGACCAATATATTATAGTTAACAGCTGTAAATGAAAATAGTAAGATGTTATTTATAGGCTAACATGTTAGTAGAAAGTAAAAAACGAAAGGTTGATGTTATATACTGTTTTATTTTGATATTTCCTTAAGAGACAAATGTGACATTGACTGAGAAGTTGTTGTGAAAAACAAAATAATTATCTGCACGCTGAATAGTTTTGAAGCCCTGTACCAGGTGTCATTTATTGCAACCTCTGAGAAGGTCTTGTGTGGTTTACATTGTATAGACTCACCTGTTTACTACATGTGCATTCGATCAGATCTGAGACCTCAGAGTTTGCAAGGTCACAATAAAAAACAACTTGTGGGATTCATAATTACTCTGTGCAGATCATTCTTTGTTTGAGCACTTACCCACAGGATGGTTTGGATGTGCCCACATTCTTCTGTGTTTAAACTAGACTTATATCAGAGCAGCAAACAAGGCACTCTTCAGAAACCAACAGGTGATGTCACGGATACTACATCCATTTTTACAGTCTATGGTTCGTATCAAGAAGCTGTTTGAATGTCTGGCTGACAGTTAACTTGGCAAAATGTTAGTTTGCTATGGCTACCGTCACATACCTTGGTAAGGTAGTAGGGCAGGGGAACGTGCGGCCGGTAAGGGCTAAAGTGACTGCAATTGAGCAGTATCCAGTGCCCACAACTACAAAGGAACTCCAGCGGTTTCTGGGATACTGGGTGGGTTACTATCGCAGTTTCTGTAAAAACTTTTCAACTGTGGTATCACCTTTGACAGATCTGCTAAAAGGAAAAGCTAAGTACATTTGGTCAGCTTCTTGTCAACAAGCATTTGAAAATGTTAAATCTGTTCTTTGCTCACCTCCTGTTCTTGCAGCTCCATACATGGACCAACCCTTCAAGCTGCACATGGATGCAAGTGATGTAGGTTCAGGTGCTGTTTTGTTTCAGTGTGACAACAGTGGACGAACGACCCGTGAGTTTCTACTCAAAGAAATGTAATTCTTTTCAGTTTTTTACAGTCCTATTGTTTGGATATCCGCCACATTAAGGGCTCCGAAAACATTGTGGCAGATGCTTTGTCAAAAGCACCCTGCTCTTGAATTTTGTACTGTACTATTTTCATGTAATATCTCTCCCCTCACTATCACTCTGAAAAGTCAGGAGAGACTTTAATATTTAATACTGTGCTACTGTACAGCATCTGGTCTGAAAGGCTGCAGTGTTTTCAGTTCGGCTTGTTGTTGACTCCTAAGGTTAATTATTGTTCCAGGAAAGTGGATTCATTTCTAAACTGAGCTGCTGAACAGGTTTTCCGTCATTTTTATGGATGGGATGGGGGTGGTTGAAATACCCAGTGATAAGTAAAGTAAAAGTATTACTTTTTAAGGAAGTAATAAGTAAAAAGTAACTTATTATAATTTCTGAGTAACTTGCCCAACAGTGATGCTAGATATGTCGTATAGACTGATATACCGCAAAGACAGAGTTCTGCTTTCTCTCCCCTAGTTGTGCGCACATATCTGTGATGACGTTGCACAGAAAACCATCTATTACCCTGTAACATAAATTTCATTCTAATATTAGATACACTTATTGTTATTACCAAACTATGACCTGTTAATTACTTTGTAATTACATGGTTGTTGTTTTTTTTATAACAACAAAAATGATTACCCCACTGTAACAATGTTATCACCAAGCTGTAATGTAAAGTGTTACCAAAAACTACTCAAGACAGTTGGAAGACTAACATGAGTGATTTACAAAGGTTTATCTCCTAGTTTATGGACTGAACATGCGAAATATAGAACATGTTAGTATATTGTCTATTTTAAAGTTATCTATACTGTTTTCACATAGTATACAATACTACAGTAAATCAGAACAGTAATCTAAGTGAACATTGGCCTGCATTGACAGTGAGCTACACTTGTACTGACATGGCTTGTTGTATGTAAACATTTACAGATTTACAGGAAACCGTTGAGTGGCTCTGGGTCAAAATGTAATTGAAACAGTAATCCCAAAAGTATTTATGACAAAATATACTTTTAAGCAAATGCACAGGCACAAGCAATGGAGGCACATGAGGTGGTAGGATTACCCCACAGGGGCAAACACATTAAGGGGACACAGACCCCACAATCAGCTCTCTGTTCACGTTAAGGGGACACAGACCCCACAATAAGCTCTCTGTTCTCTATGCAACATGGCATGCAATGACACTGCACAGCACTGCACTCTGATAATTGTCTTTCAGTTTGTTAAACCATGCAGTGCTGGGGACTCCAACCAACTTACAGAGAAATTTTCAGTGATCCTACTGAGGCTAACAACAAACTGTAAAAGAACCCTATTAAGAATTTATGTCACACTCATCTCTTCTTGCTTGACATATTCATCTTGACAGTGTCCTTTCTGCTTTGTTGTCATCGAGTTACCAGGTTAGGTAAATCATTACATCCTTCTCGTCCAAATGTGACATTCACTCCACAATGCTCCACTGACCTTTAAGACTGGATGAGCATACAGCAGGAGGACCATCTACAACAACTTTTATTATCTGCAGGACAGAATGAAGACAAGAGACGAAACCTCAGTTTGTAACTAAAGAGGAATTGAGCTGGAGTACACAGACAATATAACAAAACTAAATATTCCCAAATTTTTCCTTAATCCACATTATAACTAAAAGTGTCATCACTCACAGTTCTGTGTCCTCGATGCAGTCTGGGTCCTCTATGGTCTCCAGCCGTCTCTTGCAGGCATCTAAGATTTTTTTCCTTGGTCCTAAGGGGATATGGATACTCTTAAGGTCACGGTCAGAGCACAGCAACAGCGCTTCGAGATCGATCTTCTCCCTCTTGAAGATGGAGAAAAACTCAATCATGCTCTGTGTGGCGAGGAAGACCTCCAGAGGGCTTGTGTCAGGCTCATCATCATCGTCTAGCCCTAATTCAACATCTTCCCAGGGCAGCTCCTCCACGTTCCTCTCCTGCAGGCTCCGTGCACTGCCGATGCTGTCTTCATCTGCACTCGGGTATTGCTGCAGTCGACTGCGTAAACGCACATTATTGCCTGATTGGTCCACACTAGTGTCGTCCCGACCACCAAGGTCAAACATCCCCCCACTCACATAGTTCCTCCTAAAGACCATGGTGCCCAGACCAGGCCGGTTGAAAAGGGAATCATGTCCTGAATCAGTGCTGATCTCAGAATAGTCCACATCGGCTCTATGGAGGTCCGGCTCGCTCATGGCACGTGAAATGGCATCGTAATTGTCTCTGGGAAACATGTCACGGATGTTGCGGCGGCTGCGTTCCTTCGGGTTGATGGAAGTCCCCTGTTTGACAAACATGACATCGTTGCCCAGCTGAAGTCCGGAGAGGGAGCGCACACTCTTCCTCCCATCCTCGTAGATTTTAAAAGTCCCATCTCCTTGTTTCCTCTTCTCTAGCTTCTTCTGAATCTTTGTCTTCCCTCGATTTGTGGCATGAAGAGTAGCCTAACAGGACATGTATAATAAAGCAATTAGGCACAATCACAAATGTAAGGGTTACACTTTCCAAACATTGCTAGCGACTAATTTTACAGAGATAGATTCATATTTTTTAGAAGCCACTGGCTACACTTCATGTCAATGCTTTTTAGCCATGTTAGTGTGCTAGGAATGGCAGTATCGGTGGTCAGTCCACCACTTGTATTGTTACCACTACTGCATGGACATTCATGGTCCACAGATGATGAATCCTATAAGGATCATGGTAATTTATTTATCATTATACAACACAAGGCTGCACAACAAACCCTTGTGACCATGGTGATCCATGACCTTTCCTCTAGAACCACCATGGGGTTGACATTCTTGGTTTTAGTGACATATCTTGACAACTATTAGATGGATTTCAATGGTATTTTGTATAGACTTTCATGGTCCTCAGATGAATAATTCTAAAAACTTTGGTAATCCCCTCACTTTTCTTCTATCACCATCCTCTGGCCAATTTTCCATTTGTTTAATACTTTGGTTTATGGCTAAATACTTACAAAACTAGTAACATTCCTTCCAGCCTCAGTTGTAACTTGTGTTTAGTGCTAATTAGCAAAGGTTAGCATTGTCACTGTGACCATGTTGGCATTTAGCTTAGCTTTGTTAAGTCATGAAGTTAAGAGGAAAACTCTGTCTACTTGCAAACAGAACAATGCAACTATTAAATGCAAATTAAACAAACTCGGTCCTTAAGAATAGACATATAAAAATCCTGACCTGAGAATATGGCACACTGACGGTGGCTGCATTTAAACCGCGCAGCTTGTGGCTTATAGAGCTGCTGGTGTAACTAGAAAAGCTCATGACGTCTGACACAGAAGCCTCAGAAGTGTCCTTGTGAAACCTCCGCTCCATGCGTTTGTGGTGCTTCTTCTGCATCTTCACAAACTCTTTGATGCGACGCTCAGCCTCACGAAACGCCCGGTCCTTCAGCTTGTTGACTAGCTTGGGGTTGAGGCCTGTCTGCTTGGCAGCAATGGAATCCAGGTAGCGGACGCAATCCATGTGATTCTTTGTGGCAGCCATGTCCAACGGCGTGTGGTAGTCGTTGTCTAAGCACCATATGTTGGCACCGAAAGACACCAGGAAGAAAAGGCAGTTGTGGTGACCATTGGCAGCTGCCAGGTGGAGTGGCGTGTTCCCCCATATGTCACACTTGTCAGGGTTTCCACTGTGGGCCATCAAAAATATGTTAGATACCACCTTTTGATTCAGAGAACTCGTACCAGATATACTTACAAGAAATTTTAATTTCTTGCACAGACTGTTATGTTATTGTTATGGAGACAGGTTGCCTTCTTGGTCTTCTGTTTTGATGACTTACTCATGAGTAAGCATGTGATTTTTTGATCATGTTTTCAGCACTGACCTGCCATTTGTGGTTTGTTAATGGGGCCTTATTTAATACTTTATATTCTAAACACCATATTTGTCTTTTAGAAAACCAACACCAGATCTTCAGTCGGCAACATTTTTTCAAGGCTTTGACCAATTGGCAAAATGGATGGTCTGATTCCTTCAAAATGAATTTCCTATCATGCAGGGGCCATGACTAAAAATATAAGCATAATATAAGCATTGGCTGACAGTCCTAATGACCTTAGGGTTACCTTTGTGCTGTTACTGTTGGTCTGTAATATGATCACAGGTTTTGCTGGCAGCAATGCTACACTACCTGTATCTGGTTTCAAGGGAGGCCACATAGGTTGCACCTGACTCAAAAAGCACAACTATACATAAACATCATGCTGAATTCATGTCAAAAAGTCAAAACATACAGTATTACAGCTGGTTGGATGATGTGGAGGTTTCTTTCCCATTATAAGCTTGGTATGCAACTCTATGAAAGCTAATTTGTTTGCTCATTATTGATTATTATTATTATTATTGATTTTTTTCAAACAAGAATTCTGCTAAGCATCTTAGCGATAATCAATAACGTTCGAGCAAAAACAGGATTTATTTATTATGATATACAGCTTCTTTGTGGCCACCACAACTAAGTAATGGTAATACCATTTTAATTCAAACTTTCTGCATTTACTTCAGTTCAGAGTCCTCTGATTGGCGTCAAACACTTGAATGTACATGTTTTCTGATCTGTCTTGTCCCTGTCTTCCAATGTAGCCACGTACAGACTGCTGAACATTTGATACGATGGATGTGAAGCTGCTGTTGTGGTGCCAATGTATTATTGATAGATTCCGTTGTTAGGTTTTCACAGGGTGTGTCAGATCTGCAAGAACCAACCTGGGCAGCGATTAGCAAAGTCACACTCTGATTTCAGCCCCCTGCCCTTCTTGTCTCAACAGGATTGGGTTTAAATGCTCACAAAGAAAAGGTTTTAGGAACAATTGTTGCTTGAGTTCAAAAGTAGGGGAATGGTTGTCATCACTGTGCATGATGGACAGTCCAGACAATAAAACAATGATGAAACAAAGGAATTACACTGTTAAACCTGCACTGAAGTAGATGAAGGAACATAAAATGCTATAAATTGAGGTCCAAAGTTAAACAGACATTGTTCAAGTTTTACTTTGAGATGAAATATTTATCACCTTACGAATATACAATATGCTTGTTATAGGCAGCGAGCAACCATCTAATAGCTTTATGCCATAACGATGTCATAATTTATGTCTGTCCAAGTAAAATGCTGACTGAAGCAGTAATAGGTCTGCCCACATGCTTCCCCTGCTCTTTATCACATTATGGGCTGTTTGTGTCTTCCTCTGACAGCTTGATGTTACTGCTGACCACCTAGTGCAATATACTTGCCAAATATAGCACTGCATGGCATCTTTCCCATGAAACTGTCAAGCAGTAATAAACCTATCATCATTATATCCCCAGGTCTCACTAGTTCAGTGTCTCTGTGAAACATTGTGGCATCTATTAATGTTTCATTTTAGTACCTCATGTCAATCAGTGGTTTATGTTTTCTGCTATCAATAGAGGAATACTATGTCCTTGGCAGCTAAATGCCTAAATGTTTACACTTATCGCGTGGGAAACAGTGAATTTAGTATTATCAAGTAGCACTAGAAGTGTTTTTTGCCTTTGTTGCCTAGAAGAAGTCCTTAACTTTTCTGATATGTTGCATTCAATAACCTAAATACTGATAAAAGATGCAGTCTCACTTTTACAGTAAGCCTCTCACATAATTTACACAATTAAGCAGATTCATAATGGGTCCATTTTTCTGGCTGACAAGCAAACCAGGTCAGCCAGAAAAGATGAGAAATAGACTGTTGTCTGCTCCTGCCCATGCATGACCTACCAATCACATTTGCACTCTTTGTTGAAGGCTAGCATTTATGCCAAGATGCAGCTTCCTAAAATGACCCTATTTACTTTAATTTGCTAAGTCATTTTCATTAAATTCTTTTCCTGTGGGGACTTAATAACACAATTAACACATGTAATACTACGCTATAGGGCCTCTACATAATAAACAAAATGCTGCCTTTTGCATAACAGTTGGTTTTTATGGGCCAACAGAGATGTTAGTTGTTATACAGAAAATAATGTGACTGGATGAAAGACTGCAGAGTAATTGATCAATAGGAGTTATTTCTCAATGACTCATCTCATGTACAGGTGCTTTCAGGAAAGGTGCCCCTGCAATCATTTGACTTTGAGTGGTGTCATCATGACGTGATACATTTAATGCAGTCCATAGTCTTATGTGGCTTTGAGTATTGGTATTAATCACAGCATGTGGCTTTCAGATGATGATCATACTACAAAGCAATGAAAATATTTGGTGAAAGTTTAATCACTTTAAAAGTTTTATGAATGTAGCTCACAAAGCTTTCTTTCATCTTAAAATGTAGAATATATTAATGAAATAAAAACAGTTGGATATAGGCTTGTTTATAGCATGTGAGTTGTTTTTTTTTGTCCTGCTATTGCAGAAATAGTTTTCAGTTACTCCCCCAACATTTTTCAGACCTGGCCAACTAGTTACCAAACAGGTTGTATTGGTTAAAGGCTTCTTAGCCAGGAGCAAAGATTATTTTGTTGGTAGTAGTTATGTCACAGCCTATCCTCTCCCCTGGGTATCTTATATAATAATTGCTGCACCCTGCATTGTGAATGATGTACTTGATATGTCACTTAAGTAGTTGGACGTATGGTTGGTTGTATACAAAAACTGCCTTTACAATTTGGATGGAGGGGTATATGAAAAAAGATCATATGGGGTAATTGTTTGGCTAATCTGACACTGAAAAAAGTTTGGAATAAGAAGGGAGAATGATTAAATACTTCACTTTTGCTCTGAAAATGTTTTATTGCCTGAGACGATTGACTGATGGACATATGAGTAAATTTCCTAGTGTAGCCTATATTGCGCACGAAAGTCATACAGAGACCAATGCTTTCTACCCACCCCCTCGCCACGATCAGCCGCAGAGCCTCCAGGTTACCGTGATAAGCAGCCCATAACGTTGGTGTCATGCCATCTTCATCCGGCGCGTTGAGATCCTTCCTAGTCGCCTCCTTCAGCAGGTCCAAGTAGCCATCCCGGGCCGCCTTGTGGTACCTGTCATTCATGGTGCAGTATTAATCCACCCTGCTCGACTCCATTCTGTTTCATCAACACCATCACCATCATCATCGTAGTCGTCAAGCGGCGATATAGTGGGAGAAGATCTGTTGGATCGGCTCAAGTGCCAATTTTCCCAGCCGTTTCTCAGCCAGTGGCTCCTGGTCAGGAGGAGCTACAGACAGAGTGCATCGGTGGTATCCAGGGACGACACGGCGCGCACCTAACAGTGCTCCCGGTGGCCGAGGTGGTCCGAACAACAAATCCCCCCAGAATGAACACACTGCAAGTCTGGGGTAGACAAGGTGAATGATGCCAAGTTGAGGTTTTTTAAGTATAGTGAATTTGACTTCGTTTTAGATGGGTGTACTTATAAAACTGGATACTGAGTGTAGTTTACTATAAGCATAGGCTGTAGCCTACCATTTATGGCTGAAGGCACTGCAAGAGACAAATACGAGATAAATTTTTTTTTTATCTCACACTGTCCCATGTACATCAATTAACAATACATATATACATTTTTATTTTATTAAATCTTAAAACATTTCTGCAAACCTTCCTCTATTCTTTCAAACTCATTCATCACGCAGGAATAATCTTCAAGACAATATCTTCCACTACACTAAAGTTGAAGAGTTGCAAAAACTTGTTGGGGGAATGAAGATTGTAGGTTACAGACACTTGAGAAAATGCTGAAGATGTCTCATTTTAAATCACACGTAGGCTACAGGAGAGAAGAATCAGAGTCACGCTGGTGTCATTATCATTCTTTTGAATAAACCATTGTTCTGACAGATTTCATGAATACCATGGAGTGATGCAAGAAAAAAAACACCTCTGCTCTCAGCCCCACCCTAAAAAAGGGTATACTGTGTATCAGCCGCAAGCACTAAAGTTATTAGACAGAATACACAATTGAAACATCCACAAAAAGAACAGTGGCCAGGCTTTTCATGTATAGACAGACACACATCTCTTCACTGAGTCATGAATAGGATTAAAGAACTGAAACTCAAAGCAATAAATCAAAAAGACAAATGCTACGCCTATTTAGGGAATTTTGATGGGGCTTGGATTGTGAGGCATAGGTGCAGGTGTTCAGCAGAAATGGACAAGACAAATACAACTGGATCCATGGCCTCAAAAGTATTTAAACATACAAAAAGACCATGAAAATGGTTTTGATCATAATGTCACCTGCGGTTTTGTTTTTCCTAATTTAAAAATCTGTTGTGTATATACTATTTAAATTACAATAACAACAGAAATCAAATTAAATACAGTTTGTAAATAAAAAAAAGAAGCTTTTTTATTAGAAAAGGAACCAGTTTCTCGTATTTTGGATTTTGTGAGTTTTTCCTGGAACCATCTTTTGATCTTTACACGAATATTTTGTGCAAAACAACCTGTGTTTAGTAATCATATGGTGTTCATAACAGATTTATTGACATTTATGACTCTTTGAACAGTAAACCCCCGTGTCTTTGACGGCATATAAAAGCTGTGACTGTTCAGGCTGCTTCTCAGGATCACACTACATCAGGTAGGCTTACAGGTACCCTGAACTCTTTTTTCCTTCATTTTTAGAAGGTCACTGCTTTGTCAAATTGTCGTAAGAGCTTAATTTTGTCATCGATAAAATATGTGTTTTACATTTTCATGTCGGTGTTAGACCTGTGTTATTCCTGATTAGATCAGAGATGGAGAGGTTTAATGTAGATTCACTGACTCATCACTTGCCAAAACCAGAGCCAGAAGAGGAGGAAATGAAATCCCATTTGTTGATTTGAACCTGCTCTTTTGTCTAGCACCAACAGGGAACCACTTAATTTCAACAGATAGGCCTATCAGTTGGGCGGGATCTATCTTTAAAGGGAGCCTATTGGGTGTAGCTGTTAAACCTGCAATGTCTTATTTGGAACCAGGTGCAGCACAGAACTCATTTGCCAATAGATCTTTGAGAGAGGGACCATGTGTCTGAACACTGGCTTTCCGTGCAGCTGTTTGAACGATGGCAATGCCTGTGAACCATGCAGGATGATGGCGAAAGACAGGGAGAGAGAGGAGGCTCACCTATCCAACAACATCAACGGGCCGGGTCAAGCGGGGAGCACAGGTGAACCTGACCTGAACATCTCTTCCGGTGGAGTCGTGAGGGAGCGGGGTCGAAACTGGGGATGGGTGGTGTCTGGGATCATTTGTGTAAACATTTTGATCCTCGGCTGTGCCTTGGTTAGCGGCACTGCCTACAACAATGCAGACATCACCATCGCTGAGCTGCAGGTTGTCGTCATCATCCTCCTCCTTCTGACCTCCATCTGGATGCTTTATTATACCATCTACATGGCCAGGAAAGAAAACGCTGTGGTTTACAAGGATGGCCATGCCGGACCTGTATGGCTCAGGGGTGAGTAAATGTTGCGTTTGCTTTATAACCAAGTTTTTCTTTATTAATAGAGCAGTTTTATGATTTCTCCCTATATGTCCCTGCTTATTCAGGAGGACTTGTGATTTTTGGACTCCTCAGTATTATCATGGACCTTTTCAAGATATGCAGCTATGTGGGCTACCTCCACTGCGAGTCCGCTGTTAAAGTGGTATTCCCTGTGATGCAACTTGTTTTTACTCTCGTGCAGGTAAAAGGCCATAATATGCCAAATACGAATAATACAAATAAAGAAATTAGAAATTCACTGAAGACTTATTTAATGCTAAATATAAGTACACTTGTGCAATCAATTTACAGACATACTTTTTGTGGGTCCATGCCAAGGACTGTGTCCAGCTACAAAAGAATGTTACACGGTAGGTAATTCATGTATTTCCTTTAAAAAGAATATGTCGTGGTCTTTGTAAATACGATATGTTGGGGACTCTTTTCAGACTAAAGCTGCTGCCACAGTAATGTTGTTGCTTCACTGCCAAAATCTGATCTTTCTCTTCATTTGTAGACCTTGTGTGCAATTATATTAGTTGTGTCAAAGTAAACTGTAATAGGGCTGAAACTAAGATAATTTCCCTCATAGATTCATCAGCTGATCATTTCCTTGATTAATCAAATAATCGTTTGGTTGATAGAATTTGAGAAAATATTTTTTTTAAATTTAAGCTGATGATACATGGGGCAACTTTTTGAGCAATGTTGCTGGGCAATCTCGCTGGTGGCAAGTCTGACTCTGTTTTGAACGGACAGCGGCGGGGCGGGGCGGGTGGCGGAGTGGTGGGGGAAGGGGATTACGGTAGTAGCCTACTCTTTACTCATTAGCCTACTTTTGACGACAACATTGCCAGAACTATTGCTCTAAAAGTTGCTCCGTGTATCATCAGCTTTAGGCCTATCATAATTTCCCATAGCCCAAGTTGACGTGTTTGGATTGTTTGTTTTGTCACATTTGAAGCATTCAGTTTACTTACTATAGAGGAAAACCAGCAAATATTCACATTTGCTGAAGCTAAGCATTGTGCCTTATCGATTATCAGAATTGTTGCAGATTATTTTTCTGCCAACTGACTAATTGATTATTGTAACACACTAGTTGTGGTTAAAAAAGACTATTGTTATGTGGTGGTGAGTAAATTAAAATGTTACACTCATATAAATATGACATTAAAATCTGACATTATGGGTAAGGCAGATTATTAAGTGTTTTGTGTCTATGATCATTATTTCCTCTTGTCTTTTATTTAGCTGTGGCATGATGCTCACCCTCTCCACAAATCTAA
Organism: Micropterus salmoides; assembly: GCF_014851395.1. Taxonomy (NCBI): domain Eukaryota; kingdom Metazoa; phylum Chordata; class Actinopteri; order Centrarchiformes; family Centrarchidae; genus Micropterus; species Micropterus salmoides. The sequence goes on from NW_024040041.1 coordinate 20,494,767, forward strand.
TTGTGTGGATGACAGAGGTCATGGAGGAGTCCTTCCACCAAACATTGATTCCCAGCTATCCGAGCAACACCACTAAACTTTCTGGACGAAGCATGTACATTAACAAAGGTAATTAAAGCAGATAACGGAATCAAAGTAGAAATGGTGATCAAATAACACTTCTCTCAACCTGTGCCCTGTCGTGTCTTACAGCGGATTATGGAGACCAAAATTGCAAGTGCAGCCACTCTTCGTGTAGCATCTTCAAGGAGGCCTACTACTACTTGTATCCCTTCAACATAGAGTACAGTCTTTTTGCCTCTACCATGGCCTACGTCTTGTGGAAAAATGTTGGTAGAGTAGTAGTCGAACACAGCCACCACCCCCGCGCCAAATTCCATGTGAAAGATGTGTTTCTCGGTCCAGTGGCAGGAGTTCTCTTGGTGGTGGCGGGTCTGGTAACCTTCATATTATATGAGATGGAAATTCAGAAAGTCAATAATGACAAAAACAATAAAGACAACGCAGTGATGATGCACTTTATCATGAATATAGTGATAGTAGCCCTGATGTCTGTCTTCACTGTGATCGGCTGTGTCATCTACAAGGTGGACCACAGGGAGCATGTATTGGAGAAAAACCCCACACGCAGCCTGGATGTGGGGCTGCTGGTGGGAGCCTCACTGGGACAGTTCATCATCAGCTATTTCACCATCGTAGCCACGGTTGCAACTGGAGCCAAAGGCTACCTGAACAGGCTCAGCCTGTCTTGGGCTGTCCTCATGGTGATCCAACTCGGCCTGCAGAACTTTTTCATCATCGAAGGTCTGCATCGGGAGCCCTTCCACGAGGTGCACCCCATCACTGTGGTTGCGAATCCATATGTGCAGGAGCCAAGCACAGATCTGAAAAGCAGTGAAGGATCAGAAATGGACACAAAGCCCAGCCCAGTACCCACAGCGCACAACCTGCACGACCACACAGCTGAGCACAGACTGTCGTGGAAGAGACGAGTGTTGAAGGAGGTCTGTGCATTTCTGCTGCTGAGCAACATCATAGTGAGTACTACTTCTCCTCACACTCTCAAATTCACTGTTTAAAATTCAATAAATACTCAGCCTGTTTTCTTGTTTCTTTCTTCAACAGCTGTGGATCATGCCGGCATTCGGTGCTCGTCCCCAGTTTGACCACAGCACTGAAATTGAATTTTACAAATTCAGCACGTGGGCCGCTGTTGTGAATGTTGGACTTCCTTTTGGCATCTTTTACCGCATGCATTCAGTCGCCAGTCTGTTTGAGGTTTTTCTGACCTCATAACGCTACAGGAGCATAATGATGTGATGTGCTGTTTTGACGTTATAAAGCCACTTTGCATAAATTGTAGCTTGTTTTGCTTTAGCCTGATACTTTATTTCTATGTAAAGGTAATCATCGTGATGTCTCTCATCACACCCTGTATATGTGATATTGTAAATTAAAGATTTTATTTTCAGAAATTAAAAAAATAATTAATTGTATGACTCATTTCATGCTTCATACTCTGTATGCAGAAAATAACAGCAAACAATTCAATAAGCTGAATAAAATAATGATTCATTGTCACTAATTATTATTTTTAGTTCTTGTAGTAGTAAAACTATAGTAAAAGTATTTTGAAAGAGCTACATCTAGGCCTACGTTAAAACAGATTAGACATCAAACAATTAGTCAAGTTATTGATTAGTCAACAGACAGAAAATTAATCAACATTTTTATACTAATGCAGAATAAAAAAAAGAACAATAATAATAAATCATTAATTATTTGTTAAGTTCTTGAATTTTGCAGTTTTCTGCATTCATTTCCAGATTATCTGTTGAGATGTTGAATGTCGTCACACCCGAGTTGACGGCGTTCCATTTAACAAGTCGGAAAAACCCGCTTGGCCAGCTATTTGTTTACAACTAGCCAGGTTCGCTATTGATATGCTGGTTGACTAAAAAAAAAACCGCATTGTGCGGTATTTACTCACACTAAACACTGTAGCAACACGTCCACAGACAGCTGTTGGACAGCACTTTGTGTACGAACATTGGTATGAGTCACAGTCACACAAGTACACAGAAGTGCTAATAAACAGTATAAACTACAGCTTTCACTAACTGTTGATACCCCGACAGACATAGGAAAACATCATCGTTTGGGTGTAGTCACAGAATCTGATAGGTCACAGATTCTGGTGTTACACCAGGGAAGTCCGTGAGGGCTCAGGGCTGTCCCACTGTCGAATCGTCAAGAGCGCAAGGTTCTCTAGCGGACATTTTGAGCCCTTTTTGTAAGTCCGCATTTCTGCAGACTTTGGCTAAAATAAATGAAACAGTAATGTGTGTGTGTTATTATAATAATATATTAAACATTAAAATAAAATAAATAGATAATACCATAAATGTGTGTGTGTGTGTGTGTGTGTGTGTGTGTGTGTGTGTATGTGTGTGTATTAATAGACAAAAAATGATTAATTGATTAAATAATAATAATAAGAATAAGAATAAGAATAAGAAATAAATTCAATCAAGAAATCAGTATCAAATGTAAAAACAAAACAATTACTAAAATATCAAACAATCAAAATAATAATAATTTGAAAATTAAAAGTATTTATCAGTCTGAGTTTCCACTGGTTGTCCTCTCTTCATGGCATGAGGAGACATATTTTGCAGCAATTATTTCACATTTGGGCATTTCTCCCAGTAAATAGGGGAGTTTCTCTCCCTCTCTCATTTTTTATTTATTTATTCATCTCCGTCGGTAAAATGCGATCTGTAACCTATCAGATCTGTTTCCGATGCCATTTTAATACCAGGTGTAACTGGGGCGTGAGACCCCCATGAAGCTCAGATTATAACTCGAACCCTGTTTGTCACGCAGTGACACCTGGATCTGTGCAAAGGAATTCGACGTCATACCCGCTCATTATATCACTACTATGAACCAATCAGATTGCTCGATTTGAGCTACACGTTTTCTAATCGAGCCTTTACATGGCCTACTGTATACGCTTACCTTTGAGTCAGGCAAACTTAAAGCCACACTTCCTTGGGGTCCTTAGCACACGGTTTTGTTTACAACCACGTCACCAGGAAATAGCCCACATCCCGGACCGTCAAAATCATCCGTGGTCAAAATGCAGAGACAGGTGAACGATCATAAATTTGTTTATGTGATTTGGGCTACATAGAATCAGTAGGCCTAACAGTAGTAATAATAAAGTATTGTCTGAGTCGACATTTTAGAGTTGAAGAGGCTATTCATGACTTTTTCAGATTTAAATGACAAACTAATCCGTGGAAACAGATATTTGGCTCGGTCTGTGTGTGCAGCATTAGCATGAACCTTCTAATGTGTTTTCAGGACTCCCAAGACGCTCCTCTTTTTGGTGAAGATGACGATCACATGAAGCCAAAAAAGTCCAAAATTAGGTGATTAATAACTAAGTATCCTAGGTAACTTTTCCTCTATCAATCAATCAATCAAAATGTATTTATAGAGCACTTTAAAAACAACCAAAGCTGGCACAGAGGGCTGTACTGAAAAATAACTAACAAACATGACATAGCTCACAGGAGTTATGAAATGCAAATAAGGACAAAACAACCATACAAGAAAAAACAATTAATTCAACATGTCAACTTCAAGTGTCAAAGGCCAAGGAAAAGAGGTGGCTTTTAAGAGGAGATTTAAAATCAGACAGCGAAGAAGCCTGTCTAATGGACAGAGGTAGATCCTTCCACACTTTGGGAGCTGCCACAGCAAAGGCAGGGTCCCCTCTGAGCTTGTGCTTCGTTTTTGGCTCACCTAGGAGCAGTTGATCGGCTGACATGAGAGAACGAGTGCTGACCAAATGTTTTGTTTTAACTTCAGGCTATCTGGAAAGAATAATATGACAAGCTGTGTTTCAGACATCCGCTGGCATCATTCTTCCATCTCTTCTTCCGAACAAGTGCCATCCTGGTCTACTTACTGTGTGACACCTTCAGCAGTCGTTTCATTGCCTGTATGGTCACCATCATCCTCCTGCTGTCATGTGACTTCTGGACTGTCAAGGTGAGCGGTTCAGGTTATAGTTTAACCATAGTACCACACTCCACTGTGTCGTGCTTCAGTTTTATACATGAAGGGCTGCAGCTATAGCGATTATTTTCATTACTGGTTATTTTATCAATGAATCATTTAGTTTAAAAATTGTCAAAATAACAAGAAAAATGTCCTGCTTTTGATAGTTTGTACGACCCACATCCCAAACCCAACTATATTCGTCTTACAGTCACGTGACAAAATAAGCATCAAATCCTCAAATTAAAGAGAATGTTTGGCATTTTTGCTTGAAATGAAAAGACAATTATTGAATTATTCAAATTGTTGTCGATAGATTTTCCAAACATTGTAAGTCTAATTACACACTCTTTATTTTTGAAGTTTTGTTTTGTTAGATTGAATCTGTGGTTGCTTGTCTTTTTGTGAATATTGGGACAAATATGTTAAGTGTTTGTTGTTGATGAAAAAATCAAATCAATGCACCAGGTTTTTATTTATGGACGGATTTCCTTCCCCTCCCCCGCAGAATGTATCTGGCAGATTGTTGGTGGGCCTTCGGTGGTGGAATCAAGTGGACGAAGATGGAAAAAGCCATTGGGTATTTGAGTCAAAGAAGGTAGTAGTTTCTTAACAAAGCAGGTTTCTTACGGAGACACGCAACAAGCTAGAGTAAAAACATCCTTTGTAAGCTAAACAGCCTCATCACGTATCAATGTTACAATTAAACGTGACCTTGACAGTGAGCAATCATAGATGTCTGGGAATGTAATGGAGATGTCAGGAAATTCTGCGATACACAAAGTAACAACGAGGTGACTGTATTCCAGAAAATATGGCACATCTACAATTTCAATGCTAACGTAACATTTGCCTTTTTATAGTAATGTAGCTGCATGACCCTTTTAGACAATAGTGTAACAGAATAGTTGTTCATTCCATAGAAAGGTCATATAGCACAATGGGGAAACCACACCTACATTTTCATGGGCTGTAACACTTTTGTTGATGAAATTACATCTTGTTTACTTTTCTTAGCAGACACACAGTCTGAACACGGCGGGCAGTGCTGATTCACGGATCTTCTGGCTCGGACTCATCGTGTGCCCCATTTTCTGGGTCATTTTCGTGTTCAGTACCATCTTCTCGCTGAAGATTAAATGGCTGGTCAGTTCAGTGTATAGCAGTTTCGTCTCTGTTGAATTAGCTTCAAATTGTTAGTTCAAGTCTCTTTTCTGCTTGTGATCTTTTTTTTTTTGCCCCACAGGCTGTAGTAATCATGGGCTTGATTTTACAATGGGCCAACCTGTATGGCTATGTCAGATGCAAGGTGGGTGGAAAGTCCAACCTGAGAGACATGGCAAAGAACTATATTGGTGTCCAGATTTTTAAACAGGTATGTGAAAAGAAATTTTCTCATGCGTTTTTGTCTTAATGACACAATGTGTTAACTTATCCACTTAATTTTTTTCCCTTAAAGGCCATGAAAAAACTGAGGGACCTTGAAGTAGAAGAGGACGAGTGACGACTATCTGCAGTGTGACAGTACAACGCTGGATGGACTCTTATATTTACTTGATTCCTGTTGAAAATGGCAAATGATGGCTTATTTTCTAAATGGTATTAGGGTTTTTTGTAATTTCACTGAAGTTTTTGGTAAAACTGATTTTTGTATGCGTTGTTTCTTCCAAATTCAGAACACGTTTCATACAGTTGTTTTGGCAGTTGAGGTAATTGCATCAGTTCAGAGCGTAAGGAGAGTTATATTTTTACTGATGTATGGTAATTGTGAAATGTAAAATTAGTAAAATAACTTAGTGGTAAGCTCAGTTTACCACTAGACTGTTATTGTCCCAAATAGGCTTTTATTTATCTTAAATCAGGAGTCAAGAAGAAAAAGTTAAATAAGTTAAAATGCCAGATTGCTTAGGGGATTTGGAACAAGAAAGTGTTGTAAATTCAGAGCACTTTGGTTGTAAGAGTAAAGCATTAAATGTTTTTCACATGTAGCGTGAGTTTGACCTAATTTTGTGATGATTGACAGCTTAGCCCTGCGGTCATCAACCACAAACTGTATACTGTTTTGAAAAGGGCATTTGGGTATAATACAGAGAGAGAGAGAGAGATTTGTTGCCTATATATTTAAAACTGGATTGTGGCCATTAAAGTTATAGCATTGCTTTATGTTGTTTTACTCACTTAATTAAACTTACTTACTTAAACTTTATTTGTTTATTTGGTTCTGCAGTAAGACATGGACACAGGACAGACATAGATACAAGACCAAAATACATAAAATACTAAAATGTTACAGACTGGTTGTACAACAGAGGATTGAGAAGATAGATAGGCCTAAGTGCTAAAGTGCTACAGAATAAGGTGCTCCATTTCTGAAAATAGAAATAAATAAATAGGTCTCCGATTCGACAGCCATATGTTAAAAAGAAACATCCGACAATGTTCATCATCAAAAAACAATATAGCAACAATAGAGTGCAATACAGGGAACATTTCCACAACAAACACCATCACATCAAGAACATCATCAACATCAGTACTATTCATGTTATAACAACCCCATCACTATTTAATTGTTATATTTATCTACTTATCCGGACTGAGTTTAGAAAGGAGATGGCAGTTGGAATGATTGAGTCCCTGTATATATTGCTCTTTACCGGGGGTAATCTAAACCGAAAACCAGAAGGTAGTATCTGAAACTCCAAATGAAGGGGGTAGGTGCAGAAATAATTGATTTGGCCTTCCTAACTACCTGTCTGTTGTACAGGTCAGAGAGGCTACACTGCTGGACACCTAGAATTTTACTGCTGACTTTCACTATATTGGAAAGGGCAGTTTTGGCCTTGACAGTGAGATTACCATACCAGCAAATTACCGAAAATGTTCATACAGTCTCGATGTACTCTTATTGACATGAAACGTTGACAGTTTACGAAGGCAAAACAGTCTTTGTTGGCCTTTTTTTGCAGAGCATCTCAGTGCTGGAATTAAAGTTCAACTTATTGTCGATCAGACTGCCAAGATACTTGTATGTTTCTACGAATCCCACCATCTGCCCATTGATGGTAGTGTTCTGAGGAGTTGATGACTTATGCCTAAAATCAATCAGCATATCCTTTGTCTTTTGTGCATTTAATTGATAATTTAATTGATCACACCAGAGCACAAAATCATCAACAACAGGAGCATGATCACCTGGGAGTAGAGGAGACTAACAATAGCAGAATCATCTACAAATTTTAAAATGTGTCTGTTTTCATGCTGGCTGCGGCAATCATCAGTATAAAGAATATAGAGGAGTGGTGAGAGGACACACCCCTGAGGTGACCCCGTCGATGATGACATCTCAGAAAAGCAACCATTTACCCTTACTCTTTCAATTTTGTCAGTTAAAAAGTAAAGAATCCAACCAAGGTCAAAGTTCTTTAAGAGCTTGTCAACAAATAAAATCCTTGCATGTGTTTTACTATACCTTCGAGGTTTTTGAATAAGAAATTTAACAGAGTAGCAGTGGCATCATCTATACCACGCTTAGCCCTATAAGCAAACTGTAGTGGGTCAAGGAGATTCTCAGTGTTTGTGAGGACAACTTTTTTAACCAGTTTTTCAAACTTTATTCCATAAAAAAAACTTCGTTTTTAAATTGTATTGTGGCAGGAGAAATTTCTAAAGTTTAAAAATATTTAATGTAAATGCTACATGAGTGTAAATTTATTCAAAAACTGGTTATTTACCCAGGACTTTTATACAAAAAAACAATAAACATAAGTTATAACCATAATTTGTGAATGAACACTTTAAACAACACCTTAATTAAGCAATTATATTGAAATCTAATTCCTTAATAAGAATAGTATAATGGAGGGCTGTTCAAGTAGTTTCATAGGATATTAAGAGTCAAAATATGACTATAAATGTTTTGCAAATTATGTTGGACTCACCTAGAATTTTCACAACAGTACATTCACCTCTCATTAGCAACAGCTTTGTTTTCGTGATGGACATAAACAGAGCTGTGACATGTTCTTGCTGGTTAAAAATTTCATCAGGTCCCTGTGTAGAAATTCATCAAACGAGCTTAAGGGAGTGCAACAGATCACCACCCTGTCTGCAGTGAATGATCCAACCACTAGGTGGCAACAAAGTAACATCAGTCTTTATCAGATTTGGCGTCATTAATCGTTCGGTTTGTCTTTTCCTTGCATTTAAGATGTTTGTGTTATATTGTACCATATTGCATGGATTACTGCCATACAAGTCCTTAAGACAGGGATGTGCAATATTGGAAAAAGCTTCAGGAAAACAGTTTTGTCATGTGTGCAGATGTCCCAGTTTAAAAATAATCATTTCATACACTTACATGCATCATGTGACTCAGTTAAGGCAAACTGATAATACAAGTAGAATCCCATTGTTATATTGTTTTATCATATCGTCATAGTTTACGTGAGGGGCAACACGCATAACAAATTTATGAGAGTAGTTTTTATTAGAATCAAAATCAGAATCAGCTTTATTTGCCAGGTATGTGTAAACATACAAGAACGAATCAGACTACAACAGATTGTGGTATACAAAACACATATATACATACCATAAACCAAGACAACAATAATGTTGACAGATTGAATAGTAGTACAGTTAGCAGAGTGCTAAAATTATTATTATTATTATTACTACTACTACTATTATTATTATTATGTACATATCAAAGGTGGATGTGATTAGTATATACATACAAACACATATACATGTATATGTATATATACACATACACACAGTGCAATGGAGCAGAATGCAAAGGATACTGGAATAAATTTGTGCAAAATGTGCATGTGTCAAGTCATCAAGTAGGTGGATATGATATATACATTATATACAATATATAGAATATATAGAATATGAACAGTATGAACAGCACTGAATTACAGAATGACAAATAAACAATAAGTAGTAAACAGAAAACAGGTGGCTGATTAGAGTCAGAGTTACTGGGTTATTATAAAGGAATTATTTCTGACACCATGAGTCAGAGGATAATTGTTCATCAGAGTGATGACCTGTACCAGAAATCAAAATGGTTAATTGTACATTTATAATTTATGACTCACATGAGTTATGGCAAAAAAAAGTATACAGTGCTAAAAAAAGAATTAGAACCAGAAAAATGTCTTGTCCTGTGCTAGAAAATTCTGATGTCTCTCACTTTGCATCAAGATCTTCCAGGAAGTAGGCCACCTTTCTCAGCATGCAATGGTCCTGCTCTGAAGCACTCAGTCGAACGACAATCAGCTTTGGCTTCTGTTGTTGTTCTGATCAAAGTAGCAATCAGAATAGGTCATAAATAGTTTTTTGTTTATCCAAAATCAAGACTTTGTGAGAATCAAAATACCTGACTCAGTATCAAAAGTATTGCAGCACAGACTCAACACATGCAGTATTTGTTTCACGGTCAAGTCTTCCTAACCCTCATCCTCTATCTCTTCCTTGTTTTCTGGGACTGGGCCTTGGAACTAGCAGCAGAAAAGGAGGCTGCCATCTTTGGAAAACCGTGTCAGCACCATGGACACCAACATGCTCCACGCCAAGAAGACCAGGCAAAGAGCTACAGAGGTGGGTTCCTGCAACACGGGCAGACAATTAGTGACTCTGACTCAAACTGTGATGCTGTTTATATACATGGCTAGTGCGTAGAGTGTGTTTGTGTCTGCATGAGAGCTGGCTAGCGGATGATGGGGCTGCACTTGCTGTCTTCGGTAAGATGACTACAAAAAATGTTCCATTTTAAGTTCCCAGATCCCAAGGTGACATATTCAGGTTGCTTGATTTGTCCATCCAAAAGTCTAACACTCACACAGGTCAGTTGCAGTTCTAAAGTTAAATACTGTAAGGTCAGTATGATTATACAAATATAATAGAATGCATCTCTGCATTCTTGGCTCATTTCTTTAAATCAATGTCCTCTTAAAACTAAGCTGCCCCTATCCTGTGCCTCATTAGATTTATAATGTTTTCACCTTAGTATCAAGTGTGACATTGTACTCTATGCTGTCCCAAAACACAATAGCAGTATTATTCATTCCCACATCCCAGTTGAAGAGTATTCATAATTCTTTCCCCCTAGGCTCACCTAATTGCACTCTGTCTGAACTATCTCAAGCTCATGATTTACTCAAAAGCTTTAACAATCTCTGTCAAACTACCCTAGATGTCACTGCTCCCATTACACTCTGTAGCAATAAGGGGCCCACCGCAAAGAACCCCGCTCTCTCAGGTCACCATCTTCGGCCGCCCTTAGCACATTATGAATTCAGATACCATTTAGGAAAAAGGGCGACCTCTGATAACAAGCTAGTTTCAACACTAGGTACTGGCCTGACCGTTTGTATTTAATTTCTAACTCCAGATTCAAAAGTCCCCTAGTCAACTCCTCTTCCTCTCTTGCTTTAGATTCCAGGCTGAATGTCCTTGGGGTCGAAGATCCTCCAGACCACGCATGCACAGCTTGGCAGCTTTTAAGGCACAGAAACAAAAACAAAGTTAGAGAAAAGCAGTAATTATCAAAAGCTTTAGTAAAGGAAGGCTTAGTTTTTTTCTGTCTGTGTTTTCACTCAATCATTAGTTCAATAATTTCTGCCTGTAAATGACTAATGAACTGTTCTTTCCAGGTTATCTCTCAGAGGAATGTCTCTTATCGTTGTCTTCACACATCATCTAATAATAAAATCAATACATAGTGAATCAGGTTGGTTTTGGGTGGTGGGGGGTTTCGTAACAGCTTTGGATGCACTTACAATGGCAGTAAATGTGGTTTAATAGTTATGGTGTCCTGGCAGTTCAGCTCAGATCTCTTGTCTTATCAGAATCAACTTGTGGACAGAAACAAAGAAAATCCATAGAGCAAAGGTTATCTTGCCGTCTGAATCACGGATATCCAAGGGGAAATTACACATGGCTGCAAAATAACCTGCTGAATAACATAAAAAAACATCAATATCTCTCTACAATTATTAATTTTGGGAAGGCTACTTGAATCACCCAGGAACAAACAGATAGTGGACATTTGATGTTTCTGTCCTGGGGAAGCTCTCAAATATTCAGAGGTCATAAATTCTTCCAGATTGTCCAATAAGGTTTCAGAAGGAAGTGATTGCTGTGATAGAACAAAATGGGACCAGGCCGGCCCACAAACACTTTGCAACTAACAGAATTCAGACACTTCCACTGTGGCAACACATCGTTTAATGCTTGGCAGAACTTAAAGGGCTTGCGTGACACTTGACAAACTCTAACTTCTACTCTGCAAGTAAGTTGAATATTGAAATATATTATGTTTGCTTTTCATAAGATCTGTAGACATATCAGAAACATATTCAAAGTAATAAACAAGAATTCTGACATAAATTTAAATCTTCCATGCTGCAAATTGGGTTTGTGATTCTACATGTAATCACAGAAGCTTGGTGATAAGAATAGTGTGTCAAAGACTTTAAAATACTTCTTTTAAGTAGCTTGAAGTTACTCATTAATTACAAAATGCAGCTGAATAGGTAAATAATGCAGAATAATACTTCAAGATATTAGCAGGGGCAAGCCAACCAGAGGGAGGAAACAATGACAGCAAGTTGTAATAATTAAACAGTATAAATTAACTCTTCATTGACAAACAAATTTAACTGCAATTATTAAGTACTTCCATGAACTGAAGAAACATTATGAAATAAATTATTCAAAGGCGACAAGTGCTTTTTCTTTACCTGTATTTTGTTTTGTATGTTTTCCCATAGATTGTTTTGCCGTAGCTTCATGTTAAATATGTACCAAATATGTATCTATTGCATTCACTGGAATTTAAAAATAAATAATGATTAAGTGCATATGAGCATAAACTATTATATAACAAAATATAACACAAAATAATAGAGCCAGGATAAAAAGAAATATGCAGGAAAACAGGTGAAGTTGATATACACAAACAGAATAATATTCTAAAATCAATTAGCATATAATCTTGACAACAAAGGATTTGTTTAAGTTTTGGGTCAAGAACACAAAGATTGCACTTTGCACTATTGCACAAACACTTTAACCAAGACAGCTTATTGTTTGGATGCACAATTAAACCACAGGAGGCATAAAAATTTGAACTCTTGAGAAGCCATTTATCATAAACTGAGATAAACATCAGCCATGTGTTCTCAGCCAAATCAATAAACAATAAAAAAGTTGATAAAAGTCTGACAGACTTCTTGCAAGGAAGGGCTTAGCTGATCATGACTGAACTTGATCATATGCCTTTCATCAGTGACAACTCAAGCAGCTGTCACATTACTTAAGTACAGTGTGAGAAAGTGATGACCTGACTGAAAAGAAGGTGGCATGGTTAAAGTTTGACTCTGAGGTAACACTCGGAGGTGAAAGTTGTTAGAGGTGGTTGGAGGATAATAATTTACCCCTCATGAGGACAAAAATACGTTAATAACTGCACCGCACTGAGGTCAAGGTTTTGCTTAATTAACCAAGACATACTTTCCTAGGACTTACAGGCCTTACCTTGAGGCAAAAGCAAATGGATAGTTTATGGAAAATGGCACAAAGTACCACATATAAAATTTTTATAACACAGTTTTGGTATGTTGTCAAACGCTTGCTGACTCATCCCTGTTTGCCATTGTTCTGGGTCACATCTGGAAGGCAACAGCCTTGCCAAAACTCAAAACTAAAGAGATAAGCCAAACTGATTAAAAAGAGGTTATTCCATGTGGGGGAAAATTCCCTGACCCAAAGGCTTGGTTAATCTTGTCACATTGTCATGGCCAAATCTATATCATCATGGGCTCAGATCAATACCTGAACAAGGTCAAGATTAAAGGTTTTTTGTCTTGAAGCACTCAGTCTATAAAAGACAGAAATATGAAGTGTCTCATGTCAATAAAGCTTGTTTGAGAAAACAAAATTAAATTAGCGATAAGGGCGAAACATGTTTTTCTTTTGCATATCAAGTCTACAAATACTAAATGACTTTTAATTTTTGTGAGCCAAAGGTTGATGACACAAGTTTTGTTTTTGTTTAAATATACCAAGCTTATGCAAATCCGAATAAGTCACCATCATGTACAAAAACTACATATTAAAACATTAAAACACTTGTTCTTTGACATTTCGTGTTATAATGCTAAGATCTGAGTGTGCTGAAATTTGAAATTTGTCTTTATAGTTTTGATGGTTCATGATTCTCACCAGGAGGGATCACAACTGTAATTTATGCATTTGTTTTTTAACAAAACAAGCTGAATGAACAAAAAAATCCTCTGCATGATTACATTATTTTATAACACAGATATTAAAGTGCCCACAGAGAGCTCTTAGCACAACTGATTTGGAAAGTGTCCAGACTGTAATGGAACTTGTGGTAAATAATCAGTAAGAAAATCGTGCTGTTGAAGTACATGTTTCACACCCAGAGCTGGTCAAGGCTCAAGTCATTTGCTCCTGACAGCCCGAGGCTCAGAGTGACCTAGGCTGTTTGCTCAAACATGAAGGGTATAGCCTAACAAACAAGTCTGAGAGCCTTTTACATTTTAGTCACATGTAATGAATAAAACACTGTCCCTCCAGCCCAGAGTTCACTTTGTCTTTTTATTCAGCTTTAACTTGTAAATACAACATCCTAACATGCGTTTTCCATCTCATCTCTGATCTTTCTACAGGAGACTCAAAGGTAGCGCTGGTCATGATGAGCATAGAAAGGGACGAGCAGGTCGTCATTGATACCAATTACACTACAATCCACACACTGGGCAGGCAAAACGAGGGCAGTCGGCTACGCTACATGCAGAAAGATGGCAGTTTTCCTGTGGTTTTCCAGAAGGTTCCTGGAGACTGGAGCCCATACCTGATGGACATCTTCACCACTCTTGTGGAGATTCGCTGGAGGGTGATGCTCCTCATCTTTTCCCTCTCTAACATTCTCTCCTGGCTCTTTTTCGGCCTCTGGTACTGGTTAATTGCCTATGTACACAAAGACGCTGATAATGACGAAGACAAACTCTGTGTGCACAACATGCGTGGCTTCACTGGAGCCTTTCTGTTCTCGATGGAGACCCAGACATCTATTGGCTACGGCTTTAGGGCGACGGCTGAGAACTGCATCGTGGCCATTGTTGTGGTGACAGTTCAAGATTTATTCAGCTGCATCCTTGACACAATTGTCATTGGTATTGTTGTAGCTAAGATGGCATCTGCTCGTAAGAGAGCTCAGACGGTGGGTTTTAGCAGGTGTGCAGTGGTCAACCTGCGAGACGGGGTTCTGTGTCTTTCATGGCGACTTGGGGACTTCAGAGGTAATCACATCCTGGAGGGTGTCACCAGGGCGCTGTTAGTCCGCTCTATAAGACAGCCATTGGGGTCTGTTGTGATGTCATACCAGGACCTGGACATCCAGAAAAGAGACATTGTCCTCGCAACACCAGCCACCATTGTTCACAAGCTGGAGCCTGGCAGTCCCCTCTATAGCCTGGGCCCTGACGACCTGCTGGGGGACGACTTTGAACTGGTGGTGTCTTTCACCTACACCGGTGACTCTACAGGTATGCTCCACCAGACGAGAACCTCCTATACACCAGCAGACATCCGCTGGGGTCAGCGCTTCCAGGACATGCTGAAACTGGGCAAGAAGCACTACAAGGTGGACTACGCTCTGTTCAATGAGACCACGTGGGTACCAGTGCCCCTGCTCAGTGCAGAGGAGTTTGACAGGGGGAGACGTCCTGTAGAGGGCAGTCAGTCCCACAGTCCACTCTTCCCTTCAGTCAAGAGAAACGGAAACACAAAGGTGAATCCTGACATCACTGGAGAGGTGATACAGCAAACTTGTTTGTAACGTAAACCACTAGAAATCCATACATTGTAATATTGGGTGGATTTATCCCATAAGTTTTAGAGATATTGTGATAAAATGTCCTCTTGTAAATATATTTATATGTGACATTATATGAGTATAACTGTTTTATGCTTTAGATGAATAAAATCCATTATCACAAATGTAAGTCAAGTACATGTTGTTGTTGTATATGTCCTTCTTAAACTCTGAAACATGAATTGTAGTAATACAGTTGTTTTCTGTCACTGTGGTACTATTCACAAAAGTAGCTATGTGGTTATATTTCACCACTACAAAAGTACAAAAACACAACTGTTCATCAAATGGTCCTTTTTTCACAACTATAAGTACATTTGACAATGACAATAAAAACATGTAGAAAGACATGTTGACATGTTGCACATTGAAATACATTATGTTCATACAAAGTACATGCATAGCTTTGGATAAGATTATATTCTCTATTGTTAAAATACCTTTTACTATCACTATGCTCATTGTTCCTAATTGATCATCGCTGACACATTTGCTTAGTATACATGTATGTATTTTTGTTTCTGATATGTTAAGATTCAAAACTTCAGAATCACCACCTTAAGGCGTGAGATGTTCACTGTATGTGACCTCAGTGGGATTCAAACCCACACCTTTGATTTGGTAGCATAGTGCTCTAACAAACAAAGTAACAAAGGACCACTGCAATGATTACAGTATGTACAGTACAATACTGTAAAATACACTACATGATTACCATCCATATTTGTTATAGTAATTGTTAAATTTGATTTGAAAAAACCTACATGTTGCATTATTGTAAAATACAGTAAAAGTTTGTTTCTTGCATCAATGATTGGAGAAGTTGTCTTCATTGATCACAACTTGTCAACATACTGTAGATTATGTAAATGATAGATTCTATAAATGTCGGGTAATGTAAGTGTATTGCCTAATGTGAAAACTGTGTAATCTGTCTTTTACAGTACACTGTTGCATACTACTTTCAGTACTTCTAAAGTGATTTGAAACATGTATCTTGCATTTTTTGTTATTGGATCACTGTTAGAACTGAAAAGATATCATTATGTTGTGTTTTGGTGTTTTCAAGGCATTTCATGAGAAACTAACATTTAGCACCAATGGTTGTGTGGTTTGAAGGAAAAACTGGCTGTGTTGCAAGTGTGATGAGTTTCCAGTTTTGTACTACAAGTTGTGAAATTTTAACACATACTTGCGATAATAGTACCAAAGATGAACAAAAACTGTAATACTTATGGCATGATGTGATGCCAGTAGGCTACTGTGTGAGTTCATCCTCGTTGAAGCTCTACACCGCCACCTTGTGTTCACTGAGTACATCACACATCACACATTCAGTGGTGATTGTAACATTTCACAATCAATCTTATTAGATCTACTCACTACCCAGTATAGTTGCGAGAGAGACAAATAGTTAGTGTCGCAACATATCAACTCCAATTTGGTAGTAGTTGACTAATTTCAC
Organism: Micropterus salmoides; assembly: GCF_014851395.1. Lineage (NCBI taxonomy): Eukaryota > Metazoa > Chordata > Actinopteri > Centrarchiformes > Centrarchidae > Micropterus > Micropterus salmoides. Next base: position 20,511,221 of record NW_024040041.1, read on the forward strand.
AAATTACATGCATGTGTTTTTACATTTTAATTTATTCATCCATGTTTTGTAGCAACTCTGAAGATGTTTTCCACCCAGACTAAGGATTTCCAGTTTAAAAGTTCTCATTTGTCCTATGAGAGAAGAGGGTTGTCTCCTCTTGTCTTCCACTCAGACAGATAATATTGTGAGCTCAGAGCCTCAAACAGGCGCTGCAGCTTTCTATTGGCCGCCGCTGCGCCAGGGGCGGGGGATAAGCATGCGTGTTTTTAAAGTCTGTCTTTGCAACGAGAAACATCTTCTTCAGCATTGCTGGACAGGGTTATGGCAGAATTTGCAGCGCCACACGGGAAATTAAGTGAACATAATAAACGAGCAGCAAGAATAAAAGGGACGCGGTGTGCATATCTGGCGCATATGGGACTTATCACAACGGGGAAACGGCAGATTTGCGCTGCAAGGACCAACAGGTAGGTGCAATAAGATTTATCTCTAATGCTGAAACGTATGTCCTGTAAGAAGAAATTACTTTCATTAATGAAAAAAGCTGTTCCATGTGTTATTATGTAGAACTATTATTATCATATTATTGTTATTATTATTATTATTATTATTACATTGTAGGCTGCTGTCTTCATGCACCTGCCTTTGGATATTGCAGGATATACCTTGGATGATCTGCATTGCTCCTGCCATTGATTTGAACTGAACTCTGTAGCTCATGGTGCCTATAGATGAGTGTAATACTATACTGGCCATGTAGCGCAACAAATGTATATATAATAAATATTTATAAATTTAATTAATACAAATATGTAGCATTAATGAAAGGGCATCTATTCCAAAATAACAAGTGGTGTCAAAGCTTGTAACAAAAGATGTCATCTGCTGAATGATTGGCCAAAGTTATTGATTTGAGTAATCATAAATAGAGTAGCTTTATGTAACCAGTTTCCATCTGCCTCAGCTGTTGGCTTGTATTGAGAACACATGTAAAACAAACAGTTACAGGTTTTGCAGCCTCTGGAAGCCTTGGTCTGTCACCGTGTACCAACCTGCCGTACTAAATGATGCGATATAGTGAGCCGATGAAAGCTCAGCGAGAGAGAACCCAGTAAACTGTGTGACAGTTGTAATGAGAGGAAGAGAAAGGGACCTCAGTTTGTGATGTGCTCAATGTCAGAGAGTAACCTATATTAAAAATGTATGCACTGTTAACTGTTAACTTCTGTAAGAATCAATGTATCACAAACATTTCCTCTCAACTGTCAGCCATACTCTTCTCTCCAATCATGTAGTCTAAATTACACTAAACTAAAGTGTATTCTAAGCTTTGTGCAGCCAAAATAAATAGATGAGTGAATGGCCAGTATGAACATGAAGTAAACTGGATATTGTGCTTGTAATAAGAAAGATGACATGGTCTAAGTTTCCTTTCTCACTAAGTAATGCAAGTCATTTGTGAATGGTTAATAATTTAATAATCAGTTTAATAATTAAACAAAGTAGCACTTTGGAGATGGATACATCATTTTCAATATCATATGAAATCACTAAAATCCAATTAAATTCTTTCTTTGAGCTGAATGGAGCCCCATATTCCCATTAGTGTATGTGACAGGTTGCTATTTCTGGTCAACCCAGGAGTGACATCATTAGTTGAGAAAAACACTGATGATGCAGGGGGATTTAGGACCATGTCCTGCACATGTCCTCCCACATGACTTTTGATCACTTTCAGATCAGTTTAATACACAATAAATTAGATGATGGAATAAAAAAATAACACCCTCTGTTAACAAAGGTTTCCTTTTTGACATAAGCACCATGCTTTCATAACTAAATCAAGGAAAATCTATTCAGAATATTTACTGAAAATGGCCCCTTTTTACTTTGACACAATAGTGACCCTCAGATGGGACAGACTCAAAAGTGGAGGTGGGGAGTTATTTTGGCACAAGCAGAGCATGTCTGGCTGACCATGGCCTTTTGTAGCCTGTGGTGTTGCATTTTAATGGACCTTTCAGGACACACACACCAAGTCAATAACATTTCTAATTTAGCTGCCCTTGTTGCTCTATTACATATGATGCAAGGTTACTGTTGCTTTCACGGAAAGAGCGTCATCCTCTCTGAAAAGCTGCAGGGTTCATTAAATTGTATTACACGATTCAGTGGTGCCAACTGTAGTTGTGAATTAGTTTTCGCCCTGTATATGCACGTGTGTTATGAAACTGTGCACTTAAAAACTGAGATAAAATAGTATGAAATGTAGTAATTAGTTTGTTTTTAAATGCATGCAACATGTTCTGACTTTATGCATTTCTTTCTCACTTTATGTCTTTGCCTAATTAAAACATTAAGCATGGTAAACATCCTTCCCACTTTGTCAGCTATCTAAGGGCTTGAATAATATTCTAATCTACCTCTGATAATGTATGTACAATGCATTCCCTGTGCTTTCTGACGGCACTTCAGACACTGTTTGTATATTGTCTGTGTGTGCAAGAACAGTGCTGCTAACTTTGAGTGTGCAATGCATTATTAAGGCAGCACAAAACCACACACCCACACACACTAGTCTTTGCTCTGGTTCCTGCCAATTGCTTTAAACCAGTTTTCTTCTCTGTCTGTAATTTCCACAGCCCACTTCACTGATGAGGTCCAAAACAGCCATCAGATAGGAGTGACCTGCCCTCACCAAAGGTGCACAGCACGCCTGTAGAAGCACAGGCCGGTCTTCCCAGTACCCTGCCGGATCTAGTCCTGTTGTCCACACTTTCTGCTTGAGTTTGTCCCCGGGATCATTCAAAACTGTTTCTCCAACGCTTCTACCAAAAACTTAGACTGTTTTCCACAGCAGAATCGGCCCAGCCCTCCCAGGCGGAAGTAATGGGGAGTGTGCGAAGCCACCGTTACAGCATTGTGTCCTCTGAGGAAGATGGCATGAAGCTGGCCACTATTGCTGTCCCGAATGGCTACGGCAACGGCAATGTCAACAAGGTGCACACAGAGCACCAACATCAGAGCCGCTTCGTCAGCAAGGATGGCCACTGCAATGTGCAGTTTATCAATATGAGTGAGAAAGGCCAGCGGTACCTGGCAGATATCTTCACCACCTGCGTGGACATCCGCTGGCGCTGGATGCTGCTCGTCTTCTGCCTTTCCTTCCTGCTGTCATGGTTGTTTTTTGGCTTAGTCTTCTGGGTAGTGGCCCTCTGTTACGGAGACTTAGACAATGAGACTCAGATGTGTGTTTCCAATGTGGACAGCTTCACCGCTGCCTTCTTGTTCTCAGTGGAGACCCAAACCACTATTGGCTATGGTTATCGCTATGTGACAGAGGAGTGCCCCGTTGCCGTCTTCATGGTTGTCGTCCAAAGCATTGTGGGCTGCATCATTGATGCTTTCATCATTGGTGCTGTCATGGCCAAGATGGCTAAACCCAAAAAAAGGAATGAGACCCTGGTGTTCAGCCATTATGCTACAGTGGCCATGAGGGACGGTAAACTTTGCCTGATGTGGCGTGTGGGGAACCTGAGGAAGAGTCACCTGGTGGAGGCCCACGTCAGGGCACAGCTGCTCAAATCCCGCACCACCGCTGAGGGTGAGTTCATCCCTTTGGATCAGGTAGACATTGACGTAGGATTTGATAGTGGCATTGACCGAATCTTCCTGGTGTCTCCAATCACCATTGTACATGAGATTGATGAGGACAGCCCATTCTATGAGATGAGCAAACAGGAGTTGGAGACATCAGAATTTGAGATCGTAGTGATTCTGGAGGGCATGGTCGAGGCTACAGCCATGACTACTCAATGTCGGAGCTCCTACGTGGCCAGCGAGATTCTCTGGGGCCACCGCTTTGAGCCAGTGCTCTTTGAGGAAAAGAACTACTACAAAGTGGACTACTCTCGCTTCGAAAACACGTATGAGGTGCCCAGTACACCCAGCTGTAGTGCCAGGGAACTAGCCGAGAAGAAGTCCGACGCCTCTAGCTCAAGGAACTCCTTTTGTTACGAGAACGAGGTGGCTCTCGAAAAAGTCGAGATGGAAGAGCAGTTTGAGGGGGAGGGAAACGGGGAGATGAGGGATGTCGAGGTTGGTGCACTTGAAGACACAAACACAGATGTGGTGTCAGACTCTGAATGCAATCTGGACTCCTTGCCTTTAGAATCAAGGCCTTTGACAGCAGAATCAGAAATATGACTGCAGAGATAAAGAAGGGTTAAATACTAGAATGTGGTATGTTAAAAACAGCTTGAATTTGGTAATGATTGCTGTTCTTTATAATGCATGACAGTTTGTAAACGACTGTGATTTGAGTATATAGTTCTCTATGCAGAAGCTCACGCATAAGACACCATGGAAATCCAGACTTATATTGTTTATAGTAAAAGTGGTGATAAATTTACTGGTTGCATGTTTTGTACTGAGCATCCTGGGTATGATAGGAGTTTCTGTGGCCTAAATGTCACATAATGATGTGACTGGCTAGAATAATGAAATCTATTTAATTTAAATGTAAAAATTAAAAAAAAAAGATGTGAACCTGAAACTTTGAGATTTATTATTTTTAAATACCAACCTAAATTAATATATATTTTTTGTCATTTTAAGTTCAGGAATCTTACTTTAAAAGTTGCTAAAATCATTTAAACCACTTGCACAAAGGCTACTGTTTGTTAACGAGCTGGTCTCTTAGCAAAGTATATTTACAGTCTTCTTCAGTGTTGTGTTGCTCTCATGGTGTGAGGCAGGAAAGAGGTGTCTTGCACAAGTACACTAATGCTCTTCAACCGATCTTGTTTAAGTATAGTATCTTTTGCAGCGTGTGCCTTAACAAAAATCTCTGTCCTGGTGGATGCACTCGGGAGATTTGGCTTTGACTGAGCACACGCTGCAGCAGATGTCACAGGAGGAAGAAGCATTCACAGGCATTTCACTATCCAGTATGCTGCCACTCCTTGCAGGTATTCTTGTTATAATGTGCAATATAAATCATTGGTAGAATGTGACAGGAAGCTCAACCCTGTGCCGAGGTTATGAATGTTAATGATAAGTGCTGCTAAGTTACATATTGTATGTTTAGGGAGAAATCTAGGAGCCATAATGTATTATTTGTCTTTTAAAGTATCCATTTTGAAGATTACAGATGCAGCTTATAATGGAATTTCTTGATGTAGACAAGCATGATTCTGTCAGTGTGTTTTCCAAAGCTTTAGTGCACTCCCCTCCCCCATAACAGCAGAAACTGTTTAATTACCCAAAGCCAAATGTGTACATACATATAAGATGCAAGTGTAACTCATCTGTTAGTTGAAGTTTAAACCTGAACTTTTCCTCATCTAACGGCGCTTGGCTTTTGAAACGTTGCATTATTTGAGTTGATTTTGATGTAGTCGGCTTTATATTCACATCAGTGTTGTTGGCATGGCAGATGTGCAGAATTTGGACACATCCTTGTTAACCCTCACACATCACCACGGCGGGTCTTGTGAAGTTATTTGTCATTTCTGAATGGGCCCTTGCTTTGTCTTAATAAAGATCAGGTCTGTTGATTAATATTTCAGTTACAATCACAAATCCTGAACAGATGTAGCACACTTGACTTCAGTCTTACTCAAGATTGAGCTTTAATGTTTTTTATCTTTTACTCTAGGTGTCAATGTGACACATTCATGCTTGGATAATGGTCATACGAAGCCAGAACACTCTACTGCTTCTCTGAAAAGAAAATCTATTAAAACATTTTATCTGTTCTCGTACTGATACCTCTCCTGTCTTAGGTCTTTATTTTTCTACCAGGATCTCCCCACTTTCCTGCACAAACCAGACTGTACAGATTTTTTAAAATCTTTTTGTAAATTATAAGGTAAATAATGTATATTGATATTGCAGTTGATGAAAACTGTTTATGTCTTTTTTTCAATAAAAACATATAAAAATCATTATGAAGTTGATGGATTGATTGTAAACAACAAATAGATGATATTGTGTGCATGACACATGAACTGAACAATTTTTACCAATCCTTCTATGTTTACGTGAGCAAAACTTTACAAAGGAAAAGCGATTTGCATTTTGACCCAAAATGTGTGACATCTGGAGTTGGTGAGCCAAGGCTTGCTCGACTGTTTTAGCTGTGGACACACATGCTGCTTCTCTAATTTGGAGCTGTGGCCCAAATTCCAGGCTGCTAGCTGTCAGAGCTCACGCCATCATTTAGTATAATTCACTAAAGTGACTCACAGAGCCCACAGAGACCCCATGCTATATCAGTTGGCTCCGCTGGAAGTCATTTTCTATGACAGCGATGGAAAAAACGCCTCATTTACTTTTCCCAGTCTCTTTCTGTAAACTGTGGAAAATAAGTGTATTCTGCACCACGGAGTGTCTTGAGGATTGGTGTTAATGTGTAGAATTAGCAGTAGGATATACTGTAGAATTCATATGTCTCAAAGCCACAAAGTTTGAATGAACAAAAATATGATCTGCTTTTTTTCAGAGATTTTCAACAGAAATTATTAGTTTAATGTGATCTGTCTACAAAACCACACAATTGCATAACACACCAATTCTCCAGAGAGGATGCAGCCAGCATTCTGTGATCACCCACCAGGTCCTCTAATCCAGCATGAATATGCATAAAACACTATTAAGCAATAGATCAGTGATCAATATGGTTGTATCAGAGATGTACGTGGGTTTGCAGTATGATAATCTGTCTGCAAATTTAGTTAGTTTCCATCCAGAGCTGCATTCTGCCTGCATGAGACGTAGTCGGGATCTATTGATCAGACACATCCGCAGGGAGGCAGTGAGCCGATTTGATTTGGTTCTACATAGGAAGCGGGAGCTGCCTCGGGACTTTTTCCACATTAGCCAATGAAACTGCCACAAAGCTCCGGCACGAAGTGAAAATTGGGTCTGTTGCTTTTCCTTTTAGAAAAGAAATTTCAATTAATTCACATTAAGTTAGTTTTCACTGCCTTAAATATAAAAGCTGATGATGTTTTTCTGCTTTGCCAAGCCTCGGAGTCCTGCAATAAGGTTTGTTATATGAAAAAAATTTGATCACTTTGTTCTAGCTTTCTTCAAAAAATGTCATCTCGGATAGAAATGTCATTGCTTAAGTCCTGAAACCTCTGAAATGAAATAAGCTGGTGGCTGTTCAGTCATGCTGGGTGAACTGTAAACTGAAATTGACAGCCATTGTTGGCCAGAGAGCTCTTGTCGATGACGCTGATGACATCTCTGGTGGATTCCCCTGAACTGGCTTATTAGCAACAGGCTGGTCAGCTTGACCTTCAGATTATATGAATATAAACATAACAATTCCTCAGCAGAGTAAAGCAACATATCATACATAGTATTTGACTTATCAAGACGGAAAGATCCTTCAGTGGTGTTTTAAAGATATCCTCAATGCGGAGCTATATGAGCAGCGGTCTGGCTGGTTTTGATCATTAAACACTTAATTTTCTGCATACTGGTGAAGGTTTCTGATTCAATTTATGGTGGAGAGAACAGAAATCTTGGCCAAAAATAAACTGTGTCAAGAAGTTGTTAAAGATACTTATTTGGTGCTGCTCGTTTTTGGGTCATTTTAAACCTTGTTGTTTTTTTTTTTAGCTTATGTTATGTTTTTGGACAATGCAGATTTGTTTCTTCTATATTTTAATTGCACTGCATGTTGTCTTAATGTATAAATAAACCTTTCTGAAAGCATTTTCATTTGTTATTTTGACGGCAAGCTATATTTCACACTGTTTTAAACAAATTATGCTTTTAAAAAGTGGTGGGGACAAAATCAGCCATTTCAAAAAGTGGTGGGGACATGTCCCCAGCGTCCCCAATGTAAATGACACCTATGGTTCTGTGCTACATATGGTTTCAGCATTTTGGACGGATGAACACCTGTAGTGGAATGGACATATTCCACACCCCAGACCTCAGTATGAACCTATAAAACATAAACATATGATCAGTGGAAATGAAGCATTTGTCTTCTTGGTACCCCTTGTGAAAGCTCACTGCTGGCTTATCTCAGTGACTGTCACTTAGAGACAGTTTATACGCATAATTTTAGAGAGTGTTAAAATCACAGGCATATCTACCGCTCAAGAGGAAGTGTGTGTAGTCTGGACAAAGTCTTTCCTGAACATATTTAGAAAAGCTATTATTTTCAAAAAATGATCTGACTCTGATCTTGTATGGGGTACATCCACAGCCTACTGCTTTATAAATAGCTGTAGCTGCATGTGTTTGGCCTAAATTCATGTCTTATGAGTGCCGCTGAGGTCAAAGAAAGCTGGACTTGGGTTGCTGTCTTGATAACATGATATATATGATTATAAGGGAGGTGTTCAGTGTTGACGATGCTCTGTCTGCAGTGCCAAACATCAAAAGACATAATCGCAGTTCAGTGCTTGACTGAACTGAAGCATACACAGTTTCCATACATCTGATAGATGTGTGAAAGATGTGACGTCTCTGTTACACTCAGCTACTCCATTTTGGGACGTACAATAATCTTGACAGTGTGACAAAGTAAAGCTGTAGTAGAGGTGACACTCACAAATTGTGACCATTTATTTGAAAATGGCTCATTGCCTCAACAACTCTGGAAGTGGGACAGAACATGCACAGGACGAACTCTTCTCTGAGGACGAAAGTAAATACAAGTCGAAGGGATGCGCATGAAGGGAGCTTTGACCTTGTTTTTGACAAGCATAATAACTAATGGAAGATGTTGTCTTCATAGCGAGTAATTAACGGCCTGCTGAAGCCTGTGATCTGATACAGTCAGGTCACTTAGACTGGGACTATAAGAGCTTATAATGCAATTATAAGTCATATTTTGATTTTCAGCATTGAAATCTGTAGCCTCTTTTTAAACCGTCTAGGCCAGGCCTAGAATACTGCAAAATAAATCATTTTAACTTTTCATACAATGTTTCATACTGATGGGTCCGAACCACTGAGTTTTGCCATATGTATAGCTTGAAGTCTGGCCAGAAGGATTCTTGTGTGATCTCGCAAATCCAACCGCCTCGCAAGGAAAAGTTGCGTAAGGCCTCTGGTGGGTCTAACAGCGTAGAATAGACCTGCTGCCTCTTGCAGCCAGCTAGTCAGTCTATGCTTAACTGATGGGGAGTGGTGGGATAAGAGGCAATACTGATACGCAACTGTTGTCTTCAAACTGCAACTTGGAGGGTGATTATGTTACCATTTATCCTATGTGACTGTCTGCTGCAGAGAATGCTAACCTAATCAGCAAAGAAACGCAATCTGAATTCAGCAGTGGTGTGTCAGCTAACATGCTCCAAGAAGTGGTAGTGGTCGTGGATGTAAGCACACAAAGGTGTAGGGGTTAATGTGGTCAGGGTACATTCAAATTTTATGTTTTTGATGAGAATTTGTAAAAAAATTAAATAAAAAAAGACACATCCAACTGCCTTCAGCTGTAAACCTATATCATTCTGGCCATTTCCTACATTCAGCAAATTAAAATGACCTGATGGAGCATGATTTGAGTGTGTGAGATATTAGCATACGCCAACACAGTAGACCCGTAAGGTTTTACTGTTAACTTTAAACAGGACTGGAGTGTCAGATCACAGATAAATGTGTGTCACCCAACAGCCAACAGCTGACACACTTGCCAGAACCTTCTATTGCTGTGTGTTAGTGTGTGTGAAGAGGTTTCCGGGCTAGTGATAGTGAAACTGCTGTTGTTTTGCATGCTTGCTTTCCCCACTTACATTTAATTATAGTTTAATTTTGGATTTTTGAACTACAATAACCTCAAACATGTACACAAACACACACCTGTTGACACTCATTTTGTCTCTATTTTTGACAGCTGAGTGTCTCATGACAGGGGGTAGTGAGGAGGGTGGGGGGAGGAGAATCCAGCAGGTACAATATGTTGGACAAGATTCAGGCTTTTTGCATTCCCTGAGCCTGCTGAAAGATAATATGTATATTTGTTCACATGGTTGTGTCTGGTCACACAAGCAGCAACAAAAAGGCACTCGGCACACAGCAGCTTACAATGCAAACGTGTGCTTGGTCATCTGTGAGTTGTTTAAATTGTTTTACTTTTCATGTAATATATATTCTACATTTGTGTCATTGTTTGAGATTATGTTTTTCACATACAGTCGTCGGGGAAGAATAAATTTACAACAATCACATTGCTGTACCTCTGTCAGTAACTGCTTTTCTATTCATGCCGCTGACCTTTATCCTTCTGGCACAGGCTCCTCTGACCTTGACCAATACATCCACAGCCAGGAAACAAAAGTGATATCTACTTAATGCTCATTGTTGGCTCTTGACCAACATCACCTTGTACTGAGAGGACTTGGCTCGGTGTGGTTTTGCACTTTGTTGCCTATAATGGAGGCATATCATTGAGTAAACCTCCCTGACCTCCATCATAACAAGTCGTGCTGGCGGTGTGGGAGTTAAAAGCGACGTATGTAAGCAGCAACACACTCTCTCTGAGTGTGAAAACTTTTATGTTTCTCTCTTCCATTTCCTTCTGAGATTTGTTATTTTATTCTTGTCCTGTCTGTGGTTATCCTGCCAGGGTCTCTGCCAAGTCTCCCCTCAAAATAAAAAACTCAGTGAGAAACTTAGTGAGTGAAGCCTGGAAAGTAACAATGAATGGAAATAAAATAAAAAGTATTACAAAAACATGGTTGATTTCTAGAAAGGAGAATTTAAAGGACAAGAGATACTTGAGACAGGCTTGTTTACGAGGACAGCTGAGGAGAGATGCATACCTCTGAACTGTGTCCAGCCTTTCAGTGACAAAAGTTACCACCAAACCGGTAATGTCAGCCAGCTACCATGTCCATACACACGGACCACCAAATACATTGCATATTTATATCTGTTGATGTCTGCCAAACAACCATCTGTTGGCTGTAGCATAATCAAAGAATATTGTCTTATTTACCACAAAGGTTACCTTCTTTAAATGTATGTATACTCAGGTAAAGTCAACTTGAATATACATGCTCTTCTCCAGGAATACCATGCTTTCATTCATACAGTTACACACATTCACACTGATGGGATAATTGGCAGGCGAGAGGAGGGATACTCATTGACTCTTCCTACCCACATATTCCCAGCATTCCCTGGGGATTCACTTTGACCACAAGCCTGTTTCCGTAACTTACGCCGCTACTGGCTCCATGTTCAAAGAACCAAACTGTTCACTCGCTATTGTAAAGCTGTTTTTGTAAATGGAGCTGATGTCTTTCCAGGGAATGAGTGGCGCACCGGCCCCCTCAGGACGAAGCAGCTTCCGCACCTAAAAGAGCCAAGAAAGGCCTATAGCCATGTTTACTATATTGATATCTGGGCAACCATTAACATCAGCTCCAAATGAAATGAAATGATGATCGCATGACATGTTTGAATAATTTTACGGCTTAAGATTGAAATGCACAACCTTCATGATTAAATATTTGCCCCTTAATATAAGTCTGTTAGTCCCTTTATGTAACTGTGACTGGGAAAGGGTTCCAGCTAAACTCTAAGTACACTTTTTTATTTTAGCCATGCTAGCGGCTCTAAGAATAGCGATGTTGATCAGTCAGTTGGTTGGTCCACCACTTTAGTCCAGACTGAAATATTTCAACAACGATTAAATGGCTTGCCATTAAATTTCACTCAAGTCCACGGTCCCCAAAGGATAACAATGACTCCCTCACATTTTATCTCGGGCCATCATAACTCAAAAATGTACTTATGACCAAAGACCTGCAAAATTACATTCTGTAGCCCTCGGCTGCACGTTTTGTGCTCGCTAGCGAATGTTTGCACGCTAAAACACTAAACTAAGATGGAATATGCATTGTATCTGCTAAAGATGCTAGAATTTTCATCGTGAGCATGTTAGCATAGTCATGCTAGCATGTAGTAATAAACACAGCTGTTCCACGGTACAGCCTCAGAAGAACCATTAGCATGGCTGCAGTGTCACAAATCCACCAACTTATATAAGAAGTGCCTGCACAGACCATCTACGTGACCATCACTTTCCATTAACATTCATTTTGAATTTGTTTGAAGATACCCACCTATGTTTGAGTTAACCTTGAATTGATACATTTCTTTTCTTGTAAAAACATAGGTTACTGCTAGACCGTAAAACTGACATTAAAACTCCTATGTAATTTGTTCTATATCCAGGGTCTTCAGTGTCAATTTATGCACGTTCTGCCTTGATACATACTATAATGTTATAAAAGTTGGATCTTTGATGCTGCTTGGGAGTTGCATTTCCAAATTAGACCACTCTGGACACCTGTTTGTCAGGTAGAAACAATGTCAGACATACAGATCCCTGTGCAGAGCGAGCTGTCTCATACTGTAGTTGTTAATCATGGGAGAGAGGAAGTATGAGTTACAGCAACACACACACGCACTCACACACGCAAAGGGAATCGGGGCACAAGGCAAAGTGAATGCGATCTTCGTCCTCACCACTTTAGATTTAATTCACACAGAACAAGATTAGAGGATCCAATCAGTGGTGACATTGAGCCGGGCACCAGTGGAATGAGACACCAGGGAGGCCTAATCATCCTCACTACTCCACTCTGCTGCGGCAAGCCAATAAAATCCGCTCCAGACGAAGCAGATGGTCAATATCATCTTCTCTCTTTTCTAAGTGAGATTATCTCCTCAGCTTCAGAACTCACTGGTGGATGTTTACTGAGACAGTAGCCTTTCTGCCAATCGGCTACGTGACGCTGATGCTGAGTTTCCCATGGTGAAGCTACCTGAGACCCAAAATGTACAGGCAGGGATGGGGTCCATGATGTTCCCCGGTGTGTTGCAGTGAACGTCACATCCTGTGCTGTATATATGACCTTCAAAACCATGACATCATGACAAGGGGCAAGGACTTTTTATTTCAAAATGTAATATCACGAGTTGAAAAAGTGTTATTTTGGCAACAAAAAAAAACACATAAAAAGTGGGACGTCTGATACATTGTCCTGTATTTTCGGTATTTTTCTGTATCATTGTAATAAGCAAACAGCTACTCCATTCTAAAAATAACAAGTGGTTTCTTCATTCTGCCCCCAAATGCAATTTCTCCCAACAAGAAGATTATTCCTTACGTCACACAATTTTCTCTCCTGTCCTGAGATTACAGAGGTGGCTTATGCTTGGTTTAAGCAGGTCTGTCATAAGAAAACTCTGCAGCAGAAGCTTTGCAGGAGATGACACGTGACCTCTGATTAGAAACTCCTCATGGGAAAGAGAGAGAGAGAGAGAGAGAGAGAGAGAGAGAGAGAACAGGCAAAGGTTGACATGATGGACAATTTTCCTCCATGGGCAATGATCAAAATCAAACATCGGTTATATCACAAATGTTTTATTATCAGCCATATCAGCTTAAAGACAAAGTGATGGATCAGCAATATACAACTAAATATGTACCTAGAATAGCTACTATTGTAAAACAAGTGTAGTATACAAGACTGGCACATGTTTGTGTACTTTGGGAACAGCAAACACATGCAGCTTATACCTGGCATGGTGCAAAAGAGAGGGCCAATTCTCCAATGGGGTCTAATTAATGCAATGCACACGAACCACAAGTGTAATGGAAGCCTTTTCTACTTTAGTAGAGCGCTGAAAAAAGGGCAAGTTTTCCGTGTCCACTGAAAGGAACAGGTAACAGGAGAAGAGTGGCACGCCACTTAAGGACATCCTCGCACCAGAGAAAGGGCTCATTGTTACACCTGTGGGTAATCAATGTCGTGCACTGATCTCTTGACTTCCCTCGTTGCTTACAACACCAGATGAGCCGGACGAGGACCCGGTGATTAAAAGTCAAGCTGCTGATATCAAGACAGGAAGAATTACAAAAGTGACGTTGCAATTAAAATCATGCTCTTGTCACACCGTGGCTCTGTGTGCGTGTGCATGCATGTGATCCTCTGCGCTGTTTTGCCAACTTGAAAGATTACTTTGAAAAGGAGACGCAGCATTCGACAACATCATCCCTTTCCCAGAAGCCAGGATTATTTGTGTCATTTAAATATTGGCAGACTTGGAAATAATCTGGACAAAAGTCAAACACTTTGCCAAGTCTATTTCAGGAATAATACATCATCTCATTCATGAGGGACGATTACTTTCCATCGCTAATAAAAAAAAAGTGAATGGGGCATGTTTGGGGATATGGACTCTAATTACTCCCTAGGGGATCATATAAGGCCTCGGGAGCAAGACCGGCTGGCTGGCTTTGTTCCTGCATGTGAATCATATGATTAGAAAGATAGACCTTTCACTTTTCCAGCGTGGAACTTAATCCTCAACATACTGTATTCGTATACAGTATACAGCCCCCGTCACTGCAGCAATCTATAGTCCACCTTAGAAACAAGCGTTCTTTTTATTTTTTTAATTGTGGTTCCTCACTCTAGTGCTGACGTCTGTATCCCACCTGGTCAATTGAAAATGTCTAAAAGCTTTACAACAGAAACTTTCCTCTATCAATGGATTTTGTCATTGAATACAAAGTAGCTGAACCATCTAACCTGACTGCACTTTTTCAGCATCTCTTGCTAAAGTAATGATGCAATGGTAAGTATGGTAAGAGTGGCTGTATAAAAAGACAATCCTCTGCGTCATGATCAGATCAGGCTTAATCACATTCAGAAGATTAGAGGGGGTTTATATATAAAATAAAGTCTCAGTGGTCTGGTGCTTTTCTTGTCCTGGTTGTTTTGCATTAACAGGCACAGACTTGCAGCGAGGCCTTGATGAGAAGCATCTCTCTACGCTCACTCTCACTGGGGAGAAGGATTTTTCCATTAGACCAGCTGGGCTCTAAACGCATCGGCTCTCCTTCAGGAAAGCATCCCGGGTTAGGGAGAGTCCCGCTCTCTGCTTCTAGCTTCATTCCCCACCGTGAGATACCAGGAGCCGTGTGATGGCAACACAGAAAACACTCATTTGATGTTGACCTCACTCCAGTGTCAACTGTAACAGGTGTAAAGAGGCTGAAGAAATACTGTTTAGTCAGTAATCTCTCCTGGGGAGGGATCCTTTCATTTGAATTTGAAGTTAGCCAACTGCAGGCAATTAGAGCAGATCCATTACAGCATAATCTGTGGCTGAAACCAATTTCCAGAAATCTGAGCATCTGTATGTTTTGGCCTCTGCAGGATTGGTTTGATCCCAACATTAGTCTGGTTGATGGTTTGTTTTTTTGTACAAATATGGAAACTAAGCTTGAGGTTCAAAGTGTCTCAGTTGATGACAAACACTGAACAGGTCAGCAGGAGTCTCTTTTACTAGAGCAAAATGTCACTCATAACAAGTGATGCAAAGATAAAAAATTAAACAACAGTCTGTGGCTACTTAGGCACATTTAGCTTCGAGCCAAATGCTATGTGCTCGATGCTAAAACACTGATGTTTTTGTGATGGATATAATGTTGGTCATGGTTTGTTAGCCCCCCAAAAAATGCCAGCATGTTGATGTTTTGCAGGTATATTGTTTATCATCTGGTCACCATCTTAGTTTAAACACAAAGTACAGCTGAGGCTGATTGGAATGTCAGGTAGGTAAAGGTACTTGGTCTTATTGGACTAATTAAAAATTTGACTTACAATGGCATTAGGGGATCATAATTCATTAAAATGCAACGTAAGGTGGACACGTCTGCACCAAATTTCATGGGAATCTATCTAATAGTTGAAATCCTTCAATCTAAACTTAAGAGGACTGACTGACAGACTGACATTATTGTGTGTGTATGCGTGTGTGTGAGTGAGTGTGCAGGCCACACACATGGCACAGGCTCCAAAAACTTGAGTTGTTAGACAATATTGTAACAGTTTGAATACTAGTCTAAGTGGTTTGAGCAGTCTCTCTGCTTTGCATTTGCCGGGCTGCCTATACAACAAAACTGGTAGATCAATAGATGCTTGTCAGTAATGCTGGAGGTCATTTATGTAATCAGGCAAATGGGAGAGGTGAGGTCAAAAAAAAAAAAATTTTCTCCTTTGTTTGAACTGGCTGAAAACAAGACCCAGGAGCATAAAATAGGTGGGAATAAAAATCCAGCGGGTAAGCAACAAACTCAGAGACTTTTCCTGAGTTCAATTTTGTCAATGACAATATTTGACACAACTTGGATGGTGAGGACTCTCCCTTCAGCTGTGGACTGACAGGAGAGGGTGCCTTGCTGCAGCTGTTCCACTTGTTGACATCGGCCCACGGCTCTCTTTCTCCTGCAGTGAATGTGGAGATATTACATTTCACCTTCTTTGGCTGTCCCACGTTTTAAAATAGTCCAAATGTTCCGAATCATGCAGTAAACAACGCACACCCTCCTTGTTCAGCCTGGAGTATCTTCTGAATGTTGAAACTATAATCCTTCATAGCAGCAATCATCCTGGCCATTACAGACAGATATCTATTTATGGCCTCTATTAATGTTTCACACTGTATATGGTGGCTTATGTATGTATATTTCTTACGGGGAGTCATCCCTTGATCACTCGACTAAACACAACTAAAGTCAGGAGGGCAGACTGCTGCCACTCATTCACCTGCTTTGGATCTTGGGAGTCGGTTAATTCACTGTAGCCATAAACTGGCACAATAATCCAAATAGAGTTGAAATATGATTGTAGAAAGCCTGTCTTTTCAACAGTGTCCTCTGTGTCAGGAAAGAACACACACAACGTCTCTTACATTTGCCAGTTTGATTAAATATGCCCTCAACTGCCTTTTATGAGGAACGCTGATCACAAATATTTGTTTTAGTATGGTGACGTCCTCACACACACACACACTTAATCGGTCTGCACATGAAACAACACAGGGGCAGACGGATCTCCCCTGAGGCTTTGCTTCTGCATTGTGATTTGTGATGGATGCTTGCCACCGGTGCTTTGGGGTTATGACACAGTTTGATCCAGGCTCGACTACCAAATCTGGCCAGGTACATGGACGCTGTAAGTACCCCCTAAATCATATATAATTAAAATGATCAAGTAACTTTTAATGACTTTCTCATTTTTTTACTGGGATTTATTTGCCTAGTAGACTAGTATTTGTGGTAGGAAAGAGGTTGGACTTTGTTTTAGTTTGCATTAGTTTATAAGACAGGAAGAAAAAAAATTATTTTCCAGCCCCTTGCCTTAAAGTAAGACAAGGCAGATCAGATCTATCAAATGCAAACACAATGAGGTGTTTGTGAGTTTAAAGTGTCCCACTGAATCAAAGGAACAAAGACGTCAGGGCACATGGACAGACCCAGAGAGAGCCAGCTAAAGCTAGTATACATAAGGTAACTGCAATGATTACCACTGTACATTGACACATAAAGGCCATTAGTACAACAGGATGCGTGATTTGGTTATAGATCTAGATTACGAAATATGTCTGGTAACTAGAGCTTGCTCTAATGTTATGTTAGTCAGAGTACTAATTTAATAATGTTTAAACATACTGTACTGGCCCAGGGGGAGGGAGGGAGAGAAAGGGAGAAAGAGAGAGAGAGAGAGAGAAAGAGAGCTGATCATTTGATCATGAACAGGGACATGCAGACATTTTGGTACTCTAATGAAAGGGCGCTTCTCATAATTATTTATGAGAATTATTTATTAAAAAAACATTAAATATATTAACACAACTCTGACTTCCTTACCAATTTATTTTAATTTCCTCACACTCACGCAATTGTTTAATACATACAACATTTTTAATTTTCTACAAAATAATCAGTTCATACAGAGACCTTCTTTAGTATTCACTAGGTTTATCACAGGAGCAGGCAACAGCAAAAGAAACTATGCCACAATGTGTGTGCAATGAGTATATATTTAGAATAAATGATGACCAAGGAGAAGGACATAGTTTCACTAATGATTTGTTCATTTTTCACAAAGCAATAAATCATTTTAATTCTTTTGGTGTTATTGGAATACACATCACTTCAAACTCAACAAAATTCTCCACACTAAACTTTGGCATTGTGCTTCAGGCATGATTAAAAGAAATTTTATTGATATACTTTTTGTTTCACAAGCAAGATAACCTTCAGCTTCACTGAATTGCCTGAATACAATAATGTATTGATCAAATACATTATTATTGTTGCTATTATGTTACACTTACCACACACACACACACACACACACACACACACACACACACACACACACACACACACACACACACACACACACACAGACACACACGATAACTAATGTTGACAAGGACTTCACATTTGAGGAAGGGCTGTCTGTATCATGTAAATATCTTTCAGCATACAACAAACTCATAGAATGCTATACTTGAGAGATGAGGAGCCAATGAAGTTGCTGTTTAAGAGGTAAATTTTGAGATTTTGGTCTATTTTGCTTGTGTGTCTTCTTTTACTCTAATGGAAAGAAAACTTCAAGAATGCAACTTCAGATGGAGTTTGTTTTAAGCCTACTACCCTCTGTCTGTTTGCATTTGTAGATTTCTTCAAAATTAACCACAACAAAGCTTATCTGCATATTTAAACAACATTTCAGGGGAAAAGACACTTGATGTAAGTCAATAACTGGGGA
Source organism: Micropterus salmoides (assembly GCF_014851395.1). Taxonomy (NCBI): domain Eukaryota; kingdom Metazoa; phylum Chordata; class Actinopteri; order Centrarchiformes; family Centrarchidae; genus Micropterus; species Micropterus salmoides. The sequence goes on from NW_024040041.1 coordinate 20,529,817, forward strand.
AGTTCTGTGGTGATATGCTTTAGTTATTTTGTTTATCCTATTTACCTGCATCAATTTATTAATTTACCTATCAATGTAGCGATTGTGCACTGGTAGTTTAGTCTTTGGTTCATCACCACTCACCTCCACACAAGCCAAGAAAAACACTGCTGGGCGAGGAGCTGGGTGGGGCTGCTGCCTGCCTGTCTGTGTGTGTGCTGCCCTGCTGCAGGGAGAGGCGGAGCGAGAGAGAGAGAGAGAGAGAGAGAGAGAGAGGGCATCAGAGATCATCTGCCGACCTGATATTTAGATTTTAAATATTAAATATTTGTTTGACTGTCAATTGAAAATTATCTATAAAAATAAAAAAAAATTTAAAAAGCAAAAAAGGGCATTTTCTCTTGTGGAAGACAAAGGTCAGGTACTGAAGCACCTTTAGATGTCTGTGTGCACGTGCCTGATCCAGGCTCGCCTGATCATGAAGCCTGATGTTACTGTATTGCTGTTTTGCTGCAAAGTAAGAATGCTTTCAAAAATAGACATTAATAGATAATATTTTTCAGTTAACAAAATGTATAGTGCATGAACAGTAGGGTTGGGCTGATAGACGACAGACATCACAATGTTGAGCAGGCACTGTGACTCTCTGTCTCTCCCTGCCCACTCCCCTGACTTTCTACATTAGCAGGATGGTTTTATAAAGTTGGCCAAAAGGCACTTGAAGTAGTCTTTTTCCGGAGTTTTCCAACCACAATCTGTTATCACAGCAGCAGGTGAACGACCTGCAGATTGTTAATGACGTAGCCTATCAAACAACCAGACCAACATCTGCACTCTGTGTCTTCACTGTTGCGTGAAAAATATCCACCGTGTCCGTGATTTGTAATGTAACCGTTTCTTTGTGCTTCTTCAAAAGAGCTTGGACAGCACATCTGGCAACCCATGTCTGAATTGAAGTGGTTGCCTAGGAGAGATGATGCAGTATAACTACACCAAGTCTTGTTGCTGTGCATGCTGTATGACTTTTGACAATAAACTTCCTTCAGCAACCTCACCTTGTTAGTTGAGTTTGGCTGTTCCTCACCGAGTGGTATTCCTCCTACAAAGCTATTAATTATGTTTCAACCTATATATTGAATTGGTGATCATTAGCTCCTTTTTGGTACACCTGATGATTTGCCTACAAAATCCCTGACTTTGTGCAAGTGTACCTAGAAGAATTTATGATGTTTTTAAGGCAAAGTGACCACACCCAATATTGATTTAATTTACATGTCTCTTCTGTTCACTCATTTTGCATTTTGTTAATTGAGAAATGTAATCTATTAACATTCAAAGCATTCTTACTTTACAGTATTTTTTTCCACACCAAAACTCTTGCGTAGCACTGCATATATAAAGATATAAATGATGAGGAATGTTGCACATCATATCGTCATTAAACCCCCAACTCTGAATGATTTCCATTGTCCCTGTGCAGGTATCACCTTTAACACAAGACTAGAGAGTTTACAAAAAGCAGACTTTTGAGATGTCATCATCATCTCAAGTTCCCAAGGTGAAGAAATATTTCTCAAGCAGGTGCTACTCATGATCCAAGATGCTCTTTACTATTTCTGTTCAATGCTTAATCCAGCTTTGGCCTTATTTTTGAAACGCTGAGCTGTGACTTCATATCTGACGCTATGTAAGAGCTGTATCATATCTGTAGTCCTCACTGCCAACTGGGTTAAGAAGTCTGAAAGAAATACAGCATCTGACATTCCCAAGCCACTGGCCCTTTTTATTCTCAAAGGTCTCACCAGAATGTAATTATGTAATTGCAAATCCTGTGAGTCCCTCAGACATTTTCTTTCTGCAGATTTATTCATGGACTAGCATCTGCTTTGTCACCCAATCCTTTGAATCCAGAGAGCACAGCACTGTCCTGAAGGCTTTTGATAGAAAGAGGGAAGTGTACATCCAACACTGCAGAAGTGCACTTTAAATTTAGCAATAGCATTGTAGCCCTAGTATTGTATTTAAACATGTTTATATTAAAACCTGTTATGTTAACTGGCTGCAGCAGACATAGGGAATCACTTATACGCTGAGGGGACTGATAAACTTATGTGCCCCTTTATTTAAGACTGATGCTACTTTATTATTTTCAGTTTCATTTTATGTCAAGTTCAGCCAAATGTTTCATATCAGATCAGGAGAATCTACTAAGTACAGTACAGTATTCAAAAATGTACTTAATAGCAAAACGGTAGTGCTATAATGACTTTTAAACTTCTTGTAATAGAAACAAAACTAACTTTTCTCTAGATTCCCTTACAAACATGTTGCCAATGTCATGATGTAACGTAATCTCAGGATGCTCTCTCAAGTGACAAAAATGTAATCAAAACTTTTGGTGATCGTTGAGCCACGTTAGGCAAACTCATTTTGGGGTGCACTATATAACCTAGTAGGCCTATAATGTCATGGCAACTCACAAATTCCTACATTTTCTGAGATATTTTCTCTTGTGCAGATAGAATATGTGCATGTTTGCGTGTATGTGTATGTGTGTAAGAGATCAGAAATTTGACTGTATAAGGCTACTCAACCTGTCATGTCTCTCCAAGTCCATGTCAACAACTCACTACCCCTCCCTCTATCCCTCTCAGACCTAGACTCAAGGTGCAATAGGAGCCCATCTACAGTACAGCATGTTGCATAAGGTTGTGCAGTGTCAGCCCAGGGCCTAAGAAGATCTTGTTCCATAAATGCTTTTTTACACTCCTAAGAAAAGGGACCCAATTCCAACTTTCCACCACAGGCCACTCTATGTCTTGACTGCTAAAGAGAAACTTATACAACGTGGTCTGACACTTGTAGGTCTGCCATCGAAAGGCACGATGATGGCCACGTTTTCTTTGGCAATGAATAGAGAGAGAGACAGAGGCAGGGATGCAGATTCATGGAGGGTTGCTGAGGATTGATGCTCCCCCAACTCCCATTTGTCTTTTTAAAAATCACAATGCATAATAACTATAAATGGCACATCGCAGTCATCAGCAGGATGACTGTATGGAAAATTGTGTGTGCATGTGTGGCACAGGTGGTGTGCCCACGCTGCAACTGGATTTCCATCTGCAGGGCAGGTCAGGAGATCGTGAGATCTGGCATAAGATTAGGGAAATAATTCCAAAATGGAGTGCACATACATACCATGTCTTGTCTCGCAGTCCTCTCTCCATCTGTATGTCCCTTGGGGGCAACAGCAGAGTTCCCAAACTTAACTTCAACAAGTAAAAAATAGGCACAAATTTAATCACTTGTTCCCATTTGTTCGATCAGACATGCCTGAGAAAAAAAATAGCACAGAGGCATGCTTTACTAGCTACTTAAATCATGGGAGCTGCTAAAAGTCAAAAGTGTGTGATAACTAGCCACAGTATCATCTCTCGGTCACTCATGCACCTGTTTAACAATGGAAAAAGAGTAGAAACAGCTGTCATGCTGGTTTTGCACTGCACTTAATAAACTTAATAAATGATTGTCTGCTGGGATTCAAGCGAAATTTTTTATTTATTATTTATTTTTAAATAGTATTTTGAGTGTTGAAAAGATGAAATACATAACTGTAACACCAATCAATAAAATGACAGCTTTACTCAAAAATGTATTAGCACAGCACTTCTAATATCTACCATAAAATTACATAAGTTTCAGTGGGGGTAAGGTTTTGAGGAAACTAGTTCTCATTGCTCTGTAGCACATTATATTACTATGTACATTGTATTACACTGAATTTGAATACAGATACAATGTCTTAATATTAAACGTCACACTTTTCAACTCTGTTGACGATTTACATTATTTAATTTTACTTGCTGAACCTAATTGAGCTGTTAGCAGTCAGTACTTAGGCTACTGTTGCAGCAGTTCAGCAGCAGTGAGTCCTTTAAAGAGACACCAGCATGCTACAAAAGCTATACACTTTATGGCCATTTCTTTTTAATGGTAGTATATTTAAAATAAATAATAGACCAATTATATGGCTGTTGCAGCAGGTCTGTGGAGCAAATTTTAACTATATTGACACTGTTGGGGAGTTTAACCTGTAATAGTGCATCACATTTTGTAAGCTCATTATGTTTTATATGTACACTCTTAAAGGCGCAGTGTGATTAAGAGATTAATGAGTTCACAGTTAACAGAGTTAACATTAATTATCACAATGCGAAAACGTAATAGTTCAGATTTTATGTAGCTGCAGTACCAGAGGCTGCAGTTTCAGGACCGCACTCCTGGGACCGGAACTGCATTTCTAGGACCCTTGTTTACTTTGATACTGCCAGCTAGCTAGCTATGCTACTCTCGACAGCCCCCCGAAAACTTAAGTTATTTATTATATGCATGTAGACCTGTTAACCCTACAGCTGCGCACGTGCTAGCAGACAGGGTTAACCTCCTCCGTGTTGTTGTGCATTACCACCACAACTCCACTAGGTGGCGCTGTCTTAATACTGCGGTGCCAGGATTGGAGGGGTCCTGAAACTGCAGCCTCCGGTGCTGCAGCTACATAATATTGGATTTTATTGCAAAAACCTCTATGTATTGAGTTGCAGAGATCAACTGAAGTTAGCATGCTGACCAGCTAACCCTGGCCCATCCTGTGTTGTAATGCACAGTTGTGCCTCTATATGTTCCAATAGCTCAGGTCTCACCAAACCATAGTGGTTAGTCTTTCCACTGTTCCGACAATTACCATCTGTCATTTAATCGAAACATACCCTTAATTATTATTATTATTATGAGTTATACGTGATCATATTCTGGCTCTACATGCTGTGGCTGCCTCTCTGATACCCGACCTGCTTCTCGCTCCTCCCGCTGAGCCCAGTTGCTGCTTGCCGGCTCCAGTTCGGGTGCCTATTCCAGACTCAGTCAGCTAATAGGACCGCTAAGTTAGGCGAACGGCTCACTGAGCTAACTAGCCAGTTAGCAGCAGTGATGATATGTGATAATGCTGCCCCCTATCTACTGTATAGGAATTCGACAGGTCGGGCATTAACTAATAAATACAGCTATTGAAATAGCTGTTTTGTATTTTGAAAAAAAAAAATCAAGAAAAGTAGCTGTACGTTTGATTACTTTATATTCATGTAATAAATATACAAATCTCAATTAGATGACAATTACTCAGCCATTCACTGCCACTGTTACCCTGCAGAGTTCCTTAAATGCCCATTAGAGATGTTGTTATGCACTTCTGCATCACAGTCCACATTGAATCGAGCTCGGACAGTAATTGAACTGGATGTTGCCTATTTTCCTCTCACATGACAGTCTTTTGAGTGGCGTTATGTAAGTCCTCATCAAAGGCCTTCTTTCCTAAAAAGAGTGTCTTCGGTTTAGCTGGCAAACCACTCTCTGCACAACGCTGGGCCACTGCCTGCAGTCTACTGGCATTGAGTTTTCTCATCCTGGCATGAAGTCATCAGTCTTTGACACTCAGAGCAAAGTAGTCTGCTCAAAGTGAGCTTTTGTCAACCTCCGTTAACATTCACAGCAAAAAAGCACTAAGCCATCAAAATGAGATTCTTCTTTCTATTCATCACGCATCCTGAAGAGTCACGACTTGCCAAGAAGTGTGTGTTCACTTCTGTGCACTTACATAAGGATGTTTACACAAATAAAAACTATGATATCACTGGCAACAGGCATTTTGTCACAGAACAAGTTAATTAATTGGATTTGAAAACTGACTGCACTGTAAACTGTTAGACCTTTAACCCATGTTGATTATAATTTGCAGACCATAGTCTCAAACGGAATTGGAGGTAATGGGATTACTCATGTTCAGGCTTATAACTGCAGAAGTTGTGGTTAAGTTTCTGTGCTGAGGTGTACAATTTCCATCTCTTGCTTCAATCATGCTTTGATCACATTATACATTCTCTACAGTATCACATGGGTGATACTGTAGAGAAGGATGAAAAACACAGTCTCTCAGGTGTGCAAGGAGAACAGTGAGAGTTGGAAACCGCTGCGGGTGGAAACCCAAAGACTTTGGCTTCCTTTTATCAGCTGGATCAGTCAGCTCCAGTATCTCTCGTCTTGATTAGAGTGCGCGGTTGCAGGAATAAGAGTCTTAAGTGGAACTGTTAGTGACATGGAAGTAGGAATTAAGTGGGTTGAGAAGCAGCCTGAAATGCAATTTGACCATATGTAGTTAAGGCGCATGTAGAAACTGACTAATTACAGTCCCCTCAACGGTAAGGCAAATTCCTTTGTTGTGCACTGAAGACATTTGGGTTTAAGATCAAAAGATGAGTATGAGACAAGAGTTCAGAATTTAAACTTAGGACATATCACCGTTTGTAGTAGACCACAGCATTCCTAGGTGAGCAAAAGTAATGGAACAAATAATCTTAAAGTAAATAACATTTAATATTTAGTGGCATAACCCTTGCTTGCAATAACTGCATCAAGCCTGCAACCCATCGACATCACCAAACTGTTGCATTCTTAATTTGTAATGCTATTACAGGCTTTTACCACAGCTTCTTTCAGTTCTTGTTTGTTTCGGGGTGTATCTCCCTTCAGTCCTCTCTTAAGGAGGTGAAATACATGCTCTATAGGGTTAAGGTCAGGTGACTGACTTGGCAAGTCTAAAACCTTCCACTTTTTCCCCTGATGAAGTCCTTTGTTTTGTTGGCAGTGTGCTTTGGCTCATTGTCCTTCGATGCATTTCTCTGTAAATTGGCAGACAAAATGTTTCTGTACACTTCTGAATTCATTCTGCTGCTACCATCATCAGTTACATCATCAATAAATATTAATGAGCCTGTTCCAGGAGCAGCCATGCACGCCCAAGCCATAACATCACCTCCACCATGCTTCACAGAGGAGCTTGTATGCTTCGGATCATAAGCAGTTCCTTTCTTTCTCCACACTTTGGCCTTTCCTTCACCTTGGTAGAGATTCATCTTGGTCTCATCAGTCCATAAGATTGTGTTTCAGAACTTTTGCGGCTCATCTCTGTACTTTGCAAATTTCAATCTGGCCTTCTGATTCTTCCTGCTGATGAATGGTTTGCATCTTGTGGTGTGGCCTCATATTTCTGCTCTAAGTCTTCTTCCAACAGTGGATTGTGATATCTTCACCCCTGCACTGTGGAGGTCGTTGGTGATGTCACTGATGTTTTGGGTGGTTTTCTTCAATGCACCATCAAATTTAAGTGAAAACTTTTTACATAGGAGGACAATTTATTTTGCTTGAAACAAGCAAATTTGGCAGACATGTTTATTACCATTGAACCACCATGGTAACGGACTACTGGTGCTGTGGCTCTAGCCTTGGCGATGTCGATCAGTGGGTCCACCACTTTGGTCTATTGGATTGCAACCAATGTTTGTAAATAAAGTCATGTTCCCCAGATGATGTGATTCCCAGGTGGAGTTTCCCCTAGTCCCACCATAAGGTTGACCTTCTTTTGGTTTATGCCCTCCTCAAATTTTGCACCCTTTGGACACCTTTGTGGCAAAAATGCACACCCACAAATAAACTGCTATAAAATCATTATACATCAACATTTTTGTGCTCCCCCCCCCCCATAATTCACTTAAACAACTTCTACCCTGCTAAAAACTACCAAACATTTAGTAATTTAGGATTTTAACGCTTTAAATGCCAATTTATTTATCTGAATTATTTCATTATTTATTGCAACAACAAAAAAAAATATTATTTTGCATAGAATAAATAGTAGTGGAATGGGGCTTTGGTGGTAATTATATTAGTATTGGATGTGTCAAAGATAACCAGCAAAATTTATTTGATTGCATTAGTATTTTTTGTCTTTTCACCTATGAAATGATCAGTGCGTGCTTACAGATTCACACACACACACACACACACACACACACACACAGCCCCGTGGTGGTCACATTGCTCCATAATATATCTGGCAAAAATAAAAGAATTTCATGCATTGGCCTACAATGGGAAAAAGGTTGAATCTGGTAGAACACAGTAAAAAATGTCAAATATAACTATTTTCCTTCTAAATGAAATGCTTACATTATAGAATGCATGGTTTTATAATGTAATCACAGTGAGATTAAAGTGTGGTTACAATGGAAGTCAAGGAGGCATTTTTTTGCCATGAAGGTGTCAAGAGTATTTTGCTATTCTTTCAAATAATTCAACTGGCATTTAAAGGGTTAAAACCTTATAAATGTTAATATTTGGTATATTTAAGCTGGAAATAAGTTTAAGTGATTCATGAAAAAAGGCAAAAAAAAAAAAAAGTATTTTATGTATGATGATTTAACAGCAGTTTTTTTGTTCATGTACATTTTTGCCACAAAAGGTGTCCAGAGGGTACAAAATGCATAGAGTATAAATGACATTTGAGAGTAAAAGACACTGTAATTCAAAAACAATTGCTAAAAAGAAGCATTCCTGCAAAAATTCATGCCACAAGCTGCAAAACAGCCAAAATGACCACCAAATCAACAACAACAGAAAAAAGGTTTAAATGTTTTGCAAACTATTAGATAAATTGCCATGACATTTGATAAACATATTAATTGTTTTCACTTATCCACTGAAAAGTGTCAACATCTACTGTATAGATTGTGACAAAATTTGGTACAGATATTCAGTAGCAGAATGATGTATATGGGATTGAAACTAAGTGTGTGCCAATGTTTGATTAATTGTACAATTAATTGTTGGTTGTGGTCATGGCAGCTATATGCTTTAAACTTGAACAGTGTTGTTCTAAACCTGCAGCAGCCATGAGAGGAAATAAAACGGACATACTGAACAATAAAGCCTTTATTTTTTTGTCTTTCCATAGTTCAAGTTTGTCAGTTCCACCCAAAAGGTGGCAAATAGAGTGAAGGAGTAAGAGGTAGAGAAAGTGTTCCGTTCTCATTGTGATCAGCGTAAATACTTCCTTTTACACACCAAGGGAATGGCCATCCAAAGAAGGCAGACTAAAAAAATGTAAGGAAAAAAAATATATATATCAGCAGCTTCTTTGTGGTGTTGCTAGCTTTCCCTTATTTTTCACAATCATAAATACTCCTAACCCGCTGACTTTTGATAAAGGTTGCACTACAGTGTTAACCAGAGGGGCGATGAGCCACAAACACAGCATGGCAGTCATCATCACTATCATCATCGCCATCAACACCACCACCACCACCACCATTATCGTCACAGTCTCTGAACACTTGGAGTGGGGAAACTGCCACATGGCAAGGGCCTCCTGCTGTGTGTCCAAGGCAAAGGGGCTCTGCATAGTATGGTCAGACAGAAGAATTGATGGCTGCCCACCATGGACTGAAAAAGAGGCTCTCTGCCCAGCACTCAAGTAGAGTACGACCTAGGGAAAAATAAATGGGGCCGTCTCCGCATGAAGGACAGCACAGAAACCTGAGCGGTGGAGCCTGACAGCACATCACTTCAAAGTAGGTGAATGATAGTCAGCTGGCACTGTGAGTACGAGTGTCTGTTTGTGTGTCACACTGCAATAAAACTAACTATTGCCAACCACTCTACCACTCATCAGCATTGCCAGGTTAGGACAGTGCCATGTTACATTAAAAAAGGAGGAGATAGTATTTACATCTTCAACACATAAATTATTTCTGTAACATACTGTCTGTGTAATGCATAATAAAGGTCTCTGGGGGGGAAAAAAATAAACACAAGTGCCTCGTATGAAAAGACTATGCTGACTCCAAAATTGAGAAAAGTAGACCAAGGGAGAAAAAAAATACATTTAAATGCAGCCAAAAGAAAATCATAATGTAGAAGACAGAGAGAGAGAGAGAGAGAGAGAGAGAGAGAGAGAGAGAGAGAGAGAGAGAGAGAGAGAGAGAGAGAGAGAGAGAGAGAGAGAGAGAGAGAGAGAGAGAGAGAGAGAGAGAGAGAGAGAGAGAGAGAGAGAGAGAGAGAGAGAGAGAGAGAGAGAGAAACACAATTAATGCAGGAGTTTATGAGAACAACTTGCAACATGGCACACAGAAAGATAAAGCTGTGAGCTTGATGAGGCAACCCCTGAAAACTTTTAAGGTAGTAACAATGGCAGCACTGAAACCAGCTCGTTAATACCCGAGAAAGAAGAGTACGGAGGGGTCACTTCATGAAGGGCTACAGCTCGGATCAATTTCGGTTCAGATGAAACTGGACACTTTCCATTCTTGCCTCACACCACCACAAGATCTAGGAATGACTTGCATCTCCTTCCATCCAAAATGTGTCCTTTTGATATTTCTTGCATGTTTTGTCTTAGCTCTGGAGCCTCCCATGGCCTGCAACAACAGCAGCAGCCCTGCACTGACCACTTGCCTCAGGACAGAACCAGGTCAAACTGTTCACCTGATGTGATCTGACAAATAAGGCCCTAGTCCGGTAAAATTCACACTTGTCGACAATACACAGTATCAAAACTCTGTATAATGAGTAAACTAACACATATGCAAATATAGCTTTCAATACACAACAACATACACATTAACTGTTGGTTTTGCAGATGAAATTCAAAGTAATCATACAATATATGTCACAAAGAAATAATGGCTGGCTCTGTCCGCTCTCTGAAGAGAGAGATAAAAGGGGCAGTGGGGCAACAACATTTTTTTTTAAAAGAACAAGACAAAAAACAGCAAATCCGGTTCAGTTCATATTTTGCCATGTTGAATAACTGCGCACACACAGGAAGCATGGAGTGAATTAAACCTCTCCAGTTGGTTTTTGACCCCACAAGTTCATATTACAACCACTCTCCCACTCCAGTGCTGCTGGGCTGTTGTCAGTCTTTGGGTCACCCCCCTGTTGTGTGTGGGGGTGCATGAGAGTCTGTCATTCCAGTGAACTTATAAAAAAAAAAAAAGAAAAAAAAAGGTAGGCCATTGGTTTGTTTTGCGGAGAGGTCCCGCCTACCCTGACGGGGTGGTGCCCAGAGGGAGGCCATCAGTCATCCAGGATGACCTTGACAAAACTGGCCACGTCTGTCTCTTTGGAGTCATGCAGGGTGAAAAACGGATGTTGCTGCGGCAAAAAGAAGGAGAGAAAAAAAAAAAACAGGGTTAGAAATACGTTATTTAATGACAAACTACTATTTATAAAAGGATGCCGATCTGTTTTTTTTTACTGTGAAATACACATAATCATCAGTCTTGATGGGTTAAGGCTGGCCAGAGCACACTGATATTACAGCAGGGATTGTTGATAGTGGCAAAGTAGATAAAGTAGCACAAAAATATTTGTTAGTGTTTCTTGGAAAGAGAATACAAACTACTAACCATTAATTCTGTATAAGCTGGTCTCTCATTTGGCTTCTTTCTTAAGCTGTAAAATAAAAGATAAATGCAAAAGTGAGAAAAAAAAGCACATACCAACATTTTATTGAGTTATTAAATAATATAAGACCACATCTATAAATAGTCACGCAACATAAACATCATCTCAAGTCAAGTTGGAGCTCCACAGATACTGCGCTTGTGCCACCTCTCTCAGTAAACAAAGATCAAACACTGACCCCTGCTGGCCCTTTCTTTTACAGGACGGGGAATGTTGAGCAAAGTCTACACATTTGTCATTGAATGCGAGACTCACCACTGGGAGATGAAGTCTACAAACTCTGAGGAGAAACGGTCGGCCGGCAACTGTGGAGACGGCTCGTCCACCACCTGCTTGAGCTGCTGGAACGGGGTGCCCCATGACTCGTAGGGGAATTTCAAAATGGCCAGCTCGATCTAGGACACAGAGAAAGGTTGATGTTTGAGCTTACGTCCATGACGGCATGTTACGATACAATCTGCAAACTATTCCCACAATTCAGAAATCCTTTTCTCTTCTCTAAAAAAGGTCTACAATGAGCTTGAATTCTGTACTATTGAACATTTCATGCCAAATTGTATTTGAATTTTTGGGGAATTCAGAGCTTTCGCAGTTTTCTCTAGATTCAAAAGTGTCAAAGCAAATAGAAGCAAAGACATCGAATCAGATTCTTTAACACATCCTGGTTGAATCATTTGATTTCAGAAGACTCACTTTCCAGAACACCATAAAGGTAAAATTAATAAATATACATTCTGTCAATCTCAGCCTTGTTGTATAATAACTAATGGCAGCACGGACTACTAATTATCTGCCATCCACATGGCGCAGGTATCACACAGTGTCTAAGGCCACCATAACTCAGCATTAGTACTGGGTTGTGCTTGGAAATTACCTTTAATGGCATCTCCTTTGACACTGTTTAGTAAATGCCAAGTGTACCATCAGACAAAATATACTTTTTTAAGGAGAGCAGACTGACAGAGAGTCGTATATTACTGGAGTATTATGAATGTCAAACAAAACAAGGTGCTCATCACAGTTGAAGCTGAGATCGACAGAATGGAGGAAGCTCAAGTTTCACTGATTCTTATTCCTTGTAACGCACTTTGAAGCCTTGTCAAGAAACTTCAATAAAAATTTGAGTTCATTATTTTATTATCATAATAATAACAATATATAGTAGAAAAAGTGATTACATCAGACAAAGCTAACTATTAGCCATTTACATTTTCATGTTTGCCATCAGTGTTAATAATATCTGAAATGAGCTCACAGTAGACAGTAGGACAGTGAATACACAATGAGTCATTTCTTATCTAGAAGGAAAACTTAGTTGTGAGCCACATTTAATCTCAATAAAAGAACAGTAGCATTATCCCAACTGTGTAGAACAAAGAGCCACATTTTAATATCCAACCCAACTCACCATCGTGATACCAAGACTCCATATGTCTGACTTGACACTGTAGCCTTTCTGGCTGAGGTCAGGGTTGATCCGCTCAGGCTGGAATGGAAATTATTAGAAACCGATTAAGTACCACCACTATCTGAAAACATAATAACTTGAACAATAATTTGAAACTATACTAGTAATGTATATTTTAGAATGAATGTTGGCTTTACTGTTCACAAACAGACATAATAATTAATGCAAACTGATAAAAAGCTGTTTCAGTCAGACATGAGAATAAATCTGTTGGCGAGAGAGGATATAAAATAATGTGAGGGGTTCCTGGCCTGGGGATTTCTAGCTTTAAACTGATGAGGGCCTGGTGGACCTCAGACACAGGCAATCCTTCAGTGAATCTCAAAAAGAATCTTAAATCTCAGCTAGCCGGTACCAGGATTCTCTTCTCCGGTCCCAACTCACCGCCATGTAGGGCTTGCAGCCTGCATCTATTGTTTTGGCCACGGAGTCCACCAGGTGGCCACTGATGCCAAAGTCACACATTTTCACTTGGCCCTCGGTGTTGATCAGAACATTGGAGGGCTTCACATCTGTAGAGGGACATTGTTGAGGAAAATGAAGCAAAGAGGACAAAGCAAACCAACAATGAGGAAACAAACAGGCAGGAAACTGAAAACAGTATACACAGATCTTTTGATTACCTCTGTGTATCACTGACAGGTTACTGTGCAGATGCTCTAATGCCTTGACAATCTGTGGAGTGAAGAGATAAAATAAAAGGGTAAATTCAGCAGATGAGAATTATATTTGAGAAATATTACAACCAAACCAGAGATGGTCTTTGTTGGAACAGTGGAAAGACTAACCACAACAGTTTGGTTTGTTTCTGTTGAGTATGAATGAAGTGTGTTTTACGATCAACAAGTCAATTAGTTTAGTGACAAAAGAGAAACTTAAATTCAGAGAGTGTAGGTACGGTTGTATTTTCTGTTTGTAACAATATTACCTCTCTTGACAATTTGTGAGTTTATTTATTATATAAATGCTAAGAGAACCAACTGTAACGAAGCAAACTCGCCGCTTGCACACATCTTCCAGCAGGGTTGGAAGGATTACTTTAAAAATGCAAACCAGTACAATTACTAATTACTTGTTAAAAAACGTGATCAGTAACGTAATCCAAGTACTACAAAATAAACGTAATGCAACCTGATTACTTTTATTTACATTTGGATTACTTCAATACCAAATATGTAAATAAGACAACAGTGTATTAAAGATGCGTTGTCTGCTCGGTGGGTTTTTTCAGGAACATACAATTATATACAGCGGGTGATTAAAACTGCTCAGAATCCACAGCCTGTTCACCCTGCTGCATTCCGGGAAGAAACATAAAAGTTTCAGCTCCTGCACCACCAGGCTGCAGAGCAGCTTTTTCCCCCCAAGCTATCAGACTTTTAAACTATAATTCATCTTCAGCATGCTGTAGCAGAGGGGAGTTACAAACTCAATTTCACTCCATAACCTATTGTATTGTGACATAATAAATCTACCTAGGCCTACCTACATATAAAATATCCCATTCCCATGAAATCAAAATCGATGTTTAAATGTTTTTATATGTTAGGCTATACCTTGCACTGGGCCTGTCATATGGCAGGATCTGTCCAATCAATGACAAACTATGTTGTTTTGTATGTATTCTTGATGATATTTTAGAGCGCGTCATTTCCTGAAAAACTATTTTAAAATGTTGATGAATCCTCCTGCACTGAGGGGCCTGCAATGATTTAGTGACCAATGAAAAGCTTTCTTAATTTTTATGAAGCTGCTGAAAAATAGTGTTTCTGGGGACGGGCACTGCTGTAACTGGATCACATTGGATGGAAAATATTATCTGGTATTCTCTCTGATGTTCCCAGGCTGCTCTGCGGAGTTCTCTGATGGACGGGACCGCGTTACTTGTTGCTGTAACAAGTCAGCTAACTGCTGCTAACTAGCTGCCATTACCGAATTAGCTCAGTTAGCCTGCAGCTACTGGTCAAATTGGCTCACTCTGCCCATACTGGGAAGTCGGAGCACCGGAGTGCGTGTTTAGGTTTACACCTTTACTTAAGCACTGCAGGTTCTCCGGCCAGGAATTGTATGAATGATTGCAGGGAGTGGCACCGGGCTAGCGGGCGAGGAAACCGCACTCAGCAGCTTACCATGAGCAGGACAGAACACAGTCACATTAACGTTCGTTGACTCAGCACTGGGGCGACAACAGCCAAACCGGCAAGAAAATCCCCTTCATACTGTATTCCCAGTGGTCAGACTGGCCTCTGTCGGTCTCCAAGGCTGTGCCGGGTCCGGCAGCAGGAGTCTGCATGAATGGGCGGGGGTGTAACCACATTCAACTACTGGCTACACGCCAATCAATATCTGTGACAAATTCCTCCCTAGCTTTGTGTTTTTACAGAAAACACAAATAGCACACCGCTTTCCGTTTCATGGGAAATAAATTGTGCTTAAAGTAATCCCTATGTGTAATTCCCGTTTTTACAAAATGTACCTGAAATCTGATTATGTCTTTTTTCTGTAACGGAATACGGTTACATTATTTTGTATCCTGATTACGAAACGCCGTTACATGTAATCGTTACTCCCCAAACCTGTGTCCTAGCCACAAAGTGGTTGAGACAGTACAGGCCGTGGCTTGCTCATTAGCATGCTAACTTTAGTAGATATCTCTGCAACTCAATGTACGTATAAACATGCACACATTGCAACTTTAATCCATGCACAAACAGAAGTTAAGAATGTCAAGTTTTGGTTTTGGGAGAAGTTAAAAAATAAGGCATCCATCTGAATCTAGAAAGTCACTAGCCATTTTTATACAGCCATCCGCAATAAACGCGGAAATGAGGCAAAACTGCGGCATAATCCCACAACAGGCATGCGGGCTATGGCTTTCACACAGACATTGCTCTCGCTCTGTTACCACCAACATTGCGGGCTCAGAGGTGGATCAATGTCAGCAGATTGGCACTACCCTCCTGGAAAATAAGGCAGGATGAAAGCGCCTACTGACGCCAAGAAATAATTGCAACATGTTAACCGGGCAATAAAACAATAATGACAATTATCGAATATAATTTTCCTCAATAACAACATAACAAATTGTCAATAAATGTTTCATTTAATTCATTTGAATCAGAAACGAATAAGTACTTATTTTTTCCTATTTATATATTTTGTTGAGGTAAAGGAACTGAAAAAAATATTTTACTTAATTTTACTCATGCATATTTGTTGAAAAAAAGATTTTATCATAATTGTTATGAATGTTCTACCTCAGATTTGTTAAGTGATCCACTGTTTGGCATCAAGTGTTTGTCATGTTCTGTCCGTAAAGAAAAGTTTAAAACCACAATTAACCATCTGGGTTCTTCAACATTTACTCAGGAGCAAAAATCTGAATTTAAACTTAAAAGAACTAATGATTTGACATTCATTGTGATAATTATCAATATCAAATTTTTCAATGTGATAACATTGCAAGTTAACCCCCCCACAAATTGAGGTTCTTCTCATCCTGCTCTTGGACACAAAGTGATTAAGTGCATTTTTCCTAAATGTTGAAGTGTTCCTTTAATGTACAGTCCCCTCCAAAAGTATTGAAACAGGCAAATTCCTTTGTTTTTGTTGTTCACTGAAGACATTTGGGTTTAAGATCAAAAGATGAGTATGAGACAAGAGTTCAGAATTTCAGCTTTCATTTCCTGGTATTCACATCTAGATGTGTCAAACATCTCAGGACATACCACCCTTTGTTTGAACCCACCCATTCTTCAAGTGAGCAAAACTATTGGAACGTGTGACTGACAGATGTTTCTTGTTGCCCAGGTGTTGCCTTTTAGGTTGATAGTCCAAACACTAAATAGCTCTGCAGGACTAGACTAAGTTTTCATCCTTGGTTCGCACCTATAAAGACTGCATTTCCTGTTAAAGAGGATAAACCAACATGAAGACCAGAGAGCTGTCTATGGGAGAAAAGCAAGCCACTGTCAAGCTGCGAAAAGAAGGAAAATCGACCAGAGCCATTGGACAAACATTGGGCAAAGCAAGCATAACAATTTGGAAAGTCCTGAAAAAGAAAGAAACTACTGGTGTACTGAGCAACAGATGTCGAACAGGTCGGCCAAGGAAAACAACAGTAGTTGATGACAGAAATATCATGAGAGCTGTGAATAAAACCACCAAAACATCAGTAAGTGACATCACCAACGACCTCTACAGTGCAGGGTGAAGGTATCACAATCCACTGTTGGAAGAAGACTCAGAGAGCAGAAATATGAGGCCACACCACAAGATGCAAACCACTCATCAGCAGGAAGAATCGGAAGGCCAGATTGAAATTTGCAAAAAAGAGAGCTGCAAAAGTTCTGAAACACGATCTTATGGACTGATGAGACCAAGATGAATCTCAACCAAAGTGAAGGAAAGGCCAAAGTGTGGAGAAAGAAAGGAACTGCTTATGATCCGAAGCATACAAGCTCCTCTGTGAAGCCTGGTGGAGGTGATGTTATGGCTTGGGCGTGCATGGCTGCTCCTGGAACAGGCTCATTAATATTTATTGATGATGTAACTGATGATGGTAGCAGCAGAATGAATTCAGAAGTGTACAGAAACATTTTGTCTGCCAATTTACAGAGAAATGCATCGAAGGACAATGAGCCAAAGCACACTGCCAACAAAACAAAGGACTTCATCAGGGGAAAAAGTGGAAGGTTTTAGACTTGCCAAGTCAATCACCTGACCTTAACCCTATAGAGCATGTATTTCACCTCCTTAAGAGAGGACTGAAGGGAGAAACACCCCGAAACATACAACTGAAAGAAGCTGTGGTAAAAGCCTGGAATAGCATCACAAATTAAGAATGCAACAGTTTGGTGATGTCGATGGGTTGCAGGCTTGATGCAGTTATTGCAAGCAAGGGTTATGCCACCAAATATTAAATGTTATTTACTATGTTATTTATTTGTTCCATTACTTTTGCTCACTTGAAGAATGCTGTGGTCTAATGCAGGGTGGTATGTCCTGAGTTGTTTAACACATCTAGATGTGAATACCAGGAGATGAGAGCTGAAATTCTGAACTCTTGTCTCATACTCATCTTTTGATCTAAAACCCAAATGTCTTCAGTGAACAACAAAAACAAAGGAATTTGCCTTACCGTTCCAATACTTTGAAGGGACTGTACATGTAAGCACACTGATAACTCAGTATAATAGTGTAATGGGACAGGACGTACCGCTACTGTGATCTTGCCCAAGATGTCTTCGGGGATTTCTTTGCCTTTCTCAATAACCTTCTTATAGAACTTATCCAGAGACGTGTCCATCAGCTCCATACAGATCCAAACATCTCCCTGAAAAAAAGATGTCACCCAAAAATATGAAATGACATGATCACACACTCAACACCAACTCAGGCCCGAGATCATGCCAGTCATTAATGTCGTATTTTATTCACCTCTCTGAAGAGGGCGCCATAGAAGGTCACAGTGAAGAAGCAATCCACCGTCCTCATGGAAATGTCCAGGTCCATCAGAAGCCTCTTCTGCTCCAGAGTGTTGACTGTGGCACGAATCCTCTGGGGACACAAACATCACAGATTGGGCTGCCAGTAGAGATGGATTTTCAGCTTGATCGGCTATGACCGCTTACCGGCCGATCAGTCTCACATGTCCAATTCTATCCAGGTAAATTTACACACATGCGGCGCTGCACGATGATTTACGTCATGCGCATTGACTTTACTTGGGCGGAAAAATTCAAAAGACGAGTTCTGTGTCTTTTTTTGAAGCGACTTTCTAAAAACGTACTGCTGAGGGAGGACGTCAGCAGAGCAGACGCATGAAGGGAAGAGAAACAAAGAGAGGTGGAGCAAGCCGGTGCAGTAAGAGACCAGAGCTGCAGGTGCGTGAGTGTGGGGGGCAAAAAAGAGAACTAAAGGGAGTGGAGTAGTAAAAAAATAAATACAAAAACGCAGAAATAAAATTGTGAAATGAAAAATAACATAGTAGAAATTGACAGCACCCTGTCATTCTGTGGGAAACACAGATAGGGTAATGTATTCTGTGGGAAACTGTAAGCCGTATTGTACTGCAATTTAATTTCAGTATCAGTAATTATTTGTGCAAAAAAGCTCTAGCCAGCAGCCTAACCTGGAGAACTTTTTTATTCTGAGTGATGTGTTTGACCCATGTGAGAGAAGATCCTGTAACCTGGTGCAGTTAATGAGAAAATTTTAAAGTTATTAAATAGTCAATGTTGTATTACAAACATACTATTGAATAGACCGTAGGAAGACTAAACAACACTGACTGGTGTAAATGGGGTTCTAATAAAGAAAGAATTCTCATCATCTAAAAGTTACAAAAATGTTTGTGAAAGCTGTCCAATAAAGAAGAAAAATCAGAATCGGCAGGTCAGAAAATTGCCATCAGTGCACGTCTGGCTGTCGGTGTAATCAGCAGGCAGATATAGCTTAAATGGTGTCCTATTACCCACCTCTATATAACATGTCATATATCCGATAGATCCCGTGCAAATGTTTACAAGCTGAGCTCATCTGCTGAATACATCTATGAGTAATGGTTCTATTTTAAAAGCACGGTGCATTTACAGAGATGCCAAAAATGTAACCCGAGTAGCTGCCTACCTTGACAGCCATAATAACACCACTGGGCACATGTTTCATCTTGTCCACCACGCCATACGCTCCCCTCCCCAGCTCTTCAATCTGCTCCAAGTCATCTGCCTTCACCACAAAGTTCTGGACAGAGAAAGCAGACATTAAAAGTAATGCATTTATTCAGCTCAGCAAAAAAAACAAAACAAAACAGCATGTTTCAGAGGAATACAGAGCCAACTTTACCTGATCTCCAATTGTGACGCAAGCCTTCGAGTCAAGATCTCGAGGTGGCCTGTGGTGAGAGTTTTAATCAGTTTTAATGCCACAATGCTCAGTAATGGAATTTTCATAAAGAGAAGTTGGGAATGTTTATTAGAGCAATTTATAAGATTCATCTGAAGCAAACATTGATTAAAGTCAGCGCTAAAACCAATTATGAATTCAAGTGATCCATTCGAGGACTCACTCTCTTAAACCATATAACTCTGGTGCATGTAATTAACAATTGCAGCAAGCAGTGGAGCTCTAAATGGAGTGCAGAGGCTGTGCCCCAGAATTATATCTTCTAAAAATCTGTGTGCCTCCAGATCTTTGGTCACTTCGTCACAAGAAAACATTTCTGATTAGGATCCCATCATTTCTCCCCCCCTTATAAGCGTTTGTGGCCAAGATAAGTACAGTGCAGAACATTTTACAGTTGAAAACAATAAACTTGTCAGTGCTCTTTGTTAGACTCAGCTTCTAAAACGCCTCAAACACATCTGTGGCATTTCTGTGTTACTTACTGGCCAACATATACACCCGATACAGATAATTCTGCAACAAGCCAATAATGGGACAATGTATTGGCCCAGTATTGGCTTTTTGCAGAGCCATTTTAGCAGCCTGGCTCTAATTTGGAGACCCTCTTAGGGTGCAATGGCTTCCGTCACTACCCCATGAAGTATACCCCAGTTTAAAAGGAGCCTTACGCTGCTGCTGCTGGTTGTGGCGGCAGAAACACTTCTTTGGCCAGCTTCAGCCCAGGGTTCTTCTTCTTCCCTTAGAGACAAGAAATAAGACAACCATTACCATCTCAGCCCAGTGATAGATATGCAGTGATCAATAAAGGTGGCTTTAGAAACAATAACACGCTAGTAGGATTACAGACCATTAAGTGCAAACTAAATGGACTTTGCTTTGTTTTCATATATTTGCATCGGGCCTATAGATAGGGGGATTTTATTCTATTCTGGTAGTAAGGGATGTTTTCAAGGTTGCGTCTAACACAAGCTATAAAAAATGATCTGTTATCTAAGTGGAGATTAGGTGTAGGCCTACTTAAAACAGTGGTCCCGCAATACAGAGTAGGTGGACTACATGACTAATCGACACTGGTATGATGACTCAAATAGAGAAAAGGGGGTGGGAGTGGAAGAGGGGGGTGTTTTTACAATCAGTGCTATCAAATCAAAGCTATCAGTGTGTGTTTTTTTCTGTTTGACCCCCCCCAACCTCATGTCTAGGATCCTTTACAAGTTTTTTTTTATATCTGGAGCATGGTGCGGTAAACTTTGCAGCTCTGGGACCTTTTCTGTGTTAAATCACTGACAGTCCATTCATAAACATAGTTTACCAGCAGCCTCTGGGACTTCCCACAAGGGGCTGCGAGTCCCTGCCAGAATGACACAGCCTGCGAGCAACAACACAGGAAAAACAACTCAACATTTCTCGGCATGGACACTCATGTTCAGCGTGTTCGCTCTTGTTGCAAGGCCGACAGGAAAAACAGAACACTTTTCTTGACCTTAATCTCTGTGTGTGCTAGGCCTTGGCCAACAATTTCACCCACTGGGATATGATGAGAAACAGTTAAGAACTGGCTGGTTATTTCCGGTTCTTGTCCTGCTGCACACATGCTCGGGGTCAGGCTGTGTAATTATTCTACCACAGTTCAGAGAAACTGTCTTAATGCATAAGGAAGTCACCTTAACTTCCAACAAATGCAACAGCTGTTAATAAAAAGGTAGCAAAAGTTGGCAGTGTGACAATTTATTGGTATGATTTTAACCAGAAATGGGAATTACAGCTCACTGAATGGAGCCGGATCTTAGGCTCTGTTCCTTTCCGATAGCTGTTCTTTTGAATGGTTCACTAGAGTTTACGCCCGACACTCACTTTAACTGTGATTAAAACTGTGGGCTTGTATTTGCCATTGAGTGACTCACACCACTCCAGTGTAGCGGAAGTATGATTGTGTAAACCCCTCCTTGCTACAGTAGATCAGGCTGGAGGGGAAGTGAAGTTTTACCAAGGGTTTAGATTCTATGGTCTACCACTGTAACGTCAGACAGGTCCATTTTGTGCTGCAGCCCTAAAATAGGCCCACAGTGGCTGGACAGACTACAGCAGTCTCATGTGGTGTGAGACTGAAGTGTGATTTACTCACACATGCTCAGTCAAAAATAGATTTTGTGTTTCCTCTGTGTGGGATAAAATACTTAAAGCCTTCCGATAACCTGACAAATAAGACAGCCGTTTTGTTTGTGCAACAAAAAATTGGGTAGCACACGAATATGATGGTGTAATACAAAACCATCCGAACCGCCAAAGCTGTTTTTAAGCGGAGATGTCTAATAATACTGCTGCCTCATGAAAACTACCAATATGATGCTATACTCTGCAGTTTATAACACTGCACATTATAGTTTTAATCAAGTCTGAGTTACATATTTACTAGGGCAGCAGCTAATGATTATTATTATTTCATAATGATTAGTCGACTAGTCACGATTATTTTTGTCACACCCAAACCCTAATTAAACCATTTAAGCCTAACTAGCTAACATTACCATTAAGTGAACGAGGTTTACTATTCAGAATGAACACCAGTATCAATGCCAGGGGGGACCAGGGAAGAAGACAAGACAGCGTAGGCTACTCTTATAAGTCACTGATTTATACAAAGTTTAAAACTTTTAACTGTTTAACAAAGATTTTTGCTTTGGAACTATATAAAATAAAAGCAAATTAAAAGCAAGTACTACAACAACAATTGTACACTAACAATGTTATGTAAAGCAACAGCCCCCTTTCACACTACGTCTGTAGTTTATTGTTCAAAAGTGCTTGTAATTTTTAGGCTATAACTTAGTGGAGAATGTTCTGTAGGCTACATCACGAGCCAAATGTTCCTTGATTTACTTTAAACCATTACTCATTACTAATAACTTATTTAAAGCTGGGTCTTTAACGTTGACAGCATTGTTTTGGACAGATTTGTGCAGCGGTGTTCATGAGAGCGAGAGGAAGTGCTGCATTGTGGAGCTTCTCAACCCCTAAAACTTTGTTCTTAATGAGAAGATTATTGCTATCTTTCCCTTAATCGGCATCTTTGTAACGATGCGTCGACATTGAAATTTCACATTGACAAATTTTTATAGTCGAGGTTGCCAATTATGTCGAGTAATCGTTGAAGCCCTAATATTTACTGTGAAGTATTATTGGACTTTAACTACCATCCCCTCTCAGGTAGCAGTGTGTGGTGTGTATCCCTGTAGCTGGGACCATGGGACATGATTCACAGTCAGCCAGACTGGACACATCCGCTTAAACCACAACAACTGTCAGGGACCATTTGGAAATATGATTCAATTCCCTCCACTAGCTGCTCGCTGTCCCGTTAGGGCCAACTGAGGCCAGCTTCACAGCAGCTTGCTGCTGCAGGACCGGCCTGCCTGGTCCTCAAACTGAGCCTGATAGGACACAATAGTGCCATGACATCAGCCTCAGCTGCACAGGAAAAATACATCTGCACAGATACCATTTTCTCAGAAAGGATCTGAGTAAGTAAGTGAGAGAAGTGGGTGGTGCAGAGTAGAAATCCCAGAGCTTCCTGTACTTCAAATCATGCCACTGCGAGTGGTTTATCATGAAATTAAACATTTCTATGAATGTGTGCACTGAAATCTTGTTTTATGTCCAAAAGATGGCACAAACTGCATTCTGCAATCTCTAGACTGCAGACAGTCCCTCATACAGAGAAAGGTTTATTAACCTAAAGCATAAAGTACTGATCATGGTCCCTTAATTAAAGTATTACTACTACAGGCAGTAGCAGTGAATTGGTGCACTTCTACAGGAAACGCAGCAAATTCTTCGAAAAACCAAAGGTGCTCAGTGGAAAATAGTCAGTGTTTGCAGTAATACATACGTAGTGTGTACAAAAATTTCTGGATTGTGCATGGGATCAAAGTGTCAATAGCTATGTGGCGAGTCACCATCAGGAAGATCCAGCCTCTGAGTGGGTCCATATACAGAAAAAAGGATGACTCATGCACAGATAATCTTCCACACCACCCTATCTTGCAGAGAGGGAGAACCCTATCTCCAAACATGCCTCAGCAATACCATGAGCAGCACTGCAAGGCCCACTCCACCCTTTGAAAGGAGGCACAACTCCTTATGGTGGCCAGAAAAACAAACCCTCTCACAAAAGACATCTCATGCCTGCTCCGTTGCGCACAATAATTACAGCACAGAACCTGTGTAGCAGCTATAGAGTATCTGTTTGCAGCCAGTGAACTGTCAACAAAGGGAGGCTGCACTAGGTATTGGTGCTGCAAGTCAAAACATGCCATGGTAGGCCAAAAGCTGTGATTGCCTGAGCAGCACCCAGCCAATCTACACAGCCCTCTGACACACTGTGTACTCCCGACCATGGTAACGCTAGTATGATTGTGTAACAACACAAGCGGTGAACTTGAAATGTAAATTGACATCATCATCATGTTGTGTGTGACGCAGAGGAAGGACCTTGATTTTTCCAAGCTGTGTGTGTTTTATTCAACAGTGTGCAGTAATTACATAGCAGACTGACTGGCGGAAGCTTAGCGCCCTGGTTCCTTGGCATCGCCGCCTTGTTTTAAAAATAAGGAATTTCCAGAACGGAAAAAAAAAAAACAAGATTTTTCACAGACGCGGGCTAAAAATATGTTTGCGCTAACACACTGGCCAATCCAAAAGGACCCAACACAATCGATCAGTCATGAGGCCGAAAAACACTTGAACACCTGTGGTGTTACCGAAACTAATCCCAGCGCGCTGATATGCAGTTGGTTCACAATTACAGCTCGGCAAAAGTCCTTTATTGTCGTGGAAAATAATGTTAGCTAACCACAAGACGGGAACTAAAACGAAGCCGTGCGAGTGTACCATTTAGCTGAAATATTAACTATAAAAACTATTTAGCACACTATCAGCAGGTCTGTGATGAATACCTTCAGACACCAGGGTGTCTGCAGACTTAATGATAGAACGCAGCAAAGACATGCTGGCTAGCTTTTTTAACTCCTCTCATACATGCAGCTTTCCACCTGGCAAGGTTTCTCAAACGTAGCAAGCAAAATTACCTCAGCAAACTGCACCTCGTTTTTTAACACATATGCAAGACTGTTTTAAAAAATGAGTGGAATAAAAAAAAAATCACTTACCTCCTTTAGACAGAGACATTTCCCCTTTACTTTGATGAGGGGGAAGGGAAGCACAAAGACTTTTTTTACTCCCTCCCTCCCTGCATCAAGCCTTAACGTTACACCCGCTCAGGCTTGTGCAAAAACTAGCTGCGGTTAAAACTAAATGGTTCGTCTTCATGCAATTATAGCGCTTCAATCACCAGCTCACACGTTCAAAGATCGATCAGTAGATGAATGCACAACTTTTAATAAAGTCGACGCGGGTTGTGGAGTTCGCGTTACTTTGCTAACAAAACCTGCACTTTTAGATGGCAATGGCCAAAGTCTGACAGCTGAAGATCCAACGACGTATTGACGTATTTCCTGCCTCGTGCTAAGCGTCATGGGATGTGTAGTTTGCATTTTTTTTTCTGTAAAGATTCTTTTCCAACAAAAACTGAAACGAATAAATAACACGAAACTACACTACGATCATACAGTAATTTCGCCACCACAGACATGTTTTGTTATCATCTTTTATTATTATTTCAGGATGAAAATTACACACTGGTGTAGTTTCTATAAACGCTTTATAAAAAGCGTGTCTAACAATAAATAAGAAACTAAAACAAAATACCAAAAGTCTTGCAATTCAACTACAGTATACAGAGGAACACAGACAATGGGATTGCACTTTAATTCACACATTTTGGTATGCAAACAACAAGGATACAAGTGTATGGATACCATGAGCTAAAAATCTATATTTTACTGCTGAATAGCCAAATGCATAAAATGAATAATATTTTATTTCAAAGCAAAACATATATAATAGGCTACCTATGCAAACAACTTTAACCATAGATTTAATAAAGTCAAAGAACAAACTGCTAAAACTATAAAATACCCAAACAAATACAGTACAGTGAAGTGTTTTTTCTCTTAGTATGAGTGAAATACTGAAAGACTGTTATAATCAACGCTGAGCCGTTAAATTGTCTGTCCTTTATTGTACCAAACGCCTCCTTACTAAATAGTTGGAAGACAACAAAATGCTCAAACTACTCAACAATGGAGATGTCACAGACCTGACGCATGTACATGTGCTGCGATATGAGTTTACTTTGGAATATGTGCATGTGATTGTGTGGGTGGATGACCAATGGTGAGGCCACACCTAATTCCTGTATTTACTTCCTGGCAACAAGGAGGGTATGGTAGAGAGGTTTTATTATAATGTGCAGATAGAGGGAGCTTTCAATAAGGTACTCAGATGCACGGCGCTGCAGGTCGGCATCTGTAAGGAAATCCCCGGCCTCCTCCGTGCTTTGGTGGAAGTTGTAGACGTGGCGAACCACCACCTTTCCTTGCTGTCTTGCCATCACAATCACCGTCTTCTGGAAACTCACACCGGCAAAGTCCGGGCTTGAAGTGGCCGGTGTGACAATGATGCGGGGTCGACCTCCATCTGTACGCGTAGGCTGCATGGCACCCAGCTCAGCGTAGGTCGACCTGGCAGTGAGAGGGAACCAGCGAGGGGAGAACAGGGCGTTCCAGGTCACTCTCTTACTAGAGTCGTGGCCGCTGGGCCCGAGCTGGGTCTGAAAGCTGAAACTGCGGTCATCACGGGTGGGGTTGTTGATGACCCAAGGGGAACCCCAGGAGGAGGACAGGTAGTTACGGGGAGTGAAAATACTGCAGTTGACATCAAAGTACTTGGCCAGTTGGATAGGTGAGGCAGAGTGAAATTGGAAAGCTAGATAGAGTAGATCACGGATAGACTCGTAATACTTCTGCATGAGGGGCGATTGCTTCTGAAGACGAAAGAGGTGCTGAGGGGGGATCATGCCGTATCGAACAGCCTTTAGGGCGCTTTCCACTGTGGCACTGACAGGCTGGTTCTGGTTAATCCAGGCCTCCAGGGCCTCGAAGAGCTCCAGCTCACTCTGCAGAATGAGATCAGAGCGCTGGAGCAAGGAGAGGAGCAGGTCTTCACTGATGGAGACCCATTCTCCACTCTGCAGCACAGAAGACAAGTTCCAGGACAGGTACTGCAGGCAGCTGTCCCGCAGGGCCATGTCCCCATTTTGTAGTGCATAGTTGTACCAGCCAACTACATGGCCTGTGGGCGAATCACTAGACAGATGTTGGGTCATATATTGGGTCAGACCCTGTTGCAAGCCCCACACATGGTACTTGCTGGCAAGCTTATGAAGGGAAATGGCCTGATCGAGCCGTACGGAGATGTCACCGCAGTACAGATACCTGCAAGAGAAAAAAAGGGCAGAATAGTCATCTAAAGAAATTAACATACATATTGTTGAAGCAATGTTTCAGTAAAGCTTACTACACTGTACTTTGAAGCTTGTTTTCCCTCCTAACATCTGAGTCACTGAATAAACCCACACTGTTTGATTTTTCTACTGTGAGCCTCAAACAGCAAATGTAATTTTAGAATATTTCACAAGATGGAGCATCTCACCTCTCCAAAGGAGAGAAGCAAAATGGTGAGTGAAGCTCTTTAATTTTACGCTTGTGAAAAATAGCATCTACAAATAGCTCCACAGTTTCTTGAATGACTGAACCTGATTAACTCTAAATAAAAAATTACCCCGCAGTCAGCCTCACCTGACAAACTTGTCAAAGACAGCCGCGCAGTCGGGCGTCTCCCTCAAAACCACAGCACTGTTATTGCGGCTGAGTAGCAGTTCCTCAAACACGTCGCTCTGCATTGTGAGAACAAGGCTGTGGGCCTGGATCACCTTCACCTCGTCCGTGTTGATGGTCTGCACCCGGAGAGTGACATCACTGCCGTTCCCCAAGGCCAGCAGGGTCTCCATACGGTGCACCAAACTCATGGAGTGATTCAGCACCGTGGCCCCATTGTCCAATGCTGCCTCCTGCTTCAGGGCAGCTGTGGATGACATAGTGCAACGTGGCAGCACTTCACAGAAACTCAACCATCAATATTTTAATGCCAAAGAAATTTGCCTTGGAATTGCACATGACCACAGTATCAGCTTCTGAATTCAGACAGTAGCTAACATTCTTTCTTATTTTCTACTCCTGACTGTGCTTTCCAAGAAGAAGAGAAGGAGCAGAATTCATGTGCAACAACTTAAATAATATTTGATACAGCAAGAACTGGAAACACACTCCTTAGCTCTTTCGGCTAAAACCACAACTGATTATATGTGTCAGGGGGAAAAGCAGACTTGCACACTTTCTTCTATTCTTCCAGTTTCAATTAAACAAGAAAGAGAGCAACAAGCCAGGTGGCTGACTAAGAAAACCCCCGTTACCAGATGCACACAAAAGAATCCTGAGTTTGCAGCGCCATTGCAGATGGCTGCTTCTATGGGCCCTCTTGTGCGTAAGTACAAGAGGCACATACTGGAGAATTGCACATGAAAGACTCAGCGTGACAAGCTACTGCTCTGCCACAGCCATCAGCAGCCTTGTTGGCCTATTACTGGGTGTTTAATGAGACACAGGGGGAGCACACTTGGCTCCCTGGAATGTCTCACAGTCTTCATATCGCTACCACAATCAAGCGCCCCCCACTTCAAAGTAACCTTTTTCCAATTAGCCAGCCAGCACCCTGAGCCAGCTGAGCATGGTGGCATGCGTGTTTGTGTGTAGGGGGTGTTTTGTCAAATGATTCTGGCACAGTGTAGCAAATTGAAAAATCACCTAATTCATTATAACTGAGGAAACAGTACTATTTGTTACATAATTTACTTTTTTTCTGATTCTGTAAGAAAAATAAACATCCAAGAGATTCAATTCAAAGTAGGCAAAAAAGTAAGGAATAAAGAATGTTTCAGTGTCTCTCCCATTTAAGCTGAGAAGAGCTGAAGACATTAAATAAAACATTTTATACACAGTCACTAAATATAGGATTAGATGAGTCTGCACTCAGGAGGAATTTCAGATGAAATTTAATCTGACAGCACAGGAATGTGGCCTTCAATAGCTTTGGTCAAAATCAGTCAAAGTCAGATCTTCTTTAAGGAGTAAGAAAATCTTTTCCTCGGCGCTTGTACTGTATTACTGAGCCGGCACAAAGCCAGTCAGCAAATGGACTTGCCTGTCTTTCTCTGCATCCAGCAGACAGATAGATGAGGACAGGATGAGTAGAATAGATAAATAGCCATCCCCTGCCCTGAGGCTGAGCGTGAGCCACGGATTCATGCTGTGCCCTACTACCCACCGACAGTATGGGGGAAGCTGGACTGAAATAGAACAATACAGCTTCTCTTCCAATGTAGGGTATTAAAAAAAAAAGAAGCACAAGTGATATAAGTCTTTAGAAGCAAACAATTTAAAGTACTGATGCCATTTGTCATCTTACCTCCTCTAATTGAGTGGAAGTGGATTAAGAGGAGCAGGGTGCCCACACAGACCCAGGCAGGGCTCCCTTGTTCACATGAGCGTGCCATATCTTCTCAGTTATTCCCTGCCTCTCTTCCTTTGTCCTTTCCCCCCTCTCTTCCTTACTCTGTGCCACTCTTCTCCTGACTCTTCTTCTTGCTGCTGTGCCTTTGGCCGCGTGTGTGTGCGGAAAGGTGTGTTGCCCCGTGTGTGCCGCCCGGCTCCCTGTCCCGCACTCTTTATGTAGGACGCTGGCCTTTCCCTGGCGCATCTTGCAACCCCACGGACTCCATTGATTGGTGGAATCTGGCAGGGGCGTTGCTATAGCGACAGCTTTGATTTTGAATTTCTCCCTTTTGGATGTAACATGGCATTGATCAGTAGCACCGGGCCAGCCAAGGACTCTGCTTAATGGTTTTTGGGGGGTGGGTCAGGGGGGGTTAGGCACTATTAACAATCAATATTAGCACACTTTCATGTTTTAATGGTACTCAGCATGCAACCAATCTCTGGACTGCAACATTTTTTTAGGATATCTGAGTTAAGTAGAATCAGTGGCATATAATTAGTCAATTAATTACAGGAGGTTGCCACTGAGACTATCTGCCAGTAGTAATTGTGGTTCTAAAATGTGTGACCAACTGCAGTCAATCAAATTTCATAATCCATTTTGTAAGACCGCTTTTTCATCTGAGAGCAATTATTTCTCTTATGGCAAGTTAATCTCACTAATGGGAGGATAATTTCATTTCTAATTTCATTGTTACTGGGTCTGCTCATCAATTTAGGGCAAGCTCTATTAATCAAATTTAACTGCCAATCAGGATTTTATTATATTGTCACATTACTGATTCTGAAATAAATAGATTTTTTTCTGTTAATGTCACTGTGAATGATCAAGTAGGCTACATGTCCCTGCAACTATTTTCCAGGTGCATCTGTTGCATCACAGACCATACAGAGGGCAGCGGGTTCAATTAATGTGTGTGATACAAATGCCAGCTGGATTTGGAGTTAATAGTCATGCCACATTCAGGGAACATACTAACCTCCAGGCTCTATACGACACTTCAACAAACGACTCATCAGCCACATGACATAACATGAGACAATCACACATCCTAGAATAAGATACAGGAACTGAGGTCCAAGACAACAGTGTTTCAGTGTAAAATGGCAGCAGTGACAACTGATATATAGCGCCTCTGGTCATGACCTCAGGGCTCAAAGAGATGTTTACAGTGCCATTTATATGAGCTTTTATTCAGCCCACACTGAGCACTGATCTGACAGAGTTGGGTTAGTCAATATTGAGATCCCAGTTAAAAACTCAAAAAAGATAAGCTCAGTATGAATCTCAATTTAGTTTTTTTATTTAATAGTCCAATAACAGTATTTACACTAACATGGTGCAACGTGAAAAATGTGTTTAAAATAGCTCCAAATGTACCATGCCCACTCCCGAGAGACAGTCTAGGAGAGACATCATTTCACAGGGAATTGGGTTGTGGTGAAGCCCTGAGAGCTGCCAGGCTGCAGTAAAAATGCAGGTGAAGAGAGACATCCTGCGAGACCCCAACCCGAGCCACTGCTATGAATAACCTGACAGGTTCTCAGAGGAAAGCGCTGCTGCTCAGGTGGCCTAATGAAGCCTGCTGCAACAAACTGGACTCGACAACACAGATGAGGCACAGGATCATACTGTATGTGGTAGCATCTTTTTGTTTTACTTCCTGGAGGTGGATACAAATGCACCCAAATAAGATTCATGAGCGCTATTTGATGCAATGAACGTATATGGATGCAAATAATGAAGCTAGTTTTAATGTACTGGTCTACCTTGTATTATAAAAGTGTATTGTTTATATAGTATAGCTGCGTAGTCAAACACAGTTCAGGAAACTGTTGCAATGAAAACAGAATAACCCAAAAGCCCTCTTTAGGTGTGCATTGAAAAGGACATGCCCTTCATTAAGGTCACGTTACTTTCTCCTTTGAGATCAGCAGTTATTAAGAGTCTGCTAACAGGACCACTAAGCACTGGGATGGATTGGCGAGCTGCTGGGTTTGTGAGAGCAGCCCTCGGGACGAGATCCATTGAGGGATCGATGCACCACAGGGGGCTCCATCACGCAGTATAAACAGTACGTTTAGTACAGGCTGAATGCCAGAGTAAGCTTCAGCAAGCGGTCCTGCGTGACCTTTCTCTTGCGCTGAACCCGGAGCGGATGCACAAGCTTATCAGGTCGCCAAAACATGACACAAATGGCCTTTTGATATAAACACACATTTTACACCTTGAATTCACCAAGTGTCTAGTGAATAAAAAGAGCAAATAAGGAACTAAATTAATAATCTATAAATGTGCAGAATAACTGCATTTGGTTGTCTCACACTGATATTTCCAAACATCTCAAACTGAACAAGTTAGCCAGCAAATTCAGTTTAGTATTTGTTTGATTTCTGTGTGTGTCGTTTCTTTTAGTTGTGAAAGACTTTGAGAGAAATTTTGTGACTTTTAATAATCACACAGTGAGCAGACAGATTAAAGAAATCAGTGTAAAGAAATATCTCAAAAATACTCATACTAGTATATCTAGAAGACTAAATTCTGCTCTTATACGATAGTCTAATATTCTCTGATCTTACAGCAAACTGCCATCATAATTTTCCACGGCTTCAAGCAGTTAGCTGTGCAAAAAAACAACAATTTAATGCATCTTTTTTTTAGAAAGGTTTTGATGGACTGATATCCTTTTGTTTATCACTGTATTTCTGCAAATTTCAGATGTGTATTATTTAAAAGAAAAACACTGTTCGGGAATATTTACTGAGACTATTTGAAAGCTTTAAAATCAATATTATCTGTCAATATTGCTATTTATCAAATGCTTGTTAAGTGGCATGGTCTACAACAGATCAATAACAAGATCTGTTATGCTGTGTGCTCTCATTAAATTATATAACACACAGGAGTCCATCTCTCCTGTAACAACATTTTCCACCAGGTGGCTCTGCAAACTCGATGCACAGTCTCCCCTCTGATGAGGAGAGGAAGTAGACTCAACTATGATTCCATTTCTCAGATGCCCATTGTTTATGTATAAACAAGTATTCATCTAATTATTGAGCAGTGCACTAAATAGCTTACATTAGAGTTTAATTATTCTTAAATTGAACAACTGTGTGTGGACCACTTTCCTCTTTAAAATTGAAAGTAGGTCATCTCAAAATGTAAGCTGATCCTTTAATAAGAAATTATATTTAAAGACTAATTACAAAACTAGTGGTGTAATGTAATGTAATGTACATTTACTCAAGTACTATTTAACTATATTAGAGGCACTTGTACTTTATTTGAGTATTTTCATTAAAGGCAACTTTATTCTTCCTCTCTTCAACATCTCAGAGGTAAATATTGTACTTTTCATATTTGTTTGTATATAAATGTAGCCTAGTTAAAATGAGTACAACCTTAAACAATTTACAGCAGTAAAATGCAACATATCAATGCAGCAGTAATATCAATCCAAAAACATCATAGGGTAACATGGGGTAAGACATTATTTTTTATTTGTGTTCATTTTTATATATGTAGCCTATGTATATTTACATTAAGGAGAGCCTTAAGATAAGTTATGCAACTATTTAGAGTTTCCTGTGGGGTAAGACCCACACACACCTTGCACCTTTATGGTTGATCATTTGTAAGTTCGCTGTTATTTATACACTATTTAAAGGTCTGACAAATAAATTATAGGAAACTAATAACATAAAGCAAGGTCAGTTTATTACTAAACATAGGTCGTTAATCCCCTTGCTAACCAGCTATTTGTAGTTTATATTATCTGTAATTTGCACCTATTGGAGTGATTTCACATCTTACTCCCTAAAAAAATACATTTGATTAAATACAAATTAATTTGTCAACTGTAGCTATTTATTTTACTTTATGTTATGTTACCTTAATCATGTCCATCTCCAAGATCCAAAAAAAGCGTCTTACCTCAAGGACACAACCTTGATTTTTGATATATTAAGGACATCCAGCTGTCAATATTTAGATACTTTTTATTAAGTAGCCTACGGTTTTGAATGCAGGGCACTTTCTTGCTACTTTTAAAGGATGTGAATATTTTATCCACCCCTGCGCAAAACTACATCATCTAATCACTAAACATGTGAAAGCCATTCATCATCAATCAAAAGTGTGTTTGAAATCAAAGCCTCTGCATGGTCAAACAGGTCACAGCTCAGACCATGTTGCATAGCCGGTAGGCCTATATACAGGCGTAAACATCCCACTTGAGAGGTGAGTGGCCCCTTTGTTTGGGTGTAAGCCGCACGAAATAAATAAGGCTGCATGCTAATCTCGCTGAATATGCAAAGCTGCAAACACCACAGGGGGTGGACGGAGAGACCGTGGTTTGAGCTGAGTTGTCTGCGAAAGTAGGCTGTTACATTCGCAGAATAATAATAATCGCAGGACAACTTGAAGCAACTGCCGGTGAGTCCATTATAACATGGTTAGAGAGCGGAGAGGGAGTGGGCAAATGGAGGACTCTCCGTGATCCCGCCCGGTTAAACGCATGGATCCATCACGTAGCCTAAATATTTGAACGCAAAGAAATCGGTCGAATTATCTGTCAGGAGCCTCATAGGTATCGGCTTTAAGAGACAACAATAAAGGTTCGGGCAAGGCAACGTTTCTGTTTTTCTGAGGTGGGTTATCCTTACCGGAGTAAATCTACCTGAGTCACCTGTTGGAGCAGTGGCCACAACTGCTCAGTCCACTATCCAGGTAGGAAGTTCCTGATGGAAACAATCTACAGCCTCGTAATATTAGACTCTAAAACTCCTATAATTTAATTAATTGTTTTGCAGTAGACTTTATGGTGTGCTTATGTATAACCTGGGACCTTTTAACATGTCATTCTAAAATTTGATTTTCATTCCCCAAAATGTTAACCTTCATTAGCTTTTTTTTTTTTTTTAATGGCTGGTTTTAGCTTTGACACTCCAATTTTTATGTGGTTTATTTATCTGAGCAATGTATTTATTTTCTCAACCAATACAGGGCCATTGAATAGATTAAGATTGAATTAGATTGTAGATTTGGGGATTTTGCAAGAGGAACAAGTTGTTAAATGGACACTGGGGGATGAGTGGAATTAAAGCTGAATACAGAACAATCTTATGTTTAAGTCAAATTGTACTGGACAACAAAATAAGATACGGGTGAGGCATAGCTACTTATTTAGTTTCCTGTTAAAAGGTAAAATGATGACACTGCAGATTAGACAGAGTAGCCAGGTTACTAAACTGCTATTACAGCAAATTGCTGTAGATTGGACTTTTCATCCAGACTGTCTGGAATGAATGTATTTCAGTGGGTAGCTGCGTTGTACTAAAATTGTGTGGATAAAGAGTGCGGGACAGGGAGACTCCACGCTGAGATCAGCTACTCCACTGGGTTGGTGCAGTATGTGGATGGGACAGTTCATTTACAGTGCTGTGACACCATGTGTCTACGGATAGGCTGCATCTTTTTTAAGATACTTGTAAAGTCTGTAGTTTGTTTGTCATTGCATTCCTGTTTTAATAATCACAGATGCTAATGAGAGTTTGTAATCTAGGGATTTGCCTCCATGTAACCAGGGTATCTCTGTTGCAGCATTTTTTTTCAACCTTGCAGTGAAACCATGGGATCGACCAGTGCTCCAAACGGATGTGGTTCCAGTATCAGCACCATATACTATAACCTGTGTGACCTGACCACAGTGTGGGGGGTCGTGGTGGAGGCTGTTGCTGCTGCTGGTGTGGTGACTTCCTTCATTCTCTTCATCATCCTCATGTCCTCCTTACCGTTTGTGACAGACAAGAAAAGAAAGGGTATGGTGGCCCTGCAGGCCGGGATTCTAGTCTTCACTCTGGGACTTTTTGGACTCACTTTTGCCTTCATCGTGGGTCGGTACTCCACCAGCTGTGCTGCACGGAGGTTCCTCTTTGGAGTACTGTTCTCAGGCTGTCTAGCCTGTCTGGCGATGCATGGTTTGTGGCTCGCCCTGCTTCAGCGGCGAGGCCGGGGGCCCAGGAGCTGGATGTTATGCCTGGGAGCCCTGGGGCTGTGGCTGGTCGAGGTGATCATCAACACTGAGTGGCTCATCATCACTGTGGTCAGTAGCCCACCCGCGGGTGTAATTGTCCCTGACCTGTCCTGCAGCATTGCTAACCAGGACTTTGTAATGGCTCTGATCTATGTGATGGTCTTGCTGCTAGCTGTGGTGGTGATGCCTGTGCCCTCACTGACACACAAGCACAAGCAGTGGCGCCGGGATGGAGCTTTCATCCTGGTCACGGGGCTCTTCACCATGGCTATCTGGGTAGCTTGGATTGTCATGTACATCCATGGGAACAGAGTGGCCGGGGATCCCAGCTGGGACGATCCTACTCTGGCTGTAGCGGTGGTGTCAAATGCCTGGGTGTTCCTCTTCTTTTACACCATCCCAGAAATCAGCTTACTGACCCAGGAGGACCCAGACCAGGAGCAGCCACTCGATGGAGATCATGTATATCCTGCCAGGAGCCTGGTTTATGACAACATCCTGAAGGAGCAGGAGCGGTTCCAACAGAACGTGTACATGGAGAATAAAGCCTTCTCTATGGACGAGCCTCCAACAGGTACAGCTTGACACATAATGGTTTAACATTAATCTTGTGGCGCCCCAACTGATAATGTCTCAAATTTATTTATTTACTTAAAGATTTATTCGTGCACACATGCTTTCTGAAGACGCACTTTTTCAGTGTGCAAACTGGCAACAGCGTGTCACAAAAAGCACAGGTGAGCCACTTTATATAA
This sequence comes from Micropterus salmoides, assembly GCF_014851395.1. Classification (NCBI taxonomy): domain Eukaryota; kingdom Metazoa; phylum Chordata; class Actinopteri; order Centrarchiformes; family Centrarchidae; genus Micropterus; species Micropterus salmoides. The sequence goes on from NW_024040041.1 coordinate 20,565,890, forward strand.
TGGCACACAGTAATGTAGCAAATGAAAGCGCAATAGGATAGCTTTGTGAAATAATTGTCAGATTACTATTTCAGTGTTTGACAAAACAGCAAAAAGTAGCAACAATTTCGATATTTTTCCAAGCACAGTATATTCTATTCAGGAAATACACAAATAACAACTTGCAGGCAGGTCAAAAGGTTAACAGTAATGATTTGTCAGTATAATTATTGCTCACATCCCCTCACATACATAAAGAGTGGGGGCAGTGGCCTATTTGTTTTTTTTTTAACTGGGGATTATTTTGAAGTCTGCATTATAGCCTTTCTTGGTCACTTTTAGCTTCAGTTATGATTATTCCAGGTGCACTGACAAAAAGTCCCCAAGAAATCCGCTATGTTTCATGTTTGGCCAAAATCATGTCAGCCATGCAACATTGATCAACAGAAAAAAAACAATGATGCCACTGATGTGAAAAACAAATGTTTTTTTGTTTGGACTTCCTCCTATTCAAAACTGCTCAATCTCTGTGAAGCTGAGCGGGGGAACTGTGATTGAACATAAGTTTAAACAGCATCCACTGTTAAGCATCTAAGGAGAGTGAGAGGGAATACTTTTTGCTCTGTGTACTACTACTACCTGCTCAATGTGTTGGCGCCTGCCATGCAAAAATGTTCTGCAGGATGCCCATTCCCCTCTGGAAACAATTAAGCACACAAGATAAGCTGTACTGTGACACACACATTCTCTTTCATGCTTACCTGCCTGAGACATTAAGCCCGCCTACAATGAATTGCCTTTTGGTCCACAAGTATTAATGTCTGGCTGCACCCATAGGAATCTACTTATAGGATTAAGTTAGATGTGTGCCATTCAGGGGTCATACCTTTTATTTTTTTAGGTCACAAATCTGATCTACTTACTGAAGGTTGTGTCCTTGGCCAATATTATGAGGCAGTTACAGCAGGCACTTACTTGGAAACAACACATCACAGTTACACATATTTTAAATAATGTAATTTATTTACTTGTAAACAGCATTCGTAGAGTTGTGTCTGACATCAGCCAACTAATAGTACTATCATCAGTGGATGCTGGACAACGCTTAGGCGAGTATCTGGTTTATACACTATGTTTGCAGTGCGTGACCCTGGTGACAAACAGAAACTAATTGGGAAGAGAAAAACAGTGAAATGTTTGGTTGTCATGTTGGTAAAAAATATATATGGACAATGCAGTGCCCGAGTATGACACTGACACATATTTAAAATAGGATGTACTGCAGTGTGCTTTTAAAGTCCAACTCATGCGAAGGTTTCTCATTTATCCTGACAGATGCAGCAAATATTGATTCACTTAACTGTTCAGTTTGAGTAAATGTCTGTTGCTACAGAGACTGCTGTCCACTTGTCCTCTTTAAACAATGGCAGATGTCTTAAAGGTGCTTCCTTTCTGTTTTTTTATAGCTGTTTTAAGGTTGAACTTGTGTGAAGTCTAATACTAAAACAAAAAAAGTGATGGACCTGGACCTCTGCCTTTCTTTTTTTCCAGTACCCAAAAAGCCAGTGTCTCCATACGGTGCTTATAATGGTCAGCTACGAAGTTGTGTGTACCAGCCCACCGAATTAGCCCTGATTGCCAAGGGTATGACTAAGGTGAGTGTCTACACAATATCTGACACAAAAAAACCTTCTCTCCTGTCACATCTTAATCAGTCCTCTGATTGTTTCTACAGATGGATCAAGATGCGATGATCCCTCGAGCCACACCCCCATCTTTGAATCCAGGAAGTTGCAGCTCCCTGCCTCGTTCGGTGGAGTCTTTTCCTTCTTAAGGACTGTCACGCGCAGGCACCACGAGGCGAGTGTCGCCTACACCTTCCTCGGGAAGATGCTTTAACTAATAACACACTGTGGTAATTCCTAGCTCCTCTCTCACACACACACACATATTCATTTTGTCTTATATTTTATTTCCTCTGATGTTTGTATACTGCTTGTATGTTCTGTATGCACAGGGGCTGAGTGTGATATATCAAAAGTTATAAAACCGCTAACAATATTGGAGATAGACAGCTTATAAAAGGCCAGTGCTTTTCATATGGAAAGGTTGTGCCTCGGCTCCTCCATTTATGGCAACTAGTGCTGTAAACCTTTTATGGTCAACTATAAACCAGCTTTGCTCACTGGTAGCTTGTACTCACTGGACTCCCGAAAAAGTCAGTCAATCTCTCTCTCAATCTCTATGTCTATCTCTCTCTATATAGATATTTACTTTACCTTCTTGCTAAGAGAAAGACCAAATACTGTTCTGCCTCTAGTTTTTATATTTCTAAGGATTAGGTACAGAGAGTTTAAAGCAAAGACAAGGTCTGTAATTGAACTGTTACATCTTAGTTTTTATTCACAATAATCAAAGTTGCGTTCTCACCAGTATCATTTCTTGTCATGCGTCTGGTGACTGTTAATCTGTTGGCTGTTGTAAAACATACTTAATCATGTTGTGGTTCAGACCCCTGAAAGTATAACAAATGTCATTTTAAGGTGTAAATTCTAACTTATTAAACTTGTAAAGGTTACTTACATCCTGTGTGGCTGTTGGATTTTTGGACTATAACAGCTCAACACTTCACAAGACATATATGGGATACCAAAGAGGAAGTGTCACAAGGATTACCATTTACACTTCGCATTTACATAATGTTGGCAAGATAAGATTTTACAACAGACTCTCAGACTGTGGTATATGAGCTCACACTGCTAAACAAGGCTGTAACATATTTTACACGGCACTGAGTGTGAAACTGTGGAAGTGTTATACCCAAATGGTAAAATCTGACAAATAAATCCATGTAAAACTCTTTTCTAGTTTGGATTTAGCACTGTGACATTCTTATAGCCACTGAGTGGATGCACTTACATTTTGAGTTTGGGGCATTACAATGAGATTTGATGGAGTATCTGAGAAGAACTGCATTGTCTGGCAGCGGCAGCAGCAAAACGCTGCCAGGAGCCTTCTCTGCATATGTGTTTGTTACATAGGAAGCTGAGTGGGATGCAAATAATCACACTGAGACCATCACACAGTGACAGAAAATTATTTAATTATTGAAACAGTTTTAAAATGCTACTCAGGGTATATGTTTTGAAATAAACAAACATTCTGTATATTCAAAATTATTGTGAAGGGACAAATTATCTTTAGGCAAATTAGCATGGACAACTGCCTTGACTTACGATGATTCTCCCTTTTCTCTACAGGAAGAGCAACGATTATTAACATAATTTGTCATACACAGACATGCTCACACACGTACACACTTTAGAGTGATGGTGGCTGCCTAGCAGCAGGCCGAGTAGGCTCTCTCCCAATTACTCCCACCACCCTGTACTGTCAGCAGCCATGAGTACTTACTCAGCAGGAAATTGCTCACAAACTGGAAATCAGACAGATCTGAAATGTACAACAGAACACGTGTGCAAATGTGGAGATTCTGCAATGCCCCGTGTCTGCACCCTTTGATCCTCTGCAGACAGACAGACAGACGGATGCAAAGAGCTGCAAAGAAACATGCAGATAGGCAGCACAGTCTTTACAACCAGATGGTAAACGCACAAATTTACAAATTGAAACAAAAAGAGTATTCAGGCATTTGTTTTTGTTACATTCCCAACATTTGCCCGTTTACTGGCAGGTTAGCTCTAGATTTACGGGCAACACTACAGGCTGTCCCAAAGGAGCCATAGCTGGATTTTACCCACACATCTCATTAAGGGGTAACTGGTAAAGTATCACTCTGCAGAAGAGTCCACAATATAAACACATGAAACCTTGCCACTGCCTTTATTTAAAGTGTGTTAGACATTAACTCCTGATCAGTGACTTGAGCTGAAACCAAAAGCAGCATCTTTCTCTGACAGGCAGCAACTGTAAATCCCTTGATAATACGAATAGCTGTCTCGTGCACATGGGCACGGGTGGTTACATGACTAATGGAGGTTGAGCTCAGCTCAAGGGAGTCAGCACTACCAATCACAAGCAGCTGTCCCCACTTGATGCATATCCATGTCTCTGTGACAACCCTCAGTGGACAAACACAGATACAAAACAACTTCTGTGAACCTACAGACCAGACAACAGGGATTCAGTATTAAATGGGTAATGCCATCTGGTGATATTATTCAGGAGATCACTCTTGCAAAAAAAATTATCAATTTAATATTTGCTTTTAGATCTAAGGTGCTTTGAAAGAGGAAGCTGTCAAACAAAACATGCCTGAATTTGTACAGTTTGTCCCAGAGGCCAATATTTAAACAAAGGCCTTGTTCATGAGGGTAAACCTTTCCAGGATTACAAAAGAAATAAATAGCTGTGCCAGGTTCTTATAAGAGCTCTGCATTTAAAAAGGCTAATGTGATTTATTTATACCAGGATTCAGGCTCTGAGAGGTACAAAGGAAAAGTATGAACAGCTTTTTTATTTTTTTTATATTATGAGTTCACTCTTAACTTTGGCAAATGTACCTGAGAAAAACATGACCACTTTTTTTTTTTTTTTCCCAACCTGATGATCTCACTGAGATTTAAAACCTCTTTTTCAAGAGAGACCTGGCCAATGTGGTCATTTCATACTGTTGAACGCTGGCGGTAAGATTGTTTTCAAAGTCAGGAATGAACATTGAAGATCATCTTTAAAGCCAAAATAGACATGAAGACCTGAAAGCCATGTAACTTTGAAGATGTACAATTCTATGACAACTGGGCAAACGTTGTCTGCTGATGAAGCTCATGTGATATGATCAAACGCTCATAATTGTTTCATTCCTTACAATTCTTTTACACATTCTGCTCATTTCCACTCCTTGAATTCAGTCTGAAATGTGGTAAAAGACGACAACCATAATCTCACAGATATATTAGGGCAAGGTGTGCCACCACGAAAAAGTCCAAAATCATTCAGTCTACATGTTAGCTCTCCCTGCAAACAACATGAACACAGCTTTCTACAGGGGGACTGCCATCTAGTGGAACCGCAGCACATAATCAGAGGTTTGTATCCAACACCCTCCCTACATTTACTCATTTTATCCAAAGCGACTTAAGTGTTTTGCTCAGGGACACATTGGTGAGCGTGTCGCCGTGGGAATTAAACCTGGGGCTGTCACACTAAAGGCATGTCTCTTTTCACACACCCTTCAGGCCTCCCTTCAAAGCCACACATTTTCATGCGCAGTGAGTTCACAGGCATAGTGCGTGCAGATAGGCAGGCCAGTCAGTCAAATTAAATGATTGGCCATGCTTTTTATAGTCCTGATAAAGCCACAGATACCTTTTTTTTTTTTCCATTTCCTTGTCAGAGCATTTGATTTATTGATTACTGTCAGTATGTAAAAGAGAATTTCAACAAATATACCAAAAATGCTTCTGAAATAAATTGCCTACTCCAGCTTTAATGATTTTATTGTCTACCATATCATATCACAAATGATATCAGTATCTAAAAGATACAAAAAGTGTAAATACAATGATCACTTACCAGTGAACATCTAACAGTTATAAGGGAGAGAAAAACAAAAGTCACCTGTCTGAATGTATTTACATTGTTTGTAATACATCTAAACAGGCATTAACAATATGAATGTCCTGTTCTTTTTTTGAGCAAAACATGATACTGAGTGACAGGTGGATGTTGATTAATACTTACCTCATACTGTGGCCTGTGGATGCAAATGTTTGCTCCTTTCCCTGACAGTTATCTACAGTATGATGAGCTCCCCCGCTGGCAAATCAGTTCCAGAGTTACATAATACAGTCTGCTGAGGGTTAGCTTACGATCTGTGTCCATTTCTGGACTTCACTGTGGACTGAAGCCTGGTACTTATAATTCTTTGACATGAAACATCACTGAAGGTTCTTGAGTTTTTCCAGACTGGCAGTCCTGGCCTCATGCTGCAGCTGTTTCTGTTTCTTAAGATGGCGGTAGGCCTCCACTGCTCGCTCCCTCTCCTCCTCCATGATTCTCTTTCTGGCCATGGAGGGCTTGGTTGTGGAGGCCACGTTGTGGCCCAGGAGAGAGTTGAGAAGCAGGTCTCTTGATGCCTTCTGGATGGTGGAGGGAGAAAAGAAAAAAACAAAAAAAACACAGTTAACCTCCTCCTCAACCATTAAGCTCACCAACATCACATGTGATAACTGCATGGCAGGTTACCTGAGATTTGACCGGAGCTTTCTTGGGTTTGGCGCTCAGGGACGGCGGGGCCATTGAAACTTCACCAAAGGGAACATTGTCTACAAAACAAAACCTCATCACATCAGTTTACAGGCACGTTTCATACCCTTGAATTGATTCAAGCAGCATTATTGGGTTGGCTGTTTTAGGAGGCACCTATATCACCTCATTAGGATGTGAAGCAAATGTGTTAGCAAACAGTTGCCTTTCTACAAATACAGCAGACACAAAGCAACATTAGCATTCATCAGGAGTAGTGTTTGTGTCCTGTATTCACTCCCCTTTTATAGTATGATATCTCAGCTTTAAATAAACATGTCCCAGAAATAATCAGCTAGTTACTTAGTTTGATTTTAGAGGATATACACTAAAAAGGAACACATTAAGCTACATTAAGGGAAAAGGAGCTGCTGTAGCATTTTGTCACCTAAAACCAAAAGCAAGAATAACAGGTCCTTTTCAGCAAAGTGTACGATCTCTTGTACACTTTGCTGGAAAATCCATGACAGAAGAACTTGAGTAAATTAAATTAAAGAATATTTACACTCACTTCTAAATAGTTATGGAATATATCCTACTTGTACCTGCTGTAATCACGTAAAGGCTTTGGAACTACATTTCTGATAAACTTGAATAATACAAAATAATTGTGAATAGTGAAACTACAGAGATGGAACCTACCCCCCGATGATCTTAAACACTCCTGAAATGTGAAAAGTGTTTGAGAAAAGATGCTTTCATTACCTATAAACATCTCTTTTTCCATCTTGGCCTCTTGTCTGTCCAACTTTTTCTGCTGCAGCCTCTGCAGTCTGACTTTATCGTACCTGCAGCAAGACAGCAAAGATCAAATAAATCAGACATGTATCACCCAGGAAAGACAATCAGTTTAACATTTCTGTATTAATGTGGTCTATTTAAATTATAAGTTACAAATATTTAAATCCATGTTGGGTTTTACTATTCTACATGTAAGCAGTTTTGTATTATGGTTTCACTTACCTGTTGTTGCCTTCCTGCAACCTTTTGTTACATTTAAGCTTAGACTGTAACCAAAAATGATAAATTGCTACAGCACATTAAAACCTCAACAGATGACATTTGTCTTGTCCCTGTATGGCATTTTTGTTGCACATCAAACATTAGCCAAAAAGCAACAAAGATGATATTTTAAGACATGTCATAGTACCCTGACCGACTCAGTTGTCCCCACCCTTCATTGACGTCTCATATCAGCAGACACACAGATCAGTTAAGGTGATTGCCAGTGACAGTGTACTCACTCCTTCTTCTTCTCAGACTTGCCCTTGTCTGCGGGCCTCTCTTGTTCGTCTGCATCCAGCTCAGGCTTTCTCTCTACTTGGTTCTTGGTGAGGAAGAGGACGTGTTTGGTCTCATTCTCCATGCGTCGCACGTATGCTTTCTCACTCTCCTCCTTTCCCCTCCTGAAATGTGGGACAGCTATGTCTCCACCCTGGGAATCCCACGGTTTACCTTTAGGGACGATGGCTAAAGAGACACAAACAAATACATGACTGTTAAAGAAAGTATCAGTATGTATTTCAACAGAAATATAAAGAAGGTTTCCCACTCACACTCTTTTATCTTTTTGGCCTTCAAGGGTCCCGTTTTCATTCTCTCCTTGCTTTTCATTATCTCTCGGAGCCTGAAGGGGATATCTTGAAGGTGATCTGGTTTGGTTTTCTTGGGTTTCCCATCTCGTTTGAGCTTCTTATCCCTGTTTAGACACATTACAGTCCACACAGCATGTAGGAGGAATTCACTTTTGAAAGACGTGTATAATGCAGGTACGTGTCCTCACTTTCATACAAGGATGATTTTAACAACTTGAATGTTATTATGATAACTTAGCTTACGCCTAATGTAGAGAGCTAATAGCTGCTGGAGCTAGCTAGCAGTTTTCTGTCAGATTCATTACGTTACCTTGGACGTTGTCCAGCCTCATCAGCTTGTTGTCCTGGCTGTTTAGTTTTGTTCTTCTTATTCTTCCCCATGTTACTGTAGGTTATTTCAATGCACTACAGAGTATCTTAACAAAACAAAAACACATGTGGGGCAGCGTGTAAGTTAACCTTTAACCTACGAACCTGAAGCGACAGCGCGGGCGGAAGTGAAGACCTCTCCCTCTGTGGCTTTTTCAGGTGCCGTTGACGTTTCCACTCCTCGTGGGACACCGAGACGTTTTGTAGAGGAGACACCACTTCTCCTCGAGCTCACAGAGAAAAGAGAGGAAGAGGAAATTTATCAAATTATTAATAACAATTATCCAGTTCACCTTAAGAAATTCAGAGTTTTTAAATACACCACTAAGAGCCAACATGTGGAGAGTCTTGGTCCTTGCTACTACTGATTTACCTGATTTGGCAAAACTGGAATTTTATGTGGGACATCTAAAAACAAAACGTACAAACACATTTCACTACCAGATAAAACAGAAATCTGTTTGATGGAAACATTTTAGCCCAGAGTGATACACCGATATGACTGACGATCTTTGCTTCTTTCTGACACCACTAGATGGCATCGTTAGTTCAGTTTGTTTGTACAATCCTACAGAATTGTTAAGTACAGATACATTTGACCATCCAGACTGTTGTAAGATTGATTTTGACTCTCAGAAGCAGACATAACTTAAATTATGGCTGCTTAAGATGGTCACACATTGGAGTTTCACATAGGCTACAAATAAATACAATTTAATAAACTATTTACCACAATCAGCTACACAAACAAAAAAAATGAAATTGTATAGTAAATTTACTATGTTAATAAAGCCAGATGTAAACAACATGTGTTATTGTTAGTCTACTATTGAATTGCTCCTCGTATCTATTAAGATTAATGTAGTGGGGTAGGAAGTATAATATTTTATCCAAAATGGTGTGGTGAGTGTAATGTAGCATAAAATGGACACTGATTTAAAATATAAGTAGGCCTACCTCAAAATTGTACCTAAGCACTGTAGGTTACTTGAGTAAAGTAGTACTGTTGTTACTATTATTTTGACAAGTCATAGATTAAATGATTAATCAAAAAGAAAGCCTACCGATTAGCCAACAACGAACACCATCATTAGTTGTAGCTCATTCGGCATTTTATCCCAGAGTATGTATCAGACATGTGACATACAGTGTACCATATATGTTTCCAGCAGCATAAGCACTCCAGAGCCTGCAGGATTTTCAGTGTGCGTGGACTGGATCATTACTCAGAGAATAAAAACGTTCTCATAAAAAGGTCACCAATATCTCATAAAAGTATATTGGTATTCAATGCATCCTCTGATGCTGACACATGTGTGTGTGATTGTGTGCAGATAATTAGTGTGAGTTTGTGAGTCTATAAGAGAGACAGTAAGAGTAAATAAGCCACAGGAAGTGAAAGTCTATGTCCATGCACGTGTCCTGTCCTGCATGTGCATGAATGGTATAGATTACAGGGAGAAGCTGTAGTAAACCATCAGATGAATGGATCAGGCTTGTGTTTATGTGTGTGGGAGGTGTGTGTAGGGGGGGGGGATTACCAGTGGGGCCTAATACAACTCAATCTGAGAGATTGCTGATTAAAGGGCTAGTATGTTCTCGTCTGCAGGTGGTGGTACCACACTGCATATTGTTGCACATACAAAGATTGCTGAACTATGCAGATGACTCCTGGTGGACACCCAGGCACACTTCTTCATTGTGATTCTAAAAACATTTGCCTGCACTGTCAGGTCAGTCTGATGTCCCCAAAACTGCCTGCCTGTCAATCTCTAATGAATGAACTGGTCCATATGCAATGTGAAAAACCTCTGTGTGTGTGTGTGTGTGTGTGTGTGTGTGTGTGTGTGTGTGTGTGTGTGTGTGTATACAAGGATCCTGCAGTTCATTGGCTGCTAGTGTCATAATCTTCTCAGGGGTCTGAGGTGTATAAGAGCGCTTCACTAAACACATCATGCAACAGCAGCCCTGATCTGTATAACATGACCAACAAAGATACACAACACAAGTGGTGAGTATGAGCAACCACTTAGACGATGTTTTGGAGTTTCAGTTTATGTGCTTTACGAGAAACATGCTTTTTTTTTTTTTCAGTATTTTGTTGGTATTTATTTAAGTTTAATGGATCGCAATATTTAATTTAAAGGTCAATTTTGGGGGCAAATTGGGAAACCTGTATGTGTCCAAGAAGACACATATACTCAGTGGTCACGTTATTAGGTTTATAAGAACAACTGTGCTGCCGTAAAATCTATTTTTTATGATGCTATACTGTTCAGTTTTATTTTGATGTGTCAATGAAATATGTTTTAGCATTAAGGTCATATTTAGTGGTGGCGCTGTAGTAGACTGCACTGTATTCAAGGATGTTTCTAAAATTCTGCGCCCCTCATGTATGTAAATAGCAAGTAGTGTAAGAGAACAGTTTGAAACACCTCTCAGTACAAACCAATTCAACACCACTTTTATCTATGACCTCAATAATGAACACATTTATGATAATATCAAGAACATTATGTGTAAAAGTCAAATTTATGGAGCTGTTGTATTGATTGCAGTAGATTGTATATGTAGATTGTAACAGTGAGTTCTTCTTAGCAATATTTAGAATAAACATAACAAAATGTATTGTTTACTTGGAGTGAAATTATGGACACAGATGTATTTACTCAAATCTATCTGCTTTGAATTTATTTAATAGTTACTGTATATATATCGTCACCTGGGTTTTTACCACTTTTGTAAAAAAGTTTCCTTTCAAAACTCCCTTTAATCTGATTGAGTAATCAATGAGCTATATTCAGGTTAGGATCACAAATTCAACATGTCCACAGTAATCTGATTATGAAGGTGCTGTGAAGCTCAAAGGCATAATGAAGGGTTAATTAATGTGAGCGTGGGAGCGTAGGAGCCTTTATTATCTGCCACATGTTTGTATTTCTTCAGATATTAAGTTATTTAGACACATTTGTAATCACAGAAGGACAATTACTTTCATGAGTTTGTTTAGTGTAGTAGCAAAATACAGAGTAGTGGAAACGGATACATGTCCTGATTGCAACGTATTTAGATCTGGGCACATTAAACAACATTTCTTAATATTTATTTGTATTACATCCCTTTTTATGACACACTGACTGTCCCATTACAGTTCAAACAACAGAAATATGAATGTGGATGTGGCCAAACCTGAAGCGAAGACTCGAAACAAAGCTCCTCTCAGAGCCACCGGCCCTGGATCTGGCCCGCCCAAGTTCAAACAGAGGAACGGCCGCCAATTCAAGAGCAAACCACCAAAGAGGGGCGTCATTGGGTAAGCCTTGCTCTTTCTTGAGTAAATTTTCCCGAGTGTCTTCTTGAAAGTTTGTCTTTTAAAAATGTCCCCACAATAAAGCTTGTGATTTCCTTTCTTCCTCAGCTTTGGAGAGGAGATCCCAGGAATGGAAGGGCTTGGCATTGGTAGGCAGAAGTACTACCATTTAGGCACAACAAACAACTACACACAAACCATACAACTGTAATTTATTTTTGTTACTCACTATTTGTTCTTTCTTTTTCAGACATCACAATAATCTGCCCATGGGAAGCATATAGCCATCTAGAGCTACATGAACTCGCTCAGTATGGCATCATCTGAGGCTCTTTGCTAAGAACTTATTTTTATATTTAAGAAAGGGAAATGGATCATCAATATTTTTTATAATAGTTAACCAGAAACTAAAGAACTAACATGTAAAAAAAATCTGCATAATATGGATTCTGTTCTTTAAGTTGTTTTATACATTAAATCTTTCTTCTACATTACATTAAATATTTCAAATTTTCGTAAGACTCTCAAGCTGCCATTTTAATTGCCACCACCCACTGATGCTGAATGTGTCACTGCCTGAGGTTGCAGTGGAAGCTGTAAGTGGATGCTTGGTTACTGACTTCAAAGATGGAGTTTCTGCACAATTGACAGCATCATGTTTAATAAAATTCAGAATCAAGCTTGTAATTTTTTTTCAACAATTTTGACTTGAATTTCAAACATTTCTTGCTTTTGCCAAACTTTGTGTTATTAAACTGTGATACTGTGTTTGAAACATTACATTATAAGGATTTATCTGTCCCTTTTCAAAAAGAGTAGCGTAAGAACCACAAAATAATCCGAACAGTAAAGGGTCAAAAAAACATACATCCTGTGCATTTTCCTAATACTTAATAATGATAAGCAATAGTTTGACATTTGGGAAGTATGCTTCTTTGCTGTCATGCTGAGTGTTAGATGAGAAGAATGACACCACTCGCGTCTATATGGTAAAAGCGAAGCTACAGCTAGCAGTCACTTGGCTCTGTCCAAAAGTAACTTTCTTTTCTGATTGCCTGGTAACCTTATGGTGACAACAAGACTCCAAGCAAAGAGGAGTCATTTGTATATTCATCTATATTTACACTACAGCCATGGAGTGATATCATTATTTTCATCTAGCTCGTGTTAGAGCGTGTTTCCCAAAATGTCGACCTCTTTGCATTAATTCAATTCAAATTTTATTTATATAGCACCTGTTCATAACAGAAGTTATCTCATTGCACTTTTCACATAGAGCAGGTAGACCGTACTCTTTGTAATATTATTTACAGAGACCCAATAATTCCCACCATGAGCTAGCACTTGACAGCAATCTGGCACGGTGGCCTTTTTCTAGGGTAAAAAAGAAAGAAAACCACAAATTGTCAAGGAGAAGTGATGGTTTTTACAGTACAACAGATGTATAGGGCTCACACTGTAGATTTAGAGTTAGGCAAGATACCGCTGTCTTTGTAACAAAATGTTAAATAGGTCTTCTTGGCCTTTAAAACTTTAAAGGTCTTTTGATTCTGTTGATGGAATTTCTTTCTGAATCAAAACACGGCTTGTTGCCAGTTGAATAATGCACTTTGGTCTGTCACCATAACATTTAATGTTGAAATTTTCTTTGTCAAAATAAGTAGTTATTTATCATTTCCACGGGCAAACAGGCGCAGTCATCTGAGTCGGGTATACATTATGTTTACTACAGATGACAAAGGCAGTTAGCGCTCATTAAATATCAGCACACAATATATTCTTCACCCCATGTTATCTGTAAACTTTATGCCACTGGATGCTTTCTAACAGCCGCATAGTGATGAACACAGTCAGAACCTGGACCCCCAGTACGACGATTCCAACTGTCCCGATCAGGCCTTCATGTTGCTTGATCCAACGAGAGATTCCCCCCAGGCAACCGCCCAGGAAGATCACACTCTGAGCTGTGAACTCATCCAGCAGCTGGGCTCCTAAACCACACTGAGAGTTCCACACTGTGCCGTTCTCCAAAGGGTCCACACAGCATGTCGCAGGGACCCCACAGGCCAGCACTCCTGGAGCTGAGCAGTTGTAATATCTGAGGAAAGGAAAATATATACAATAACACTCTTAGCAGCACATTTACTTCAGTTTTTTTTGGAAATATATCCAAGTTAGTCACCCTCTACTCACATGTTGATCTCCCAGTCACGGTAGTTATCTGCCCCACAGCACTGCATATTTGTCTGAATCTCGTCCATGATGAACCTCAGATCCAGATCGTCCTGGTAGCGCACCATGGCAGCTAACATCCCTGAATGCAGGTAGCTTTCAATCAGACCTTGTAGACTGTAGGCCATAATGGCGGTCAGCACCTGGGCTGTGATGAGCACCAGCACGGCGGCAGAGAACAGCTTCAGTAAGGAGCAGTTTTCTCTTAAGGCGCCCACGCAGCCTGACAGGCAGAGCAACATCAGCACAAAGCCTAAAGTCACAAGTATGAGCATTGGGTCGGTGCCGATACTGCCGATCTTCTCCTGAGCAAACGACTCTTTGCTGATGAGGCCCCATGTCCCCAGACCAAGAACCACCATGCCCAGAATTGTGAACACCAGATTGAATAGGAACAGGATGTACTTTAGGAAATAGTCCATCAAAGAATATCTGTAGGGTTGGATACTTGCATGAATAGGTCTGTTGTCTTCCTGTCCATTGTCTTGGCCTGATTGGTGAAATTCACGACCAAGCTCTGCAGAATCCTCTTTTGCAGAGTCTGCCTGTGGACACACAGGAATGCAACTAAATACCATAGTTTTAGATAACTTAACCTACCTCAAACATTTTACTACACAGAAAGGTAGCAAATTTTCAGAAAAGAACCTCACATAACAAAAACAGAGATTCAAAAGGGACTCCTTACCTTTGGTATGAGCGGACTGGACTCATTCTGCGTAGTGTCCCTCCTCGACCACATTAAAAGAATCCTTTTTATAAACAAATATCTCTTCATGTTGTCAACCACCGGGAGATGATTCTCCCTGTGCTTCTACCAGGTCAGAATGAACATAGGGGCGGCATTGGCTACAGTATGAACAAAGGAGCATGTGAGCTGAGGTGGAGACACCATGCAGTGTTTAGCCTCTAGCTGCTGCGAGGCGTGGGATTTCGTCATCATGTGAGAGTCACACTGAGGGGATTATGCTTATCATAGCATGTATGAGAGACTCAAGAGCAGGAGTCTGACTAGAACAAGAGAATTTTGATGTGAGGTTTACACACATGAACATCTGAGATGTGAAGGTGTTACATAACAATTTGATTGCACTTGGAAAATAAGTGGGTAGTTAAAGAGAAAACGTGTGTTTGGAAACAAAAACACTGTACAAAACTAAAAATTACTTATTGTTTAGTTAAAAACAATGTATAAGTTGATATGTGCATTTTTTTTGTTCATGATTGAGTGGCGACCTGGTCAGCTGCCTTGGTTTCCTAATTGTTTATTGCAGTGGTTCCCAACCTGGGGGTCCCCGCCCCCACAAGGTCAGTCAGGCTGTGCTTCAAGGTAAATTCTAATGTCTATATGCTAACAAGCTCACAATGAAACAGATATAATGTTGATCATGATAATTTTTGGTTTAGTTTGTTAGCATGCTAACATTTGCTAGTTAGCTACAAACACAAAGTACAACTGAGGCTGATAGGAATGTTCAATTACATTGTGAGGAAATATCAAGGTATTCAAATACTGTTTAATGTGCCAAATTCCACGGCAGCCTATCTAAATGTTGTCGAGACATGCCAGTCCAAACCATAAATGTGAACCTCATGGTGGTGGTAGATGAAAAGTCAATGGCCAATTTTTCATGTAAATATTGGATAAGGGAAAACTTTGAGTTGCAGTTGGTGCCAGATGAAGTCAGGGGATCACAAAGTCATTAGGATTCAACATGAATGCCTATAATTTCATGGCAATCCATCCAGTAGCTGCTGGGATATTTATTAGAATTAACAGAGTATTAACATTATCATTATCTACTTAAAAGATCAAAGGCCCTCAATGCAGATCAGATCTAACCTCAGAAAAATATATTCCTAATTGTTATCATGTGAGCTATCATTTCATTGCATGGTTATGGCTGTTTGGCTAAGAAGGACCAATCTGCTGGCTCTGGTATTATTGACTGGAATTTATTTTGCCAGTTGGAAAAAAAGAGCAATCAACGTGTAAGGTTTCCACCCACCATCTCAACACAGTTAAGAAAAAAAAAGGCTCTCGTAGTACATCGAGAGGAAATAATCCGTCAGATACAGCAGGGAAACTGATAATATGTTATGATAATATACATAAAACGTAAATATGCTATAATGAGTGAGATGTATACAGAAACCTAAAGTGATTTAACATTTCTCAGCACATTGCGCTAATCTTCTCGGTCCATCCATTTCATGGCTGCAGCTATGATCATGAACAGTGTTATGGCACTCAATTATTTGCTTAATCCCTCCACAGCACTATACAATTTCCACGACAAACAGCAGCTTTCTTTTATGGATGAGTGAGAAGTAGTTCCAGGCTTGGTAATGCTGCATATTACAGGCTCCTGCTTGGCTATCACTGTGTTTTAGCAGAAACACAAATCACCATGCAACACTCTCCCACTCTGTTTTTTCTACTATCCTGGGTTTTCTTGTTCCACTAGCATGTGGATCCACAACTCTGAACAAAATAATTCCATGATCATTTCTGTTAGTTCATTTATAATTTCTTGTTTGGTGAAAGGGATGCATAATCATTTATACAGTCTAGATTTCTATGTTTTGGGGAACAGAGATCCTCTCCTCTCCTTGAAAACACTAAAACAATCTCACAGCTCTGACCTAAACCCCAGTAAATGTGGACAAACGAACATAAGAAGTATAGAAGAAAGAAAGGTTAAGGATAGAAACAATATATACCTATAAGACATAAAAACAACAACAACAACCAATACTACTACTAATAATAATAATAAAAGAACATGCATAAAAGATTAAATGTAAGAGGAAAACATTTTCTGCCATAACAAAAAGCAGCTATTTATTATATTGCCAATACTGACTTACTGCCTTAGTATGGTTAGTTGTAATAATAATTCGTTTTACATAATGATTTTATTAACATTTATACTGATGATGACGCGGTAACCTATTAGCCAATTCAAAGTAGAGTTGCAGTTCCTCTCTGTGACCACTAGATGGAAGTGAACACTCCTGATTCTAAAAGACGCAGGCCAAGTGTCATCTACACAAGGTCTTGTGGCAGATTCATATTCATATAGCACGTAAAATAATAATACAAATACATGAAAGTGTTTCTAATAATCCATCTAATGCTTAGAATGTAAATGGAGGTGGACCAAACATTCCCAAAGGGAGTTTTTATTGTAAAAGTAGCAGCAATACAGTATCCACACAGAAATACAGATAAAGGTAAAGGTAATAGTGGTACAGACTAAAAATGAAAAATGGTATAGATAATAGCACTTTTATTGATAACTCTCTATAAATACAATCATGTGTAGGCTACTTATCAGGTTTATTCCCTCTGATAAAGGTGTTTGTAGACTACCCACAGAGAATAAATGTGATCATTTCATGAACATTTCTGAAGTGAATTTCAACTGTGTTGATTAGAGAAGTTGCTCCGGGATGTGTTTAGCCAAGCTTAGCTCAAACACTGGAGGCAACAGAAACTGGCAGCCAGCAACATAAGAGAAAACAGGACTTGCTGCCTTGTAAACATGTCAACCTCATCATATGATGCACATACATTTTGGTCCAGTCAGTTGGAAGATCCATATTCTCTTTAAGTGTCATCAAAACCAGATCAGGATTGTAGCAGCTCCTTTCAAGTGTGAAACTAAGTCTAATTGGTTACATCCCTCGTGTCACGCTTTTTGGGATAATTGTTAAAAGTCATATGAGGTAAGATAATCACCAAGACACCATCCTCTTGGTCATCTGTCTCTTTCTAAAAACACTGACAGTCAAGTGGCTCAGCAGGAAACTCGAGAATCCTCATGGCGCACCTTCTGTTTGGCTGATATATTTCAATTTTAATCCATAATATTGCTCTGATAAAGTCATCATGAAAGGGGGTGCTGCTGTGAGTCAATAACAAGCAGCACGTGATAGAGAGCAAATGTGACGGTGAGTTAAAAAACAGACAGAGAGAGACCTGGTTCTCTCACTCTCTGGCTCTGCTGGTCCGCTGCTGTCATTCTTTCCTCTGGCTCTGCTGGACTTAGCTGCAGGGAGCTGGAAGGCAGTCGGTCTACTGCTGCAGGCTGGGCCTGAGACTGACTGGTGGCTGACTCCAGATGGGGCTATAACACTCATTAGCGCTGCCATAAATCTGTTTCCATATTAATGTGCATTAACAGAATAACAAATTATGATTTGTCACACTTGTTGCGGACCTTACAGATAAATGAGGAAGTCAGAGTTTTGCCTTCTTGACATAGCAGATTAATGTGTGAGGCGGGGCGCCTGTAGCTGGATACAATCTTAGCAAGTACCTTTAACCATTCGCTGTTCTATAAAGATACATAGTGACCAGTGGCGGTAGGCAATTTTAGATGTTTATTCGAGGTGCTTCACTAGAATATCGGCATTTTATGATATTTTATGCTTCTACATTATTGCATTTCATACGCAAATATAATACTCTACTACATTTTTCTGCAATCTTTACTGTTTACCGTGAAGGATTTACATTCAAAACATATGATCAGCTCATAAACTATGATGCATTGTTACAGATAAAACATAAAAAGTGAAGTATTTACTTTGACCAGCCACAATTTAAAATGCTGTAAAAATAATCAGCAGCAATAATCCAACGTTAACTGTAACAGCGGCCATTCTGCTGCATAATAGGTACTTTTACTTTTGGTACCTTTTTATGCGGATCCTTTGGTAGTCACGCTTTGGTAAGGTTTAGAATGCATGACTTGTACTCATAGTGGAGTATTTGTGCCCCGAGGTGTTGCTCAGTAATTCATCCACTGCACATAAGTGACATACCTTCTCTCACTGCGCTGCTGCTACTGCACATTTCCACTGATGTAGTGGAAAATAATAAGCTGAGGATGTACAATGAACTTTAGTCTGTCATGATCAAAAGATAAACCATCAAAAAAAGTTACACTTAAATGTCAATTTTGAATCTACATAAATTGGGGTTAACATCTAGTAAGATCATTCCAGATTTACAAATCAACTAATTTACTGTGACTGTTTGCTGACAGACTAGATTATCAGCTGGGTGTCAGGTGAAATCTCATAAATCCCACAGTTTCCTTGTTTATAAATCATTTCCTTCACGGACTATTAAGTTCCTACTGTTTGAATGAAATCCAATTCAGTCATGTCAGCACTGAAGATGTATGGTACAGATGGCATGATGTTCATTACAGCATGCAGTACAGAAGGTTGCCTGTATTGGTTTAAAGTTGGTGCAGATGGCAGGGACTTTTACTCAGTCAGATTCTTTTCCAGCAGTGATGGAAAACCTCGTGCCATATATCAATACTGTCTGCAGACATCAGCACAGGATGCAGCAGCATGAATAGCCTTTCAAATGGAATAAGGAGCTCTGATCTGGAATAGATCAGAGCTGGAATTTCTTGCCACAAAAGGTATTTCATTTCAGAGCCGACAAAGGAAAGGCTCTCCTTTTGCCCGGTATTTAAAAATGAATGAAAATGTGCTTTGGTGAAATATATTTTTCTACTTCCTTTGGGTCCAGCTGCACTTGTCTGCCCAAAACTGTCCAGATTATAGATAAAAGGAATTACTCTTAGCAGTGAAACTACGTGACACAAATGTGTTGCATCATCCTCCATCAGCAGTGATGTTATTGCCACATAAATTATTTAGACTAATTATTTTTATCATTTGAGTTCAAGATGTTGGCAGTTTAGGGGCGAGTGGACTTTTCAGGGTTGTAAGTTTTTTAACAGCTGTTTTAAAATTGATAATAAGAACTTGTCTTCTGCAGCCCCAGAGTGAGGAAAACTACTAAATATTCTCTAAAATAGACTATTTTATTAATGAGTGACTCTAAACAAAGTGTGTTTTCATCCCCTTATTTTCAGCTTCATCACCCCTGACCGTTAAAGGGACCATTGCTGGCTTGGTCTGTCGTAGCCCAGATGTTGAGCAGATTGTATTACAGTAGGCAGTAAGAATGCTATGCTGAAGCCATCCAGCTACATCAAACACCTCCTCTGGATTAGAGCCCATAAGGAGTGCAGTAGATAGGGGATTATCGGGACCTCCCATTCAGGTTCTGTGGGTTATTTATCATTGTAGTAGATGCACAGTCTGCAAGACACATTGGAGACTGAAATGGAAAGCGTGTGTGTGCACACGTTGGGGAGCTTTGCCTTTGGCTGCCATGTTATGTGTCTGTGTATGCATGCTCTAAAGGAACAGAGTGTGTCACAGCCCTGCATCACTGAAGTGGGTGGGAGCAGGTGGGGGAATGGCTCTGGGAGATTAGGGAGGCAGTTATAAGGAGAGCGCTGCCCTGGTCATGTTTTCTTAGTGTGTCACGGTTGAAGGATCGTACTCCAGAGCGTGTTCTGCTGCTGTGACCTGGAAAGACCCCCTTCACTACTTCAAAGAAAGGTGTAGTAAAACCCAAAGCCAATCTATATGCTATCATCCAGATTTCCTAGTATCTTCAATAAAAATAATTAAACGTCAAGTAAAAGTGTGTCTTACTAAGCTTGCCGAGCATCACTTTTATATACATTTGTTTCTGTTTCTCTGTATTCCTCTACTTCTGTTTTCGTTAGTCAGCAAGATGAGGACAAAGGGGGTTCTGGTCCTGCTCTGCGTGATCTTAACATGTGGAGCTCAGAAATGGAAACAGGAAACCTCATTACGGGACCCTAAAGGTCAGGACCTATGTGTTGTCACTCTTGATGTTCCTGTTGTCTGTTGATGATTAGCAAACAGGTTTCTTTTCAAAGGCATCAGTGTTTTAGGTTAAATTTACAGGAATGGTAATACATCATACTACATCTTTTAAATGTCTGTCTTCAGCAGAACACACCAGCCGCAACACTTGCTCCAACCTGACCCAGGTACTGGACAACTGGAAATATGCCATCGTAACCCAACTGAAAGACCTCCTGATCAATGACCACGCCTCTGTCCTGCCTGAATACAACAGGTGGGTCACACTGGCTTTTGACAGGACCGATTGTAAATTGCAGTGATGGGAGAAGCAAGAACAAGAAGAGAAAACAGAAAGTTGAAATGTTGAGTAAGAGAGGTTTGAAATGTGCAAGAATAACAACATTCAATGACATCAGTGAACATTTTAGTGTTCCTTGCAGTGGTACGAAATTAGGAATTATGTAACTTCTGTTCTGCTTTGCGCATGACCACTGACCTGTCAGAGCCAGTAATGTGATCAGTGATTGCTCTGGACCACACGAGGCCGACTCTGCTTTAAAAATGACCTCACAAGGTAGACTGTGCCAAAATAGTACGGGAAATGTTTCAGCCTTGTGTTCTGATGATATTACTGCAAGTCACTGAACCTTTACTTTTTTGGAGTTCACGCTCAGGACCATGATACTAACAGTTAAGTCTGAGTAACCATTTCAGCTGAACTGCAGGATCAGTGTCCTTTCTTCAATTTGGTGCAAAGATCTGCTATTTC
Organism: Micropterus salmoides; assembly: GCF_014851395.1. Lineage (NCBI taxonomy): Eukaryota > Metazoa > Chordata > Actinopteri > Centrarchiformes > Centrarchidae > Micropterus > Micropterus salmoides. The sequence continues at coordinate 20,587,128 of NW_024040041.1, forward strand.
TTTTTTTTAAGGGACTTCCTTTTAGTCTGTTATCCTGATGTTTCCTGCAGATGATGGGGCTGTTCCTGCTTAACAGCATGCCGTGACTTTCATGTTCATGGTGCCAATTTGACTCGGTTCTCCTCTTGGTTATGACAATAAACAATGTTCCTGTTTGATGTGAGCTTGTGGAACATTACGGGGCCAAAGCTCTTTGACTGGTCATTCGAACGCTGACATGATTTACTTCATTTGTACTTTCCCAAATGTCTCTTTGTGTGCCCAGGATCCAGCCTCTGTCAGACGCTCTGACAGACCTCTACAGGCAGTTTAACACTCTAAAAGACGAGCTGGGGAGGCTCACCACAAAGTTTGACAGTGTGGAGGGTTTTGTGGATGACCTCAAGGACGGCAGATTCACTCGGCCTCAGCGTCCCGTGCAGAGGATTCCCCCCAGCGTCGGTCTGAGGTCTCCACTGCGAGCACAGATGAGGGGTCCCGGCAGGGGGATTATCAAGGAGCCAACACATATCAGAGCGAGGAGGAGAGGGCCACAGAGACCTTAGTCATATGCTGTTTTTATTCACTAATGCTGATGTATCAAACAAGAGCTGATATGTTTATATATTTTTCAGAAGACAATGATTAGTTTTTTATTGATGAGTGTGATGTGAGAAGAGGTCACATAATAAAGACTGGTTTAGTGATGCATGGTGTAGAAAAGATGATGGAACTTTTTTTTTTATCTCTGAAAATGTATTTATCTTTGCTTCTTTGTACAAAGTCACTTTCAACCACAAGATGGCAGCATGTGTCAAATTATCTCCCTGTCATCCTGCTGCTCTGTGTGTATTAATAGCTGGCTACAAAGTGACATAAGGCCGAAAAGATAATCTATAATTCTGATATAATACAATATATAAATACTTGTTTTAACATTAATTAACATTGTATGACCATTGTTTGTATTTGAGTTGTTTTACCCAAGAAAATAAAAAATATAGATTAATAATAAAAAAAAAAGGTAAAGTTATATTAATCTACATTGTACATTGTAAATGGAGTGCACTTTGAGCATTTGTCAACTTTAGAAGGACAAAGTACTTCACATTGTGCTACTCACCAACCCTCTGATTAATGATATATGAACCTGATATATTTATTAGAATCTTTAATCACACTATTTTTTATCTTCTTTTACTATGCATCTATAAGAAATCGGTATGAGAAAGTACAGCTTTGTGCTTAAAATGGTTTTCCTGTCTGTAATATCCTGATTGGCCTCCCTATTTAAGTAGAATTTCAAACTGAATCATAAGCAAGACTGAAAGAAACCCTGTTTCTGACATCTTGATGAATTTTGGAGAGCAAAAACAATTCACCTGTTCATTGTTTCCTCTCCGTCACAACCAAAATAAATAAATAATTAAGCCATCTTAACAATACTATACTACAAAAGGTATCACGATGGGTTGATGAAATGAAAACCCTGTGGTTTAACACAGGAGGTTATTATTTAGTAACAAATGCAACAAACCAGATATTGTTGCACTGTACAAATAAAAGGTTTTCATCTACTTTGACAATAATAAAGACAGAAAAGACTTTCCCCTTTACAGAAGCAAGCAAAGTAAGCAAAGCTCCTCCTCCTGTCAGTCACTCTCAGTTTCAGTGTTGTATTAAATTGCTCCTCCAGCACCTCCTCTCCTCATCCTCCAAACCCTCAAATCTGTCAGCAGTAAGCTCACTTTCCAAGTTACAAGGCCATTCTCAGCACACACTGACACCATGCTGGGGACCCTCTGCACTCTCATCACTGCTCTAACATGTAAGGAGGCTGACTTACTGCAGCTTTGATCTCATGTTGGATTCATCAGTCTGTGTGTTTCTCTTGACTCCATGTCATCTTGTTGTTTCCAGGTGTGAGTGGTGTGACGGTGGTGACACAGAAGCCTCCTGTTGTGACGCTGAGGAAAGGAGAGACAGCCACCATGGACTGTAACCTGGGGACTGTTACTGACGATGCTGCTCGCTGGTATAAACAGATTCCTGGAGGAGTTCCTCAGTATGTACTGAGGTTTTATCACAGCTCAAGCTCTCCAACCTATGGCTCTGGTTTCTCATCTCCCAAGTTCACATCTACTCATCAGTCTCAATCAGATTATCGTTCGATCATCAACAATGTGGAAGAGGGAGACTCAGCAGTCTATTACTGTCAAACATGGGACAGCTCTGTTAATGAGTGGGTATCACAGTGAATTACACTGTGACAAAAACCTCCTCACAAACACTTCTTCTCAACAAAGAATGAAGCAACTGAGCATCGATTTCTAACTTCCTCATATACATTCAACATAAACATCCAAATCTACTTACAAATAATCTAAATACAAATGTGTTGACTCAGCTTACTAATATCAGTATGTTTGATTAAGTATATTTTCACACACACACACACACACACACACACACACACACACACACACACACACATATATTGGTGCACTGGTGACAGCAGTCTCTTCATGTTGGTTGTGCATTTGAAATGCAAAACTACTCACTGGGACATGAACTGAAAAAGCAGCTGGTGACACCATATGTCTATCAGAGGAGGAACGTTGCTGGCTTCACCTCCGCACAGATCAACTGTGTAGTCAGCAGTAACCAAAACAGCTTTAAGAGGAAAAGAGATTTCTGGTAGAAAGAAAATGAGGAAATATCAGTGTAATGAGAATAATTTGCTTACATTCCATGTGGTGCAAATTGATGATTGTGGCACAAACTGTTGTGTCTTGTGATGTAAGGAGGAGGTTTAAGTCATTGAGGGTGGGACGTATATACTGAATTTATGGCCTATGATTAGAATATTTTCTATAAGTTAACAAAATACCGTTCTCCACCGTCACTGAACTAGAACTGAGTGAGACTCATTCAGCAAAAAACATTGTGAATTAAACAAGTTTGTGCTTATTTGTACTTACGACAGTTTAAACAGTGTTTTAACTGCAATATCTTTACACCAAATTCTATGGCGATTTTAATGTTCCTCACAGCTGAGTCAGAGAAACACAGATGGTAGACATATTTCTATATTATTGTGCTTCAAATTTTTTATCTTGTTACTGAGCTCTGCGTGTACAATTTAGGAAAAGGAATTACTGCAAATGAAGAAACAACATTGTTAATACATGCTTTTGTTATTAAACTTGATTAATATTTCTTATTATCTGGTTACTTGCAGTGGTTTGAGACATTAGAAAAATCTGAAAAAATGAGCAAATGAAACTGAGTTTTCATCCTCCGTCAGTGAAGCATCACCTCTCTACTCCTCCCTCTCTTCCTTCCCCGGATGCACCTGCAGGCCTCCTCTCCTTATTTATAGCTCCATGTAAATGAAGAGGTCAAGTGTCAGCAGAGTTTACTTCTAATGTGTGTGAATTATGTTCAAGTGTGCAGAGCCAAAGCTTATATCCTGCATTAGATGTCTCCTGTTAAAACATTAAACACATGTAAATCATATAAGCAAATAGACGATATGAGATTAAGAAATGTGACAAACCATGCAGATGTTGCCCCCATTCATCACGACTAGCTCATGATGAATGGGGGCAAAAACAAAAGTGTTGCATTTATAATTTTGTTTAGTGTAGGACAATACTGTAGCTCCATAAACCTGAACACACCGTAAGAGCTATAAAAGTAAATAAAAATAAAAGGATTACTCTCCTTTTATATTCTAAGGAAGCCCTAAGCAGCCAACAATTCAAACATTTTTTTACTCCGTTTTCCTGTGATAACGGAATAATTATCTTGAGATAATGAATGTTGTTTTCCTGTGAACTTGAGATAAGAATTTTTTTTCTTTTCTTTTTTTCATTTCCCCGTCAATCCCAGGCAGAGGAAATTTTGGTGCTTCTCATTCAGGAGAATCCATTTAACGTTAACCTAACCTGCAGGCCTCCTCTCCTTATTTATAGCTCCATGTAAATGAAGAGATCAAGTGTCAGCTCTCTGTACAATCAGAGGGAACCGTCTCTGACTGGAAACACACTGATGGTTTCATTATTAACTTTTGGTTTATCTCTAATGGGTATGAATTATGCTCATGTGTGCAGAGTCAAAGAATATATCCTGCAGTAGATGTTTCTTGTGAAAATATGAAAACATGTGTGTAATTACAACAACAACAAAAAATACTTTCTCAAAACCAATCACATTTATGAATCATTTTTTAGGAAAGAAACAAACTCTCGATGTTGTAATATGTTGGGTTCGGGAGAGACATGGCCTACATTGACAATTAATGAGACAGAAAGTTTACTTTTCCCTTTACAGAAGATAAGAGACCAACAAGTGTGACAAACCATGCAGATGTGAGCAAAGCTCCTCCTCCTGTCAGTCACTCTCAGTTTCAGTGTTGTATTAAATTGCTCCTCCAGCACCTCCTCTCCTCATCCTCCAAACCCTCTAATCTGTCAGCAGTAAGCTCACTTTCCAAGTTACAAGGCCATTCTCAGCACACACTGACACCATGCTGGGGACCCTCTGCACTCTCATCACTGCTCTAACATGTAAGGAGGCTGACTTACTGCAGCTTTGACCTCATGTTGGATTCATCAGTCTGTGTGTTTCTCCTGACTCCATGTCATCTTGTTGTTTCCAGGTGTGAGTGGTGTGACGGTGGTGACACAGAAGCCTCCTGTTGTGACGCTGAGGAAAGGAGAGACAGTCACCATGGACTGTAACCTGGGGACTGTTACTAACGATGCTGCTCGCTGGTATAAACAGATTCCTGGAGGAGTTCCTCAGTATGTACTGAGGTTTTATCACAGCTGGAGCTCTCCAGAATATGGCTCTGGTTTCTCATCTCCCAAGTTCACATCTACTCATCAGTCTCAATCAGATTATTGACTAATGATCAACAATGTGGAGGAGGGAGACTCAGCAGTCTATTACTGTCAAACATGGGACAGCTCTGCTAAGGAGTATCACAGTGATTTACACTGTGACAAAAACCATGCACCATCATTGTCTTTGGCAGGCTGAACTTCTTCAGCTGCCGCAGGAAGTACATCCTCTGCTGGGCCTTCTTGGTGATGGAGGTGATGTTCAGCTCCCACTTGAGGTCCTGGGAGATGATGGTGCCCAGGAAGCGGAAGGAGTCCACAGTGGTGACTGGGGAGTCACACAGGATGATGGGGGAGGGTGGGGCTGTGCTCTTTCTGAAGTCCATGACCATCTCCACGGTCTTCAGAGCGTTGAGCTCCAGACTGTCCTGGCTGCACCAGGTCACCAGATGGTCGATCTCCCACCTGTAGGCGGACTCATCCCCCCCTGAGATGAGCCCTGTGAGGGTGGTGTCAACCGCAAACTTCAGGAGCTTGACAGACTGGTGACTGGAGGTGCAGCTGTTGGTGTACAGGGAGAAGATAGAGAGAGAGAGAGAGAGAGAGAGAGAGAGAATGTAATGATGGTATTATAATGTAATGAAATGTATGGGGTTGATTGTTCTTATGTTGTACGTATGATGCTTTGGCAATGCTGTTGTTACACATTCATGCCAATAAAGCTCATTTGAATTGAAGAGAAAGAGAGATAGAGAGAGAGAGATCATCAATCATTTACTGTTAAGAAACAATTGTATATACTAAATATTAATGTAACAACATGTAGTGATGATTGTTACACACACACAAACTTTTATCATAAATCCAGTTTCATTTTTCCTTCTTTATGAAGAGGACCAAAATCATGATGACCAAATCATCTGGCAACCAAAAGACTGAAAGTTAAGTCTTCTACAACAGAAACACAACCAAATGAAAACGCATTTACCTGACAACATGTCATATAGATTTAGTGATTCATGTTGTGTTTCCAATGAATGAAAAGCTGGAGTTTTCATTAATATGGAGCATGCTACTTCAGTGAGAGCAAGTTAATGGAAAGGTGATAAAACTGAGATGAGAGATAAACAGTTACATAAACTCTACACGCTGTTTATTATAGAACACTGTTTACACTTACTGTAATGTACAGCTGAAAGAAAACATGAACCCAAAAACAGATGAAATTATATTTAGTGTTTGATCATTTCTAATTGTTTTCTTGCTAACATTTGTTATTAGAAATATTGTGAGCCAGGTTCAGCTGTGATGAAGGGAGACTGATGAAGACTTACTTAACATAACATGGTTTATTGATCCCAACAATGGAGATACAGTGTCAGCATCCAGCGTGTAATCACATGCAATGCCCACACCAAATCTGAAGTATGCTTCCTGTCTGGGGAAATTTATCCTTCCTGGACCTACAGAGATTCACTGTCAAAATAAGGTAATTGTTCATCGCGCTAAACATGTTTGAGTCTTTTGGTTATTAGTTCAAATGAAGACACGTTGTGTGTCCTTCAAGCCACATGCAACACTTTCTACATAGTGCCAGTCAGTCTTCTGATGTTTAGATTCCAATACTATGTCACATAGAAATCTATTACTACCCGTGAGTTGAACTCTAATCTGTGGAGCCAGTAAGGTCTTGGAAACATTCTTGTAAGATTCAACCTTGTAAGATTCCCAGAGAACACTGATATCTGCAAGCCTGACATCTGTCTCCCTGTCAAGGACAGTTACATGGGAGAAAGAACTAGAGCTGGAAGGTCAGTGAACACACAGTTGTGGTGTCAGCTAATGACCTTAATCCTTATATTAAGGCTAATATTGATGAAAAGGACAGCAACAGCACAACTTCATTTATTTACACAAATATTGTAAAAACAGTCTGAAGCTGAAATATGATCAAATACTAAACTCACCAGACAGATCATCTAGATTCTGAGATTTATGTTTCCAAAAGATTCATCAGAATAAACTGGATGAACATTAAACATAATAACCTAGATTTTATTGGAACAGAATTTAAAAAGTGGAAACCTGAATCCTGAAGTAAATATCTGCATTCACACCAGGTTTCCTCATGATTCACTCCTGTTTACTGGACTTATTTAAAGCAAGATGAGTCCAATTTAAAATTAAACTATAAACAAATGAAGGAGTATTTTTAGTGTGATCAGTTCTTTATAGAAAAATCCAACAAAGAGAAAATTAATGTGAAAACACAACTGGATTTGTGAATGAAATCAGTTTTGGGTGTGGAAACTCCTCCTCCTCCACTTCTCCTCTCCTCAGTGTCTTTATAAGCTTCAGTCTCTCTTCTCCTCACACTCCAACCCTGCTCACCTCTCAGCTGGACAGTAAGGGACGTTTACACCACACACTGACACCATGCTGGGGATCCTCTGCACTCTCATCACTGCTCTAACATGTAAGGAGGCTGACTTACTGCAGCTTTGACCTCATGTTGGATTCATCAGTCTGTGTTTCTCTTGACTCCATGTCATCTTGTTGTTTCCAGGTGTGAGTGGTGTGACGGTGGTGACACAGAAGCCTCCTGTTGTGATGCTAAGGAAAGGAGAGACAGCCACCATGGACTGTAACCTGGGGACTGTTACTGAAAGTGGAGCTCGTTGGTATAAACAGATTCCTGGAGGAGTTCCACAGTTTGTCTTATTTTTTTATCGAAGTTTGAGCTCTCCAGAATATGGCTCTGGTTTCTCATCTCCCAAGTTCACATCTACTCATCAGTCTCAATCAGATTATCGTTTGATCATCAACAACGTGGAGGAGGGAGACTCAGCAATCTATTACTGTAAAACATGGGACAGCTCTGTGAAAGAGTACGCATCACAGTGATTTACACTGTGACAAAAACCTCCTCACAAACACTTCTGCTTTTTGACCTGCTGATACACATTGACTGGGAGTGAAGATAACTTCTTTTATCCGATTCTCAAATAAATTCTCAGATCTTTCCTAGTGGCAGTATAGGCCTACTGTGTTTACCAGTTTTCCAAGTGGCAAATACATCGTCTCATGTGTACATGCTTTAATACAAAAACAGCCTATATGCTTACTAGTAAATATAAACCACTAATACACAAGTTGTCATCTATGAAACTCATTGTTTTTACTAAATTTTGTGTCTCTTGCCACTCATCATACAGCGTTTAAAAAGTTTGCAGCAGATGCCCTTTTGTTGATCTAAATTCAGATGTAATAAATACAGTATGTCTTCATACAAGCTGTCAAGTGCACATGTAGTGATGATTGTTACACAAACACTTGTAAAAAAATATAAATCCTGTTGCATTTTTCCTTCTTCATGAACAGGACCAAAGATCATCTGGCAACCAAAAGTTATGAACACTGAAAGTTAAGTCTTCTACAGCAGAAACACAACTGAATGAAAATGCTACACCTCCAATGAGAACATGTCATATAGATTTAGTGATTCATGTTGTGTTTCCAGTGAATGAAACGCTGGAGTTTTCATTAATATGGAGCATGTTACTTCAGTGAGAGCAAGTTAATGGGAAGGCGATAAAGCTGAGATGAGAGATAAACAGTTAGAAAAACTCTACACACTGTTTATTACAGAACACTGTTTACACTTGGTGTAATATACAACTGAAAGAAAAAATTAACCTGAAAACAGATTAAATTATGTTTAGTATGTGATCATCCCTAATTGATTTCTTGCTAACATTTGTTGAAGAAATATAATGAGCCAGGTTCAGGTGTGATGAAGAAGACTGATGATGACTTAACATACTGTAGCATTTTTTATTGAGCCCGACAGAGGAGATACAGTGTCAGCATCCAACGTGTTAAAACATGCATTGCCCACACCAAATCTGAAGTATGCTTCCTGTCTGAGGATATTCATCCTTCCTAGACCTCCAGAGATTCATTAGGTGTCCAAATAAAGTTACTGTTCATCCCTCGAGAGACTATTGTTTATTGGTTCAAATGAAGACACATTGTGTGTCCTTCAAACCACATCCAACACTGTCTACATAGTGCCAGTCAGTCTGTCTGATGTTTAGATTCCAATGCTACGTCATATTGAAATATTTTACTATCCATGAGTTGAACTCTAATCTGTGGAGCCAGTAAGGTCTTGGAAACATTCTTGTAAGATCCAACCTTCTAAGATTCCCAGAGAACACTGGTATCTGCTAGCCTGACGCCTGAGCTACTGTCTCTACCTTACCAGTCTAACTGTGTCCTTAACAAGGACAGTTATATGAGAGAAATAATTAGAGCTGGAAGGTCAGTGAACACTTGTGGGGTCAGCTAATGACTCCAAGCTAGACCTGTCTTACCTTTCCCTGTAACATCAATTTAGCCCCCTAAGAAATATCTTTAACAAACATAATAACCTAGCATGTTTAAGGCTATTGATGAAAAGGACACCAACAGGGCTCAAAAGGCAACAGTAACAACAAAAAGATCACTTACTTACACAAATATTATAAAAACAGCCTGCTCTCTTGCACACAGCTGAAATCTGATCAAATAAAATGTGACAGATCATCTAGATTCTGAGATTTATGTTTCCAAAAGATTCTTCAGAATAAACTGGATAAACGTTAAACATGATAACTTTAAAAAGTGTAAAACTGAAGAATGAAATAAATATCTGCATTCACACCATGTTTCCTCATGATTCACTCCCGTTTACTGAACTCATTTACAACCAGATGAGTCCAATGTAACATTTAACTATAAACAAATGAAGGAGCAGTGTGATCAGTTCTTTTTTAGAAAAATCCAACAAAGAAATAATTAACGTGAAGACACATCTGGATTCATGAATGAAAACAGTGTTGGGTGTAGAAACTCCTCCTCTTCCTCCACTTCTCCTCTCCTCAGTGTCTTTATAAGCTTCAGTCTCTCTTCTCCTCACACTCCAACCCTGCTCACCTCTCAGCTGGACAGTAAGGGACGTTTACACCACACACTGACACCATGCTGGGGATCCTCTGCACTCTCATCACTGCTCTAACATGTAAGAGATTCTTCTCATTCCTTTTTATAGCCCATATTTTCACACAGAAACCTTTCACTCATGTATTTTTCTGTGTATGTTGACAGATGTTGATGCAGTGAAGGTGCTGACCCAGACGCCTGCTGTCCACACAGTTTCTACAGGACAAGAGGTTGTTCTCAACTGCAACATTCGGAGAGATGATGGATATTATGTCAATTGGTATAAACAGGTTCCTGGTGAAGCTCCTCAGTATGTCCTGAGATTTTACCATAGTCACAGTTCACCCAGCTTTGGATCAGGATTCTCCTCAGACCGATTCAACTCTAAATCCTCATCAAACATAGATTACCAGTTCATCATTAAGCGGTCAGAGGCAGGAGACTCTGCTGTCTATTACTGTGATACATGGGACAACTCTGCTAAGGAGCGTGTATCACAGTGATTTACACTGTGACAAAAACCTCCTCACTAACTACTTCTGCTTTTTGAGTCTTTGACACATGAAATATTGCTCTCTAATACCCAACATGAGCAATAACAGTAGAAGAATAAGTCCTTTTTTGTTTTCAGGTTTGTATTGTGTTCTTTTCATTTGCACTGGATCAGTACAGTAAAAAAGCACCAATGAGTGATAAACAAAGATAATCATAGAGACTCATTCTTGTCCATGGGGACAAATATACGTGTTAAATATTCATGTTGATCATTAGGTTCATAAACACGTCATCTCATCATTTTATACTTCAAAATTAACATTGATTAAATCAAAAACAAGTAAGTAACAAATGATAAACATTTCACATGTTGCCTGTCTTATAGTTTAACACTAATGTTGGAGACTCAGGGCCTCTTCAACAGCTCGTAAACAGATTTAACAATTAATTATCAGCTTGTAGTCATGAAGTATCACAAGTACTTCATAACTTTTACTAATTTTATAAAAATTGATGAACATGATTTTGAACTGATGACATGTTTCACAGGTTTTACACAGAAAATGACTCATTACTTCTTTTTGGGGTCTCAGTAAAACATGACAAAATACAATTGATTTAAACCAGCTAAATATGTGTTATTGGTGCTGTCAGCACTGTCTTTTAAAATGCATCTATAAGAAATTGGTTCAAGACAGTACAGCTTTATGTTTAAAACATTTTCCTCTGTAATATCCTGATTGGCCTACCTATTAAAGTAGAATGTCAAACTGAACCATAAGCAAGACTGAAGGAAACCCGTTTCTGACATCTTGATGAATTTTGGAAAACAAAACTTGTTCCTCTCAGCCACAACCAAAATAAAAAAAAAATTAAGCCATTTTAACAACACTGTACGACACAATGGTATCACAATGGGTTGATGAAATGAAAACCTGCTGTTTTACACTGGAGGTTATAATTTAGAAACAAATGCAATAAACCAGATATTGTTCCACTGTACTAATAAAAGGTTTTCATCTACTTTGACAATAATAAAGAAAAGACTTTTCCCTTTGCAGACGTAAGCAAAGCTCCTCCTCCTGTCAGTCACTCTCAGTTTCAGTGTTGTATTAAATTGCTCCTCCAGCACCTCCTCTCTTCATCTTCCAAACCCTTGGGTACCCAGTTTATCTCTAATGTGTGTGAATTATGCTCATGTGTGCAGAGCCAAAGAATATATCCTGCAGTATAGATGTTTCTTGTGAAAATAATATATGTGTAATTCCAACAAAACCCCCCCCAAATATACCCATTCAAATACTATCTCATTTCACATTTATGAATCATTTTTTAGGAAAGAAACAAATTCTCGATGTTGTAATATGTTGGGTTCGGGAGAGACATGGCCTACATTGACAATTAATGAGAAAGAAAATACACAAGAAATGTGACAAATCATGCAGATGTGAGCAAAGCTCCTCCTCCTGTCAGTCACTCTCAGTTTCAGTGTTGTATTAAATTGCTCCTCCAGCACCTCCTCTCCTCATCCTCCAAACCCTCTAATCTGTCAGCAGTAAGCTCACTTTCCAAGTTACAAGGCCATTCTCAGCACACACTGACACCATGCTGGGGACCCTCTGCACTCTCATCACTGCTCTAACATGTAAGGAGGCTGACTTACTGCAGCTTTGACCTCATGTTGGATTCATCAGTCTGTGTGTTTCTCTTGACTCCATGTCATCTTGTTGTTTCCAGGTGTGAGTGGTGTGACGGTGGTGACACAGAAGCCTCCTGTTGTGACGCTGAGGAAAGGAGAGACAGCCACCATGGACTGTAACCTGGGGACTGTTACTAACAGTGGAGCTCGCTGGTATAAACAGATTCCTGGAGGAGTTCCTCAGTATGTACTGAGGTTTTATCACAGCTCAAGCTCTCCAACCTATGGCTCTGGTTTCTCATCTCCCAAGTTCACATCTACTCATCAGTCTCAATCAGATTATCGTTTGATCATCAACAACGTGGAAGAGGGAGACTCAGCAGTCTATTACTGTCAAACATGGGACAGCTCTGCTAAGGAGGAAGTATCACAGTGATTTACTCTGTGACAAAAACCTCCTCACAAATACTTCTGCTTTTTGAGTCTTTCACACATCAACTAATGCTCTCCTACTAGCCCACTGGAGACATTAAAATTAGTACAAGCCAGTTTCCTCAATCTTTTTTTGAAATACCAATTTCATATAAATATTTTTTCCACCACTGAACAGTATAAGTAATTAAATTACATATTAGATGTTGTTTGCTTTTTGTTTTGTTATTCTCATTTGGACTGGAAAGCACAGTGACAAAACACCAATATGTAACAGACAAAGTTAATCATAGAGATTCATTCTTGACCTTGGGTACAAATATATCGGGCAAATATTCATATCAATCAGTAGGACCAGAGAGGACCTTGAGTCGAGAACATTAAACACATATAAACAAAGATGAGTCCAAAAACACATCATCTGGGTTTGGTAAATCGATATTAACTAAACCCACAAAATCAAGGTTATAAAATATAACCTTCTAAAAATTTAAATTCACTGTGCTGCCTATGTCAGTGGATAGTTTACAGATAATCTTTAGGGATAATAAAATGCAGCAATAAACATTTGTGTTTACACTCTCTTTTAACTTAACACTAATGCTGGAGACTCAGGGCCTTTTTAACCGCTCATAAAACAGACTCAGCAACATTTTTATATCTTGGTACTTCATGAATTTTCAAATTTTCATGAAAATTGCTGGTAATCATGATTCTGAACTGATGACATGTTTCAGAAGTTCACCACAGAACATACCATTTTAATAGCTTTAATGAAGTCTTGAAACCAGAAAAAAAAATGTTTTGCACTTAATGTTATTATTAGGGGTTTATTTACATAATCTGAGGAAAGGAGAAAGGACAGCCACCATGGACTGGAACCTGGAGACTGTTACTGATGTTGGAGCTCGCTGGTTTAAACAGATTCCTGGAGAATTTCAGTTTGTCTTCAAAGCTCTCCAAACTATGACTCTGGTTTCTCCTCTGCAAATTCACATCTTGGGAGCATCTAAAGTGCCAGAACAATCAATAAATTAATAAAAGAATAAATAAATACATGTGGAAATATAAAAAAGAAATAATGAATGAATAAAATAATAAATAAATAAATGTGGAAAGATATGCAAGAATTAATGAATTAATAAAACAAGAAAATAAGAATGAAAGAATAAATGAATTAAATAATAAATATACAAATTTGCTTTTGCTTTTCCCTTATGAGACTCATTGTCATTGCCTTTCCTTTGGGAGCCCAACCTGTCAATCAATGTGTTTTGGCCCGCCCACTAAGTCAAGTCTGAGCCGATGACTGATACCTTTGTGTCAATATGCTGCGCACATTACTGCATGTATTATGATGATTGACTGTATAACAACGACAGTGTCTATGACGTCACTCATTGATTTCTGAACAGCTGTTTTGAAGTAGCTGAGGTTCCTGATTTCTGAAACCATGCACCTATAGCTACCAAGCTAATATGCGACTCTGCGTTGCTAGCATGGAGGTAGCTAATTGGCTAAAACCCCCCAGAGGCAAGTCGAAGTTAGTGGTTGGTAGCCAGTCTGTATCATTACCAGCTTACATAATGTCCACAACGCAAACAATTTTTGTGGCAGTAACACAGGAGCAGCTCGTTGTTGAAGCAGGGTAAGCCTACATATAGAGGAAGCTGTGCGTCATGCCTAAAATCCAACAGGACTATTTTATCCACTCATATTTTCTCTCTCTCTGTGCATCTCAGAAATGATTATTTGCTGAATAAATAACAGCTGGTAGCTGCTGAGTCAAAGCAAAGATTGTTTTTACCAGCGACATTCAGTTTATGGACTCACCGTCGACATTGCTATAAAACAAACAGGAACCAATGTGAAAGAAACAGGCTAATATTGATCAAAAGAAAGCGATGCTCTTTTCAATAATACTGTTAATATATCAGAATCAATCCAGTGATCATCTGATGTTACATTGATGTACACATAGATGTTACAGTGTGTAGTCATTTGCTCTGCAGAGACTAAAAATGCTTAAATGCGATGTTAATGGAAAGTTAAAGTATTTATTTGCCAACTTCTGAAAAAATTATGCAGGTTGCTTTCCAGCAGGTCACCAGTGCCATGGTGTGCGCTCACTAGATTTCAGTTGTATTAGTAGAACAATAAAGCCTTGAACTGCAAAGACCTTTGCCTGATTTTCTAAATGTTTACATCTGCCCAGCTCTGTGACTGTGACAAGCACCCGACACTAGGGCTGATCTGCGTAACTGCGCACAGAGACTGGATAACAGCTCACTTCGATTAATGAAGCCTAATGCAGATTACAGACTGGTTAAGTTATGAAGGTATGAATGGAAAATGTAGCAAAATAATAGGCAGGCATCCTCACTACTGTCTTCATGTAAGTAACAGCAGTACAAAAGAAAAGTTTGTTGCCTAATATTGAGACACTTTGCTGCACCTGCCTCCAGCGAATCATTTTTTTCTCCCTTAACTGTTCAGCAGCACCTCTGCATCGTGTCACATGTTTTCTATAGGCCTACATATTTTTTTGTCCGGATTTCAAACATTTGTTTACACTGTAAGAAACCAACTGTGAAATTCACAGTAAATAACTGGCAGAAACTGATAAGCAACTTATTGTAAAAACAAATCACAATAAATAACTAGCAACAATTGACAAGTAACTTACTGTGAAATCAAAGATCACAATAAACAACTGGCAGCAACTGACAAGTAACTTACTGTGAAAACAAAGATCACAATAAATAACTGGATGCAATTGAGAAGTAACTTGCTGTGAAAACAAAGACCACAATAAACAACTGGCAGCAACTGACATATAACTTGCTGTGAAAACAAAGATCACAATAAACAACTGGATGCAATTGACAAGTAACTTACTGTCAAAACAAGTCACAATAAACAACTGGCAGCAATTGACAAGTAATTTAATGTGAAAACAAAGATCACAATAAATAACTGGCAACAACTGAAAAGCAACTTATTGTGAAAACAAAGATCACAATAAATAACTGGATGCAATTGAGAAGTAACTTACTGTGAAAACAAGTCACAATAAACAACTGGCAGCAATTGACAAGTAACTTACTGTCAAAACAAAGATCACAATAAGCAACTGGCAGCAATTGACAAGTAACTTACTGTCAAAACAAAGATCACAATAAATAACTGGCAGCAATTGACAACCAACTTACTGTCAAAACAAAGATCACAATAAATAACTGGCAGCAATTGACAAGTAACTTACTCTAAAAACAAAGATCACAATAAATAACTGGATGCAATTGACAAGTAACTTACTGTGAAAAGAAAGATCACAATAAATAACTGGCAGCAATTGACAAGTAACTTACTCTGAAAACAAAGATCACAATAAATAACTGGATGCAATTGACAAGTAACTTACTGTGAAAAGAAAGATCACAATAAATAACTGGATGCAATTGACAAGTAACTTGCTGTGAAAACAAAGATCACAATAAACAACTGGCAGCAACTGACATATAACTTACTGTGAAAACAAAGA
Source organism: Micropterus salmoides (assembly GCF_014851395.1). Lineage (NCBI taxonomy): Eukaryota > Metazoa > Chordata > Actinopteri > Centrarchiformes > Centrarchidae > Micropterus > Micropterus salmoides. The sequence continues at coordinate 20,603,047 of NW_024040041.1, forward strand.
TCACAATAAATAACTGGATGCAACTGACAAGTAACTTGCTGTGAAAACAAAGATCACAATAAACAACTGGATGCAATTGACAAGTAACTTACTGTCAAAACAAAGATCACAATAAACAACTGGCAGCAACTGACATATAACTTACTGTGAAAACAAAGATCACAATAAATAACTGGATGCAACTGACAAGTAACTTGCTGTGAAAACAAAGATCACAATAAACAACTGGATGCAATTGACAAGTAACTTACTGTCAAAACAAGTCACAATAAACAACTGGCAGCAATTGACAAGTAATTTAATGTGAAAACAAAGATCACAATAAATAACTGGCAACAACTGAAAAGCAACTTATTGTGAAAACAAAGATCACAATAAATAACTGGATGCAATTGAGAAGTAACTTACTGTGAAAACAAGTCACAATAAACAACTGGCAGCAATTGACAAGTAACTTACTGTCAAAACAAAGATCACAATAAGCAACTGGCAGCAATTGACAAGTAACTTACTGTGAAAACAAAGATCACAATAAATAACTGGATGCAATTGAGAAGTAACTTACTGTGAAAACAAGTCACAATAAACAACTGGCAGCAATTGACAAGTAACTTACTGTCAAAACAAAGATCACAATAAACAACTGGCAGCAATTGACAAGTAACTTACTGTCAAAACAAAGATCACAATAAATAACTGGCAGCAATTGACAAGTAACTTACTCTAAAAACAAAGATCACAATAAATAACTGGATGCAACTGAGAAGTAACTTGCTGTGAAAAGAAAGATCACAATAAATAACTGGTAGCAATTGACAACCAACTTACTGTGAAAACAAAGATCACAATAAATAACTGGCAGCAACTGACAAGTAACTTACTGTGAAAACAAGTCACAATAAACAACTGGCAGCAATTGACAAGTAACTTACTGTGAAAACAAAGATCACAATAAACAACTGGCAGCAATTGACAAGTAACTTATCGTGACAACAAAGATCACAATAAATAACTGTCAGCAACTGACAAGTAACTTACTGTCAAAACAAAGATCACAATAAATAACTGGCAGCAACTGACAAGCAACTTACTGTGAAAACAAATCACAATAAATAACTGGCAGCAATTGATAAGCAACTTACTGTGAAAACAAGTCACAGTAAATAACTGGCAACAATTGACAAGTAACTTACTGTGAAAACAAATCAAAATAAATTCAATTCAATTTTATTTATACAGTGCCAAATCACAACAACAGTTATCTCACAGTGCTTTCCATAAAAGAGCAGGTCTCGACCGTACTCTGTGATGTTATTTACAGAAACCCAACAATTCCCACCAAGAGCAAGCACTAGGCGACAGAGGCAGAGGCACTTCCTTTTAACAGGCAGAAACCGCGAGCAGAACCATGGCTCAGGGTGGGCGGCCATCTGCCTCGACCGGTTGGGGGTGAAGGAGAGTGAGAGAAAGAGAGAGAGCGAGAGAGAGAGAGAGAGAGAGAGAGAGAGGGATGGAAGGAGAGAGAGAGGGGAGGGAGGCAGCCTACACAATATCCACACAGAGATACAGACAGTAAAGGTGATGTTGCTATAGACTAAATGAAAAATGGTACAGATATATAGTAATGTTTATGATAATAATCGTAATGTTAATGATTATAATAACAATAGGACTAGTAATAATTGTAGCAGAGGGTGTCCAGCAGCAACACGGGGGCCGCAGGTGACTTGCAACCACAGATCCAGACTCCACAGCTCCAGAGCCAGAAACACTTGCAGGAAGTGATAGGAGGAGGAGAGAGGAGAGGGACGAGAAAGCACAAGACTACGGGAGAGAAAATAGAGGAGAGAGGAGCTCAGTGCATCCTGGGAAGTCCCCCGGCAGTCTAGGCCTATAGCAGCATAACTAAGGAATGGTTCAGGACTCACCTGAGCCAGCCCTAACTATAAGCTTTATCAAAGAGGAAAACTTAAACCTAGTCTTAAATGTGGAGATGGTGTCTGTCTCCTGAACCCAAACTGGAACCTGGTTCCACAGGAGAGGAGCTTGATAGCTGAACGCTCTGGCTCCCATTCTACTCGGAGACTCTAGGAACCACAAGTAACTCTGCATTCTGGGAGTGCAGTGCTCTGGTGGGGTAGTAACGTACTATAAGCTCTTTAAGATAGGATGGTGCCTGACCATTAAGAGCTTTGTAAGTAAGAAGAATGATTTTAAATTATATACTGGATTTTACTGGAAGCCAGTGCAGAGAAGCTAAAACAGGAGAAATATGATCTCTTTTCCTGGTTCCTGTCAGAGCATGTGCTGCAGCATTCTGGATCAGCTGAAGAGTCTTAATGGACTTTTTTGAGCAGCCTGATAATAAGGAATTGCAGTAATCCAGCCTAGAAGTAACAAATGCATGGACTAGTTTTTCTGCATCATTTTTAGACAGGATATTCCTAATTTTTGCAATATTACGTAGGAGAAAAAAGGCTTAATGTGAGACTTAAACGACATGTCCTGATCAAAGATAACTCCAAGATTCCTCACAGTGGTGCTGGAGGCCAGGGCGATGCCATCAAGGGAAACTATATCTTTAGATAATGTGTCATGGAGGTGCCTGGGCCTGAGTTTAACATTGCCTGGGCCTGAGTTTAACATTACAGGTCATCCAGGTTTTAACATCCTGAAGGCACATTTGAAGTTTAGCTAACTGATTAGTTTCATGTGGCTTGATTGATAGATATATAACTGAGTATCATCTGCATAACAATGAAAGCTTATTATTATTATAAAGAATATTGTATATAACATAGTATATAAAGAGAACAGGATTGGTCCAAAGACAGATCCTTGTGGAACTCCATGACTAACTTTGGCGTGCATGGAGGACTCATCGTTAACATGTACAAACTGAAATCTATCTGATAAATAGGACTTAAACCAGCTTAGAGTGGTTCATTTAATGCCAATGAAATGTTCCAGTCTCTGTAATAGGATCTGATGGTCAATGGTATCAAATGCAGCACTAAGATCTAGTAAAACCAGTACAGATACAAGTCCTTTGTCTGATGCAGTTAGGAGGTCATTAGTAATTTTCACCAGTGCTGTCTCTGTGCTATGATGAACTCTAAATCCTGACTGAAAATCCTCAAATAAACTATTGCTATGTAGAAAGTCACACAGCTTTTTAGCAACTGCTTTCTCCAGGACCTTAGAGAGAAATGGAAGGTTAGATATAGGTCTATAGTTGGCTAAAACATCTGGATCAAGTTTGGCCTTTTTCAGAAGAGGTTTAATTACAGCTACTTTAAAGTACTGTGGTACATAGCCTGTTGATAAAGATAGATTTATCATATCTAGTATAGAGGTGCTGACTAGGGGTAAAACTTCTTTAAGCAGCCAAGTCAGGATGGGGTCTAAGAGGCAGGTTGATGGTTTAGATGAAGAAATTATTGAAGTTAGTTGGTAAAGATTGAGGGAAGCAAAGCAGTCTAAACATATATCTGGTTTTACAGCTGTTTTTAAGGTTCCTGGGTTTAGAGATAAGTCGGTGCCAGTTGAGGGCAGGTCTTGGTGAATTTTGTTTCTAATAGTTAGAATTTTATCATTAAAGAAGCTCATGAAGTCATAACTACTGAGAGCTATGGGAATACTTGGCTCAATAGAGCTGTGACTCTGTCAGCCTGGCTATAGTGCTGAAAAGAAACCTGGGGTTGTTCCTATTTTCTTCTATTAATTACAAGTAGTACGCTGCTCTTCCTATAAGTTTTAAGACCATCTTGCCAGATTAAACGAGAATTTTCCAGTTTGGTTGAACACCAATTCCTCTCAAGTTTCCGCGATATTTGCTTTCATTTGTGAGTTTCAGTATTCAGTACCATGGAGCTAACCGTCTTTGTTTAAGTATTTTCTTTTTTAGAGGGGCTACAGAGTCAATTGTCATTCGCAGCGAGTCTGCAGCACTATCAACAAGATGATCGATTTGGGCGGGACTGAAATTAGCATAGGAGTCTTCCGTTACTTTGTGATCTAATAATGAATTTAGAGCTGATGGAATCGCATCCTCAAATTTAGCTTTAGACAGATATCTTGTTTAAAAATCTTTGCCCAATGGCGTGTAGTTCAGCAATACAAACTCAAAAGTTATCAAACAGTGGTCAGATAAAATAATAACTTTGTCCGTTTTAAGGACTAAAGTTGACAAAAACTCTGCAAATTCAGATAAGAATTCAGAGTACGGACCCGGTGCTCAGTACACTATAACAAAAATCACTGGTTGCAGTGATTTCCAACTTGGGTATGAACAAGGCTTTCAAATGAGTTATAATTTAGTTTAGGTTTAGAGCTGATTAGTAGGCTAAAGTCGAAGATAGCTGCAACTCCACCTCCTCGGCCTGTGCCACGAGGAATGTGAGTATTAATATGACTGGGACGGTTGGATTAATTTAGGCTAACATATTCTCCATCACCCAGCCACGTTTCTGTAAGAAAAAATAAATCAATATCATAATCTGATATTAGTTAATTTACTAGTACACTTTTAGAAGAGAGAGATCTTTTGTTTAAGAGTCTATATTTAACTCTCCTATTCATTTGCACTATTGCTCTTGTGGTTTTAATTTTTATGACGTTTTTATGCACAGCTCCCCTTCTGTTTACCTTTGATTTAAATAATTTCAATGCTCGGGGGATAGACACGATTTTCACTAAGTAACTCCTGAAATGGAGGAGCAGAGAAGTGTGCAGCAGTTTCAAATAAGACTCAGTGTCGCCCGTTCTGGCCCCAGGGATGCACTTAATTATGGCTGCTGGCTTCGCTAACTTCACGTTTCTCAAAATGGAGCTGCCAGTGATAAGAGTTGGTTTCTCAGCGGGTGTGTCGCTGAGTGGAGAAAATCTGTTAGAAATGTGAACAGGCTGGTGATGACCCGTGGGATTTGAATGCTTACGACTATTCCTCCTTCGGCCAGTCACCCAGCCACCCCTTCCTGGCTGCTCAGGAGATGCCGGGGGACGGCAGTTCCTGAGGCTAACTCAGGCCGTTCCGCACTGACTACCGGGGACTGGCTAGCTACAGTAGCTAAAGACTGATCTACCAAGGTGCGGAGCCGGACTTCTAAATCACTGAGCCTCACCTTCATGTCTACATATAAACTACACTTATTAAACGTACCATTACCGCTAAAGGAGGCAGAGGAGTAAGAGAAGCCATCGCTAGCTGCTAAGCTAAAGTCGCTAACGGCTAAACTAATGTACTGTAGCGTTGGCTACCAAAACTTTTGAAAACTATGATTGAACAGCAGTCACTAAAAAGATGGAAAGAAGTGTGAGTGCGTAGGCAAAATTACTGTAAGAATAAGTTTTTAGCGGACGGCTATAATGACAAATCTAACAAATTTAACTGGTATTTAGCGAGAGCAGCACAACACGCTACCAACACACAAGCACCGGAAATGGAAATGAGTCAACACACTGTGATGGAAATTTGATATTTTACTGTGTTTACTGTTTCACCCTGCATGCTTCATCAGCATAGACCAGTGTTTCACTGTGTGGTTATTTGATTATTTTATGATGTTACAGCTAGGTGAAGTTTCCCATGGGCAAGATGCTCGTTAGAGAGTTTTCTTATCTGACTGTCCTTGATAGGCCTTCATCTCAGGACAGCTGGTCCCTACTCCCTTCCTCCCTTGGATAGCTGCGTAATACCCTTACAGTCTTTGTCGTACACTCTGCAGACTGTTTGCACTCTGTATGTTTGTCTGACCCTTTGCAAAGAATAAAACCCTTAAAAGACGTCTGGATTGGACTCTTTATTTCAGAAGGACATATTTCCATTTCAACGCGGAACTTGGTTTCCAGCACTGCAATTTCCTGTAGAAGTTTGTAGAAGTCGTCCATGGAGAAGGGGGGCATCTTGTTGCTAATTAGCATTAGCTATAACTCCAGTCACTGCAGTACAGGCTAGTGCTATTGATAGGCCGTACTCGCATAGCACTAAGATCATAAAAGTGTTTAAAGTATGGCAATAGCCTACTTTATCTGACAGTCCCAGTGATTTAAAAGTATCCAAGAGCCGCCGCTCAGGAAAAAAAAAGAGAGTTTCAGCAAAAGAATACAAGCAGAGGTAAGAGCAAGCATCAAAGTGTCTGCACTGTAAGAAAGCAGGAAGCAAGTAAGATAATTTGTCCCCATGGTCCATTTAATACCAGGTTTTAGTACCCATCGCTAGAGTTTATTCAACCATTTTATCCTGGTCTGCTGAATCTCTCAGCTCCTCTTCCGATTGGCGGTATAGGGCCACTGATAAACAACTCAGCATTCAGAGAGCTCACTGTGTTAAACAGATTATTAAAGTCCTCTTTCAACACTTCAGACTGTTGCTTTACAACATCATTGGTCCCGATGTGCAGTATGATGTTTTTCACAGTAGGATGTTCAGCCACGATATGCAGGATTCTTTCTGCCAAGTCAGCCACCGTATCCTTCAGAAAGCAGAGTATTTTGGTGTTCTTACTGCACATGCTTCTTACATCGTTTACAGCAGAGTCACTCACAATCAGAGTTTGAGGCCCAGTCGTTAGCTTTCCCTGCAGCCTTTTACTTTCTGATTTACTCTCAGTCATTACCCTTCTGTGTGAGGACGGGATGTTATCCAGGTCATCAGACAGAGATCCAGGGTCCTGCAATAGTGGTGAAAATCTGTTCTGCTGTTGCACACTTGGTTGTTGGGGAGGTTTGTTGCTAACTCTCCCTTTTGCAGCTGTCCACAGCTGTGTCCTACCAAGAACAGGGGTTGAAGAGGCGCTCTGCCTGGATGATAATGCAGGCCAGCCAGTCGCATCACAAATCTCAGGGCGCTGGGTTCTGCCTGTTACTCGTCCTCCCATTTCCCAAGGAAATGATTTACTCTTGGGCTTTGCACCAAGAGCGTTCCAGGGAGGACTCCCACTTTCAGATTTATTATCCAGTACACAGGCCTCCTGGTTCTTGGTAGTCTTGTTGGTACTAATTAGCCCTGTGTTAGCATGCTCTTGTCCACTGTTTTGGGTCCATGGTAAAGTGGTGTCATTCCCACATAATCCATTCACTTCCACATTCACTTCTAACCTGTAGATCTTGGTTTCCAGCACAGCAATTTTCTGTAGAAGTTTGTAGAAGTCGTCCGTGGAGAAGGGGGGCATCTTGTTGCTAATTAGCATTGGCTATAACTCCAGTCACTGCAGTACAGGCTAGTGCTATTGATAGGCCGCACTCACGTAGCACTAAGATCATAAAAGTGTTTAAAGTATGACAAGAGCCTACTTTGACAGTCCCAGTGATTTAAAAGTTTCCAAGAGCTGCTGATTTCTAGCAGGGTAAAAAAAGAGAGTTTAAGCAAAAGAATGCAAGCAGAGGCAAGAGCAAGCAGCAAAGCGTCTGCACTGTAAGAAAGCAGGAAATAAGTAGCAGAAACTACAACACAAACTAATTTTGTTTTTGGACAGATTTTGTCACCATGATAGCATCACAACCATGAAAGATGCAGCTATAAAACCTAGTATATAGTAAACAAGTGTATAGTTGAGATCAAAATGCCCCATCCATATTAATAATAACTTAAATTTATATAGCACCTTTCAAGGTACCCAAGGCAGCTTATCAAAGGGTTGTTTTCATACTGACTATTTATTTCATAATGTAATATTGAATACAAACTATTCGTGTAACAAGAGACAATACTGTAGAATAGAATAATAGAATAAAGTTTATTGCCATTTGCACAGATACGTTGCAGTACAGGTACATTGGAATTCTTTGTGCGTCACTCAGAGTCATCTATAAAAAATAAAATTAATTTAAAAAATAATAATAATTAGGTATATACATGTGTACACATACTTGTAAATACTTATTTCATGTTATATATTGCACATATTAGAGTTGAGTTTGTAGTATTGCACTTGTAGCACTTGAGAAATACATTATAAGTTCTTGACTTTTAGGTAACTTGTGAGAAATTAGCATTGGTCACAGGGTTTTTATTCCTAAACAAAGGGTTGTCTGATTTACAATAAACGTCTGCTGGCATGTAGGTGAGAGTTTTAACATAAACCAATCAAGAGACAGAGAAACATCTGATGCCACATACATTTGCATTTCCTTTCTTAGTTCAGGAAGAGTTTTTGAGTGTATGATAATACTCTGCCATTTGTTTTCTTTCATCTACCATTTGTTGGCTGTTGTTTGCTTTGTACTTGTTCTGTACTTAAGGAGAGGAAATGCTGAGTTCGGGAGAGTAACTGCGTTCTCTCCGTGGCCACGTTACATAAAGAAATGATTCAACACATCTATTTGACTCCGTATTCTTTGGTTAGGAATTATTTTCCCTGACATTTTGGTGATAAAGATGGGATTGGACGTTCCAGCTGATCAACGCCCGAGTCAAACCGCATGTGTTGGAGATGTTCGTGGTAGCCAGGTGTTCTGTCGGGTCAGACACCTATTCAGAATTCGGCGTAAAACCTTCGTGCTAGCCAGGTGTTCTGTTGAGTCAGACACCTATTCCGGAAAAAGTTCGCCCAGTTGGGGTTTATAGAACTATAAATATAGTTAATCATTGGGGGTGGTGATAACGGGTCTATTCGGGGGAGTTTAGAATTAAAATGGAACTTTAAAAAATACATAAACAGAGAAAAAACAACAGGCCAGGAGTGATAAGTGCATAATCCCATTATGGTAGCATCTCTAGTGATAAACTACCTAGGAGTTTATGTAGACTAGCAGGTGATGCCATTTAATGGTGGCATTTTGAGTGATTTAAGGAACGGCCTATTTTCCAAAAATCAAAAAGATTGATTTTGGGGAAAAAAAAAAAAGAATTCTATCCTTGCTGTGTCACACTCTGCCTGTCTGCCATGCGGTGTTTTGCACTTTTGTGTTTAGTTAGCGTTATTTTGGTCTGTTGGGTTTTGGGGGTCTGTCTTGTCTTTCGTCTAGTGTTCGGTAACCCTTGTCATGTCTGTTACCCAAGTGATCCCTCTGCATGTCTGTCTCTGTTTTCCCCTGCTCTCTCTCCCTGCCTGTGCCTCATTAGTCTCATGTCTTTCACCTGTGTTGCTCCCGCCCTGCTCGTTAGTCCCTGTGTATATATACCTGGTGTTTCTGTCTTGTCTTTGTCGGGTCATTGTTTATTGTCACCCAGTGTTGCAGTTTGTGCTCGTGTCTCCAGACTTACTCACCGTGTCTCCCTGTTACCCTGCTCAGTTTTGGATTCTGGTTTTCACCCTTTTGGATTGTTTTTGGACTCTGTCATCAGCCACTCATTTTGTAAGTGTGCTCGCCTTTGTTTATTAAAACCCCTTGAACTGTACCTCCTATGCCTTGCGTCCTGCATTTGGGTCCTCCAACCTGCTCAACCCTGCCTTCACCACCAAACCGTGACATGCTGTGTTTGCATGATCATAATTGCCGTAGTTTTGTTATACTATAAATAACACATCGTAGAAAAACATTCCAGATGTTTCCCATTTAGAGTTTTAAAGAGTTTATGTAATGTGATAAGTGTTTGTTTCAAACATTATGTTTCACTAAGGAGGGAAAATATCTGCGTGTGTATGAGATGATAAATATAGAAAACATCTCGGGTTACGTATGTAACCCTTGTTCCCCGAGAAGGGGAATGAGACACTGCGTCGGTGACAACACTATGGGTACGCCTCTGGGCGTGGCAGTGCTGAACTATGAATGAAACTACTCCAATCCTAGTGGTGTTACTAGAACAGTAGAACAAGGGTTACATACGTAACCCGAGACGTTCCCCTTCGAGGGAACTCGAACTGCGTCGGTGATGACACTATGGGAACGAGATACCCACTTAGGCCGCGCCAAAACCCCGCCTTCCCCCGAGTGTGCAGAACCTGACGGCACGACTAGGAGGAGAGCGCACGGGTGCCGGGTGCAGAAGGAAGGTCCAGACTGTAAAACCGGATAAAAGTGTGAGGGGTGGCCCAGCCAGCCGCGTCACACAAATCCTGGAGTGACGCCCTTGCAAGGAGGGCCCTAGAAGCCGCCATGCCTCGAGTAGAGTGCGCCCTTACGGCCATAGGCAAGGCAAACCGCGCACCTGATAGGCCAGGGAGATAGTCTGAATGATCCAGTTACTGATGGTGTGTGTAGAAGGGAGAAACCGAAAGTGCCTGGAGATCCCCCTCCCTCCTCAGAGAGGTGATAGCGAGGAGAAAGGCCATCTTAAGGGTCAGGTGCTTGGCCTCAGCCGACTCCAGGGGTTCGAAGGCGGCCTCAGCCAGCGCTTCGAGAACCACTGCCAGGTCCCAGGTGGGAACCCTGGAACGAGTCACGGGTCTCATCCTCCGGGCTCCACGGAGGAAGCGCACGACCAGTGGAAGCACGGAGTGTTAAGTCCGTAGCTCTACGGCGCTCAGTCAGGTCCTCCTCAGAGTGACCTCCCCCTAGGTCAAAGTCTTTGAGAAGATCGGCCTGGTACGCCTGCAAAGTGGCCATAGTGTGCAGGCTTGCACCAGCTCGACCCGCTGCCATGTAGGCCTTGCCCACCAAAGCGGATGTCGTCCGACACGGCTTGGTGGGGAGCGCCGGCGTCTGAAGGAATGAAGCGAGGGTGGGAGAAAGATAGCTCGCGAGCGCTTCCTCCACCCAAGGCATCGTTCCAAAGCCGTGCTGCTTAGTTTCTGTCACGCTGCTGTAGTCCAGCAGAGGGGACGCAGTCAGCCGTGCAGAGCAGCTCTTTTGTTTTTTTGTTTTTTTTCTTGGTCTGTTCCATGATTTACACAACTCATAGTGTAAATCAGGAAAGACTGGCAAGGATCGACGCGGGGGTGGCGCTCGGGCTGCAGAACAGCTCATTGAGGTTACTGCCGGCCCGCGGCTCCTGCCCCGCCTCTCATAGCTGGGCGCGGACTGATGACGTCGGCCCGGCTTCCGGAAGTCATCCTCCATGATGCTAAGCACGTCTAGCTCCTCAGAATACGATTGTGCAAGCCTCTCCAAACTCATACCTCGGACGGGAGAAGCCGAGAACGGGCTCCAGATCGGGGAAGAGAGGATGAGGAGTCAGCAGACGAGGACCGGAAAAAGGCCTCAGCCGTCCCAACGCCCTCGGAGATATCACGCTGCGATCCCCATGACTGTAGCCGCCTCAGCAACCGCAGGGCCACGGGGAGAGCGCATCCGACTGTCTTCCGAAAGAGAGCCGCAGCCCTCTAAGGCTATCGCTATTGGGTTTAACCCTTCCGTGCGCCTGCGCGGCACTGAGAATTTTAGTCTACGGCCACCCAAAGCGTGGGCCTTTCCTACGTCCGCACCTCGTATATATACAACGGTGAGACCCAGCCTTTGGCTCCCAAATGCCTTTTCTTCAGCACTGAGAACCAAGGTCCATTGAGGCCTTCAACTTAGAGGGCTGCACCTATACTACCTGTTCTATTTCGTATAGGCTTCGCATTCTAAGGCTATCGCTATTGACCATGACCGACAGAGCTGCCACCGCCGCTCGAGAGACAACACGGCGGAGCAGCTCCACCAGACCATCCACAATCTCCTGAGAGAGCCGCGCTCTCCGGAGAGAGGAGTCCAGTACCACGCCAAGGTAGGTGAGTCTCTGGGAGGGGAGAGGAGCACTCTTCTTCCAGTTCACCGTGAAGCCCAGGTAAGACAGGTGTGTAACTAGCTGGGCTGTCTGCACCACCACTTCGTCCCGGGGTGGCGCCAGCAGCAGCAGGTTGTCCAGATAAAACAGGACCCTGATGCCCGACCGCCAGAGCGGCTCCAGGGCCGTATCAAAATACTTGGCAAAAGTGTGCAGGTCAGGCGGTTGTATTGGTACTGGTCGCCCTGGAATGAAAACATGAAAACCACAGAAACTTCCTGTGTCCGGGAATGATGGACACTCACTTGAAAGTACGTGTCCTTCAGGTCGATGGAGGAGAGCCAGTTTCCCTGGCGCACACACTGCATCACCGGTTTCATTGTTAATATGTGAAAAGGTCTCACCATAATCGCCCTGTTGAACAGTGACAGGTCCAGGATGGGCCTCTCGCCGCCCAGCCACGACCCATGGGGGAGGGGCCACCTCAAAGGCAAGGCAAGGCAAGTTTATTTGTATAGCACATTTCAACAACAAGGTAATTCAAAGTGCCTTACATAAAACATAAAAGCAACAGGGAAATGTAAAAAAAATTGAAAAGCAACATTTGTAATTGAAAAAATACACATTAAAAAATAATAACAGTTACAGTGTAATGTAATCAGGGTTAAAAGAGTTAAACGGAAAATAAAAACAGGCTGAGGCGTTGAGCAAATAACAGTTACAACCATTCTGAAAAGAGAACAAACACAGACACTTAATCTACTCTCTCTAGCTAGTCTGTACTTGGGTCCATAGCAATCTTTGGGTCCACTGAAACTCCAGAAACCCTCGGACACTACAGAGAAACCAGGACATGTCTGTCCGCAGGCCACTTTGATCCAGTTATACTCTGGACCCACCTGCGCATTTACAGGTGGACAGAGGTTCCTGGAAATCACTCAGGCGCGAGATTTAAGACCACTTCCTTCACTCTGTTCAATCTCACTCTCATTATCTTTTCACTCAATTACCTACTCATTTCTCACCGTGTAAATATTTAATTAAAAGCAATGGTAAAAAGCTAAAAACAAAGAAAAAGAAAACAGGGCAGTAAAAGTTACAGTGCAGTGTAAGTTATCAATCTACTAGTTAAAGGCAGTGGTAAAAAGAAAAATCTTATATATTTAATTAAAAGCAATGGTAAAAATAAAAGTCTTCAGTCTTAATTTAAAAGAACTGACAGTTTCAGCAGAAAAGGGCGGGGATGCCAGCCATTCCTTTTGAACTGTGTAGGTTACTCACTGGCAACAGGTCCGCTAGCCTAGCATGGCAGTGTAAAGCTAAAAATCTGTATTTCAACACTGCAAAACTACTACAGAGCTACGCAAGGATTCACAACACTAAATCCTTTATACTGGTGTACATGCATGTGCTTTTGAGGAACATTAAATCACCTGTATGTAGAAACAAAGTGGCCAAATACTTCAGTTTGATTGCACGATTTATTTGGCAACGCTTGCTTCAACAGGGTTTTAAGTTCCTCCCGAGTGCTATGCCTGTTTAAGTACAGTAACAGGTAGAGTACAATTAAAATAACGTTTAGTCAGTATTTAAGACCATAGACTGTTTGAGACACAGTATAGTTTGAGACACAGTATGATAAAAAATGACATGGGTGTCTATGTTAGGAATGTGGTTTTGTGTTCATGTCTTTCCTGTTTAAGTCCGTTTTTGGTTCTGTGTTTCTCTGTGTAGTCTTGTTTAGTTAGTCCTGTGCTTTAGTTCATGTTTAAGTGTTTTCCTGATCTGTGTACTTCTGTGCTTTATCATTATGTCTGTATCCTAGTCCTTAGTCTTATATTTCCATGTTTTTGTTTGGTCCTGTCCATGTCCTGATTTTGCAGTCGTTCCATGTTTTACTTTGGTAGATCTGTCCATGAGTGTTCCGTGAACTTCACTTCCTGTTTTATTTTGTAGTCTCTGTACCTGGTGTCCCTGTGGTTGATTCCCTGATGTGTTTCAGCTGTGTCTCCCTCCCTCCCTGCTCATTTACAAGTGTGTGTTTTAGAGCACTTCATGCTTCCTGCTGCTGACCAACTTTATGGAGATGCAGATTTCATTTTCCAACAGGACTTGGCACCTGCACACAGTGGCAAAGCTACCAGTACCTGGTTTAAGGACCGTGGTATCCCTGTTCTTAATTGGCCAGCAAACCCGCCTGACCTTAACCCTATAGAAAATCTATGAGGTATTGTGAAGAGGAAGATGCGATACGCCAGACCCAACAATGCAGAAGAGCTGAATGCCACTATCAGAGCAACCTGGGCTCTCATAACACCTGAGCAGTGCCACAGACTGATCGACTCCATGCCACTGTAATGCAGGCAAAAGGAGCCCCAACTAAGTATTGAGTGCTGTACATGCTCATACTTTTCATGTTTATACTTTTCAGTTGGCCAATATTTCTAAAAATCTTTTTTTGTATTGGTCTTAATATTCTAATTTTCTGAGATATTGAATTTGGGATTTTCATTAGTTGTCAGTTTTAATAATCACAATTAAATGATATAAACATTTGAAATATATCAGCGTGTGTGTAATGAATGAATATAATATCCAAGTTTCACTTTTTGAATGGAATTACTGAAATAAATCAACTTTTTGATGATATTCAAATTATATGACCAGCACCTGTATAATGTTTGCAGCAGATTCTCATTTGCTGATCTAAATCAGATATGTCTTGATATAAATACTCACGTGCACATGTAGTGATGATTGTTAGACACTTTAAATATTCATCTAGTTGCAATTATCCTTCTCCTTCTACACTAAAAGTTATGTCTTGTACAGCTGAAACACAACCAACCAAATGAAAACTCTATTCATCTGTCAACAAGTCATATCTTTTTAGTGATTCATGAAGTGTTTCCAATAAATAAAACGCTGGAGTCTTCATTAATATGTTGTATGCTACTTAAGTGAGAGCAAGTTAATGGAAACGTGATAAAACTGAGATAAGAGATAAACCATTACATCAACTCTACACACTGCTTATTGTAGAACACTGTTTATACAACTCGAAGAAAACATGAACGTGAAAACAGATGAATTTAGATTTAGTATGTGATCATCTCTGCTTGTTTCTTGCTAACATAATAACAAACCATGTTTAACAGAAAATTAAGTTGTAAAACTTATTGTGTTACTAATTGTGAATTATGAAAAAGACACCAACAGACAACAGTGACAACAAAAATATCACTTATACAAATATTACAGATCTCACACACAGCTGAACACTGATGAAATCAAAATAAGACTAGATTAAGAGGATTATTCTATTGGTAGAAAACTTAGAAAAGTATAAAACTGAAACATGAAGTAAATATTTGCATTTATACCATGTCTGGCTCGCAATTTTAAGCTGTTTACTGGATTTGTTTACAATCTGAGGTTTCAAATTTAATAGTAAACTCTAAACTCATAAAAGGAGTATTTGAAGTTTGATCAGTCCTTTATAGAAAACTGCAACAAATACAACTAGATTCAACACTCAGATGACATCAGCAGACCAAAATCAATGTGATCAATGTTGTTTGTGAACATAATTTATGAGAACAATTTGGGAAATGTTTATAATGGGAAACTCACAATGAAAACCGTGTTGGGTGTTGAAACTCCGCCTCTTCTCCTCTCCTCAGTGTCTTTATAAGCTTCAGTCTCTCTTCTCCTCACACTCCAACCCTGCTCACCTCTCAGCTGGACAGTAAGGGACGTTTACACCACACACTGACACCATGCTGGGGATCCTCTGCACTCTCATCACTGCTCTAACATGTAAGAGATTCTTCTCATTCCTTTTATAGCCCATGTTTTCACACAGAAACCTTTCACTCATGTATTTCTCTGTGTTGACAGAAGTTGATGCAGTGATAGTGCTGACCCAGATGCCTGCTGTCCACACAGTTTCTACAGGACAAGAGGTTGTTCTCAACTGCAACATTGAGAGATATGATGGATATTATTTAGTTGGTATAAACAGGTTCCTGGTGAAGGTTTTCAGTATGTTCTGAGATTTCTTTATATGGACGATTCACTCGACTTTGGATCAGGATTCTGCTCAGATTGATTCAACTCTAAAGCCTCATCAAACATAGATTACCAGTTCATCATTAAGCAGTCAGAGGCAGGAGACTCTGCTGTCTATTCCGGTCAGACATGGGACGACTCTGCTGCTGCAGCTGTATCACAGTGATTCACACTGACAAAAACCTCAATGAGAGACTCATTACAGGTTTTATGAACTCTGACCAAATTCAAGAAATTTTAATCAAGAAACCTGGAACAACAAGAAAAGATACTCAGCCAATTCATTTGAAGTCACACATGTTTGAAAAATTCCCTTCCACAAAAACTTGACCAAAGTTTGGTCAATTGGCTGAATTTTGCACTTATCAAGAAAACATTTTGATCATCACTCTAAATTCACTGATGAAATCTGGACTTTTAACATCTCCACCACGAAAACAACAGGATGCAGTAGAAGACTCAGAATCAGTCCTGAAGTCCAGCAGTGTTTTGGAATATAAGCAGTCTGTGAAACACTGAACAAAACACGACAGGTAACACAGACAAAGACTGAAGAGAAACACCAAACATATATACACCAGGGACAAACAAGCAGGGCGGGAGTAACACAGGTGACAGACATGAGACTAACGAGACACAGGCAGGCAGAGAGAGAGCAGGGGAAAACAGAGAGACTGACATGCAGAGGGATACTGGAGGTGAGCAGACATAACACAAGTACTGAACACTAAACATATCAAAGTAAGAAGTAACAGATCAGAACAACAAGAATAACAAACTACTCCAGACACCATAAGACATATCACCACTAAACTAACACCAACAAGGAACACAGACTGAAGCTGGGATTAAAAAGAACACAGAGCAGAACAAGGGCAAAATAACACAGAAGTACCAAAAGTAAACACTAAACATGAATTAAACGAGAGAAACAGAGGCAAACAGAAGGACACACAAAACAATGGCAAAACCCAGAAACCTACAGGGGAAAAAATACAACTCATAACAGACTGATGAAGGGAATGAGACGCTGACAGTGAAAGTTGGTCTCAACAGGATGTTTCAGTTCCTCTCCCATCATTAGTGAGAGTCAAGAGGTTTTTGTACAGCCATGTGTACAAACTGAATCACTGTGGTATTCGGACAAGGCACCAAGCTGATTGTGACAAGTAAGTACTTTTTAACTGATCATAAAACGAGTTTTTTTGTGTCTGATACATATTGACAGAAAAACTTAAATGTTTGTGTTAAGTCTTCATTGAACATGTCATAAAACATTTTTTAAATAAATGTTTTTGTACACCTGCATTGGTATCAGGCTATCTTTGAAAAGAACATCTGCAATAAATCACAATATGTGAAGAGTTTTCCACAAATGCTCCACAGATGATCTATTTAATATTTTTTTATTTTTTATAATTGATATATGAATATGAGTAGATGTTAGATTATCTGTCAAAGTTATCCAAATTACAAAATCAGTCCTTAATTGCTGCAACTGTGGGGTTTTTTTTATTGACTAATCTTATAAAGTTTAAGGATTATTCTGAATGTATTGTAATTATATAGGCTGTTGACTGAATTTTATTTTCTTTGGTTGATAGGTGAAGCAAAGTGGCTACTGATATACTGTAATTTGTCAGTGACAAAAGATTATATCATCATTTTGTCAGACACAAAAGGCGACTTTATAATTTCGTTTTTAATTTAAAATCTGTACTGAAGTCATCAGGTTTGTGACTGATGAATTTAGTTTTAAAGAAGAACACCTCATGTTTTAGGTGATGATTTCTAAATGTGTTGCTGATTTAAAATGCTTTAAAGTGTTTTTTATATTGTGAACAAAACTAATGAATCAATCTGTTAATCTCATGCTTTGTATTAACGATTCATTACCTAGTTTGATGAATGTCCTTCATGTGTTTTCAGGCTCCAGCCTCCCTCCTCCTGTCCTGACAGTCTTCCCTCCGTCCAGTGCTGAGCTCCAGTCCAGCAAAGCCACTCTGGTCTGTCTGTCCAGTCAGTCTGGTCCTTTTGCAGATGTGAGCTGGTTGGCTGCTGGGAGTCCAGTGAGCAGTGGGATCTCTACCAGCACCGCTGTTCAGCAACCAGACAAGACTTTCCAAATCAGCAGCTATCTGGCCATCCAGACGTCAGACTGGAACATGGATAAGATTTACACATGTAAAGTGTCTTTGGGCTCCCAGACTTCAGAGAAAAACATCAACAAGTCAGACTGTCCCACTGAAGAATAGTAGAGGAGCAGAATGACCATTTCAAACCTGCTTCTTTACTGTTTGTGCTGTTTGCTCATTACAAGGTTTACATGTTAGAAAAGATGTGTCTGCATGCTTGTAATAAATGTTGTGACAGTTAGGTGGAGGTGTTGTATCAGCTTTGCTACTGCTGCTTTTTAAAACTCATTCAATAAAAAAACTCTGACTTAAAAAGTGTTTTATTTGTATTATTGAAAACATCATTTAAAATAATAATGTGCTACAAAATGTTCCTTTTCATTAGATTTTATTTTTCTCAAGATGTTCTTCTCACTGATAATTACATTTAATCCAGAAACATAGATAACAGACACATTTCTGTTTGATTCTTATAAATAAAAGCACAATAGAGATTAATATAACTTTGTCTGGTTTTAGTTGCTTGCAGAAGTTAAGACCTTAGAAAAATCCAATAAAATGCACAAATGAAACTGAGTTTTCATCCTCCGTCAGTGAAGCATCACCTCTCTACTCCTCCCTCTCTTCCTTCCTTAAGTAATGCACCTGCAGGCCTCCTCTACTTATTTATAGCTCCATGTAAATGAAGAGGTGAATGTAAATGTAAATGCTCCGTACTTGTATAGCGCCTTTCTAGTCTTTTCGACCACTCAAAGCGCTTTTACACAGCGCAGTCACACACATTCATACACTGAGCCTAAGTGCTCAAACGGAAACTAACATTCATACACTGGCGGAATAGCCACCAGGGGCAATTCGGGGTTCAGTACACTTCTACAGCCAGGGATTGAACCGCCGACCTTCCGATTAACAGCCAACCCGCTCTACCTCCTGAGCCACAGCCGCCCACTACGGAGGTCAAGTGTCTCTCTCTCTCTGTACAATCAGAGGGAACTGTCTGACTGGAAACACACTGATGGTTTCATTATTAACATTTGGTCAGTCAGACAGTTTACCTCTAATGTGTGTGAATCATGTTCATGTGTGCAGAGACAAAGTATATCCATATATGCTACAGTAGATGTTTCTTGTTAAGATATGAAAACATATTCCAACGAAAATTAACAATTATAACAATTCAAAAACATTCACAAAACCAACCAGTTGGGGGAATCGTTTATTAGGAAAGAAACAAATCTGTGATTGTCATATAAAGGTGATATGTGCCGGCTCATTTCAATGGGTTTTACGGTAATAAACATAGCTCTGGCTAAAGAGTATTAAGCTTCCAGTATGATCATTTTACATTGTGTCAGAAGTGAACGTGGGGAGCTATGGCTAAGTTTAACCCTCTGACGAACTTCTCCTTTGACCAATTGGGTGAGTGGCCGGATTGGAAGCAGCGCTTCGTGAGATTTAGGAACGCCACTAAACTCTACAAGGAAGATGGAAGCGAGTAGCCTGATATATACCATGGGAAACGAGTTGGAAAATATCTACAGATCGTTTGCTGAGGAGGATCACGGAAATGACCTTAACCATGTGCTAACAAAGTTTGAGTATTTCGTACCACGAAGAAATATGATTCATGAACGCACACTGTTCCACCAGCGTGGACCACCAGTGGCCTGGACTCTCTGCAGAGATAAATACACTTATGACGTTGTGTCAACAGTGCAGTGAACTGAAGAGAACACAACAGAAGGAACCCCTCGTCTCCACACCACTCCCGGAGCGCCCTTGGAAGAGAGTTGCCATGGACTTGTGTGAGCATGAACACCAAAACTACCTAGTAATCTCAGATTACTACTCCAGATTAATCGAAATTTTGCACATGCCATCAACAACAACTGGACAAGTTATCCAAAAGCTAAAAGCAGTCTTCGCGAGGTTCGGCATCCCAGATGTAGTGGTGAGTGATAACGGTCCCCAGTTTTCGAGTGCAGAGTTCCGGGAACTAGCCAGGAAGCTCGTCTTCAAACACTGCACTTCTAGCCCTCACCACCCACAAAGTAATGGGCACCCAGAGAGAGCTGTGCAAATAGTGAAGAAAATCCTTAAACAGGACCCGGTGATGGCTCTGATGAGCTATAGCTCCACTCCCTGCTTTAGCCCAGCTGAGTTGCTAATGGGGAGGAGAATCAGGACAACACTCCCTTTCTTGGAGGGAACCTTCATCCCAAAATGGCCGAGCTTGTCATCTGTGAAAGAAAAGGACAGGATGGAAAAGGCTAAACAGGCCCACTACTTCAACCGTCGTCATGGCGCCAGACCCTTACCTGCCCTGCGACCAGGAGATGTTATACTCTCCAAGCTGGACAATGAGAAGTCGTGGTCTGAGCCTGCAGTGATCCTAAGTGAGAGCACTAAGCCAAGATCATTTGTCATCAGGACGCAACAAGGAGCTGAGCTGCAGCGAAACTGCCGTCACCTTCAACCAAGACCAGTTCCAGACGCCCACTCTGGAAGTGATACCTCATTAGAGACTATTTCTGCTGGCCAGAGTGAGGCTGCACCCCTGACTCCTTTGCCCAATCGGACTGTAACCAGATCAGGACGAGTTTGCAGACCAGTCTCCAGGCTAAACCTGTAGATTGGTGACCCTCTGGGGGTCATATAGGTGAAATGTGCCTGCTCATTTCAATGGGTTTTACGGTAATACAGTATAAGGCAAAATCCTGCATGTTATCGTGTGTGTTGTGTTGTTGTTATGCATACAGGCTACATGTGTTGGCTAATAAACATAGCTCCGGTAATGTCTTGTAAAAATTCAAGACTTGGACCAGATAAGAAAGCTTGAACTCTTACCAACATTTTTATTATCAACAAAAACAGACACCAATTAGAATACAAAACTTCCACCGGAGTGTGTCAGAGATCGGTGCAAAATAGAGTCCCATTCTGTTACCAGAAAAGAGACCCAAGTCGACATGAAAACCACGTAACGACTGACTTACACCTCCTTTTGGACCTCCTTTTATAGCTTTGTTTCTTGGCTTCACATCATCTCTTGGCTCTCTTTCCTGCTGCACCTGAATCTGGGAAAGTCCCTGACTGCTGCTCCTCTCTGTGTTCTTTGCATGCCCTCCACTTGATCATGCCATTTCATCCATAACCTGACTTGTGGAATAAACTGGTGTTGTTTGTGCTCCGTGTTAGAAACAGGAGATTCTTACTGTGATGGACTATATTGATGTATGTTTTGTAATACAATTTTCACAAAATCTGCTTCTGCATTTTCCTTTGCAAGTGTTTTTGATGCTATCTTACTGTGCTCCCCCCTCTGCTCCCAAAGCACACGTGCCTGCTCACACACACACACACACACACACACACACACACACACACACACACACACACAAACACACACACACACGTGTGCTACTGCTGGGCTTGGGCAGTTAGATACAGAAAGGAGCACATACACTCAGAGCTATAGAGTTTTAACACTGTGATCCTAACTTTACACTATAAAATAACACTTTAAATGATGAAAATGTAGACCACCATTGCTCTAGTAATTAATGATAACAATTTAGGCTATAATGCTCTAAAATAATTCAAAACACCAGCTAAAGAGTATTAAGCCTCCAGTACGATAATTTTACAGTGATGTAATATTTTTGGGTTGGGTGGAAGACATTGCCAATAAAATTAATACAATTGACAATAAATGAGACTGAAAAGACTGTGTCAAACTGTCTCTGACTGAAAACACGCTGATGGTTTCATTATCATTGTTTGACAGTTTACCTCTAAGTGTGTGAATCATGTTCATGTGTGCAGAGACAAAGATTACATATCTTACATATCACAGATATATAAAATATTTAAATTTGTTTTTTTTAAATCCCATTTATTAGGAAGTGAGCAAATAGGAACGAACATGATAATAAAACTGCTGGAAATCTTTTTCAGGTCATGATGTTGTAATGTGACAAATCATGCAGATGTGAGCAAAGCTCCTCCTCCTGTCAGTCAAACTCAGTTTCAGTGTTGTATTAAATTGCTCCTCCAGCACCTCCTCTCCTCATCCTCCAAACCCTCTAATCTGTCAGCAGTAAGCTCACTTTCCAAGTTACAAGGCCATTCTCAGCACACACTGACACCATGCTGGGGACCCTCTGCACTCTCATCACTGCTCTAACATGTAAGGAGGCTGACTTACTGCAGCTTTGACCTCATGCTGGATTCATCAGTCTGTGTGTTTCTCTTGACTCCATGTCATCTTGTTGTTTCCAGGTGTGAGTGGTGTGACGGTGGTGACACAGAAGCCTCCTGTTGTGACGCTGAGGAAAGGAGAGACAGCCACCATGGACTGTAACCTGGGGACTGTTACTACCAGTGCTGCTCGCTGGTATAAACAGATTCCTGGAGGAGTTCCTCAGTTTGTCTTATATTTTCATCACAGCTGGAGCTCTCCAACCTATGGCTCTGGTTTCTCTTCACCCAAGTTCACATCTACTCATCAGTCTCAATCAGATTATCGTTTGATCATCAACAACGTGGAGGAGGGAGACTCAGCAGTCTATTACTGTCAAACATGGGACAGCTCTGTGAATGAGTACGCATCACAGTGATTTACACTGTGACAAAAACCTCCTCACAAACACTTCTGCTTTTTGACCTCACCTCACATTGACTGGGAGTGAAGCTATCAGCCAATGTTTCTGTAACTTCCCCATATAAATATTAAAAATACATTGTCAAACTCCTTCTTTCTAATTCTCAAATAAATGCTCAGATCTTTGCTAGTGGTAGTATACTGTATTTAACAATTTTCCAAGTGGCAAACACGGTATGCCATGTGTACAAGCTTTAACAGAAAAACAGCAAATATGCTCACAAGTAAATATAAACCACCAATACACAAGTTATCATCTGTAAAACTGTTATCATGGTTTTTACAAAATTTTGTGTCTCTTGCCACTCATCATACAAACTGAAACGTTTGCAGCAGATGCCCTTTTGCTGATCTAAATTCAGATGTAATAAATACATTATGTCTATACAAATTGTCAAGTGCACATGTAGTGAGGATTGTTACACAAAAACTTGTATTAAATATAAATCCAGTTGCATTTTTCTTTCTTTATGAACAGGACCAAAGATCATCTGGAAACCAAAATTACAAACACTGAAAGTTATGATTTGTACATCTGAAACACAACTGAATGAAAATGCTACACCTCCCCTGAAAACATGTCATATATATTTAGTGATTCATGTTGTGTTTCCAATGAATGAAACACTGGAGTCTTCATTAATATGGAGCAAGTTACTGGGAAGGTGATAAAACTGAGATGAGAGAAAAACAGTTACATAAACTCTACACACTGTTTATTACAGAACACTGTTCACACTTGATGTAATATACAACTGGAAGAAATCGTGAACCTGAATACATTTGAAGTTATGTTTAGTTTATGATCATCTCAACTTGATTTCTTGCTAATATTTGTTGAAGAAATATTATGAGTCAGGTTCAGGTTTATTGAGCCCGACAGAGGAGATATAGTGTCAGCATCCAACTTATAAACACATGCAGTGCACACACCAAATCTGAAGTATGCTTCCTGTCTGGGTGTGACGGACCACCGTCACTACGGTGTGATGTGTATGTGAGGGACCCCAGAGATGAAGCACTAGTGGGTGGGGGCACCCTGAGATGGGAGAAGTACAATTGGCGGGAGTTGTGACGGACGCCTGTGTGCGTGAAGCACAATGGGGCATCTCCCGAAGGGGAGGGCAGTGTGACGGACCACCGTCGGTTGAGAATGCACTGTGACTGCCATACCAACGAGCCTGGCTCTTTGGCGTTGCAGTCAAGTTGCATATTTGGTACCCTGTAGACCCAGGTTCGAATCCAGGTGGGTTGACTGCTCTTGCCTTTCCGTCACACTGGGGATGTTCATCCTTCCTAGACCTACAGACATGTCCAAATAAAGTTACTGTTTATCCTTCGAGAGACTATTGGTTATTGGTTCAAATGAAGACACGTTGTGTGTCCTTCAAGCCACATGCAACGCTTTCTACATAGTGCCAGTCAGTCTGTCTGATGTTTAGATTCCAATGCTATGTCATATTGTAATATTTTACTAACCATGAGTTGAACTCTAATCTGTGGAGCTAGTAAGGTTTAACACAGAAAATGACTCATTACTTCTTTTCAGGTTCTCAGTAAAACATGACTAAATACAATATGTGTTACTAGTGGAGTGAACATTGTCTTTCACAATGCATCTATAAGAAATTGGTTCAAGAAAGTACAGCTTTATGCTTGAAACAGTTTTTCTGTCTGTAACATTAAAGTAGAATGTCAAATTGAACCATAAGCAAGACAGAAGGAAACCCTGTTTCTGACATCTTGATGAATTTTGGAGAACAAAAACAATTCACAAATTCATTTATTGTTTCCTTGTTCCTCTTAGCCACAACCAAAATAAAAAAAATAATAATTAAGCCATTTTAACGACACTGTAGTACAAAAACGTATCTCGATGGTTTGATGAAATTAAAACCTGCAGTTTTACACAGGAGGTTATAATTTAGTAACAAATGCAATAAACCAGACATTCTTGCACTGTACAAATAAAAGGTTTTCATCTACTTTGACAATAATAAAGATAAAGACTTTTCCCTTTACAGAAGATAAGAGAACAAAACATATGACAAATGATGCAGATGTTAGCAAAGCTCCTCCTCCTGTCAGCCACTCTTAGGCTGTGTTCGAAAACTCTTTTTTGCTTAGGAAGGTTAACGAGTGAAGTGAACTGGAAGTATTTCAGTGGCAGCCATGATAATAGCTGTTCGAATTCTCTAAAAGCTAAGGAAAGGTGCCTCAATGCTTCCTTTCATATCTCCTTTAGCATAGGGTACACCCATAGACAGTATATTACTGGACGAAGCCACCCTGCTCATTTGAATGAAGAGCAGTGAAGCCAGTTTTGGACCAATGAAATACTACTACAGGGCTACTTCCTGTTGGCACCAGCGTCTACTGCGCATGATCGCGCAGCATCCGTGGTTTAATGACGTAGAACAACGGCAGAAACACCGTAATTCTGGTAGCTGCAGAGCTGCGTCAACAAAAACTTCCTTGGCTCAGAGTGTTTGTCTGACTCGGTTCGTCACTGATTAATCAACCCACCTACTAGGCTCACCTGTCAAACACCAAGGCAGCGTCACTGGTCAATCACATTTAGCAAGACCCTTGCAATACAGACGCACATTATGATACTTTAATAAGACTCACAATTACCTTCTTTCTTTGGGTTTGTTTTCTTTTGGGGTTTTTTGTAATCTAATCCTGTTTCAACATCGTTTTATGTTTCGGGTTGTTGAAATAAGTCATAAAGTGTTTTCTACAATAAAAAAAAATAAATCACCAACCATGATGGATAAAAGGAGGTTGATCACCATGTAAGTTACCATTGGCTATTAAGCCTTTTCTCTCTTATGCCATAACTTGCTAATATGCACAGGCCTATATCTTAAACTGTCAACAATAACTGAGACCCAGGCCAGCTGTCTTGTGACGTGATCAAAGTGAGGATAATGTTGCAGCATGTAGCCTCACGTTATGTACTGCAGCCTTCAGCAAATTAATTTTACTTCACTCACAGATGCTGACACCCTCGCCTCAATAAAGGCCAAGATCAAGCTGGATAACCTCTACAGTAGGCGTTTCCCACACACTGATTTATTTGTGGCGGCCTGCCACATTATCAACGCTGATTTTCGATTGATTTTGTTACTATTTAAAATGGGTAATCATATTTGATGACAGAGCTCCGCGCAGTGCATATTCTCTCCTCTCCCCCCGTGGCTCTCTCTCTCTCTCTCTCTCTCTCTCTCTCTCTCTCGGCACAGTTACGCTGTCATTCTGTGGGAAACACTGTCTGTACATACAATTGGGATTCATGGTGGTGAATGTGAGCAAGCATTCTCAATGTGACAACCCTGTCCATTATTTAGTGACTAGTAGGCTACCTTATCTGCCTTTTTGCTATCTTGGTTATTAAGTAATATATTCCACCGTGTTGTCCACCTTTAGATGGCCTGCATTACAACAACAAGGGGGGCAGTGTCAAAGATGCGCTTTTTGTAGTCCATCTTCGGAAATTGTAGTTTTATCACGGCAAGCCACGTCAGTAACGTCTGCCGTCGCATAATTACGTCGCTTAGAAAAGAGCAGTCGGATTCTCTGAGCCCTGCGGTCCTCGTTTCCTAAGTCCTTATGGATTCTCCTTTACATCTTTCCTTGACCTCATGACGTTTTCCATCGAGGTCAAGGAAAGGAGGTTAGGAAAGGATATTTTTTTGACTTTTCGACCGCAGCCTCAGTGTTGTATTAAATTGCTCCTCCAGCACCTCCTCTCCTCATGTTTTTTATACTATAATCCCTTGACACACATCAGCTGGATTCAGGTGATCTCCATTTCACTAATTTTGATACTGCTGGCATCAACTACTTCTGTTGAATTAGGTCAGTCACTTTAAAGGGGATGAATATTTATTCATTTTTTGCAAATTCTTGTCAAAAAAGCCAAATTATATTGACCTTGATTTCATGTCTAAAAGAAAAAAAAGGGTAAAACATCCAAGGGGGGTGAATACTTTTTATAGGCATTGTAAAATTACCACAAACCAATTTCCTCAATCTATTCTTGAAATACCGTTTTCATGTAAAAGATGATTTACTAATCTCTTTTACCACTTAACAGTATAAGAAATAGTAATTAAATTCATTTTCTTACAGTATATGCAGTAAATCTTCATCGATGAAGTGGACCTTGAGTTTAGAATATTAAACACATATAAACAAAGATGAGTCCTAAAACATGTCATCTCATGATTTTATACTTTAAAATTAATGCTGAATAAACCCACAAAATCCCAAAGTAAAGTAGTTACAAAATAAAAAAAATCATTTGGATCAAAATTCACTATGCTATGTGTCAGTGGAACATTTTCAGATAATTTATTTAACTATAATAAATATAACAGGAGATAAACATTTGGGTTCACACTATCCCTCGCATATAATTTAACACTAACGTTTTAGACCGGCCTCTAACAGCTCATAAAATTAATTTAACATTTTCTTATCCGCTTGATACATAATGACTTTTCCTAATTTTATGAAAATTGCTGATAAACATGATTTTGAACTAATTACATGTTTCAGAAGTTTACCATAGAAAAAGACTCATTGGGGTCTCAGTAAAACATAAAAGACAATGGATTTAAAACACCTCTACATGGGTGATTTGTGCAGTCAGTAGTGGGTGTGAGTTGTAATGGTTCCTGTTTTACTTTGTAGTTTTGTCTTTGTCATTGTCTTGTTTCACTTCCTGTCCTTGTGTTTCTGGCTAATGTGCATTACCTGTACCTCGTTGTCTTCACCTCACTTGTGTATTTAAGTGGTTTGCTCCTTTTACTCCATGCCAGTTCATTGTCTCTACCAGTGCCTCTTGTCAGGACTTGTGGTTCCCAGACTTGTTTGGATTCATGCTCATTTCATGTGGATTTATACTGGATTTATGGACTTTCTCCTGCTTATCTCTGGCTGTATGTCATTTTGGTTTTGGACTGCTTCATTGTCACTGTACATTTTCACCGTTTTCTTTGAGCAAAATTCAAATTCCCTGATCCGCTTGAGTGTCTGCATCTGTGCTCAAAACCCTTTGTTTCCCATGTCTGTACATAGCAGACCATAACAGTTTGTGCAGCACTACCCCTTCCAAATACAAAAAAGTCTAGATAAGTTTGTTATTGTAATTGACCACAAACATAAAAAAGTTACGTGGCAGAAGAAGAAGAAAATGAAGCTGTCCATGTACAGCCCATCACATAAAACATGAAATATTCATTTTAATGGTGTGATAATAATGCATTATTGTCCATTCTGTATTTTATCACAGTCAATAAATGTTAAAGTCTAGTTTGTGGCAAAGGGAGAGGGAGGATGCTATCATCTTCTTGGCACACAAGGCCATTTCACACCTTGGGAAGCAGGGAAGCACTGCAAGAGTTGTAATCTTTGACTCCTCCAGTGGTTTCCACTCCACCCACCAATGCTTTCTGAGGGAAAAGCTACTTGAGATGCAACTGCACCCTGACACAGCATACTGGATCATACACTACCTCATGGCCACAGCATGTCAGAGTGGATGGCAGTGACTCTGAGGTTGTAATAAGCAACACCGGTGCACCTCAAGGAACTGTACTTGTGCTTCAGTCACATGTGAGGCGGCTCATTCCTGAGTGTCAAGTCCAAATAAATGACAATAAAACATAAACAAGTAGGTGAATTGCACTAAAGACTCAAGCAAAGGAAAAGAGAGCCTGCACATCCAGCTGATCTCACCTACTGAATCTGATTAAAGCAACACCATGAGTAAAATCCACAGATGAAATGTATGAAGAAAAAAAAAGCTTTGGATTGATATGATGGAACGCAGTGTTTGATCTGTGACAAGTGATGTGACTTGTAAATTAAATGTATGGAGTAGTGTTAAAGGATATCAGAAGATTAAAGGTTCAGTGTGTAAGTTTTAGTGGCATCTAGTTGTGAGGGTTGCGGAATTTCCCCCTACTCCCCCGTCCAAGCGAGTAGTATAGCTATGGTGCCTGAGACATGACAAAAGATGTCATCTATGAGATAGCAGAGAGTCAAGAAATTAGGTTTCTTTAGATAGATATATTTAAAAAATTATATTTACTTAATTATTCAGTTGTTATGGCCCTAGAGCCGTGTTCTGTGTTTTGTCTTGTGTGCTTCTCCTTCCCCTGTAGTTCTCCTGGTATTGCCCTTCCCCCTCCTGCCTCACAACTGCAACTAGTGATTAGAAGCAGTTGACCCTGATTCCCCAATCAGTACCTGGAGGGTAAGGGAACAAGGAGAGAGCAGCAACCGGCTATGAGGCTGGTCTTGAGAGGCCAGTGTGTGAGGATGGTCTTGTGGGGCCAGTCTGTGTGGCAGCTGACCAGTGGGTCAGATGGCTTTGTTTGGGAGTGCAGCAGGAGTGGAGCTGTGTGCTTGAGACTAGCAGAGCTGTGGGCTCACATACTCCCTCAGAAGAGAGATGGTGTGTTTTTTTTAAGTGTGTTTTTATTTAAGTTGCTAGTTCTGTCTTTTTTACCTTTTTTTGTTAGTAGCCTAGTTCTTTGTGAAGACTTTGTGTTTCTGTGTCTCTTCTGTTTCCGTTTGAGTTTGTTTGTGTGTTACTAAATATCATTTGTTTGCACATAATCTGTTTGCTGTTTCTTTTGGCCCAGTTTTCATTTCTATTCGTTACTCTTCTCTTCCCCTCTGGGCTTGAGAGCTACCTGAGGACTTAACATCAATAAAACCATACGTTATCGTGAATATTATTGTTACTTGTTCATTAAACAACTGCCACATCAAGAAATGTGATGTCTCATACTCCTGTTATATATTAATATTTTGCTGTACTGTAATCATACTTTTTGTTGCATCTTGGGAGGGTTGGCTCATCTGGACTAACATACCAAAGTAAATGAAGAACATCTCAAAAACTATTTTGTTAACACTTTCTATGAAGGTCATGGCTATAATGACTTATGCATATATTTATAAAATGATATAATGCTTCCATAACACATTATAACAATTGTTATAATCACTTACAAACATGCATTAGGTGCTATAGCAAGTCATATGATCTTTTGATTTAATGTTTTATGACTGATAGTAATACCAGTTTATACCACTCTGCGCCAAGAATCTCAGACTATGTTCCATAGCACATAATAACCATCGACTCTGTCTCGTTATAAATACACTTTAGTCACAATTTAGAATTAGTGATATAAAATGGAAGAATAGCTTATAGTAATGTTTGTTATATAGCATGTATTTGTTTATTTTAAGTTAAGTGTTAAAATGTCCATCCCTGTACAATATATTTCAGGTGGACATAATACCACATGAACTAATTATAAGAACTTATAACACGTATTTGTTTGCTTTCAGTAAAGTGACATTTTGACACATTTTGCACTGGAATTTTTTTTATTTATGTTTCCTCACTTTATGAACAATCTGTATGAATTTTGAACATTTTGCAGTTTAGCACAAAAACACAACATAATTACATCAAGGACACTCAGTCTCAGGGTGCTGAGAGATCACTAAAGAGAAGACCTGTTGCCATGTAAGTATCATGTAAGAAGAGGCTCAGCAAATGTGACAAACCATGCAGACGTAAGCAAAGCTCCTCCTCCTGTCAGTCACTCTCAGTTTCAGTGTTGTATTAAATTGCTCCTCCAGCATCTCCTCTCCTCATCCTCCAAACCCTCTAATCTGTCAGCAGTAAGCTCACTTTCCAAGTTACAAGGCCATTCTCAGCACACACTGACACCATGCTGGGGACCCTCTGCACTCTCATCACTGCTCTAACATGTAAGGAGGCTGACTTACTGCAGCTTTGACCTCATGTTGGATTCATCACTCTGTGTGTTTCTCCTGACTCCATGTCATCTTGTTGTTTCCAGGTGTGAGTGGTGTGACGGTGGTGACACAGAAGCCTCCTGTTGTGACGCTGAGGAAGGGAGAGACAGCCACCATGGACTGTAACCTGGGGACTGTTACTGACAGAGGAGCTCGTTGGTATAAACAGAATCCTGGAGAAGCTCCTCAGTTTGTCTTATCTTTCCATCATCTTCAGAGCTCTCCATCCTATGGCTCTGGTTTCTCCTCTCCAAAGTTCACATCTACTCATCAGTCACAAACAGATTATCGACTAATGATCAACAATGTGGAGGAGGGAGACTCAGTGGTCTATCACTGTATGGCATGGGATGGCTCTGCTGCTGCAGCTGTATCACAGCGATTCACACCGTGACAAAAACCTCAATAAAAGACTCACTACAGCTTTCAAGAATTCTGAGAACATTTTCATTATTTTTATTCTCAGTTTGATGTTGACATTTGGACTTTTAACAAAACCATGAAAAAAAAGATACAGCAGAAGATTCACAATCAGTCCTGAAGTCCAGCAGTGTTTTGAAATATAAGCAGACTGATGAAGGGAATGAGACACTGACAGTGAAAGTTGGTCTCAACAGGATGTTTCAGTTCCTCTCCCCTCATTAGTGAGAGTCAGGAGGTTTTTGTACAGCCATGTGTACAAACTGAATCACTGTGGTATTCGGACAAGGCACCAAGCTGATTGTGACAAGTAAGTACTTTTTAACTGATCATAAAACAAGAGAGTTTTTTTGTGTCTGATACGTATTGACAGAAAAACTTTAATTTATGTGTTAAGTCTTCATTGAATATGTTGAATTTTTAAAACCTTATTTAAATAAATGTTTTTGTACATCAGCTTTAGTATCAAGCTGTCTTTGAACATAACATCTGCAATAAATCACAATATGTGAAATGTTTTCTTCAAATGATCCACTGATGATGGTTCAGGCGGTTTTATTAGATGGGCAACATCAACAAGAGTATTTCATAACGTGAGAAGATGTTAGATTATCTGTCAAAAGTAATTTAATTTACAATATCAGTCCCGAATTGCTGCATCTCTGTTTTTTATTTACTAATCATCTTAAGTTTAAGGATAATTCTGAATTATCATATAAATACATATTTGCTGAATTTTCATTTCCTTGGTGGTTAGATAGAAACCAATGAAGCAAAGTGGCTACTGATATACTGTAATTTCTCAAAGTGACAAATGTTTATATCAGAATTTCAATACATATTTGTTAGACACAAAAGGTGACTTTATGATTTTGTTTCCAACATAAAATCTATACTGAAGTCATCAGGTCTGTGACTGATGAATTTAGTTTTAAAGAGGCACACTGCTCATGTTTTAGGTGATTATTTCTAAATATTTTTGCTGATTTAAAATGCTTTCAAGTGTTTGTGACATTGTGAACAAAACTAATGAATGCAACTGTTACTGTAATGCTTTGTATTAACGATTCATTACCTAGTTTGATGAATGTCCTTCATGTGTTTTCAGGCTCCAGCCTCCCTCCTCCTGTCCTGACAGTCTTCCCTCCGTCCAGTGCTGAGCTCCAGTCCAGCAAAGCCACTCTGGTCTGTCTGTCCAGTCAGTCTGGTCCTTTTGCAGATGTGAGCTGGTTGGCTGCTGGGAGTCCAGTGAGCAGTGGGATCTCTACCAGCACCGCTGTTCAGCAACCAGACAAGACTTTCCAAATCAGCAGCTATCTGGCCATCCAGACGTCAGACTGGAACATGGATAAGGTTTACACATGTAAAGTGTCTTTGGGCTCCCAGACTTCAGAGAAAAACATCAACAAGTCAGACTGTCCCACTAAAGAATAGTAGAGGAGCAGAATGATCATTTCAAACCTGCTTCTTTACTGTTTGTGCTGTTTGCTCATTACAAGGTTTACATGTTAGAAAAGATGTGTCTGCATGCTTGTAATAAATGTTGTGACAGTTAGGTGGAGACATTGTATCAGCTTTGCAATTGCTGCTTTTTCAAAACTCATTCAATAAAACAAAAACTGAACTAAAAAGTGTTTGTATTTGTATTCTTGAGAACATTATTTAAATGATAATGTTTTACAAAATATTGAAGCCTTAACTAGATTTTATTTTTCTCCTGATGTTCACCACACTGAAAATTACAGTTAATCCAGGAAACACAGATATCATTCAATCAGACACATTTGAGACACATTACAGACACGTTTATTTATTATTATTATTATTATTATTATTGTTATTTTAAATTCATAATGCTACATCTTTATTGAGTTAATTTACAATAACAGCACAACACAGAGCCAATTAATATCACTTTGTTTCTAGCTGCCTGCAACAAATTAAGACCTTAAAATATCAGATAAAATGAGCAAATGAAACTGAGTTTTCATCCTCTGTCAGTGAAGCATCACCTCTCTACTCCTCCCTCTCTTCCTTCCCAGGATGCACCTGCAGGCCTCCTCTGCTTATTTATAGCTCCATGTAAATGAAGAGGTCAAGTGTCAACTCTCTGTACAATCAGAGGGAACTGTCTCTGACTGGAAACACACTGATGGTTTCATTATCATTATTTGACAGTTTACCTCTAAGTGTGTGAATAATGTTCATGTGTGCAGAGACAAAGATTACATATCTTATTAAAATGTGAAAAACTTGTAAAATAGATTGATGATAAATGATTTCAATTTCTTTTTGTTGAATCCCATTTATTAGGAAGTGAGCAAATAAGAACGTCTATGATAATAAAACTGCCAGAAATCTTTTTCCGATCATGATGTTGTAATGTGACAAACCATGCAGACGTAAGCAAAGCTCCTCCTCCTGTCAGTCACTCTCAGTTTCAGTGTTGTATTAAATTGCTCCTCTGGCACCTCCTCTCCTCATCCTCCAAACCCTCTAATCTGTCAGCAACAAGCTCACTTTCCAAGTTACAAGGCCATTCTCAGCACACACTGACACCATGCTGGGGACCCTCTGCACTCTCATCACTGCTCTAACATGTAAGGAGGCTGACTTACTGCAGCTTTGACCTCATGTTGGATTCATCAGTCTGTGTGTTTCTCTTGACTTCATGTCATCTTGCTGTTTCCAGGAGTGAGTGGTGTGACGGTGGTGACACAGAAGTATGAGGTGCCCCTAGGGACATTATTCAGAATTACCATGCATATACATATACTTTTCCTCTCACATACACATATGAAACCAAACTCATTCATATACTGTACTGAAAAGCTCACACACATACAAGTAAAATGCTTTTAAACACACAACTGAAATGCTCTCACACACGCAACTGAAAATATTACGTTCACACACAACTGAAAAGCTCACACACACAACTGAAATGCTCACACACATACAAGTGAAATACTTTTATACACACAACTGAAATGCTCACACAAATACAAGTGAAATGCTTTTACATACACAACAAATGAAAACCTGACACACATACAAGTGAAATTCTATGGTTGGTCCCAGCCAATGATCCCAGCTTGCACTTCAGGTAAGTTAACATTAAAGCTATTCACCAAAACTTTAAACAATGATTTATATGTTATTGACATTTTTATGACCCTGGGGTCATATTTTGTTGTTTGTTTATCTCTCCCGGCACTGTCAGCTGTTCTCCTCCATTAGAGTGTGTGTGTGAGTGTATGCAGGTACTGGAGAACAGGTGGACACACTCGATTGGTCCGGTTGAGCTGATTGGAGCCTCCTGATTGGGCACCTGGATGACAGCAGCCATCTTAAGCCCCACTGACAGGAACTCTTCCCCTCTCTGCCATTCCCAACCTACCTGAGTACTGTGTGTTATGTCTGTGTTTATTGTACATAGTGAACGGTTGTGACTATATTCAACTTAGATTGTAAGTAGTTTATCGTAGTCCTTCTGATTGTCTTATGACAACCTGGTTTTGTTGGCTTTGCCATTTTTGTTGCTATGAAGCAATTTCCTTTGTCGTAGCTATATTGTGTCAGCTACTAGCAGTGAGTAGGAGTGAGAAGCCCTTTTTTTGTTTGCACCGTTTTCTCCTGTTTTTGGACTTAGAAGCCTAGTTTTAGAGCTTTGTCTTTTCTTTAGCTTTTGGTTTTGGGTTTAGGAAAGTATTAGGTTTTCTTAGTGTTTTGGTTGTTGTTTTGGGCACTGCTCATCTCCGATGTATAATAAAAACTGCTAAATTGTATTTATTGTGTGCTGGCCTTGTTTGGGAATGGGAAGAGTGGGAGGCCACACATTTATGTTACATCCAGGACACGAGAGTATTTACTATTTAAGTGTTTACTGTAATTGTGGTTTGCAACACCACAATTGTCTAAACGTGAATCAGCTTTAAACTAAGTTCTAACTGTTAAATGTCTAACAAACTATTTGAAGCAAATCAATTAAACCTGAATTCAGATTTTCACATAACTTTAGTTATGAGTCAATAATTTGGATGTCACTTGATTATAGTGTTTCTTTTAATAAGTCAATGGTAAGCTAATGTTAAGTTAAATATGGTAATATGAGCTATTTTGCTTGCATAATGGTAGCCATAGTTATTATTTCCACTTTTTGGCCTATTAAGGCATTAAAAGGCCTTCTCTACTTCTATTCCCACTCCCTGCTAGGAAGAGCAGCACTGGATCTCCTCATCGTCCACTGTGGTTTTAAACATCTGTGTTTTATGTCCATTAAAAAAATGGTTTATGGTTCCCATTGCAATAAATTGTAAATATATTTATACTTTAGACTTATTTTGTCTTTACTACTGACTGAAAATGTTCATTTTACATTCTGATTGTCAATTGAAAGAACCAGCTCATCATGCAACACAGATAAAACATCGAATATTAAAGCTTAACTCTTTTGCTAAGGGAGAGCAGTCTAGTATGAGTAGAAAAGTGAAATACTGTTTCGTCTTCTGACCTTGGTCAGAAAAGGTCAGAAGATGAAATAGTTATGCAGTTTTTTAACATTGTACCTTATACTTGAAGATAACATAGGAGCCTTACACTCAACAAGGTTTTGAAGAGTGCCTTGTTTGCTGCTCTCATGTACAGTAAGTCTAGTTTAAAGACAAGAGAATGAGCACAAATCCAAACAAAACTAGGTAAAGTGCTTAAACAAAGAATGACCTGCTGACTGAGAAATTATGAACCCCACTAGATATCATCAATTGCAATGTTGCAAACTCTTGAGGTATTCTCAGGCAAGTAGCCCACACAGAGCAAAAATGAACAATCAGCTGATCGAATGCACTTGTAACAAATACGTGCTTTCTATCAGTTAATGTTTTTCACCCTTTTGCCTCACTACACGCTATACAGTAAGCCAATAAACATGTAATATCCACAAGACCTACTCAAAGGTCACAATAAATGACACCATCTATAGAGCTTCAAAACTATTCAGTGTACAGATAATTCTTTTTTTTAATGTAACTTCTTAGTGAATGTCACATTTGTCTCTTAAAGAATTTCTCCTTCTCTACACTGTAAGATGTTTAATGTCGAATTAACAGTAACTTACTGGCAATAATTATCCAGTAGTTGCTGTATTTCCTTCTACTAACTAACTCTACGAACACTAACGAAGTACAGTATTATGCTGTTATTTCTTGGCATACTGTTTAATCAAGTACAGTAATATACTGTTGTGAAAATATTACTGTATTTACTGTACAATACTACTGTATAACCAATAAAATATGGTTATTTAGCTGTTGATGTAAAATAAGAAAGACTTAACTGCACAAAAACCAGATTGTTTATTGCACAAGTAGAACAAAACAGTCATAATAACACACACACACACACACATTATATATATATATATAAAGACATCTGTTTTGAAACTGATAGTCTAACAATGTCATAGGCAGTCTGTAATCAATGTATAAAATGGGGTATGGGGTTCTCCGAAAATATTTCCCTATAACTAGCCACAGAGACTAGAAAAGCCAGGTTCAAGATAAGAAAATACTGAAACTTATGTTT
This sequence comes from Micropterus salmoides, assembly GCF_014851395.1. NCBI lineage: Eukaryota > Metazoa > Chordata > Actinopteri > Centrarchiformes > Centrarchidae > Micropterus > Micropterus salmoides. The sequence continues at coordinate 20,639,366 of NW_024040041.1, forward strand.
TTCCATCCAACTAGTAAAACATATGGGTCATCAACCATCTTGCCACATGCTAAACATGACATTCTCAATATATAAAATCATCAGAATAAATAACAAGCAACAACTAATCAAAACTCCAGAAAATTGGCTGAACATTCAACCAAGCCACAGTTACTGTTGTGGTGGCAGCCCGGCTGACGGTGAGTGTCCTGGTTTTTTCTCCTTTTTATCAGTTTCTTTTCTTTTTCTTTTCTTTTTATCGTTTTCTGCTTTTTTCCTTGGTTTCCTGTTCTCTGCCTGCCTCCCTGTGTTTTCTCCCCTGTGTGCTCTCTCTCCCTCTGCTCCTGAGCCCAGCCAACTACCTGCACCTGCATCCCATCAGCCACCTCGTCAGCCTGCCACACCTGCCAATAATCAACTCATGACTGCCTGTATTTCAACCCCGGTTCTCCACACCATCCTCGCTTGATCGTCGTTGCTCCATACCCGGTGCCACTTCCGTGTTCAGGCTTCCATGTTTCTTGTTTTTTTCACATTTACCCTGTGCCTTGTCGCTGTCTTCCCTAACCTTGTCTCTCTGTTTCCCTCCCAGGTACACTCACCCTCGTCCTCCGTTCAGCTGGGCCCATCCACTGGCCCGCTCCTCCTCGGACTTCCCTCACGGCGTCCTCCCTGTTCCCCCGCCTCTCCTCGCTTCCTCGGCCCCTGTGTTCCCTGGCTCCCTGGCCCCGTCTCCTTAGTTCCCCGTGTCTGTGCTTCCCCGACGTCCTCCTCTCCCTCCACTCCAGTCCCTCTCACCCTTTTTCCCTCAATAAACCTCCTTCCCTCAGAGTGCTGCATTTGGGTCCTCTCTGTCCACACACCACACCCCGTAACAGTTACCCTGTCAAGACACATTGCAATACACAAAACAATTTCTCACTGTAGGTGTTCTGGGTGGGGATCATTGGAGAAGTAATGTTGGTGAAGTTAGACAGGTGGAGGTGGTGGTGGGCAGCGGCAGTGATGACCGCAGTTGTGATTGTCCTGCAAAAAACATTAACAACAACACAACAAATCAATCACTGGGACAGAAATTCATCTAAAATGCCGAACGCACGTTATCTAAACACCTTTGAGTGAATCTATGAAGGCTGCTCTGCACTCTGATTACACAAGACAATCAATACCTTTGAATGTGACTTAATGAGAATTTAGGTGTACGGTGGACTCCATCAGAATACTCAGACACAGTATGGGACACGTACATGACTTTTGTTAGTGCTGTGTTGTCAAGTCTTTTTATATTCAAGGAAAAAGGTAATCATCGCCCTCCTATCTATAAGTTAGAGTACAGATACTGTGGGAGACTTTTTCCCATCCAATTTTACTATGGGAGTCAATGGAAAAATTGGACACTTTTACTCTCACTTCTAGTGACAGGAGGACCAAGGCACACAATTTTGGTGATATTCACAATTATTCTCTAAGACTTTCTGAAGATGGATAATAAATTAAATGTTCTTAGACCATCATAACTTAAACTCATAATACAGGTCTGTTTTACATTTTATTTATCTATTTAAGCTCATCTTTAGCTGTCATGTAAAATGTTTGTTATAGCAAGGGGCTAAAACCAAGTTCAGAGTATCTTAAATCCACTAAAAATCACTAACCAAATGTAAATATATCCAGTAATTTTAGTGGGCCGTACTACAATAATGGGCCATGGTAACGTTATGTTAGTTAGTAATAATAGACAGTTTTACAGGTTGAAATCCTGAAGATGGTCTTGGTCCCACAGTATGGCTCAGCTCCAGCCTTGTGGAAATAAGAACAGAAAAGCCAGTTAAAATAAAAATCAAGAAGACTGCCTGCAAACATAAATTCACTTTAATGTTAACTTAACGTTACATGCAAAACACCCAAGGTCAGACTCACAGCTCGATTAAATAACATAGAAAGTTCCGGTAATTTTGGCCTTCATCCTAAATATACTATCTTCTTTATAAAATAAAATGTGCAAATCAAGCATTTTGTTTAAGCTATTAATGTCAATTTAATCAGCTTCTAACTTACTGACAGGCTAACAGGACAGCTTTGCCACACCAACGTTAGCTAGCTAGCTAACGTTAGCTGCGGCTATTTGCCAGATACGTTACAGAACATCAAAGCCACGGTAAAAGTTATGCACTTTTTGTTTCTTTCACCACTCACAAGATATTAATGATGAAGCAGCTTCCAGGTCAGCAGACAGACAGACCCCCAGTACAGGCTCTAACAATTGTGCTCTCATACAGCTGCACTCCCCGCACTGAAGAGTCCGTGTAAAACGTCACACAAAACATAAGCGCCAACTTAACGCGTCCAGTCCAGTCCGGAAGAGTCTGATGTGAAAGTTTCAATAAAAGTTTCATGATATCTGATGTTAAACTAAATATTGTTGAGTCAAATCTTATACAGTAAGAAACTGTTGGAAATACAGTAATACTACTGTGAAAACAACAAAAATCATTTACAGTGTAGCTCTGCCAGGAGTCTGTCTGGTCAGCCTCCCTATGGCGCCTCCCAGCGCTGGTGTGCTGGCATTTGATAACTAGCAGTGGGCTAAAGCCGACCCATCTGATTAGTTTGAAATTGAGCATATACTTTGGAAGAAATCAAACTTTGCGCCGATGCTTGTCAGAATCAATAAACATAATGCCGTTGTACGATCAACAGTTGTTCGCTTGTATTGTGAGATGTGTGCTTTTATTTAAACAACTTCCTGTTCAACTGAAATCCTCTCATACAACATACTGAAATGCTTTTATACAACATACATTTTACTTGAGTATGTGAGAGCATTTCACTTGTATTTGTGTGAACGTTTCAGTTGTGTGTGTGAGAGCATTTCTGTAGTGTATGTAAAAGCATTTCACTTGTATGTACGTGAGCGTTTCAGTTGTGTTTGTGAGAGCGTTTCAGTTGTGTGTGTGAGAGCGTTTCAGTTGTGTGTGTGAGAGTATTTCACTTGTATGTGTGTGAGCTTTTCAGTATAGTATGTGAATGAGTTTGGTTTCATATGTGTATGTGAGAGGAAAAGTACATGTATATGCATGGTAAATCTGAATAATGTCCCTAGGGACACATCATACAACGTGCCTTATTCTACACTGTTACCCGCTGAAATGTCACGATTCCTACATGAAGACATGTCAAACAAAGATACAGATACTTAGACCAAAGTAAATGTCTTTTCGCTTCCAGTGTTTGCAGTAAACTTGCCGTTGCTCGCTGAAAGGCCTAAATGTTAACGTATCCCTCGTTTAAAAATGTTTATCGTGAGATCTGGCAACTCTGATGTCTGCCAGGGCCGTCCCAGATGTATTCTAACTTTCAAGTCTCGCGTTGCCAGTAGTCATGTCTCAGTAGGGCTATAGCTGCCATGTAGCGGTTGAAAATAGTAATTGCATTTTGTTTTAAATTAAAATGAAAGTTAATGCAGTGAACGTTACTGTGAAAATAAACATAATTTAAATGTTTGAAACATTTACTTGCATTTGATGATATGATGTCACGCACCTCAACAGCTGCATGGGTGAAAACCTGATGTAATCAATTTGGTCAGAATCAGGGCATGGCCAAGCCGTTGATATTAGACCACTGATTGCCTCTATTTCGCCAGGTGGACTAAAAGCAGACTACATGTAGCCTGTCCAAATAAGAGCTAAATTGTGGCTATAGATAGACCACGTCAATAAAAGGACACTTAATATCTTGTAGATATTATTGACATTGCAAAAATAATGGGATATCAACCATCTCACATGCTGCCTGGGCAAAAACCACTATTAATAATTTTTGACTATTTTGACTAAAAGTGGGCTACAAATAGCTGTTCTGGCTACGAGCTAAATCGTGGCTACGCACAAGCTGCGCATAAAACATGTGAAAGAAATGAAACAAAAAACCTTGTAATCACTGTTGACTTTGCTTACATGATGGAATATCATACGCCGTGCAATTTATTTTGGCAAAAACGCCATAACCAAATCTATAGTTAACCTAGACGGTGAAATGATGCCTATTGCTTGCTGGGTTTAAACCCACGGAAAATCAGCCATTTTGAATTGAAGTAGTAACTGACACATCAACCGCAGCGTCAGATATTTTCCACACATCACCTGTTTGATATGTGCAGTGTTAACTTCAAGTCCCGCCCTGTAGACAAGCCAAAGACAATGATAGTGTCACCTACTATTCAACGGCTGTGCTTAATTAACTCCGGTCAAAATGACAGAATGTACAACGGATATACAGATGCAGCACACCCCGACTTAAAGGAAGTCGTACCACGCAACAGCTACATGGGTGCGGCACACCCCGACGTACAGGAGGTGTTTGGGCCCACTCATCGCTGCTTGCAGCTTTAATATTCTCTAGGGCTGATCCCGAATAGTCGAAGATTCGATGCTTCGATGGGTGGAGCCTGATTCGACAGTCAATCTCAAAGTCAAAGCTTCACAACAAAAGAAGGATCATGTCATTTTGATGAAATAGGGGTGCTCAACGTCTGATTTTACATAGAACTACCAGTTTTCTCCCAATAAGTTAATGTACAATCTATTACAATATACATTTCAATGTTTAATGTTGTAAATTTACATTTTACATTTGCTCATTTGGGAGACGCTTTTATCCAAAGCAACTTACATTTGAGGAACAACATACAAGCATCAACAGTGCATCAAATACAGATCTACAACTGACAATACATACTAGTAAGAGCAGCAATAAGTACTAGTAAGAGCTCATAGTACATATAACATCAATGGGGTAAATACCTAGGGAAGGAAGTAAGAGTTAACAAAAAGTGCAATCAAAACAAAAAAGTACAATCAATACAAGATCATTGTAGGGGATAGAAGAAGAAGAGCACAGGACGTGCATGTTAGAGGTTAGGAGTTAGAGGTGTTATAAGAGGAAGTGTTACCATGGCCTGTACCAGAAGCTGGGTGGCGTACTGAGTGAGGTAGGGCCTGATTTTCCTTATGTTGTATAGAGCAAAGCGGCATGACTGGGAGACAGCACCAACATGGTCTGAAAAGGACAGCTGGTCATCAATCATGACACCCAAGTTTCTCACCACCTTGGTTGGATTGATGGTTGAGGAGTCAATTTGTAGTGTGATGTTATGGTGGATAGATTGCTTGGCTGGAATGACCAAAAGTTCAGTCTTAGAGAGGTTTAGTTGAATGTGAGAAGCCTTCATCCATGCAGATATGTCCGAGAGATAGTCCGTGATCCGTGCCGAGACGGAGGGATCGCCTGGCGGGATAAGTGGAGTTGTGTATCGTCTGCGTAGCAGTGGTAAGAGAAGCCATGCAAGCGAATGATCGGCCCCAGTGAGGTGGTGTAAATTGAGAAGAGAAGGTGCCCTAGCACTGAGATTGGGGCCCCCCTGTGGAGAGGCAGTGGGAGGAGGATAATTGTCCTTACCACAAAACATTGTAGGAACGCCCCGAGAGGTAGGATTCGAACCACAGGAGTGATTTACTTGAGATGCCCGTTGCTGAGATTGTGGATAGCAGGATCCTGTGGTTGACTGTGTCAAAGGCAGCTGATAGGTCAAGCAGGATAAGAACCGAGGATTGGGCTGCAGCTTTAGCTGACCTTAGGGCTTCTGTTACAGACAGAAGAGCCGTTTCAGTAGAGTGGGCACTCTTAAAACCAGACTGAAATGGATCTAGAAGGTCATTCTGTGAGAGGAATTCTGAGACCTGTTTGAATACTGCCCGTTCAATAGTTTTGAATAAAAATGGTAGAAGAGACACTGGTCGATAGTTCTCAACTTGAGTTGGGTCAAGGGAGGGCTTTTTGAGCAAGGGTTGGGAAGGTTCCTGAAGCCAGAGAAGTATTTATCACATGAGTGATTGTCGGGACCACGGTAGGAGAGATGGCTTGGAGGAGATTCGTAGGAATTGGGACCAGTGATCATGTAGTTGGACGGCTACGGGTCAAGAGTTCTGATACTTTAAAGTAAAGTAAACGAGGAGAGCGAAGAACCACTGACCTAGGAGGGCAGAGGAAAAGATGTAGTAGGACTACTACAATGGCTGAGTGTGAATGTTTCAAAGAATTGGCTAGTTATAGCCGCCATTTTGCCTGTGAAGAAGGCAGCAAAGGTATCAGCAGACAAGTTTGTGGGTGGTGGAGGTGGAGGAGGATTTTAGTAGTGCTTTAAAAGTGGCCTTGAGTCAGTGGCACTGCTAATTCCATTATTATAGAACATAGTTTTGGCAGCACTGATGCTTGTTGAGAAGGAGGATAGGAGCAATTGGTAGCCCTTAAGATCGGCGGGGTCTTTGGTTATTCGCCATTTTCTTTCAGCCGCTCAAATAAACATGTAAAAAGAATAAAACTTTCAATACATTTTTTTAAAGTGCTTTAATAAATCCAATATTGTAACGCTAACCCTCGGTCGTCAGCGCGCATGTGTAGGCGGGTCATTCCAGAATTGGAGGACATTTTCTGTCACACCCATTAAATTTCAAATAATAAATGTGCAAAATACTGAAACATGCACCTGTTGTGTAAATCATACTTGTCCTGAGACGAAATGTAAATATAGTTATAGAAATATAAAATATAATTTATAATTCAAAATCGCTTTCTAGCACCCCCTAAAATGACATTTTTCTCTTGTCCCACCTTCTTTATGACCAATTTTCATGTCAAATATAACAGTTAAAATAAGTTTTAAATCTATTTTTTTGGTGTAAATTTCTTGATATATGTCTCTTAACATTTTTTGAAATCATCAATATATTTTAAATAATAATATTGATGCACAAAATGCATGCAACCCTGTTATCGAAACCCATTTAGCCTGTAAAAGGAAGAGAAAAAACAGTGAGTCACAAGACACAGTGGAATTGGCAACAAGTCATTTGCTAGTACCATGGGTAACTGCACTAACTAGCACTACAGTAACAGGGTTGAATCACCTTCAGTTCACCCGTCTATTATCTATAATAACATTAAATTTATGTATAATTTTGCATAATGTACATGTTTTAAATGTATTACCATATTTTTGAGAATAAATTTCCAATATTTTTATTTTATTGCTACCAGGTAACAATAGCTGGTTAAGATTGCATCAGCTACCTGGATGGGATTATTGAGCCACATGGCCATCGCAAGAGAGAGATGTGATAGTCTGTCCAGCCACGTGATCTGAACAAATCAACTTTCTTAAATATTGATCAGTTCATGAGTGTTTTTGATAACTCAATAATTTTAATGGCAGGATGTCTGTCTACTTTAATATGACTCTTCTATGTTTGTACATTGAGTATTTGATCAGATCTAGTTTGCGGTCCTATTCATCCTGTTGATCCTTTACTGGAAAGCTAAATAACATCTTATTTAAATAACACTGTGGTTCTGAGTATTTATTTGTCACATTTATGTCGTGTTCTACAATCAAAAGTAATGAATCCATTCAACCCTGTTACTTTGCGCAACCCTGCGCAATTTCAAGCCTGCAGCCCAATCATTTTTATTAAAATAATCTTAAATGTTTTTTCTCAGCTCACAAGGGTTTGTGTGCCCTTTTGTCCTTTGAATTGTTTGAATAATTAATGCATAATGTATTTCAGCAAATAGTAAAACAAACCTTGTAACTATTTAAAAGTTGGGCAAGATAGATTAAAAAAGTTGCGTAAATTAATATAAGTAAAGTCTTATCTAAGATTAAATGAGTATTCAATGTAAATGTGAATTTCTTTACTTAATGGTAAAGGATTTATTAAACAAAAATTTTAAAATATACTTTTAGAGGTTCCTGAGTATCTGTAACAGGGTTGCGCCAAGCATAGCAGACAATAAATAAAACATCTAATAAATAGTGCACCTTTGATGCCTGAGCTGGATGAATCAATTTATTTTATGGTCTATTACCTGTTTTTCTTATATACATAACAGAAAATTACTAAATAAAGGGTTAATTTTTCAAAAATGTTAATGCCTAAATTGTCCTCCAATTCTGGAATGGCCCAGGTGTATGTGTCTAGTGGCAGTAAACTTGCTGAAGAGATGGACGGCAGCTTCACCTGTGTTGTGCCAAGTTGTCTGCACCTCGCGGTACTTTCAGATAATTTATCACCGTTGATGAACCACACAAAGAATATTATATCGTTTTTAAGCCGGCTACTTGAAATGGACCTGCGAGGAACTGCAATGTGCATGTAGTTGTTAGCAGTATGGCATGCACGCAAAACTCTACATAAGACCGGTGAATGGCAGGCGAGAGAGAGAGAGAAAAATGGTCAACAATAAGCCTAAGTTTAGCTTCGGCTCACGATCGCCGTGCACAAAAACATACATCAGTCGACTACAGGCAGTACTTGATGGTTCTGATTCGACTATGTAAATCCTTAGTCGGGGACAGCCCTAATATTCTCATTGATTTTTTTCTTTGCTCACTTCTTTAAGGGATTCACCAATCCAATTACAAATACAGTTTTTGCTTGCTTGAGTTGGAGGGGAAAAAATAAATAAATCTGACTTTCACAATTTTCACATTTTAACAAGAGGCATCTATTGCAGGATAAAAGCTTTCTCTCTGCACACATGAACATAATTCACACACATTAGAGGTAAACTGACCAAATGTTAATAATGAGACCATCAGTGTGTTTCCAGTCAGAGACAGTTCACTTAACCTCTTCATTTACATGGAGCTATAAATAAGGAGAGGAGGCCTACAGGTGCATCCTGGGAAGGAAGAGAAGGAGGAGTAGAGAAGTGATGCTTCACTGACAGAGGGTACAAACTTAGTTTCATCTGCTTTGTATCTAACTTCTGCAAGCAACTAAAACCAAACAAAGTTATATTAATCTCTGTTATGCTTTTGTTACAAATCAACATATAATAACAATGTAGATTTATGAATTTAAATATACATAGTTAAGAAAGAATCATGTGTCTGGAATCCTGATTAACTGTAATTATCAGTGGGATCATCGTCAGAAAAAAAATAAAATCTAGTTAAGGCTACAACAGTTTGTAGAACTGTTTTCAAGAATACAAATATATACAAAAAATGTTTTTGTTCAGAGATTTTTTATTGAAAGAATTGCAAAGCTGATACGACACCTCCACCTAACTGTCACAACATTTATTACAAGCATGCAGACACATCTTTTCTAACATGTAAACCTTGTAATGAGCAAACAGCACAAACAGTAAAGAAGCAGGTTTGAAATGGTCATTCTGCTCCTCTACTATTCTTCAGTGGGACAGTCTGACTTGTTGATGTTTTTCTCTGAAGTCTGGGAGCCCAAAGACACTTTACATGTGTAAACCTTATCCATGTTCCAGTCTGACGTCTGGATGGCCAGATAGCTGCTGATTTGGAAAGTCTTGTCTGGTTGCTGAACAGCGGTGCTGGTAGAGATCCCACTGCTCACTGGACTCCCAGCAGCCAACCAGCTCACATCTGCAAAAGGACCAGACTGACTGGACAGACAGACCAGAGTGGCTTTGTTGGACTGGAGCTCAGAACTGGACGGAGGGAAGACTGTCAGGACAGGAGGAGGGAGGCTGGAGCCTGAAAACACATGAAGGAAAATCATGAAATAACTAGGAATTTAATCGTTAATACAAAGCATTACAGTAACAGATTAATTTATTAGTCGTGTTGACAACATAACAAGTGAAACTGAAGAAGAAAAGCATTTTAAATCTTCCAACACATTTACAAATTATCCCTTACAATATGAACAGTGGTTCCTCTTTAAAACAAAATCTAACAGTTTATAACTTTGAAATATGATGATGGATTCTGTCTAATTTTTATGTTGCAAACAAATTCATAACAAACCAACAACGACGAAAGTAAAAATACATTTTGAAACAGCCAATAAACACCGATGATCATGGCAAAATTCAGTTAAAATGTAAGCTATCTTTAAGACTTTAAAGTTAAATAAACAAAACAAGCACACAAATTTAGAATTGATAACATAATGTCACATAATCTTTACAGATAATCTAACATAGCAAGAATGGCTTTGCAATGTTATAATTTATCAAAAGTTATGAATATAAATTAAATATCATGATCACGCCTGTCATTTGACTGCAAAAACTGTTTAGTATCAAATCTGAAAAACAAAAGACAATACATTGATGTTAAACAATATTTTGCATATTTTTAACAAGTTGTGACAAATTAAATCATAATTGTCTATTAATATGGATCAGAAACAGAAAGTCTCTTGTTTTACGATCAGTTAAAAAGTACTTACTTGTCACAATCAGCTTGGTGCCTTGTCCGAATACCACAGTGATTCAGTTTGTATACATGGCTGTACAAAAACCTCCTGACTCTCACTAATGAGGGGAGAGGAACTGAAACATCCTGCTGAGACCAACTTTCACTGTCAGGTTCTCATTCCCTTCATCAGTCTGCTTATATCCCAAAATACTGCTGGACTTCAGGACTGATTGTGAATCTTCTGCTGCATCATTTTTCTTTCCATTGGGGAAGATGTTAAAAGTCCAGATTTCATCAGTCTAATGTTGAAAATGAAAATATTCTCTTTCAAAAGAGCATCATTCAGACAATGCAGTTAAACTTACATGGGTGTTATTAACTGCAGAGACAGCATAACAGTATAATAACTAGTTGCAGCCAAAAGTAATCTTCAAACAATAAAAATTCACCAATCCAACTGATACAATGTTAAAGATGAAATTACACAGATAGCTCATGCTATAGTGGACTCCTGAGGCTGTATGTTTTGGCCTATAACAGTGTAAACCATGTGTTTTTTTTTGTTGTTGGAGATCCCACTGCTCTGTGTGTAAATAAGGGATAATTTGGGTGTTGGGTGTAGCATCATAAAGACATAATAGAGAAAAGTTAAATACAACAACACATAGTTATAAGTTCACTCACCGGCCACTTTACTAGGTACACCTTTCTAGTACCGGGTTGGACCCCCTTTTTCCTTCAAAACTGCCTTAGTTCTTCTTGGCATACTTTCAACAAGGTGTTGGAAATATTTAGACTTTGGTCCATATTGACATGACAGCATCACGCAGTTGCTGCAGATTCGGCTGCACATCCATGATGTGAATTTCCCGTTCCACCACATCCCAAAGGTGCTCTATAGGATTGAGATCTGGTGACTGTGGAGGCAACTGGAGTACAGTGAACTCATTGTCATGTTCAAGAAACCAGTTTGAGATGATTTGAGCTTTGTGACATTGTGTTGCTGCCATGTGATTGGTTGCTAGCTATTTGTGTTAACAGGCAATTGAACACGTGTACCTAATAAAGTGGCCAGTGTGTGTATATAAAACAAAGATAAGAATATAATACAAATAGAACATTTACAAGACCAAATAAACTCAAAATTACAAGGCAAGCTGACATGCTGTATTGTTGCAAGTAAACTAAAAGTTCAATCTCAAGCAAAGTAACAGTAGTGTGGTTAGTAGCAGCAAGGTCCATGTCAGGTCAAAGTGATGGGGCATGTGGTCATTTAAGTACGCGTGTAGCTGACGTTCTGCAGTAACTTAAAAGAAATGATATAAGGTAAAATAAAAACTTAAAGTCGGATATGTTCATCCATTTATTCTCATAAAAAAATAAACAACTCTGCAGCAAAAAACACTTTTAACCAAAGTCAGTCTGACCTAATTATCCCCATCTGCCCCAGCTCGTCATGAAGATGGTGAAAGGGTCATTCAAGATGATTGTGATTTTATCCTTCACCCTTGTCTCCGCCACTGACTCCAGGTTGTCCAGTTTCAGCCTGACCAGCTTGTTGAGTCTGCTCGTCTCACCACCCTTAATGCCACCACAGGAAAGGACAGTGCACTGGCTTCTACAGACTGGGTGAAGATCTGCAGGAGCCTGTTGCACACATTAAAGGACTTGAGTCTCCTCTGCAAGGAAAGTCTGATCGGTCCCTTTCTGACGGGGGCGTCAATGTTTATTATTGATTTGGACCCCAAGGTACTGCTATGAGTCCACCCTCTTCATGTCCTCTCCATTGATATCTGGGACAGTGGGCATCCTGTTCCTCTGTTAGTCCACCACCTGATCTTTGGTTTTGCTGATTTTGAGCTTCAGCTGATTGTTGATGCACCGTGTGATGAAGCTATCTATCAGTCCTCTGTACTCCACCTCTTCATCTTTGTTGATGCAGCCAACAATGGAGGAGACCTCAGAACACTTTTGAAGGAAGCAGGAAGCAGAGTTAAAGGGAAGTCTGAGGTGTGGAGTGTGACGAGGAACGGTGCCAGTACGCTTCCTTGAGGTGCGCCAGTGTTGCTTATTACAACCTCAGAGTCACTGCCATCAACTCTGAAAATGCTGTGGCCGGCCAGTGAGGTAGTCCATGATCCAGGTTACATTGCCAGCTTTTCCCTTATAAGGCAGGGGAGGGAAGTGTTGAAAGCACTGGAAGATTTAAAGATCATGACTCACAGTGCTTCCCTGCTTCTCCAGGTGTGAGAGGTCATGAAGATGATGAAGCATCCTCCCTCTCCCTTTGCCACAAACTGGACTTGAGCATTTGATAAATGTGTTAAAATACAGAAATTACAATAAATCATTGTTATCACAACAACTAAAGAAATATTTCATGTTTAATATGATATATGGGCTATAAATGAACAGCTTCAATTTTCTTGCCAATATTGTACACTATGTTCTGCCACATGATGACGTTTTGTTTGAGGTCAATTACAATTAAAATAATCTAGACTTATTTGGTATTTGGGAGGGGTGGTGCTGCATAAACAGTGCTGACTACACAAGATGTTTTAAATCCATTGTATTTAATGGGTTTTACTGAGACCCTGAAAAGAAGTAATGAGTCATTTTCTGTTGTAAACAAATGAAACATGTAATCAGTTGAAAAATATGTTTATCAGCAGTTTTCATAAAATTAGGAAAAGTCATTTAGTATCAAGCTGATAAAAAATGTTAAATTAATTTTATGAGCTGTTAAAGAGGCCGGTGGTCTAAAACATTAGTGTTGAGTTATAGGTGAGGGATAGTGTGAACACAAATGTTTATCTCCTATTGCATTTTATTATAATTAAATAAATTCTCTCAAAATGTTGCACTGACATAGATAGCATAGTGAATTTAAATCCAAATACCTTTTTAAAGTATAACCAAATTTTGTTGATTAACTTGACGTTGATTTTAAAGTAGAAAATCATGAGATGACATATTTTTTGTACTTATATTTGTTTATATGTATTTATTATTCTCAACTCAAGGTCCACTTACTAATCAATATAAATGTTTAGCACATAAATTTGTCCCCAAGGTCAAGAATGAATCTCTGTGCTTATCTGTGTTTATCTCTAATTGGTGTTTTTCACTGCACTGTCCTGAAGAGAACAAAATGAAACAGAAAACAACAAACACTGAATTTAATTACTTCTACTCTTTGGTGTAGAGAGATTAGTGAGTAAACTTTTGTTTGAAAATGGTCTTTACAGAAAGATTTAGGAAACTTCTTTTAAGTCATTCTAAAGCCTCATAAAATGTAGTTATAGAGAGCATTATTTGATATGTCAGAGAGTCAAAAAGCAGAAGTAGTAAGTGAGGAGGTTTTTGTCACAGTGTGAATCACTGTGATACAGCTGCAGAAGCAGAGTCGTCCCATGTCTGACAGTAATAGACAGCAGAGTCTCCTGCCTCTGACCGCTTAATGATGAACTGGTAATCTATGTTTGATGAGGCTTTAGAGTTGAAACGGTCTGAAGAGAATCCTGATCCAAAGCTGGGTGAACTGTCGCTATAGTGAAATCTCAGAACAAACTGAGGAGCTTCACCAGGAACCTGTTTATACCATCTGACAGAATTCCCATCATATCGCTCAATGTTGCAGTTGAGAACAACCTCTTGTCCTGTAGAAACTGTGCGGACAGCAGGCGTCTGTGTCAGCACTATCACTGCATCAACATCTGTCAACATACACAGAAAAATACATGAGTGAAAGGTTTCTGTATGAAAATATGGGCTATTAAAGGAATGAGAAGAATCTCTTACATGTTAGAGCAGTGATGAGAGTGCAGAGGATCCCCAGCATGGTGTCAGTGTGTGGTGTAAACGTCCCTTACTGTCCAGCTGAGAGGTGAGCAGGGTTGGAGTGTGAGGAGAAGAGAGACTGAAGCTTATAAAGACACTGAGGAGAGGAGAAGTGGAGGAAGAGGAGGAGTTTCTACTCCCAACATAGTTTTCATTCATAAACCAACTACATCATGTAGTTTCACAAAACGCGAATCATTTAAAAACAACTATTTCAAATCCTGTTGTTCCCAAACATGTCTTCTTATTGAGTTTTGTCTGCTGATGATTAGAGTTTATTATTGAGTGGACTCCTCAGATGGTAAATAAGGTCAGTGAACAGGACTGAATCATGAGGAACACTTAGTTTGAATATACATGTTTACTTCATGTTTCAGTTTTATACTTTTCTAAGTTTTCTACCAATAGAATCTTAGTTATAATGTTGAATGATTATCCAGTTTGTTTTGATGAATCTTTTAGAGACATTAGACATATCAGAATCTAGACGATCTGTCAGATCATATATTACTTTTATTTGATCATTGTTCAGCTGTGTGTGAGAGAACAGACTTTTAGTAATATATGTGTAATTAAGTGATATTTTTGTTGTTCTTGTTGTATTTTGAATCCTGTTATTATACTTTTCATCAGTATTATTAACTCATCAGTTGTTTCTGTAAAACTTTTTTATCACCTTTTTATAATAACTTCCTCTCACTGAAGTAGCATGCTCCATATTAATGTAGACTCCAGTTTTTCATTCATTGGAAACACAACATGAATTGCTAAATCTGTATGACATTTTGTCAGGTAAATGTAGTGTTTTCATTCGGTTTAGTGTTTGTAATTTTTGGTTTCCAGATGATCTTTGGAGCTGTTCATGAAGAAGGAAAAATACAACTCACTAATTTTCTGTAACAACCATCACCACATGTGCACCGCACAGATTTATCACATTATTTGTATTTAGAGTTAGCAAATGAGAATCTGCTGCAAACCTTATACACTTTGCCTGATAACTGGCAAGACACAATGATTTTTACAACAGAATAACATATGATCATTTGTGTTTCAGAGGTTTACATTTACTAGTAAACATATTTTCTGTTCTTGTCTTAAAGCATGAAAACATTGGCTGATGGCTTCACTACCTGTTAAGAAAAAAAGCAGAAGTGTTCAATGAGAAGGTTTTTGTCACAGAGTAATTCACTGTGATACCCACTCATTCACAGAGCTGTCCCATGTTTTACAGTAATAGACTGCTGAGTCTCCCTCCTCCACGTTGTTGATGATCAAACGATAATCTGATTGAGACTGATGAGTAGATGTGAACTTGGGAGATGAGAAACCAGAGCCATATTCTGGAGAGCTCCAGCTGTGATAAAACCTCACTACATGCTGAGGAACTCCTCCAGGAATCTGTTTATACCAGTAGGCAGCACTGTTAGTAACAGTCCCCAGGTTACAGTCCATGGTGGCTGTCTCTCCCTTCCTCAGCGTCACAACAGGAGGCTTCTGTGTCACCACCGTCACACCACTCACACCTGGAAACAACAAGATGACATGGAGTCAAGAGAAACACACAGACTGATGAATCCAACATGAGGTCAAAGCTGCAGTAAGTCAGCCTCCTTACATGTTAGAGCAGTGATGAGAGTGCAGAGGGTCCCCAGCATGGTGTCAGTGTGTGCTGAGAATGGCCTTGTAACTTGGAAAGTGAGCTTACTGCTGACAGATTAGAAGGTTTGGAGGATGAGGAGCGGAGGTGCTGGAGGAGCAATTTAATACAACACTGAAACTGAGAGTGACTGACAGGAGGAGGAGCTTTGCTTACGTCTGCATGGTTTGTCACATTTGTTGGTCTCTTATCTTCTGTAAAGGGAAAAGTCTGAAATAATTTCTGTCTCCGTTATTGTCAATGTAGGCCATTTCTCCCCACTTATATTAAAAGATCATGAGTTTGTTGTCATAGATTTGGTTCTTTCTTAACTTTCTAATAAATGTTTCACCAGTTTGATTGTTTAGAGTTTCTTAAATTGTCAATTTTGCTCTTTTATTTTAAGATTAAACGTGTTTTAAAATTTTAACAAGAAACATCTACTGCAGGCCATAAACTTTGGCTCTGCACACATGAACATAATTCACACACATTAGAGATAAACTGTCTCTGATTGACCAAATGTTAATAATGAAACCATCAGTGTGTTTCCAGTCAGAGACCGTTCCCTCTGATTGTACAGAGAGCTGACACTTGACCTCTTCATTTACATGGAGCTATAAATAAGCAGAGGAGTCCTACAGGTGCATCCTGGGATGGAAGAGAGGGAGGAGTAGAGAGGTGATGCTTCACTGACAGAAAATGAAAACTCAGTTTCATTTGCTCATTTTATCAATTTTTTCTAACGTCTTAACCTTTGCAAGCAACTAAAACCAGGCAAAGTGATATTAATCTTTGTTGTGTTTTTCTGTAATTTATGAATTTAAATACATATTTAAGTAACAGTTAAACAGAAATGTATCTGTTATCTATTTGTCCTGATTAACTGTAATTATCAGTGAGATGAACATCAGGTGAAAAAAAACATCTAGTAAAGTTTATAACATTTTGTAGAACATTATCGCTTTAAATTATGTTTAAGAATACAAATAAATACAAAAATGTTTTGGGTAACAGTATTTTATTGAATGAGTTTTGAAAAAGCAGCAATTGCAAAGCTGATACAACGTCTCCACCTAACTGTCACAACATTTATTACAAGCATGCAGACACATCTTTTCTAACATGTAAACCTTGTAATGAGCCAACAGCACAAACAGTAAAGAAGCAGGTTTGAAATGGTCATTCTGCTCCTCTACTATTCTTCAGTGGGACAGTCTGACTTGTTGATGTTTTTCTCTGAAGTCTGGGAGCCCAAAGACACTTTACATGTGTAAACCTTATCCATGTTCCAGTCTGACGTCTGGATGGCCAGATAGCTGCCGATTTGGAAAGTCTTGTCTGGTTGCTGAACAGCGGTGCTGGTAGAGATCCCACTGCTCACTGGACTCCCAGCAGCCAACCAGCTCACATCTGCAAAACCCTTAGACTCACTGGGCAAAATGGACAGACAGACCAGAGTGGCTTTGCTGGATTGGAGCTCAGCACTGGACGGAGGGAAGACTGTCAGGACAGGAGGAGGGAGGCTGGAGCCTGAAAACACATGAAGGACATTCATCAAACAACTAGGAATTTAATATTTAATGCAAGGCAAGACAGTAACAGATTCATTTATTAGTCATGTTGACAATATAACAAGTGAAACTGAAGAAGAAAAGCATTTTAAATCTTCCAACACATTTACAAATTATCACTTACAATATGAACAGTTGTTACTCTTTAAAACAAAATCTAACAATCTATAACTTTAAAATATGAACAATTCTCAAACAATTTCCAAACAGCCAATAAACACAGATGATCATAGCAAAATTCAGTTAAAATGTAAGCTATCCTTAAACCTTTCAAGTTAAATAAACAAAACAAGCACACAAATTTAGTATTGATAACATAATGTCTGATACTCTTTCAAATTAGAAAATCTCTTGTTTTATGATCAGTTAAAAAGTACTTACTTGTCACAATCAGCTTGGTGCCTTGTCCAAATATCACAGTGATTCAGTTTGTACACATGGCTGTACAAAAAACCTCCTGACTCTCGTTAATGAGGGGAGAGGAACTGAAACATCCTGCTGAGACCAACTTTCACTGTCAGGGTCTCATTCCCTTCATCAGTCTGCTTATATTCCAAAACACTGCTGGACTTCAGGACTGATTGTGAATCTTCTGCTACATCCTTTTTGTTTTCATAGTGGAGATGTTAAAAATCCAGATTTCATCAGTGAATTCAGTCTGTCTATGTTAAAGATGAAAATTTTCTCTTTCAAAAGAGCATCATTCAGACAATGAAGCTAAACTTACATGAGTGTTATTGACTGCAGAGACAGCATAACAGTATAATAACTAGTTGCAGCCAAAAGTAATCTTCAAACATTACAAATTAACTGTTATGGCAGAAAATTGTGTCCTCTTTCATTTAATCTTTTATGTATGTTCTTTTACTATTATCATTATCATGTATGTTTTAATCCTTAACCTTTCCTCTCCTTTACTTACTAGGGTTTAGGTCAGAGCTGTGAGATTGTTTTTGGTGCTTTCCCTCTCTTGTTGTTCCTCTCCTGGAATGTTCATTCAAGGCCGAGAGAGGATCTCTGTTCCCCAAAACATAGAAACATAGACTGTGTAAATGATGATGCATCCCTTTGCTCGGGGCCAGACGTTAGTGACAGCTGGTCCAACTGATTTGTGTTGTAGTACTTCTCTGTTTATTCTCTTTTATTAAATAAATTCTTCAAAGACAACGGTTTGTTGTAACTCAATTATTTGCTCAGCCCCTCACCAGGAATATAATTTCCACAACATTAACCAATCCAATTGATACAATGTTAAAGATGAAATTACACAGAAAAATAGCTCATGCTATAGTGGACTCCTGAGGCTGTATGTTTTGGCCTATAACAGTGTAAACCATGTGTTTTGTTGTTGTTGGAGATCCCACTGCTCTGTGTGTAAATAAGGGATAATTCGGGTGTTGTAGCAGCATAAAGACGGAAAAAAGTTCTGATAAATAGAGAAAAGTTAAATACAACAACATATAAATTATTATCCTTTACAAGAGCAAGAGCACTTAAAACAACACATAGTTAGAAGTTCACTCACCGGCCACTTCATTAGGTACACCTTGCTAGTACTGGGTTGGAGCCCCTTTTGCCTTCAAAACTACCTTAGTTCTTCATGGCATACTTTCAACAAAAGGTGTTGGAAATATTCCTCAGAGACTTTGGTCGATATTGTCATCACGCAGTTGCTGCAGATCTGTCGGCTGCACATCCAAGAAGTGAATCTCCACTCACCACATCCCAAAGGTCCTCTATTGGATTGAGATCTGGTGACTGTGGAGGCCACTGGAGTACAGTGAACTTAGTCATATTCAAGAAACCAGTTTGAGAGGATTTCAGCTTTGTGACACGGTGCATTATCCTGCTTGAAATAGCCATCAGAAGATGGTTATGCTGTGGTCATAAAGGGATGGACATGGTCAGCAACAATACTCAGGTAGGCTGCTGTGTTTAAACAATGCTCAATCGGTACTAAGGGGCCTAAAGTGTGCCATGAGAATATCCCCCACACCATTACACACCACCACCAGCCTGAACCGTTGATACAAGGCAGGATGGATCTATGCTTTTATGTTGTTTATGCCAAATTTTAATTGCAGCCTCAGTTTCCTATTCTTAGCTGACAGGAGTGGCACCCACTGTGGTCCTCTGCTGCTGTAGCCCCTCTGCTTAAAGGTTCAAAGTGTTGTGTGTTCATAGATGGTATTCTGCATACTGTGGTTGTAACGAGTGGTTATTTCAGTTACTGTTACCTTTCTGTCCAACCAGTATGCTCATTCTCTGACCTCTGACATCAACAAGGCATTTTCATCCACACAACCGCCGCTCACCGAATATTTTCTCTTTTTCGGACTATTCTCTGTAAACCCTAGAGATGGTTTACGGTAAAACCCCAGTAGATCAACAGTTTCTGAAATACGTCTACATGCCTAAATGCATTGTGTTGCTGCCATGTGATTGGTTGATTAGCTATTTGTGTTAACAGGCAATTGAACAGGTGTACCTAATAAAGTGGCCAGCGAGTGTACATAAAACAGTTAAAGTTCAGTCAGGACAACTTTCCTCAAAGACTGATATTGCGGAATTGTAGTTCCGCATTTTAGTTTGGCGGTATGGCTCTGTTCTGGGATCTCCCCCATCCACCCGCCTACGTGGAAAGAATGAGGCAGGGAGAGCACACCGCAGTACAGAACCCTCCAAAACACCACACCTCCCTTCTACGTGCCTACGTGGAAAGCCATAAAGTAGGGAGAGCTGCCCGTCCATGTCCATACATGGAAAGCCCGAGGCAGAGAGCAGCAGTAGGGACTCCCAAACGCCCACGACAAACCTACCCGGCCCTTCATGTGCTACGTGGAAGTGCCAGCAGGAGGACCCAACTGAACACGTATTAGCCAGATGACCTGAGTGAGGCCATTTGAATTATACATGCTAGTTTGAGTTGCTATTGCTAAGTATTATAAAAATCCAGAAGTTATGACGCGTATGGCCCTTGAGCATAGAAAACAGCTTGATTCTTGGGCCAAAGGTAGCATTCAAAGACAGATGATGACCAACACTCATAGTCTTGGGTACTTAAAGGAAGCTATGGCTGCTGCAGTGATTGGCTCCTAGAGGAGAGAATGGTAAAGTGCTATGCAGCAGACCGCAGAATTGCAGAGGAGGCAAGGCGAGAGGTAACCCAAGCCGTTTGGTTCCCACGTGAAATAATATGACTTAGCTTTTAATAAGTTATGTAGGTTGCGTAACTTATATAGTGTAAGTTACGTATCAGCATTAGCTACGTTAGCCCTGCTACGTTAGCTTCATTGCATGCTTTACAGTGTTGGTTGGCTGCATAGCTTTAGCTTCGAAGCATTGCGATTTGCTTTGTGTTAACTTCATGCTTTAGCTTCATAGCATTAGTGTTTAGCTTGTAGCGTTAGTGTTGCTTTGTAGCGTCATAGGCCTCTCAAACAGACTGCAACGACGGCATTACTATGCTATGAAACCTGTTCTTTCCAATGGCTTGTGTCGAGCAAAGCGCAGCGCACCGCTTGGCAAGCTCACGTGCATGCCGTGGTGCGAATGGCTTCCTATCAGGAAGGGTCATTAGCGTTTAGCTTGTGAAATGAGCTGTAGTGTTTACTTCGTAGCATTAGGATTTACTTTGTAGCATTAGCATTTAGTTTTGAAACATTAGCTTTGTAGCGTTTGCATTAGCTTTGTAGCGGTAGCGATTAGCTTCACAGCGTTAGCATTCGCTTCTAACATTTAGCCTTATTTCGCAGCATTTAGCAGTAGCTAGCTAGGTAACCATGTTAATGTTAATAGGGTTGCAGCCCGTCCCTTAAAATATGGAATCGTCCCATATTTGAGAACTAAATAGCATTGTCTTGTTTTTCCGAGTTGTCTTTAATTCAGCATCCCAGGCAAATCATCCCACCCGTATTCTGTGAATACCTCTCCTTTTCTACCCGATTGGGTAATATTTGCTGCCATTGTTGGTTTGATTAATACCGTCAGGTTCAGGGCCAATCGGTGTCAGTTAAGGGCAGGTGTCTTTGCAGGGAGTCGAGCTGAAACAACGGCGGCGGCAACTCGAGAAATCTCCCGTGTCACCTCTGAAATGAAAGCGGATGCTAAAGTACCAACGACAACGAGGGTGGGAAAAATCAAATAGCCTACTTGATGAGTATCAAGCCAAACTGCACAATTTGTCAGCCAGTGTTCTGTGTGGTGCACAGTGGCCTGTCAGACATGTGACAGCATGCCGATCCAGTGTAATGACTTAATAAAACGTAGGCCTACTAATTTTCTAATTGATTATGGTGGATTTCATATGCTGCCTAGTTGTTAAGAAATATTGTTACAATGTAAATGAATCACATGCCTACATTATGGTACGAGTTTTTTAAGGTTGAGGTACACTGTCAGACACAGCCATTAATTTAATAAGAGAGAGATATAGGCTATTTAATACACATTTAATTATCAATATAGTGCTTAATGAAGAATATAAACAACTATGGCTATGTTCAGACTGCAGGCCTTAATGCTCAATTCAATCCCCAGATCTGATTTTTTTTGTTTGACAGTTCACATTACTGTTTAAATGTGGCCCATATCAGACTCCAGTGTGAACTGTCCACGGCCTGAAAGTGACCCGCATGCGCAGAAGAATAACACGGTCACACGCAGCACGCTGTTGCAGGCTACAGAAGCAAACAAGGAGCAACACAGCTCCGGTTAGTGCGCAGGAGACTCCCGTTTTTCATTGTCCTCTCACGGGTCACATTTCTCCCGAGTTATTACAAGTGTTCACAACTTTATGTTCTTTTCATTACAGTTTCTGCCGCTGGACAATGCATCTGCCCCACCTCTCTCTCTCTCTCTGTATGTGTGAGAAGTTTCTCTGTTATTTTATTGATAAAGTAGCATCAGTCAGCCAGGGTCGATTTTAGTGTTTGTACCTGCTGCTCCTGTGCATTCTGCTGTGTTTGAGGAATTTAAGCCTGTTTCTCTGATGTTGCTCACTGAGGTCGTACACCACATGAAACCTACCAACTGTCCTTTAGACATTGTTCCCGCCAGGATGGTGAAGGAGGTTTTTAGCGCCATTGGGTCGATTCTCCTTGCCTTTAACTTTTGTCTCAGTTCTGGCTCTGTCCCAGATGCTTTTAAACATGCTATGGTTAGGCCCCTACTTAAAAAAAGCCTAATCTCAACCCCAATGTGTTGTCCAATTTTAGACCAGTCTCACATCTGCCCTTTCTTTCGAAGGTGCTGGAAAAAGTTTTTAAACAGTTACAAATCTTTTTATAACAGAACGCAGTGTTTGAAAAATTTCAATCTGGTTTTAGATCACAGCACTGTCTGCACTGCTACGAGTTCACAATGATATTGCCTTGTCTGTAGATTCTGGGGATCCTACTTTATTAGTGCTGTTGGACTGCTTTTGATACAGTGGACCATGCAGTCCTTCTCGCACGCCTTGAGCACTTTGTAGGCATTCAAGGCTCTGCACTTAAATGGTTTAGCTCCTATTTGACAATGGGTGATTTCTCCTCATCTGCTCCTCTCTATTGCGGGGTGCCCCAGGGTTCAATTCTTGGCCCCATCCTGTTCTCATATATATATCTATAATAGACAAGCACAACCTGTCATTTCAGTGTTATGTAGAGGACCTGCAAATTTATCTGCCTATAAAACCTAATGACAGTGTTGCACTAAACTGCCTGCTTAAATTGTGGCTATCTCGGAACTTCCTTAATCTGAATGAAGACAAAACTGAGTATTATCTTCAGTACAAAATTCATGTCAAACAATCCCGCTTTAAGTCTGGGAACGGTGACTTCATGCGCCAAACAAACGGTCAAAAATCTGGGTGTGACATTCGATTGTAGCATGAAATTTGACAAACAGAAGCAATGTTGTCAGAACGAGCTTCTTCCAACTTCGTCTCCTGGTTAAAGTAAAGCCTTTTCACAGGCACGATCTAGAAAAGGCTATCCATGCCTTTATTAGTTCAAGGCTAGATTATTGCAACGCTCTTTATGTTGGTCCAAGTGAAACATCCGTCTCACGTCTTCAACTTGTGCAAAATGCTGCTGCTCGCTTTTTAACAAATACATCTAGAAGTGCACACATCTCTCCCGTTCTTTTTACACTACACTGGCTTTCGGTGCATTTTAGAATTGATTAAGATTTTGTTTGTTTGTTTTCAAAGCCTTAAGTGGGCTAGCCCCGGAGTATTTTTTCCCGAACTTTTAACTTTGGGTGGGCAAAAATTGGCTGTTGCGGTCTTCAGATCGACGGACTTTAGAAGTCCCGACGTCCAGGTACATACAGTGGGGAGATCGGGCCTTCGCTGTTGCTGGCCCAAAACTCTGGAACAAGCGCCCCCCTGACATTCGTACTATAACTGATGTTGTTCATTTTAAATCTGTAGCATGTCTAAACTACCTATGAATTTTAATAAATTTATGAGAATACCCAATTCTGAATTTTAATATTCAGACAACATTAATCTATAAATCCCTCGTTTCGCGGGGCACCACCAGAGTTATTAACCTAGAGTCTACGGACCTCTAGGTAGCTTTTAATAATTACAGTTATTCACCAGTGATCAGTTAATAATCACTCAATTATCTTAAGTCAGTCTCATATCTAAAGGGTAAATTCTTTTGGCAGGGACTTAAGCAATACAAACAATTCCTTGGTTACAGTGAATTTATTGACTAACTAAAGGTGATATAAAAAAGTGGTTAAATACGTCAGAGAAATAAACAATGAGAATGGAGGTTTGATTCTGGGAAGCATTTGACTCATACGGCAGAGGAGAAGTAATGAGTGTAAGCTGTGAGTTTAGGAGTTAAAGAGACAATATTAACACTATGGGACATCCCTGACCACAGGTCTTACTGCTTGTCGGCGGCCTGCTTTGGCCTGTTGCACGGGTCCCACGCTAGCTGCCCGATCCTGGCATTTTGCTAGGGGATTCTCCAAGGTTCTCCGTGTCTGAAGAAAAACCCTCAAGTGTTGGCCGCCCTCCGTCTGGCAATTCGGCTGTTTTTCCAGGTGTCCTTCATTGTCGCTGGCGAGACCACGTGATTGAATACCCAATATATTTACAATCTGCAGAAACATTGGTTTTGATAAAGTGCACTTGAGGAAATTCAGTTCCGTTGACTCATTAGTTCACAGAAAGACAAAATACAGCAACAAATTGAGGAGTACTCAGATTTAAGGACAGTCACAACACAGTATAGGACATTTTCGTTTGTTCATGAAAGATGAACGCTACGTCCAAATGACGAGAATGATCCGTGGAACGCAAATAGTCCATAAGCCAAGGCTTACTGAATGGCCGTGTGTGAGAATGAGTGGAGGGAGTGAGCAAAGCTGCAACAGCCTCCTACCAAACCCACAGGGGGCGATGAGGTTGTTGGGGCAGGTTCTGTTCCAGGTAGTAGTAGCAGCTCGCCATCAACTGACCCGCAACTGGCTTCACCTGGACTGTATTAAATAAACAGGACCCATGGTTTAATCACTACTCATTATTTAGTTTATCTACTAGCTATGTTTTATGTGTACATAATAGCATGGCATAAGTAATTGTTAAATGACAACAACTTGTACAAGAGTACTTAAATGCATGTAAATAAACACCCAGAAATGTTAGGATTATTTACAACATAACATTCCATTCAATACAATTGATAATCTTGTCACTCAGTATGTAAATAACCATTTAAATACTTAAACAAAGCCATAGCATTGAAAACAAAGTGCTAGGATTGCATTATCATTCATTGAACCCAATAAAAACTCATAGGAGCAATGGAAAGCAAATGCTATAAGCATTGCTAATGCTACCAGCCACCACAGCCCATTGAATTACATTGAGATGGCTAATGCTGTTAGCATTGAGCTAGTGGAGTATCCCATTAAAATACCTAGGGATGATAATGCTAATAGCAACATGCCAGTGGACACAACAAACAGACTCACCAATTCCCACAGATATTCGACACACCGCGGCACCAGTCGGCTTCTAAAGACCACGGAAGTGGGCACTACAAATACACAATCGCATGCTGGAGTCAAACAAACATTTAAGATGGAAAATAAGCAAAAATAGCATTGTTTGTGTAGAGACATACCGATGCAGCTGCTCCCGTGGCTTCCCCCTCACACTACTGATTGGGGAAACTCACCTCAGCTTTTAAAACGCGCTCGAGCGTTATGATAAGTTGAAAGCATTCACTGAAACTACCATGTGACTCAAGGGTGTGTCTGGTGGTGTGTTCAGGTGAATGAGAAAAAAAATGGGACCATGGAATTTTAACCTGGGTTAGCTCGACGAAAAAAGCTTAAAAGGGAACTTGGTCGTTCCTGAATTAGACCAGTGTAACCTAATGGACTGATAACTTTTAACAAAACAAAAGAAAGAAAATAAAACAAGTAAAGTTGCTGGAACTTTGGGACAAATCGATGTCGCGTGTGTAGCTTCAAGCGAAACAAAGACTGTTGCGCTGGTCGAATTCTTAGGGTGTTGCCGGGAGAGGGCAAGCCGGGCATGTGCCGAAGCGCCATATGAGAGGGAAGCGTCCAGAGAGCAGAGCGAAGAGGAAGAGAGCGAACGACGTGTGTCGCTTTTTTGTTCTCTGGGGCGTGGTTCCCCAGAGGGCAGTCCTTTGTTTCCCGCAGGGCGGCTGTTTCCGGTTTCCCGAGGGACTGTCTTTCTAAACTTTTAATATGTCTATAAAGAAAAAGAAAATCTATTTGCGCGTATTATAATCAAATATTTTCCCACAATCAAACCTCATTGGTCAAACGTTTGTACCATTCTAAGTTTAAGCATTTGGTAACAGGAAAACAATTGTCCGTAGTTCGACCTTAAAAGGTTAGTATTTCAGAATGATGGCATGTAATACTTATTTCAGGGAAACGCTAATCACTGGTTAATGTCCCTTTTGTCAGTTTAACAGTCAGGCACCGAGAGGCTTATCTCGGCTGTTGCCAAGTGGCCAGTTTTACGATCAACTGCCCCGGAATAGCACTTAGGGGAAGCAACCTTTCACCTTTTCCTTTGGGTCTCTTCAGCCGTCTGTTGAAAGTTGATATCTTTACCCCCTCGTTTCTCTCTGGGAGAGAAAAGAGAAGTTGAGTCTCTAAATTATAACATGCACAAATCCACACTGTTGGTCCACTACACTACAAATCAAAACTTAAAAATTTTTTTAGAATGGCTTTTAATATGCAGTAGTGGTGCAACAACTTCCCTCTTCTGATGATTTTAGGCAACCTTATCTGACTTACTGTTTTCTATGCTTCATGTGTTTTCTTCTTGAATTTTATTGAATGCTGTGTTGTTTATTCTTGGTTGATGTAAAGCACTTTGGGCACCTATTGGTTGCTGTAAAGTGCTATATAAATAAATGTTGATTGATTGAAGTAACGTCAGCGTTGTATATACAGTCTATGGTGCACGTAACTCAGAAGAGAGCCCCGGTCCGGTGGATTTTAGGTATAAGAAAGGGAATTTGTGAGCAGATGATGGCGAAGTAGAGAAGGAAGAGAGCTACATATTTAATAATGGCTTTTTGTGGAGCTTTTTCGTTCAGCGCGGCTCCGTCTACAGCAGAACTGCTGCTCTACAGTGACATCAAAGTCGGATCAAATGCGACCTGAGTGTCCAGACTGAGGTCGCATTTAAAGCCCCCGTCCAGTGTATTTCCTTACAATGTTGATTACCCACATAGTTTGCCAAATATTTTTTGATAAAAGTTATGACTATAGTAATTCCATTAGTCATATGTCATTCTCCAAGCTTGCGCAGGCGCACTGTCATGCCTCCTTAAAAAACTGTCACACCGTCACGCCTCGTTAAGTCAGAGCATCAAACCGATAAACATCGTTGTGAGCTATCTAACCAATTTATCATGTAATTTACTTAGAACTTACAGTAGGTATGTCTCTCTGTGTCTGATTGTTGGTTTGTCTTTCTAGTTTAGTTAGCTAAGTTAACTAAGTTGTAGTTAGCCAGGTGTAGTTAGTTAGCATAGTTATTGCAGAAAGTTAGCTAACAGAGGGTCTTCATTTTATTTTTTAGTTTCCTACTCTTGGTTTAGTGTGCTGTTCATTTTCATAAAGGCATTTGTGCGTGCGGTGTTGGATGACAGATGACAGAAAACGTGTCGCACTTTCACCTGCCACCGTCTTATGTACAGTCCGCAACATGCATTTTACTGACAGCCGTTTTACCAATGCATCGGCGGAGGCACCCACCACATCCCTGCGGTAAAGTAAGCGCACCATAAAATGTAGTGGGAGTCATCATGTGCAGCGGTGACAAGACCATCGACTGTATGATTGACAGAGATATGGACTCGAGTCAGACTCGAGTCACAAAAATGATGACTTTAGACTCGACTTGACAAAATCAAAGAAGACTTGCAACTTGATTTTGACTTGAACAGCAAAGACTCGTGACTTCACTTGGACTTGAGCCTTTTGAATCAAGCTGGCTTGACACTCCCCATGCCCGAATTTAAATTATGATATAAAAAACAGTGCAGCGCATCAACATAGCGCGGTGCTCAATTAGACTGGAGCGTGTGGCTTCCTCCAGCGCGCCCGACCGTTCCGCAATCTCTTGTCCCTGTCCCTGTGCGCCCCAGTGACCGACAAATCTGGGGACCTACAATGGGTTGTGTAGCCTAGTAGGTGTAATGGGAATTCAAAACATATTGCATGTAACCCTGGACTGTGATGTGGCACTGAATCTGTGTAAACGTAACAGTCAAAATATCTCTGTTCTCTGTGTTATCCAGACTTCAGGGACAATGTGTCTCTAAAGCTGGATAAATAACAGGCTCACAGAGCTCTCCTCACTCATTCGAGCATACATGTACACGGTGTATGTGTTTTGCTGTGAGTCCTTCTGCAGAAGACTTGAATAAAACTCACAGAAAGACAAGTGTTTGCCTGAGCTGTTCATTTGAAAACTCGAATTGCCATCACATAGGCCTACTACCAGCGCGCTGTGAACGGTTCATGATCGTTCCCTTGGGCTGGAGGAATTTTAGGCATAGGCTAATGCACAACAGCTGGGGGTCGGACGTAGCACCACGCAACTTTCTAAATTCCCCCACCTCACGGAGAAAAGAAAGATCAGGTCGAAACACTGTAGAGAGACTGCTGCAGCTGTTGCTAAAGCTGCTTCCACCAATTATAAAAACAAGTTAATTAAGATAAAACGATAATAGCGCTGGGTGCTGTTTCACAACTACACTTGTTTTATAAACCCAGAGCACTCATTTCCTTTACAGTTGAGGCTCTCGTCCCTCCCTAAAAGGTGCGTTCAGTGTTGCTTTACCTGATCGGTTCTTGTAAAATATCCACTGTGTCTGCATCTTCTAACGTCATAGCGATTTATAGTTTTCTCAGCGCTGGTTTCTGTCACTGCATCTCCCGACAAAACAACACGGTTTTATTTTAGCGTTCTGTAACGTAACTTCGTCAACTCGAGTAGATCACCTGTCACCTGATCTGCTCCCCTCCGTGTACACACACACACACACACACACACACACACGCACACAGAGCCCCCTCAGTGACCCATCCGTCACCCAAAGCTGTCAACTTGGGGGAATCTGTGCTGTTGTTGTCCTTTTGTACACTAGATGCTGCTTTAAGTTAATAATGTTGGATTATTGTTTCTCATTTCATGGGCTAGATGGGATTTTGGAGTAATGCATATATAGTAGCCTAGTTTTTAAAAAGCAGGTATTACATTTCAATAGTTTAATGTTTCCTAAGGCAATGAGTAACCCTGTTTAATAGCCTAATTCTGATCTCAATATTGACCAAAATAATTAGCAGCCCTACATGAACATTTAATTTAATTCATGAAATTTGTTGTGTGAAGCTGCACCTCTGCCTTCTTTCTGTACAGGCTAATGCTTCATTCAATACATTGTTTTATTTTTAACTTTTAAAAACTTTTTAAATGGTTTTAAATTTGGTGAAGAGCGCATTATGACTTGTTCAGGACTCAAAACTCAAAGTTTAAGACTTGGACTTGACTTGGACTTACTTGTCCTTGACTTGAGACTTGACTCGTACTTGGCACTCATGATTGGTCTGGACTTGGGACTCGACTTGGGACTTGAGTGCTAAAACTTGAGACTTGACTCAGACTTGTAAAATAATGACTTGGTCCCACCTCTGATGATTGATAACAGCTGATACGCGCACATTAGTTTCTATCATGGCTAAGTAATATCTACTCCTGCCAGAGAGTAGTGATGTTAACACAGCATATCGTTAGTGAACACACCAGCTGGTCAGTTTTTGGTTGTCATGGTAATGTATTACGTCCGACTATTAACCACACCCCCATTCCCTGTTTGAGAGAGAACGTTCACCAAAAACGGCAGTTAAAACTGGCTGGAGGGGCTTTAAAAAGATCCGCTCTGTATCGGATTTGGACCACATATGGAAGTGGCCCATATCCGAACTGGAAACGCTCAGATTCCATGTGACTTGGCCTGTTCACACTGTCATAAAAAGATCAGATCTGAGTAACATGGGCAAAAAAATCGGATATGGGTCACATTGGCTTGCAGGCTGAACGTAGTCTTTGTGTCAGGGTTGGGTGTATTGGAACAGGTTGGTGGACCCAAATGCAGGACACTGATAGGAGCAGGTACAGTTCAGAGGATATTTATTAAAGGCAAAACCAAGAGTGAGCACACTTACACGGACAGCCCAAATTAAAAAAGGTAATCCAACAGAAATCCAAAAAGGGTGATAATCCAGACAACAGATGAGCACGACGAGCAAGGCAGGCTAAACACTACAACACGGGACACAGTGAATACACGACAAGGACTGAAGACACACAGCAAACAAATACACACAGGGACTAACGAGCAGGGCGGGAGCAACACAGGCGACCAGGATGAAACTAGTGAGACACAGGCAGGCAGAGAGACGCAGAGAGGTTAAAGGTTGTGAACACATAACAAGAGTCTAACTGGAACTCAAACCACAGAATGATCATAAACAAGTGAACAACTAATCAGACAGAGATTACAACACCACTAGACAGGCAGACAAAAACCGAGCACGAAACAAACACCAGATAACAATAATATGACAAGAACTTGGGCAGGCACGGATCCAAACAGGAACAGAACTTAAACGGAACTATAGGCAGACTAAACTGAAATAATGCCAATACAGAACTAAGAACCAAGATAAAAGACAAGACAGATACTAAGTAAACTTAAACATGAGAATGAATTAAATAATAAACAAGGCTACCAGAGAAACACAGGACAGGATGTGTTTTGCTTAACTGATCTATAGAATTGCATCCTTTCATACTGTAGAAATAACAATAGGCTAAATAAAAACTGAAAAAATAAATACATAAATATATTTACTGACCAATCATAAAAATGGTGTTGAACTAAATTGAGAAATGTTTGTAGATAGATTATTTATATGTGGTTTCATTGTTTGCATAGTATTACTGCAAACAATGACAAATATTTTAGCCAAAATCTGTGTTCACACCACCCTTTACAATTACTCAAGTTCATTAGCAATTTCTCTGCAAGAACAGGTGCTCTGTGGAACTCATTAGGGGTGAGCTTTTTCTGTTCATAGTTTTACTATAGCAGTTTGAATGACAAACAGACACTCAGTGCTGCATGTGTAGTGTACTTCTGACTAGTAGTAGTAGAAGTAGGCCTAACGTGCTCTAATAGGCCCTTTTCACAATTATGTCAGACAACTTCCGGTATGATTCGAAGCGGGGTATATTTACTTCCGGTGTGCTTTCACCTCGGAGACTTCTCTGGAAAATGCACAGATGCTCATCAACATTACAAAATCGCGAAAGGTAAGGTATATACGTGTTTAAATTAGTTTACCATAGTAACGTTATCGATCATTTTCAATTTACCATTCTGTAACAGCCAGACTGTATATAAAGGAAACAGCCTCAAATTGGAAAGTAGGCTAGCTAGCAGCAACTTTAGCAACCGGTAGCTAAAATATACACTGATGTCTGTGCTGTAACATTAACAAGTTTACTTTATAAATGTATAATCACTGACATCTGCGAACACTGTTGTTTAGAACAGCATTTTAGATATTGACTTAAAAGCTAAATGCTAAACAATTTCCATTTACTTTCTTCTTGTGTCCATCTTTCTCAGCAGCAGCCCACCCAACAAGCATGGCACAGTCATCAAGACATTGTTATTGCAGTGTTCCTTGTTGTTCCAATAACAAACGAAAAAGTCCGTATTTGAGTTTCCACTATTTTCCTGTGGACGGAGAAATACATGCCTGTTGGGTGAGAGCGATCAGGGGAGATGAGGGGCTGAGTTTCAAAATCCTTCGTGGGAGCACCCACATATGTAGTCAGCACTTTGCCCCAGAGGATCTAAGTACGTCAGCCAGTGGAAGAATCTGGATTGAACAAGGAGCAGCGGCATCTAGATTCCACTGGAATGATTGGGTGATTGATGATTTAAAATATTATAACCAAAAATGTGTCGTGACAATCAAGTGTCTCAACATATTTCACACATCTAGGGGGAGGCTCACAAGTTCGTGAGTCGGTTTACCTACGAGCAAGAAAGCATCTCGGTGCTGCTGGCCTGGATGACTCCCAGGAGATGCCTGACACAGGGGACTGCACAGATGATTGGCGCTGAACGCTTTTTTCTGGTCGCAGAGGGTTGAAAAATGTTCAACTTTGGGGAAAAACGCTGCGCTTTTCACTGTCAATTTTTACCCAGCTATCCAATCACAGCGCCAGAGGGGCGGGACAAATACCACACCGTAGCAACTATCCTGGAACCGGGCTTCGTCCTCTTGGACCAAACGGTGGTACTCACCGAGATGTTTCCTCACCCACAAAATCATAAACCCACATATGGCCAGTTCATCTTCTCTCTCTACCTGCTTCAGCCTCTCTTCATACAGAGCAAGAGCCAGAGCAAGTACTCTGCTCTGTGTTGACATTTTTACATCCAGTAAAGTTCGGTAGAACTACTTGCAACCACAGATTTTATGTATCATAGCAACCAAAGCAGGAGGAAAAAATGCTGCGCCTCAAAAACACCAGCTAGCGCTCCCTGCTAGGCGTTTTCAGAAGAGCAGCTGGTGTTTTCAGCTGGCAATAAACGCTTTGGTTGATGCGGGCCCAAAGACTCAAGAATAACTGTCAAGCTCACCAACAGCATCCAGTAATGAAGACAGTGAAAATAGATAGATGGATGAGTGATATCTATCAAGGTGTATGCTCTTTCTTTCCCTTAAGGTAAACTGGACGGTGCCACACGGAGAATTCAAGAGTTGGAGCTCCAAGTTTTGTCTCTAGAAATGGAAATCCAGCAGCTGACAGTTAAGAAGCAGCAGCCACTGATTTTCAAGTTTTGTATCACAGATGAGGACTTTCGTTACTACACAAGATTCAGCTCAAAGGAGGTCTTCACTGTGTTTTGGGAGTCAGTTTACCCCTCTGCTTCAAGGCTTGTGTACTGGTCCAAGGCACAGTGGACAGCAGAAGATACACCTTGTCCACAGTGAAAACTTCCATTCATTGATGAATTATTCATGTTTCTCTGTCGCGTTGCAGCTGGACTTCAGGAGAAAACCTTGTCATCCATCTTTGAGGTCAGTTTGTCTACAGTTAATCGCACCATCTTGATGTGGTCTAGCTACCTTTAACAGGTTCTTGGCTCGCTACCATTGTAGATGACAAGAGAGCAAGGGCCTTTCTCATTTCCCAAATTTCTGTCTCCTCGACTCCTTGATCCTCGATCCTCGAGCGTGTGACCCGGAAATCGATCTCAGCACGCGATCTTGAAGGACATCTTAATTCTTAAAATACACATCGAGGAGCGAGGATCGAGGAGGCTTGCTGGAGGAGCTATTAGTGAGGATACATCGGTGTATCCGTTGCGGAAATCTTTTCAGCCGCTGTGATGTTTACAAGAGGCGTGACAAGCAGCTGGACCAACCCATAGCCGGAGCAGGACACTGCAGTGGCGGCTGTGGCTCAGGAGGTAGAGCGGGTTGGCCGTTAATCGGAAGGTCGGCGGTTCAATCCCTGGCTCCCCCTAGTTGCGTGTCGAAGTGTCCTTGGACAAGATACTGAACCCCGAATTGCGGCTATTCCACCAGTGTATGAGTGAGTGTGAATGTTAGTTTCCGTTTGAGCACTTAGGCTCAGTGTATGAATGTGTGTGACTGGTGAATGCAGATGTAGTGTAAAAACGCTTTGAGTGGTCGAAAAGACTAGAAAGGCGCTATACAAGGAGCATTGTTCCTGTTGTATTCATAAGTCGTACCTATTAAAAAGAATCAAATGTGCGATCAAACTGTCTGTGTGTAGCGCCTCTTAAACCCTGCTGCTAACCCTAACTGCTTAATGTCATTACACTTTGATATCACTGTTGTTATTATTGAATGTGATGGATGGGCAGCAGGATTGTAAAAATGAACATTAAATAGCGGCTATATGAAGCGTCTCTCCAGTGACACTGTGCGCATTTACGCACGAGCCACAGCAATATAAATTAATAATAATAAATCTCCCGACAAGCCGACAGGATTGGTCAGGATCTGATGTTAATTGATGTTCTGTGTTCTACACATCCAAAAGGTCTCACACAGAGTCCAGTTTCATATAGTAAAAATGTTTGGAGTAAAGCAGCCATCCTCCTGATCAACCCTGAGCTCCATCAGAGTCTAAACATGGACTATATAAGCTGAATGTTTAGTTCTGTTTCTTCTCTCTGCACTGTCAAGTTTATTACTGCAGGTTTTTTGGTTTTGTCCCACGATATTTGCTGTGAGATTACTGCACGGATGCTAAAACACGGAAACATTTAAATGACTGACAGCAGTCTTTCTAATCATCAAAGTAAATTGTTAAAGAAAACACTCATACATCTTTCTTACTACAAGAAAGAAATCGCCTGGAAAGCTACAGGGACTGGTGAAGGTCGGGGTAAAACGGACATGCAGATGCTGTTCTCTAAATCTGATAAAATAATTAGTTGGTGGGGGCGGATGGATGATTAATGCGCATAGGCCTATATAAGTTCCGTTAATGTCCGAGCCGATTCGCGTGTCAAACCAATTCAGCTGCTATAATCGTGACAGAACAGCTGCTGAAGTTAAGGGTCATGAAGATGATAGCATCCTACCTCTCCCTTTGCCACAAACTGGACATTTGATAAATGTGATAAAATACAGAAATGACAATAAAGCTTCGTTGTCACACCAACTAAAGAAATATTTCATGTTTAATATGTGTCACAACCTGGCTCATGGGCCATGACAAAAGAGGGAACAAGGCAGCGTAAATTATCAAAAAGTGATTTTGTTTAACAAAAGAGTGAATTAAACATAACTACGTAAATGTGCAAGGTGTGTCTCTGTAACGTAAATAAACCCAAAGTAAGATGTGGCAGTCAGGGTGATCAGGCCATGGTTGACATTTGGACTGCAGAAAAGGGAGAAGAGTTTGACCAAATGGAGCTTTATCTCCACTGGCTCACAGGTGCACCTGTGCACCCGATGTTGACCACCTCAACAGAACAAAGACGGTTAATAACAGTAAGTTATCCTCACTGGATCACACGGGGGCCATCACATATGATATATGGACTATAAATGAACAGATTAATTTTCTTTGCCAATAATTTACAGTATCGTCTGATGATGACATTTCTTATGTTTGAGGTCAATTACAACTACATATAAAATAATCTAGGCTGATTTGGTATTTGGGAGGGGCGGTGCTGCCTGCACCAATCACACATATAGAGATGTTTTAATCCATGGTATTTAATGTGTTTTACGGAGACCCTGAAAGAAAGTAATGAGTCATTTTCTGTTAGAAACGTATGAAACATGTAATCAGTTGAAAAATGTGTTTATCAGCAGTTTTCATAAAATTAGAAATAGTCATTAAGTATCAAGATGATAAAAAATGTTCAATTAATGTTATGAGCTGTGAAAGAGGCCGGTGGTCTAAAATATTAGTGTTACATTATAAGCGAGGGATAGTGTGAAAACAAATGTTTATCTCCTGTTGCATTTTATTATAGTTAAATAAATTCTCTCAAAATGTTCCACTGACATGGACAGCATAGTTTAAATCCAAACACCTTTTTAAAGTATAACCAAATTTTGTTGCTTAACTTGACGCCGATTTTAAAGTAGAAAATCATGACATGACATATTTTTGGACTCATCTTTGTTTACATGGGTTTAATATTCTCAACTCAAGGTCCACTTACTGATTGATATGTTTACCACATGTATTTGTCCTCAAAGTCAAGAATGAATCTCTGTGCTTATCTGTGTTTATCTCTAATAGGTGTTTTTTCACTACACTGTCCTTTGTAAATGAAAAGAACAAAATGAAACAGAAAACAACAAACACTGAATTTAATTACTTCTACTCTTTGGTGGAGAGAGATTAGTGAATAAATGTTTTGTTTGAAAATGGTCTTTACAGAAAGTTTTAGAGAACTGGTTTGAAGTCATTCTAAATCCCCATAAAAGGTAGTTATAGAGAGCATTAGCTGATGCGGAGTGAGGAGGTTTTTGTCACCGTGTGAATCACTGTGATACATCTACAGAAGCAGAGCTGTCCCATGTCTCACAGTAATAGACAGCAGAGTCTCCTGCCTCTGACCGCTTAATGATGAACTGGTAATCTATGTTTGATGAGGCTTTAGAGTTGAAACGGTCTGAAGAGAATCCTGATCCAACTGTCGCTATGGTGAAATCTCAGAACAAACTGAGGAGCTTCACCAGGAACCTGTTTATACCAACTGACATAATTTCCATCATATCGCTCAATGTTGCAGTTGAGAACAACCTCTTGTCCTGTAGAAACTGTGTGGACAGCAGGCGTCTGGGTCAGCACCTTCACTGCATCAACATCTGTCAACATACACAGAAAAATACATGAGTGAAAGGTTTCTGTGTGAAAATATGGAAAAAGGAATGAGAAGAATCTCTTACATGTTAGAGCAGTGATGAGAGTGCAGAGGATCCCCAGCATGGTGTCAGTGTGTGGTGTAAGCGTCCCTTACTGTCCAGCTGAGAGGTGAGCAGGGTTGGAGTGTGAGGAGAAGAGAGACTGAAGCTTATAAAGACACTGAGGAGAGCAGAAGTGGAGGAAGAGGAGGAGCTTCTACACCCAATGCTGTTTTCAATCATAAACCAACTATATCATGTAGTTTCACAAAACAAACAAAAGAACAATTAATTTTTGTCTGCTGATGATTAGAGTTTAATAGAGTGGACTCCTCAGATTGTAAATAAGTCTAGTGAACAGGATTAAATCATGAGGAACAC
This sequence comes from Micropterus salmoides, assembly GCF_014851395.1. Lineage (NCBI taxonomy): Eukaryota > Metazoa > Chordata > Actinopteri > Centrarchiformes > Centrarchidae > Micropterus > Micropterus salmoides. Next base: position 20,676,021 of record NW_024040041.1, read on the forward strand.
TTAGTTTGAATATAAATGTTTACTTTATGTTTCAGTTAACCAATAAAATCTAAGTTATGATGTTGAATGTTTATCCAGTTTATTCTGATGAATCTTTTGGAAACATCATAAATGTCAGAATCTAGACAAACTGTCAGATCATATATTACTTTTATTTGATCATTGTTCAACTGTGTGTGAAAGATCAGACTTTTAGAAATATTTGTGTAAGTAACGTAGACTAACCATGTTCCATACAATTTTCCATCAACAGCCACTCCTCTGTTGGTGAGAGCCAGACAAACAAGTTTGTGTGCTCATTCTCTGGGGGAATACCCATTAGACTGTCTATTCTTTGACTGATGTCTTTTGAACCAATAGTATTTGAGAAAAGTGCCTCCTCCACCTGTGCTCGGATGCTCACAGACATTAATGGTGTTCCGTACAGGCTGCTAATGGTGTTCCGTACAGAGCGCATACCTTGATTTCAACTGCAAAAACTGACTTTAAACGGATCATTTTTGAGCTGTTTATTTCTTTTAACAGAAGAGTATACTATTGAAATCTATAAGAAAGGTGAATTCATTTATTTTTGTTAAACCGTAGGTTAAGTAGGCTAACTTTACTGCTTAATAAGCTAGACGACCATGCGAGTTAGGCATGATTGTGTCGTGATGTTAATTATGCCACGTGCGTTAAGCATGAACCATGTGAAACGTTAGTCAACAACATTACCATATCTTTCTGAAGAACAAGAAGGAGGGGAAACCATTTGCTTTTGTTTAAAAAAATAATAATTGAAAGTAACTAAACCATGTAAACCATGAACTTAAAATTAAATAATTTAATGATTAGGCTACTATGTGTACAGTATGTGCGCATATGTGAGTGTGTGTGTGCACTATTTAATATATTTACTATTTACAATTAACACTAAACTGATTAAAAATCACAACTAGAAATTGTCAATATTTCAGCAGTAGGATGTGTTCATTTTGTGTGTGCACTATTTAAACTTATTTACATTGTGTGTGTGTGTGTGTGTGTGTGATTATGTGGACAGACAACATTTATGGCAAAGCCACTCCGTGTGGGGCACTTCCTCCACCCCAGCGCATTCGAAGTGGAACCACAGTTGGCAAAGGTCACACAGATGTTTTTGAATTTAATGAGATTGTCCCAGGTAAGTAACTGATATTTCCTCAGAATACTACAGTGGTGGTAATTGTATGTTTTTTTATCCAGTATTTTTAATGCTTGTTTGTAAAATGTTTCTAATGGTTTTATTGTTGTAGAGTGATTATTGGACCAGCTTATTAAACAATATGTTATGTGGGATAAAATCATGGAAAAGAAATATGATTTAGCAGCTTCAGTTGAAAGGAAATCTCTGATGAATCTGAAGTTTGCTAGACTGAACTTAATCCTATTACTAACTTTTTTTGATGTGAGTTTTGAAATTGAGATTTGAGTCTATATGTAATCCTAAATATTTGTATTCTGACGACCTGTAATCTTTCTCCAGATATTAAAATTTCGGGTTTTATATTTATATTGTTTTTTGAAAAGAACATGGTAACTGTTTTGGATATGTTTAATTGCAGACAGGATTGCTCAAGCCAAGTTGAGATCAGTGACATGGGCTCTAGTTTTGAGGCAACTTCCTCTGTGGATTTTCCATGTGCCAAGATAACTGTTTCATCTGCATACATCAAAGCGTCACAGTTCTTACACACAGATGGTAAATCGTTAATGTATAAACTGAAAAGAATTGGACCTATAATTGAACCCTGTGGAACACCAGTTGATAATAGTAAGGGGGCAGAATTATATTGGTCAATTCTTACACTTTGTGAACGAGATGAAAGGTATGAATTAATGAGGCTAATGAATTTGGAGGAAAAATTAAATGCATTAAGTTTGTGCAGTAAAACTGAATGGTTGACTGTATCAAATGTTTTACGAAGGTCTAAAAAGATTGCTCCACTATCCCTTCTTTGTCCATATTTGATTTAACCTTTTCCAAAAAATAACATGTTGCTGTCTCTGTAGAATGATTAGCCCTAAATCCAAACTGCATTGAGTGCAAAGGAAAATAACTGCAATTAAGATGATTGGTGATTTGTTTAGCAACCAGTTACTGTTGGCAAAATGCTAATAGGTCGGTAATTAGATGTAAGAAGGGAGTTACCACCTTTAAATATGGGAATGACACTAGCAAGTTTCCATGGCTCATGAAATTTCCCTTGATCTAGTGACAAATTAATGATATGTGTTAGTGGACCCATAATTGACTGACCTATTTGTTTTAGCATGAGTGTGTCCATCCTATACACGTCTTTTGCTCATGAAGACTTAAGCTGTGTAATTGCCTTTTCCACATCGGCTATGGATACAGATTTTGGATATAGTGGGGGCTCAATTAACAAATCTGAACTAATGACAGGTAGGTTGTTATATTTCACGGGGAAACTTTTGGTTATGGTCTCAACAGAATCAACAAAATACTCGTTTAGTGTCTGTGCCACAGCAGATGGATCCTGCAAAAGCATGCCACTGTTCTTTAGCTGTATTGAATTATTACTGGAAGAAGTTTTACCTGTTAGTTTATTGATCTTTTCCCAAATAGCTTTTGAGTTTCCATGACAGTTTTTAATAACTGTGATAAAAAAAGTCTGCCTTTGCTTTTCATAGTTCTCTCTAAAGTCACTTTATTCAGTAACAAAGCAAATTTTTGTCTGTCACAAGATAGTTTTGACTTATTGGCTTTTTTAAGGGCATTGTCTCTGTCTTTCATTAATTGTTTGATATCATCACTGAGCCAGGGAAAGGAACACTTTCTGTTTTTGTGTTTAATTGTCACTGCAAATAAATAAATTTTTGTTTGTAAGCATTCAGTGAATTTGGAATGGTGGAGGGAGTGGCTGATGTCTGTGTGTCAGTAGGTGGATTGCTGGTTGTGTGTGAGAGAGTAGCAGGTGCACTGGATGGCATGGCTGAGGGAGTGACTGGAGCGCTGGATGGTGTGGCTGAGGGAGTGACGTGAGTGATGGAAGGCGTGGCTGAGGGAGTGACTGGAGCGCTGGATGGCGTGGCTGAGGGAGTGACTGGAGCGCTGGATGGCGTGGCTGAGGGAGTGGCTGGAGTGATGGATGCCGTGGCTGAGGGCGTGGCTGGAGTGATGGATGCTGTGGCATCCCTTTGGTCAGCAGATGGGAGCACTCTCACCACCTAAGAAAGTAAAGCATATTTACTCATTAGCATACCACAAAGAAATGCAAGTAACTTAGAGGATTAATTATCATTGTATTAATGTTAAAATTACCTGGGTTGTGTCCACAGCCCCCCTGGACAGAGGAAGGATGCCTGCCTTGCGGAACCCAGCCTTAATATTTTGGGCAGTGAGAGCAGAGGGGTAAACATTCCTCAGCAGAGAAGAAAACTTCTTCCTGACCACAAGATCCCCTCGCACTAGACCCATCCTGGAAGCCATGGTGGAGGAAGCAGTCTTGAGGGGATTAAAGACAGCAATATCCAGGGGCTGTAGGATGTGTGTGGTGTGGGCAGGTAGGCAGAGAATTTCTATTTATTTTTCCCAGTACATAATTAGATTTTTTGAGACATGTGTCTTGTGTTGGTCCATGATTAGAATGATAGGTCTTTCCTCCGGAGCATACTGCACAAAATGACAGAGCCATTTGAGGAATAGCTCAGAGTCCATGTACCCTTTCACCTGGATCCCATAGAGGGCATTGTGAGGCCCATCCAGCCGATAGGCATTACTTGGGAGGCAGCCAGGGTAAATGATGAAGGGTGGAATGCTTTCCCCGGCTGCACTCACGCAGCAGTGCACTGTAATGTGCTCCCTGGTGGTCTGCTGCTGCTGGTAGACTTGCTTCCTCCTCAACTGCCTTTTCTAGCTTTGTGTACTGCTTTTTCTTGCCTGACATTTCCTCACTTTCCCTCCTCTTGCTTTTCTTATTTTCCTTTGAAATGAACATACTGTATGTTATGTTACACCTAAAACTGAATAAAAATTACTAACTATCATTTGATGTATGACATTTTATTAAATAACATCCTATCATTTTTTAACAGTATCATAAACATTACATTAGTTTTTAAGAAAAGTTGGCTATGAAATAACATCACAATCAATTCAGTTATAGTTAATTGCTGATTTATTAAAGAATGACAATTTTAAATGTTAAAATATTATAAATATAATCATCACTGCACGCAAGTGCACGCAACAGCGTCTGTGCTGACAGAAATGCTGCGTCTCTGTTGCCTGTCTCAGTGCGAAAGTGGCGCCAAGCGGCCATTGTCCGGAATTGACGTAAGAATTCCCATTTCAAAGCAGTTATTCAACAAAAGGTAATATATTTATTGACTTGTGATAACATAATAATCATTTCATAAAGACTATAGTACTGTGAGAAGCATTAATCCAATTGAAATGTACATTTTCACCGCTATAGTTGTCTCCCCACCTAAAGCTTATATCTGGGCTGTAGCTTGCAGGCGCAGTGGGCGCACCTAGCAAACTTACTGAAATCTCTCGGGAACAAACGGCCGGGGGTTCTCTTCCTTGGTCAGGGATAAAAGAGGGAGAAATGATGATGACACACATATACACTCACCTAAAGGATTATTAGTAACACCTGTTCAATTAATGCAATTATCTAATCAACCAATCACATGGCAGTTGCTTCAATGCATTTAGGGGTGTGGCCCTGGTCAAGACAATCTCCTGAACTCCAAACTGAGTGTCAGAATGGGAAAGAAAGGTGATTTAAGCAATTTTAGCGTGGCATGGTTGTTGGTGCCAGACGGGCCGGTCTCAGTATTTCATAATCTGCTCAGTTACTGGGATTTTCACGCACAACCATTTCTAGGGTTTACAAAGAATGGTGTGAAAAGGGAAAAACATCCTGTAGGCGGCAGTCCTGTGGGCGAAAATGCCTTGTTGATGCTAGAGGTCAGAAGAGAATGGGCCAACTGATTCAAGCTGATAGAAGAGCAACTTTGACTGAAATAACCACTCGTTACAACCGAGGTATGCAGCAAAGCATTTGTGAAGCCACAACACGCACAACCTTGAGGCGGATGGGCTACAACAGCAGAAGACCCCACCGGGTACCACTCATCTCCAATACTATAGGAAAAAGAGGCTACAATTTGCAAGAGCTCACCAAAAATGTTGCCTGGTCTGATGAGTCTCGATTTCTGTTGAGACATTCAGATGGTAGAGTCAGAATTTGGCGTAAACAGAATGAGAACATGGATCCATCATGCCTTGTTACCACTGTGCAGGCTGGTGGTGGTGGTGTAATGGTGTGGGGGATGTTTTCTTGGCACACTTTAGGCCCCTTAGTGCCAATTGGGCATCGTTTAAATGCCACGGCCTACCTGAGCATTGTTTCTGACCATGTCCATCCCTTTATGGCCACCATGTACCCATCCTCTGATGGCTACTTCCAGCAGGATAATGCACCATGTCACAAAGCTCCAATCATTTCAAATTGGTTTCTTGAACATGACAATGAGTTCACTGTACTAAAATGGCCCCACAGTCACCAGATCTCAACCCAATAGAGCATCTTTGGGATGTGGTGGAACGGGAGCTTCGTGCCCTGGATGTGCATCCCACAAATCTCCATCAACTGCAAGATGCTATCCTATCAATATGGCCCATTTCTAAAGAATGCTTTCAGCACCTTGTTGAATCAATGCCACGTAGAATTAAGGCAGTCGAAAGGGGGTCAAACACAGTATTAGTATGGTGTTCCTAATAATACTTTAGGTGAGTGTATAGTTTATGTATAACCTGGAAGTATTTATTCAGCGATCGGTGGGAAAAGGTCAAAATATCGTTGTGTACGGAACATGGTTAGACTACGTTAAGTGATATTTTTGTGGTTCTTGTTGTATTTTGAATCCTGTTTCTTTACTTTTCATCAATATTATTAACTCATCAATTGTTTCTGTTAAACATGTTATGTGTTATGTTAGCAAATACAGATGATTACATAGTAAATATAATCTGGATTCATGTTTCCCACAGTTACATAAGTGTGTGTAAACAGTGTTCTGTAATGAGCAGCTCATAGAGTTAATTTAATTGTTTATCTCACATCTCTTTTTTTTATCACCTTTTTGTAATAACTTCCTCTCACTGAAGTAGCATGCTCCATATGAATGTAGGCTCCAGCTTTTCATTCATTGGAAACACAACATGAATCACTAAATCTGTATGACAAGTTGTCAGGTAAATGTAACGTTTTCATTTGGTTGTGTTTCAGCCGTACAAGACATAACTGTAAGTGTTTGTAACTTTTGGTTTCAAGATGAAAGAAGGAAAAATGCAACTAGTGTTTCTGTAACAATCATCACCACATGTGCACCGCACAGATTTATCACATTATTTGTATTTAGAGTTAGCAAATGAGAATCTGCTGCAAACCTTATACACTTTGCCTGATAACTGGCAAGACACAATGATTTTTACAACAGAATATGATATGATAATTTGTGTTTCAGAGGTTAACATTTACTAGTAAACATATTTTCTGTTCTTTTCTTAAAGCATGAAAACATTGGCTGATGGCTTCACTACCTGTTAAGAAAAAAAGCAGAAGTGTTCAGTGAGGAGGTTTTTGTCACAGTGTAAATCACTGTGATGCGTACTCTTTCACAGAGCTGTCCCATGTTTTACAGTAATAGACTGCTGAGTCTCCCTCCTCCACGTTGTTGATGATCAAACGATAATCTGATTGAGACTGATGAGTAGATGTGAACTTGGGTGAAGAGAAACCAGAGCCATATTCTGGAGAGCTCCAGCTGTGATAAAACCTCACTACATACTGAGGAACTCCTCCAGGAATCTGTTTATACCAGCGAGCAGCATCGTTAGTAACAATCCCCAGGTTACAGTCCATGGTGACTGTCTCTCCTTTCCTCAGCGTCACAACAGGAGGCTTCTGTGTCACCACCGTCACACCACTCACACCTGGAAACAACAAGATGACATGGAGTCAAGAGAAACACAGACTGATGAATCCAACGTGAGGTCAAAGCTGCAGTAAGTCAGCCTCCTTACATGTTAGAGCAGTGATGAGAGTGCAGAGGGTCCCCAGCATGGTGTCAGTGTGTGCTGAGAATGGCCTTGTAACTTGGAAAGTGAGCTTACTGCTGACAGATTAGAGGGTTTGGAGGATGAGGAGAGGAGGTGCTGGAGGAGCAATTTAATACAACACTGAAACTGAGAGTGACTGACAGGAGGAGGAGCTTTGCTCACATCTGCATGATTTGTCACATTTGTTGGTCTCTTATCTTCTGTAAAGGGAAAAGTATTTTCTGTCTTTGTTATTGTCAGTGTAGGCAATGTCTCCCCACTGATATTACAAAATCATGAGTTTGTTATCATAGATTTGGTTCTTTCCTAACTTTCAAATAAATGATTCATCAGTCTGATTGTTTATAGTTTTTGAATTGTCATATTTGCTCATTTTAGGTGGAATTTTACATGTGTTTTCATATTTTAATAATAAACATCTACTGTAGGATATACTGATGTACTCTGGCTCTGCACGTATGAACATAATTCAAGCACATTAGGTAAACTCTCTCTGATTGACCAAATGTTAATAATGAAACCATCAGTGTGTTTCCAGTCAGAGACAGTTCCCTCTGATTGTACAGAGAGCTGACACTTGACCTCTTCATTTACATGGAGCTATAAATAAGGATAGGAGGCCTGCAGGTGCATCCTGGGAAGGAAGAGAGAGAAGAGTAGAGAGGTGATGCTTCACTGACAGATGATGAAAACTCAGTTTCATTTGCAAATTTTATCTGATTTTTCTAATGTCTTAACTTTTTGCAGGCAACCTCAACCAGTGTTGTACTTTTATTGTAAATGAATAATTTAAATAGACATATTAAAGTAAGAATTAAACAGAATTAAAAACTACAACCTACAGTAATTTTTGTGCATGAATGGTTATGATTTTCTTGTTAGTACCATGGCCGAGGGTACTGCTCTATGCATTTCCCTCTCTCAGCCTAATCTTCCCCGCCCTGTCAGAGTCAGGGAGCAGGGGTTGTCACTGATACTGGTGGTGCCACTATGGCCACCCAAGCACTGGGTCACGGAGATAACCCAGCTAACCCACCCAGACCGCATAGTGCTCTGAGATTGGCCAGTGAAAGGTGGAAACTGAACACTGGTGGCTTACTTTTTGCTGGTTGCACAAAGTTTACAACAGACGACAATGTACTTTGCATATTAGACTGTGACACAATAATGGCAGTCGTGAATGTTATATTAATATGCAAATGAAACACAAACAAACAGATCCAACTCTGATATAGCAGTTTATTGAGTCGACAAGAATTTACAAACAATGCAAAATCCACGTTGATTACACTGGATCTTATATAGCATTTCTGTCAATAGATCCTCAGAAATATTACACACTGGACCTTTAACATATTGTTCCAGGTGCAGGCTCTGTAGGTGTACAGTATATATGTATAGTCCACCATGTTCGAATGTACCGCTGTTTCTTTACATTCTCGTGCCACCGCCACCTGCTGCTCACTCCGAGCAGCTCTGTTTTTGCCATAAAAACAACCCATAAGGAAATATTTGTTGAATTTAACTAAAATTGTTTTGTAAAGTATCCCTTTAAAGAAACAACCCTGTTAATGTCCTTGTCTTGAGCTTTCAATTTCAATTATAACCCCTTTGGACAAGGAGGATGCAGGAACGTTTTAATGGAAAGCAGGGCATGGCCCTTTCCATAATGGAGAGGACTTTTGGGTCACAAAGGCATGGTGGCAGGCCACCTTCAGTCATGTGATTGGCAAAGGGCAAAAAAGCAGGAAAATATACTGAGACCCCCCACACCCCGATAAAACTGGCCGCGGCTCTATTAAAACATGGATGGTAAAGCAGCACCCATGACAATAACTTATTTGGTGGATGTGTTGCAGTGGGAATCAAAGACAAGTGTCTAATCTACTGCTCCATTGCCACCTCTCTATAACAACAATTATTTTGTATAAATGTTTTACCAAACTTCAAACGCTAAATGTGCAACACGCAACATGAAATAATTGAGTCTATAACTAAATAATATAACTATTAACTTTCAAATTAGTTCAGTTGAAGTTAATAGATTATTTTTAATGAATAAGAGACAGCAGCAAAGGTCGCTGCCTGTTTAAGACCTGGTGGCCTAACTGTTAAAGAAACAGTTATATTATTCAGGAAACTCAGATCAAACAGCAGATCAGTCTTTGTCTGTTGATAAACTGTAGGAAAAAGTCTGACATTCCAACTCTGGCAGCGGGCAGGCGTGTGCGTGAGAACGGCCGCGACAGTTTCATGGGATCACGCAAGTTACATTTATCTCACACCCCTGCACCTTATTCAAGGCACTGGAGGTTAGGCCCAAATTCTGTTCAAAGGTTGCCCTGTCCTGCGACATCCTCCACAATGGAGACGTCTCGTGAAGAGCCAGAGCTCCCATTTATGGCAAAACCTTTCAACATTCATACTGGAAATCTCAAGGCAAAGAATACTGCACTGAGACAAATGTAAAAAAAAAAATGTCTGGGAGGAGATGCTAAGCATCCAGTAATGTTTGAATACAAAAAACCCAAGTTCTGCATGTTTTGAAATGTGGTGACTTGTCTGGACTGTATAATGTATTTTTTTTAAATGTGGTAGAGTAACGAATAAACCAATATTGTTTAATTTCCCACGGCGAGTTCTAGAATGTGTGGCTGAAACTGTTTATACTCAGACTGTAGAAAAGGTGATACTGGACAGTGGTCAGACTGAAGGCAAGTTATTGACTTTTTTGTTTGTGGTAAGTTTTTCCCAGTTTGTGCAACGCCGAAAAGACATACCACAGAAGTATTAAATAACTTCACTGTTAAAGCCTACAGTGTAGTTTCCCCACAGAGAAAACAAAAACAGCAAGATGTCTTTGCAGAAATCATGTCCCAGTTGCTTTGGGAAGAGTTGTATCTTATTTCATCTCTTTTCCTCGCTCCATGTCTCTCCCTCCATTTTCCTCTCTTCACCTCTTTCTAACCACTTTTTTTTTTTACCTACGTCCAGATAATCCGTGCCTTAACTTCATGATGGCCGATTCTGAGGGGCAGAAGGATGTGGTACCAGAAGAAGTTCACAACTCAGACTGTGAGGAGGAGCTGCCATGTAAACACATAGCACCTCTTTAGGACCCCGTAACTGGTGTCCTAAAATTACCCATAGGCTATATACTTTTTTACTGCTACCAAATATGTACACTTCAATTTTACAATATGTCAAATTTTAGTATGTAATCCTCCTTTGTTGATCAATTATACGAGTTAATGAATATAATTAATATAATTTCTCATCTTCAGTATTTTGACCATGGAGACTGTTACCTTAACAACTGGAACAAAAGCATCATATTTAATTAATCACTTTTAAAGACGGCATGCTCAATCACAGCAGAACTCTTACTTAACAAATTAAATAAAAAATAATGTTCGGACAACTTCAGGGTGTTGGATTATTTTCTGTCTTCTCTTGGCATTTGCTTACAGGTCTGTCAGGTGCTCAGGCCAATGCAACTGATCAAAAAAGTTTCAAGTAAGTCAACATTTAAACATTTTCAGGACTTTTCCATAGACCATAGATCTTTATATAAAAAGTTATAAAAAAAATTAAATAGTGGTAAAAAAACAAATGAGAACGTTGGCTCAGCGCATGTACAATCACTGTGAAAGTCCGACTGTTCTGTCAGAAACTGGCTCAAAACCAGCTTTATCTACTTTTTTGTGTATGTAAAAGGTCATCAGAGTCACAGTGGTGTTGGTCAAAGAGGTACAGTTACAGTACATACAGCTGTTCTTTGATAAGAACAGAAGATTCTTTTTCGTATAGGCCTCGCTGTTGCTATTGGGTTTACCCCTTCTGCGCACCCACGCATCATCTGACCTCCGATGACGCCGGCCTCGACGCTACTAGGTTGCCACGGCGAGGCAAGCTAACATTGAGCTAACGAATAGCTAATGTTAGCCAAGTGGCTAATCTGCAGCTTGATGCTCAAAGCAACAAACAGTACACTCTGTTCACGATCAGAGGTCCCTTCACACACCCCTCCCCACACAAACTGTATGAGCCCACGACAGCGGACATTTGCTTTGTGGGGATGGGGCGGCTGTGGCTCAGGAGGTAGAGCGGGTTGGCCGTTAATCAGAAGGTCAGCAGTTCAATCCCCAGCTCCCCCTGGTTGCGTGTCTCAGTGTCCTTGGGCAAGATACTGAACCCCGAATTGCCCCTGGTGGCTGTTCCTGGCTCCGATGTTGCAGAAAGACCATCCTTCCTCTGTTGCCTATCCCTGCCCTCCCCCCTCGTCGGGGGAGCGGCATGGTTAAGGGCTCATGGGTGTGGCTGCCCCACCACGTCCCCCGGAGACTGTGTCTGCCTCTGCCTCCCCCCACCGGGGATGCGGCATGGGCAGCAGAGTGGCTTCCCATCAGGGCCTGTTTCCTGGTCAGGTCACTGTTCAACAGGGCAATTATGGTGAGACATTTTCACATGTGAACAGTGTGGGACACTGGCTGTCCTCCATCGTCTGCTCCCAGCACTGTTCCAAAGACTATTCCTGTCATCATCACGCATAGACCAGTAAACCGAAATGTGCACATCCCACAAAGAAATAACAGTAATCTCTTAAGGATTAGGACAACTGCACCAACTCCAGCACCCAAAACAAACTCATTTAAAATGGCTGTCTTCAATGTGAGATCTCTGTCAAGTAAGACTTTTATCTTAAATGATTTTATCTTGTCTGCAAATCTAGATTTTATGTTTTTAACTGAATCCTGGTTGCAAATGAATGTCTATAGCCAGCTAGCTGAACTATGTCCGCCTCAATATGATTGTTTTAGTCAACCGAGGGTCAGTGGTGAGCTAGTGAGCGTGTATAGGAAAACTTTTAAATGTCATCAAGTACGCTGTGATGAATTTAACTCCTTTGAAGTTCTCACTCTTAAAGTTGGAGGGCTGCAACCTATCATATTTGTTATAATTTATCGCCCCCCAAAACCGCCTGGAGGATTTTTATCAGAACTTCCTGAATTTTTATCTACTTTGGTTTTAAATTTTGACAGAATTGTTCTTTGTGGCGATTTTAATATTCATGTTGATGACCCCAACAATGTTAATGCAACTGACTTTTTAAATATGGCCACTTCTTTTAACTTCAAACAACATGTCAAAGGGCAAACACATAACCGTGGTCATACACTGGACTTGGTTTTTACCCTGGGTTTCAGCATTTCCTCTGTGGAATTAGTGGACATGACCATATCTGACCACAGATGTATTGTTTTTAGCTGTGATTCGCCTGTTACTCGCCTCACCGAGCTCCGTGTGTTCTCGCATCTTTAAAGAACAAAGTGTTTCAATGTTTTGTGCATTCTTTCAGAGCCAAAGCCAACACCTGTCTGATTCCAACACCAACAATCTGGTCGATCACTTCAATCATATCTGCTTGTCGTCACTAAATATTACTGCTCCTCTAAAGGTTAGGCCTACGTCTAAACCTAGTAAGCAACCCTGGATAAATGACAGCATTCGCAGCCTGAAAAGGGAATGCAGGAAAGCAGAGCGCAGATGGAAAAAATCCAGTCTCCAAGTCCATTACCTCAGTCTGAAGGATTTATTAATTAACTACAATAACATGGTTAAGGATGCGAGTCACACTATTTTTCTGAACTCATTACTACACATAAACACAATCCCAGGTTTTTGTTTAAGACTGTGGATCAGCTGGTAAACCCAACCCCTCCTTGTGCCTCAGCTGGAAGTAATGATGACTGTGAATTGTTTTTATCTTATTTTACCAATAAGGTGGTGTCAATCAGAGCCTCTATTACCCCCGCGGCCTCTTACTTAGAGGTTCCTCACCAGCAACAAGAGAGTTTTAACCAGTTTTATCCCATCGACTTGTCTGAGCTTTTAAAAACAGTATCACAAATGAGAGTGTCCTCCAGCCCACTTGATGTAATACCTACAAAATTTTTACTGAAAGTAATAGATTCTGTTGGGCCCCATTTGATCTCTGTTTTCAACAGCTCCCTATCTACTGGTTGTGTCCCTGATTATTTTAAAACGGCTTGCGTGAACCCACTTTTAAAGAAACCTGGTTTAGATCCCTCCCTCCATCAAAATTTTAGACCAATTTCAAAACTGCCTTTTATTGCAAAGATTCTAGAAAGAATTGTGTCCAAACAGCTGCTCACTGTACTGGAAAATAACAAATTATTTGAAAAGTTTCAGTCTGGTTTTAGGAAGTACCACAGCACTGAGACTGCCCTGCTTAAAGTCACCAATGACCTTTTAATGTCTGCTGATGAAGGCATGTGCTCAGTCCTTGTACTCCTGGACCTTAGCGCTGCTTTTGACACCATTGATCACAACATCATGTTAGACAGACTGAGGCACTGGGTGGGGATCTCTGGTACTGCCCTAGAATGGTTTTCATCCTACCTGTCAAATAGGAAGTTTTGTGTGTCTGTAAACAACTATGTCTCTTCGTTCTGTCCAGTTAAATATGGTGTGCCTCAGGGGTCGATCTTAGGACCCATTTTGTTTTCCTTGTATCTGCTTCCCCTTAGACATATTATCCATAAACATGGCATTTCTTTTCATATTTATGCTGATGACACACAAATATACTTGCCCGTCAGATCCACAGACCCTGGAATGCTGAGTTCACTTAACAACTGCCTTTGTGAAGTTAAAAAATGGATGTCAAATAATTTCCTCCAGCTGAACTCAGACAAAACAGAAATCGTGCTGGTCCACTTTCCTGAGGAGGCACAGCTAACTTTAGCTAACTTTAACTGCCCAACGTAACTTTACTGGAGCCAGCTAACTTTTGAAGGAGTAACAATTGGAATAGCTACTTGAAATGTGAAGAGATGTCCGAAACAAAAAACATCAACGCGATTTTAAATCAGATTATGATTATGCTGTCAGAGTAAATGCCTTCAAGGGAGCAGGCAGGCTAAAATGTTTGTCTGATTTACAAGTGGCTGGCTAGCCAACTTAGTTAGCTAATGGTAACTGATTATAAAGCTGTCATTTGCCTTGCTAATGTTAGATATTTACATTTTGCTATCCTCCTTACTACCCTTTGGATATTTGCGTTTTAACACAAGTTCAACAATGATTTTACTGCCGCACTGCGTTATGGTGTGTCTCTATGGTAAACTAACATTAGCTGGTTGGCTTGTTGGTTCTGTGTGAGGGAGTGTTACGATCGGGGCATACAGTATTACAATCCCCTTCGGGATTAGGCTACCAAGGCAGACCGCAGTATCTGCGGTGTCAAAGCTGGGAAAATAACAAAGCCAGCCAGAGCGCAGTAACATCACTTATTGCAGTTTGCCTTGGTATTAGCTTGGATTTTTCTCTGAAACGAGGCAAAATTAAAGTAGGAGACTTTGTCACAAGACATAAAGCCCATTTCAAGTCTTAACTCAATTTCGACCAAATGTGTAGTTACTGCACTTTGCCTTTGTTGGGCAGAATAAGTGATTTATGGAAAAACTACATCTAGTCCCTTTAAAGTAGTGATATAACCTTGCTTTAATATGGTAGGATTTAATATGGAGCTCATGAGCGAACTTAATCCAAAACACAACCGCTTTCATACAGAGATCCCATGTTGCTTGGAACAGCCACTATTCTGGTTGTGTGAAGGAACCAGGTCGGGATGTAGCTCTGTGCGCTCCGGTTCCTAGCACAACACATACTCCAACTTAACTTCCACATAACAATACAGAACAACATTAAAGGTTAATGTGTGGCCTGTCAGGCCAAACTAGATTCAAAGGATGTCGGCTGTAAACAGTCAACATCAGAAAGGCTGAACAGAGAGCGCCACGTTGGCTCGCCAGCTAATGCCGAGCAGTTGCTAACGTTGTACAGTGCAATATATATGTAACACATTTTTTTCAAACACAATGAAGTAGAGAGCGGCCCATGGGGAGGTAGCGGCCATGGCATTGTACTGACTAGATTCCAGTCCTTCTGTGTCAGAAGCTGGATTGATAGATTTAATAGAAGAGAGTCACAAAGATAGAGACTGAGGCACAAATTGCATGATAATGTAATAAAACGAGGATGGCACAAACTGGGAAGTCAAAAACTAATCTCAAACACTGTGAGCATGGATAAGTAGGCTGTCAACATTGTTTCAGTCAGAGATGATGTCTTGTGTCGCCCAGTACACTGACAAGGAACAAGAAAATTCAGTCAAAATCATCAAAATGTCTGCATCCTGATGTGGATAATTATTACACAAATAGAAAAGCATTTGGGATCCCTGTAATATTTCAAAGATTTGACTTGCCTAAAAATGAAACAGAGAAGTAGCAGTAGACCGCAGAACGAGGCTACCGATTTTATGGTCGTATTCAGCACTTAAAGTCGGTAAAGTATTTCCACATGAAAACCAGCAGCAACAAATTGTTGTGATCAAGGATTTGTTCATTTTATATCAAATAAATTTGGAGAATCCAAATTCCTTCTCTCTCCCTGTTAGAAAGAGGGGGAGGGGCTGAGATATCAACCCTCAACAACTAAGTGCTGTTTCTGGGCAGTTCGATTGTAAAACTGGCCACCTTTGGCAGCAGCAGAGATAAGGCTCGGTGCCTGACTGTTAAAATGACAAAGAAACACTAACCAGAAATGAGCTTTCTCCTGAACAGCCTATCAGAACTCTTATTAAGAGAGGGCAGGAAACCCTAAACTGCCCCCACACACATAACCATGGCAACTGACCTTCCTCTTTGTTTAATTACCTCACATCAAAGGATATCCTCACTTTCACAGCCAGGCGTGAGGAACTCCAGACGACAGAGAAAGACACTGCCCTGATTTCCTTTGTGTAAACAAGGAATACGGTCTTCTCAAAACTCAAAGCATTACCTTGTTTAATTAAATAATCTTTAAGTTACTTAACAGGTCTCTCCACTCCATTTGAGTAGTTATGTTACCATGTTGTTGTTGATGTTGTTGAAAAGAAGAATCTATATAAGTTAATTTTGCAGTGTTTTAATTTTCAGCAAGGATCCCTGACATTTCTTCATTTTATGTTGTAACCAATGCTTTGTTCCCAACACTTTCTGACACTTCCTTTAGAAATGATATGATAAAGAAATGTTATCCTATACTACTTGATTAATTTTCCAGCTCAATTTTAATGTTAAATAACTAAATTCCCCAGCTCCTGAGCAAATGATTGTTTAAAGAAGTAATCAAAGCTATTTTCATGGAACCAGAGCTCCCCCAAGAGGACAAAATAAGTATTACATGCCATCGTTCTGAAATGCCGTTTTAATGTAGAAATGTCACTATTTACCTGTTCATAATCTGATGCCATTATATTTGATTACAACACTCGCAAATAGGTTTTAGAATAGACATTAAAAGTTAAAAAGAAAGTCTCTCAGGAAACTGGAAACAAGCCCTCAGGGGAAACAAAGCCAAGCCCCTCCGGGGAACCATGCCCCAACAAACAAAAGCAGCGACACGCGCTCACTATCTCTCTTGGCTCCTCTTCACTCTTCCCCTGCGCTTCGGCACGTGCTCAGCGTGTCTCCCAGCAACGCCCTAAGAAGTTCGGCCCGGCTTGCCGCGAAAGCTCTTTGTTCATTTCAAGCCACACACGCGAAGCGCCGCAACCTGGCTTTTCCCTCGTTTCCAGCAACTAACTTGCTTTTTATTTTCTCTTGTTTTGTTTGTTAAAGGTTATCAGACAGTTAAGTTACACAATTTTAATTCAAGAACCAAGACCAAGTTATTCCATCGAGCTACCTTACTCTGCTCCCACCGAAGCCCGGACCAAGCCAAGTGGGCCTGCCAGCAGTAACAATTCAATTCAATTCAGTTCATTTTATTTATATAGCGCCAAATCACAACAACAGTTATGTCACAGCGCTTGTCATAAAAGAGCAGGTCTCTATGATGTTATTTACAGAAGCCCAACAATTCCCACCAAGAGCAAGCACTAGGCGACAGAGGCAAGGAAAAACTTCCTTTTAAGAGGCAGAAACCTCGAGCAAAACCATGGCTCAGGGTGGCCTCGACTGGTTGGGGGTGAAGGAGAGAGAGGTAGAGAGAGAGAGAGAGACGACGAGAGAGGGGGGGGGGGGGGGGTCAAGAGAGGAACAGAGAGAAAAAGAGAGGGTATGGATATTTATAGTAGTGTTAATGATAACAATCATAATGTTAATGACTACAATAACAATAATAACAAGAGGACTAGTAACAATAGTTGTTGCAACAGAGGGTGTCGAGCAGGAACACGGGGGCAGCAGGTGACCCGCAGCCACAGATCCAGACTCCACAGCTCCAGAGCCAGAAACACCTGCAGGAAGTGATAGGAGGAGAGAGGAGAGGGACGAAAAAGCACAAGACTACCGGAAAGGGGAGAAGTTGTGTTAGTAACATGCAATAATGGGATGAGGTTGCATACAGAGGGAGAGAAAGTAGAGGAGAGAGGAGCTCAGTGTGGTAGTGGTTAAGCTATATGCCTTTAGTGTGAGAGATGTCGTTTCGATTCCCACTGTGTTACGTGTCCCTGAACAAGACACTTAACACCCAGTTGCTCTCAAGGTGCGCCCTCTGACACAGCAATTGTGATTTACTTTTGAGAAAAGCGTTAGCTAAATGAGTGATTACTTATTAAACAACACACAGATGTGTTTTATTAAAAATATTTTATTGCACTCCCCATCTGCTGTCTCTGACGATCTGAAGGCATTTGTTTGTTTGTTGTATGGTGATTTCCCCGAAATCGTGTTGGTCATGTATTGATAAGACGTTTAGAATTGTAAACGCTGGTCAGTCATTGTTTCAATGAAACCGCTACCAAGATGTGTCGATATCAAAAGTGACCAGTAGATGTCACCGTGGAGACGAGTGTCGAAGTGTTTCGAAGCCTCGACACAATTCCGGCACAATTGCTTCAAATGTTTCAGTGTTTCATAAAGCCTCCCTTTGTCCATCACTAATTTAAGATACTGTAGAGATCTTTTAGAGTAAGACAGAGGTGAATTTTTTTGCTCCTGAGGCCAATATGAGAAAACTGAGACATATTTGAGAAGAATCATGAGATAACAGCTGAGTTTTCTTTGAGCTCTTTCTCTGATCTCATGGTCCAGTGTTCAGGACTTATTAAAGATCAGTTAGAGATCTCTTGTTTTGATCAGAGTCAGACATAAATGAGATTTGATATGGTTGTTTCTCCTGAGATAAATTTGAGAAGTGGGAGAAAAGGCCTTTGGTCTCACTTTGGTATTAAAAGCAGCTCATTTGTGTCTGGGAGAAAAGAATGAAACAACTATGAGATCTCATTTTGCTTTCCTATGGGTAGTTGTAATACTATATAATAATAAATAAAATAAATACAGTAGAATATAGATAAAAACACTTAGCAATAACTGAAAATAGAGTATGTTTAATACATTTTTATTTCTCCTTTTTTTTCTCTTGAACCGATATTTTGGACATAATCTTGCATGGTTATACAAACATGCCACTGCAGACTACTAATCTGACTACTAATACAACAAAGTGTTTTAAGTGTTCCTTTCAAAAAAGTACATTTACAGTTACTGACCTGTTGTATCCACGGGAGATCCTCTACAACCAGACGGTTAACTTGTCATAAAGCTGATCGAAGGACACATTGGCAGCACGATGCTGTTTTGACATCCTTTCCATGTTTTCTGAGTAATTGCTGCTAAGAAAGACTGTGGTTACGTTCAACATGATAAAGGAGCCAATCTGGTTGGGGAAGTGAAAAGTGGCTATTTATACACACATGCCACTGCAGACTGACCACAAACATAACAAAATGTTTTAAATGTTCCTTTCAAAAAAGTACATTTACAGTTACTGAACTGTTGTATCTATGGGAGATCCTCGGCAACCAGGTGGTTAACGTGCCATAGCACTGATTGAAGGACATATTGGCAACACAATGCTGTTTTGCCTTCCTTTCCATGTTCTCTGAGAAGTTGGTGCTGATGAAGACTGCGGTAACGTTCAGCATGATAAAGGAGACGATCTGGTTTGGTAAGTAAAGAGTGGTTATTTAGAGCAAGGGTTCCAAAAGTCTGCTTTGTTGAAACTGCACCAGCAACATGAGAATATTTGGTGTTACTGCCTTCAATTTAATTTAGACCTAACAGGGAAAAGCTACACAACCAGCTTTACAGACCCTTATGTCAAGCCCAGCCAAAATTGATCAGTCTGGAAGAATACCAAAACAAAATAAGGTTGTTACAGTTTTTCTCGATTGCTTAAACACATTTCTATTATGCCTCTTTTTCTTGAAACTCTAAACAAATCCACAACTTCCACAAATTCCCCAAATATCCTATTTTCAGGTCAAAGATTTCCACTCAAAATCATTCAATCTTGCTGACTCTGGCTCTTTATCTATTGAAGGTTTTGATTTGTGTGTTATCAATGACTGTTTCTGTTTCCACCTGGGTAGCTGTGTGCTAATCGAGCTCAACCTGTGCTGACTTGAGTGAACAATACTGAATGTCAGCGCTTTCTCAATGACCACATGGTGTAGGCAATGAGAAATTAAAGGATTTGTGTGTAGAGTTTAGAGAAATGGGTGTGCTTTTTGAAAAATAGAGTTATGGTTTTGAAATTTTAGTTCAAAAGCCTGGTTATAGTAAGCAATTAAGAAAAACTGTAACTAAGTGTGTACTTACAAAAGTGACACGTACAAAAAATACAAAACTCCAGAAGCATCCATTACATAAAACATGATCTTTGTTCATCGTGACAACCTAGGTAGACGATGAGAACATTTGCAAGCATTGGTATGGTGTCCAATAGTACTGACACCAAGGCTTGCATCCCTACACCTATGAAGACAAAAAGATCAGAATTAATTTTTAGTATTTAGCACTTTAAAAATACAGGAAAATAAATTTGTAATATTGAACATACATACATTCACGTTCCAGCCTTTGTGACGACCCCTCCCAGGCACTAGGTGTCCTGTGTCTGTGTCCTGTCTCTTTGTGTTTGTCTTGCAGGATGTGGTTCTGGGAGGTCGTCATCAGCGGCATGAGTTACACCTGGGCCTGAGTGGTATGGAACTATAAAGCTCACCACCTTTTTGTTTTTTGGGTCTCTCTATATAAAGCTATCAATCAATCAAAAAGTCCTGCTTTTGTTTAAATGACTTACTTTGAACTTTTTTGATCATTCGCATTGGCCTGAGCAACTGACAGACCCGCAAGAGAAGCCAGAAAATAATCGAACGCCCTGAAGAGACAGTTGCAGAGAAGAGTGTTATTTTGCATAAATTGTACAAACGTTCTAATACTGAATATGAAGAGAGGTTGATCATTGAAAAAAGTTTTCCAAGTTATCCAAACTTTTCTCTGGTTTGAAAGTAAGAGTCCTGCTGTGATAGCACATGCTGGCTTTAAAACTGAGAAATTAAATCCTTTCCTAAGGTGACTGAGAAAAATAAAATTATGTGTTTTTTGATGAGTTGATGAAGAAGTCACACTTGTTCCAGTTCTTGCAATGGTAGCTTTCTTCATAGCCAAAGACTCCCAGGGCCACCATCTTGATGAGCATTTCCACCATGAAGAATGTGAAGAAAAATATCTGGACATACATGATAAAAGAAAAAATGTAAACTTTATCATTATTACTAATACAGAAGAACATTTTGATTATCTTTAGCCTTTTAAGTTATCAATATTTACATTTAGTTTCATTTAGTTTCTTTATTTTCAAATAGACCGTGTAGCCAATGAAAGACCACAGCACAGGAAGTCACAATGACATTCACAATAAACTGAGGTAAACGGTATTAAACCGTTTATAGTCGTGTGTTTTCAAGGAGAGAAAGAAAATGCAGATTGAACACTTTAATTTTATTTAAAAGGCGTTAATGACACAGTAAATGTAAACCCTACTGCCAGGGTCCACTAATAACAATGCAGGGGTCACACTAACCTCTAGGGTGAAGTCTATCTCTTCACAAGGCTTGTACATACCCAGAGTCACACAATAAAGCAGGACCATCAGTGTGGACACATGATCCAACCACGTGCAGAGACAGGTTAAATTCAAAATACATAAAATGAGAGATTATATTCATATAATTGATTAACAAAGCAGGATTACATACTAGAATTTTACGTTCTGTAAAATTTAAGCGTACATATACACATAAAGGATATAGGCAATGGCTAATTTGAAGACCCCAGTTACGGGGTCTTGTTGTTGTTTTCAAGAAGAAAAAAACACAGGGGCCTTGTGTTCATATGGCAGCTCCTCCTCACAGGTTGGGTTGGGAATGTTTTCTGGTACAGGTACTCTTCCCTCTGTCCCTTGGAATCAGTTATCATGAAGTTAATGCACAGATTATCTGGATGTAGATCAAAAAGAAAGTAGTTAGAAAGAGGTGAAGAGAGAAATTATTACCAACAATACTTATAATTCTGTAGGAATAATCCTATTAACCTCTTTGCCCATGTAGCATGGGTATATTGTACAGTACTTAATAAATGGCTTCAGACTTCAGATAGCAGAAGTGAGTGTGTTCAGTGAAGAGGTTTTTGTCACAGTGTAAATCACTGTGATATGAACATATTAACAGACCTGTCCAATGTTTTACAGTAATCAACTGCTGTGTCTCCCTCCTCCACATTGTTGATGAACAAACGATAATCTGTGTTTGACTGATGATTTGATGTCACTTTTGGAGAAGAGAAACCAGGGCCATATTTTGCAGCTCCAGTTGTAACTAAACCTCAGGACATACTGAGGAGCTCTTCCAGGAATCTGTTTATACCACTGAGCTGGATGATCTGTAACAGTCCCCAGGTTACAGTCCATGGTGGCTGTCTCTCCTTTCCTCAGCGTCACAACAGGAGGCTTCTGTGTCACCACCGTCACACCACTCACACCTGGAAACAACAAGATGACATGGAGAAACACACAGATGGTTACACACTATTTCACTGACCTACAGGAAGTGGTAATGCCCTAAGAAACAATGCCATCACTGAAGCATCTGCAGGACATGTCAAAGGTGATCAACAAGGCTGGATTACCAAACTTTCAAAGCAGGAAACTGCCCCGGGCCCCAGAGCTCCAGGGGAATATTTACACCACTACAGTACATGTATGTGACAATGTCCTGTGCCAAAATCATTTTAAAGCAGATTTATTACATTAGATATATATATTCTTATAATGTAACTCTCACATGGTACATTTTCCTAAATATGTTTGTGTTTCAGGAAATTACACAAACTAACTGTCTGTTATGGTAAATGTACTGCACTCATAGTATACAGCACAGGTAGCCAGTTTTAAACCACTTGTTAAAGTCACCAGAATACAGGAAATTACCCCCACATCTATCCACCTCATTTAAGTTTGCTACAGACTCAAAAAGCAGAAGTGTTTGTGAGGAGGTTTTTGTCACAGTGTAAATCACTGTGAGACCCACTCTTTAACATTGTCATCCCATGTAGCACAGTAATAGACTGCTGAGTCTCCCTCCTCCACATTGGCGATGGTCAGACGATAATCTGTGTTTGACTGATGAGTCGGTGTGAATTTGGGAGAAGAAAAACCAGAGCCATATTTTGCAGAGCTCCAGCTGTGATAATAATTCATTACAAACTGAGGAACTCCTCCTGGAATCTGTTTATACCAGCGAGGTCCAGCTAAAGCATCACAGTCCATGGTGGCTGTCTCTCCCTTCCTCAGCGTCACAACAGGAGGCTTCTGTGTCACCACCGTCACACCACTCACACCTGGAAACAACAAGATGACATGGAGTCAAGAGAAACACACAGACTGATGAATCCAACATGAGGTCAAAGCTGCAGTAAGTCAGCCTCCTTACATGTTAGAGCAGTGATGAGAGTGCAGAGGGTCCCCAGCATGGTGTCAGTGTGTGTTGAGAATGGCCTTGTAACTTGGAAAGTGAGCTTACTGCTGACAGATTAGAGGGTTTGAAGGATGAGGAGAGGAGGTGCTGGAGGAGCAATTTAATACAACACTGAAACTGAGAGTGACTGACAGGAGGAGGAGCTTTGCTTACATTTGTATGGTTTGACAAAGTGTTATTATATTAAATATTGCGTGTCATCATTACTATCAGTGTAGGTGATTACCCCGACCCCCTCAAAAATGTTATAATATCAGCATCTGAAAATAAAGTTTTATTTTAATAGGGTTTTTACTTTGACCAGTTCCTTATGATTGGGATTCATGCCATACGTCCAAGTTTGTATAATCTTTTACAGAAAACTGACATTTAACATCTTAATTTACATGAAGCTAAATTAAGACAGGAGGCCTGCAGGTGGATCCTGCAGATAAGAGAGAGGAGTTAAAATATGAGCTCTCACTTCTGGTGAAATTAATTTAGTTTTGTAGGTGTGTTGCCCTCTGTACCTTCATAATAGTAATCCAGTGCTACCCTCTAGTGTGCATTTAAAAGAACAACAATTGCCTGTGCTGTAGACTGCCCCTTACTTATTGAAATAAGGTTGTGCAGATTAAACATACATGCAAAGAAGGTGTTATAAAATGTTATGCAATTGCGTCTTCAATTCAGTTTATTAAAAAAAAAAAAAAGAAGAACACACAAAGTGAAACGGTCCTTTGTCTGGCCTCACAATGACTTTGTCTGCTTTAGCAGCATTAGCTCAGTTCATTGGCACTTGGCTTGGGAACCGGAGGGTTGCCAGTCCAGCGTGGACCAATGCCAAAGGTGCCCCTGAGCAAGGCCCTGAACCCCTAACTGCTCCCCAGGCGCTGTACAATCATGACTGTCATGACTGCCCACTGCTCCTAATTAGGATGGTTTACAGTTTTTTTACAACCGCTAACATCCTTTCGTCTAATCTGTAGTCGCATTATCAAAAACTCTAAACACAATTAGCCCCACATCGGTCTGTTCATACCATACCAATAACACAATTCATGTTGTTTCCACAAAATATGCAGTCATTTACCCATTTCTGAAATGCTAGGTTTTTCTTTACGTACAAGATTACCCAATACCAAAACTATGGATGTTTTTGTGTTATTAACAAATGCTAGCACACAACATGTCACAAATGAAAAACCTTAAATTATGTATAAAGCATCTACTTCTGCTACAATAGCAGCTCAAAATCTACATTGAAACAGCTGATAAGCAATTCGGAATGAAGTTATCACTGAAACATTGAGAAATAGCTCATTTATTATCATTTGGGTAAAACAGATCAACCACAGCTAATTCCAATCTCAACCAGACATTGGCAGGTGTTGAAGTTCTTTCAATTACTTACACAATGCAGCAAAAAGGGGACTTTCTGGAGTTGAGTTTATCCAATGTGGATACATAACAACACAGAAGAGGAGAGAAAGAAAGAATAATGTCTGAACAAGGGAGAAGAATAGTTGGGCCAGGGAGAGGCAGAGGGCCAGGGAGGAATAGCTGAACCAGTAAGTATTTCTGTTTAAGGTACATAGCAAGAGATGACATTAGATGTGATGTGGATGAGAACATGTGGCCAAAGGCTGAAGATAATAGGGATTAGAACAGAACAGGCATTTTTGTTTCTATCCCTTCTGTGCATTTTTTGTTTCAATGTAAATGTGTATTTACATTTACCCATTTGGCAGACACTTTTATTCAAAGCAACTTATATATGGGAAAACAACATCCAACAAGCATCAATACAGTAAGAGATCCAAAAGTGACAATAAATACTAGTAAGAGCTTTTACAGTAGCACTCCCAGCATCAATAGGGTAAAGAAGTATTGTATTGCAATAAATACAAGATAACTGTAAGAAGATAGAAGAAGAACAGCACAGGAAGTGCAGAGGTTAGGGGATAGTGATGTTATAAGAAATGTTCTCAGAAGAGATGAGTTTTCAAGTTAGAGACGGACACCCCTGCTCTGATGGCATGTGGTAGTTTGTTTCACCATCATAATGTTACAGATGAGAACAGCCGGGACTGAGATTGCTTTGTGTGCAGGGATGGCAGAGCCAGACGGTGTTCATAGGAGGAACATAGTGGCCGAGAAAGAACGTAAACGTATTTGTACACATGTTGATCCCTGCAATTTCATGTTGCGAATAAAACTTTTTTCCTACTCTACATTCTCTAAAGTAAAGATGACTCATTCACCTTTGCATAGTTTGTTGCCAAAAATGCACACATTCGACCCCTCAAGCCAGAAATGTAGGGTGGTTTACAAGAAAAGGGAAAGTGAATTACAAAAAACAATGGATTTCTTGACATGAACATGAAAAATAATGCAGTTGATGTAATGCCATCAAATGTGTGTGTTTAGAAAGTGGTTGTGCTATGATTGATTGATCTGGTCCTCTTGGAAAGACAGACTGATTTGTTTTGAGTCAGGTTTGCTGTGTTTTGATAGAGTTTGTGTATGCAGAGAATGTTTATTTGCATTTTGAAATGTAGCGTTGGTGTTTAAAGAACAAAATGCGGTTTTGAGCAGAAAATGTACTATTTGGCTAACTGTGTGAGGTAGGTGTGTTGCTGTGTAAATAAAGTATCTTAAAGTGGTGGTATTATGCTTTTTGGCTTTTTCCCTCTCCTTTATTGAATTATATAGTATCTAACTATCTTCTTTCTGCATGTAACAGGTTTGCAAAGTGAAACAGCCCAAAGGGAGTTCCCATCTCCCACAGAAAACTCTGCTCTCAACCGCTTGAAAACAGCTCGTTTGTAGTCCAGCCCTTCACTTCCTTTACTTGTGACATCACAATGAAAATGCGTCATAAAGCTTGCCAAGCGGCTGGCAGGGTCAGGCACGCCCTCAAACCAAGCTAGTCTGAGTGGAGGCCCTTTGGCTCGACTCGCCTTTGTTTGGGTTTCCATTGTAGAAATGTTGTACCTGTACCTGCTTCCAGGTACTTTTTTTCGTATCACCTCACCTCCATCGAGGTTCCAAGTGAGCTGAGGGATACTAAAAAATAATGTGAAAACAGGACAGACTACTGATTGGGCAGAGAGAATCGTCACTATTCACTGCATCATCATTGCATGCACCAGACAGAGGCCAGCAACAGAAAGTTGTTTTATATTTTACAGTTTTCGTATGGAATTTCATCACTAAATCTACTTCTGAGAAGTTTTGAGGTGAGAAATAAGCTGTGTAGATTTCGAATGTTGACAGTTTTACGAGAAGTGATGGTGTAACAAAAATGTGCTTGAATATTTTTGGAGTTGAGAAGCTCCGCGAGTAGATGCAGGGGATTCCTGTGCCAACACGAAGGAGGAGCGTGTGCTCCCACCGTCACACAGACCGCTGCAGCAACAACGGCAGAGGAAAACACAGCTGGAAGGTTTTCATACCGCTTATCTGTCTTTATATTCTGAGGAATGTTGAAACGTTTAACCGTAGACTGTATATATTTTAAGAGCTGGTGTGTGTGTGTCGCACTGAACATTACGTCGCGGCAGTTGTGTGTGGCGTCGCGATCTCTGGGTACTATCTGCGATGGAAAACGGAGCAGGGCCGAGTCGAGTCTATCGATTTGCGCTATGGTAGCATTTTTCGGCAAGGCAGCATAGATCGTCAGAACACCGGCAACAGTTCAACGTTTAGTCCTAATGGTAAGATGTGGAACAATGATGTTGTGTGGTTGTGGACTGGTAATAACTTATACCGTCTGCTAGGTTACGGTCGCAGTCTAAAGCGGCTTTGATTTGGATCACACTACCTTGTTTCTTACGACCCGCCCTTCTCTACTTCTGATTGGCTAGTAGTCCTTACCTGGGAACTGCACATGTGCAACTCCCAACAAAGATTTTGTACAAGTAAGATGCATCACTCTGTAGCTCAAGAGCCGAGCGTACAACACACAGGGTGAAAAGAGGAGCTGCAGCAATGTGCAGTATGAGAAAAGTATGGTGTTTTTTGAAAATTAAAACATGTAAACCTGTTCTGGTACAACCCCTAATTAAGATTTTGAACCTGAAAATGAGCATAATACCACCCTTGAAAAACACTGTAAATGTAGAGGACAAGCTTTGCATTCACTTTACTGTGTGTAAAATTGTATGTGACCAATAAAGTTGATTATCCTTATCCTTTACTGCTGACAACCAGCAGAGGGCCAATAGCAAACATCAGTGTGTGTGTGAGAGAGAGAGAGAGAGAGAGAGAGAGAGAGAGAGAGAGAGAGAGAGAGAGGGAGGGAGGAGGGGGTTTAGGTATAAATGCAATATGAGCAACAACACTCACGGTAATAATGTGGAGTGAAAATGTAGGTGGGGTGGTGATGGTGCAGTGGAAAAGACACATGCCTTTGGTGTTTGAGAGATTTAACGCCTAGTTGCTCCAGAGGCCTGCGACCTCTGACATAGGCTATATATAGGCTAACAAGTTGCTTTGGATAAAAGAGTCAGCTAAATGAATGAATGTAAGGTAGGCTGACTGATCTGGCATGTCAGTTTAAGTAGGCTACCTATACCATAAGTATATTACCAACCCATCTTTAACTTTGTTTCACCATGTTTCACCTTCTAAACCTTTTAAGATCATCAGCATCACCTGCTGCCTGCCATTCCTCACCTGTTCACAAGTCGCTCAGTTCAGTTTTCCCGATTCTGGCAGTCACCATTAGCAACTTTCATAATCTGCTTTGTCTCTTTCGGTAACCTTCCCACTGCATCTTAAAAATGAGCTTGAAAATTAAATCTTCCGATTATGATAGTGCCTTCAGCTGCCGGCGGCGTTTATTTAACAACAAAAGAACAATCTGCCCACGATGTTCTCCGCAGACTATTGGCACAGTGGATAGGAGGCATAGCGACGCCAGTGTGCCCCAGATTTAACTTTAACACTCCACATGAACGCACGATAACCAGCCCGATACCTTTTGATATGGCTGCGTCAAGTGTGCTAGAGAAAGCCGGATAACTACGCGATTTTATCTTCAAAATAAAATAAAAACATTAGCCTTGTTGTACATAAATATGTTTTTATTTTGAAACCTGTGAACGGAAGTACGTGTATACTTTATGTTGCTTGACACTGGTGCAAGATGTCTTTCAGTCTTTCTGTACCGAAGCAGAAACCCAAATGCGCATCGCTGACAGACGCAGCTTTTTTAAAACAAACCAGCTGTTCTCCCTAAAAACGGCATTTTACATGTAATACAGGACACGGAGCAGCAAGAGACTTATTCTGAAAGGAACACAGATGGGATATTACCAAATGTTTGGAGCAGCCAACAGAGTATAAAACTGGTGTGAATAACGGATAAGCGTTTCACCGGGTGAGCGAGTAGGTAGGCTACACAAAACCAGACCAATGAAAGAAGGCGCGAGACGGGATTTTGTTGTCATACAAGTGAACTAACAGATGTGGTAAAATGTCAACATCTGTCTCCAAATCTGTTCCTGCTAAAGGTGGAGCAGGATTTTCGGAGGGCTCTCTGTGAAGTGCGATGGAATAAAATGCTGCGCATTAGTGCTTCTACTACAGGTTACTTTAATCTTAAACGCACCTGAGTCGGGAATTTATTCTTGACCTTTTCGTGTTTAGGCGTTTCCTGTCTATTGGCACGCAACGAGGAGGATGGTCTTTGCCCTATATGTGATTGTCATGTCTTCGGCGTTTTTCAATCCCAGCTTTGCCTTCAGCTCCCACTTTGATACAGGTAAGGGTCAAACGGATGAATGACTTGAATGAGGGCGTTTATCCATTTGCTGCCGACCTGCTGGTGATTATGTTTCTTTATAATCAAGCTGAGTGATCTCCTCTGAATCTGGTGTTTGAAGCAAGGCCATCCACTGTGTCTTGGCGCAATAATCATGTGGCCTATACATCATTTTCTTAATCATCACAGCCATCATTATATTGGCAGAACACCACCATCATCATAATCACCACCACAGTGAGCCTAAACCTCAAGAGATTTAGCTCAGGTATGTTTTACTTTCAGACCGTCACAGCTTGGTGACAAGAGGGTTAAAGTGCCTGCACAGAATCTGCAGTCCTACAGCCCTGCAGCTGAGTGTGTGCATGTGGGTACTGTGTGCTATGATCAGGGTGTGTGCGTGGTAACTGGCGATAACATTACAGAGGTGACCTGCTGACAGAGGTGTATGGCTCGACTGCTTGAGGTTGTGGTTCTCTGTGTCCATTTGCATGCAGTATTTAATCATCCCCTGGGTATCAGGGGTGATGGTAGAACCCAGGTGCTGCTGCAGTGCTACGGGACCACTGAACAGGAAGTCATGGCTGTGCTAACAAGCCCATGTTAGTGCTTGAATTAGAGCAGAATAAACAACTGTGTGCAAGTGTAAACAGGACTGAGAGAGTCCTTGCGCTGAGCGCAGTGTGCTGAGCATACAAATGACTGTGAGTCCCATTGCTCTCAGGTTTCAGGCCCTATCTGTCCTCCCCAAACCGCACACTCTCATTGATCTGTGATACCTCTGTACAATTATTCCACCCTCATCTACCTTCCTGTGACTCCCCACCTCTCATTCTTTGCGTCTCTTCTCTGTTGTTCCTGTGACACTAAAAGGGTCCTCTATTTAAAGTCAAACAGCCTTTCTGGTCGCTGTGCATTTGGGAAGTTTCTACATTGTACAATAGAATAGCAAGAAATAGATAGTCAAATCAAAAAACAAGCTTCGTTGTGTAAAGCACCATAGCAAGACAATTGATTATATTTTCATATTTAGAACTGATGTTTACATCACTTATATTGTTTTTGGAAGCAAAACCTTTAGATTAATAAATAAATATCCAGATCACTGATGACAAGACTGATATAGTACATTGATACAACATAACAGCTTTGAAGGATTTGTTCATGAATAATGCTTGACCTGTTCCAGAAAATATTCTTCTCTGCCTTAACATATATCCTATAGAGAGAAACAGAGATTTGTTTAGTGTTTAGATATTTGGAAATCCACGACAAAAGCAGTTCTTGCCATGGAGCATGTAGTGGGTGCTGAGCTGGCTATCCCTGGTTCTGTGCAGCAAAATATGATACCAGCAGAGTGTAATCGTTTAATTTGAAGCAAGGTAAATGGTTCCCAGCTGAATTATGGGTAGAATGTCTGCTAACTGTGGCTCTTCTGGGGCATCTTCTAATGTAATTGTCTTGGTATTTTCTTCCTGGAGGAGGAAAAGTTCCCCTTTAGGAATGTGCAGTGAAACAGTGATATTTTCTTTCTTGGCCTGACGGCAGCTGAATGAATAGCATTGGTGACAGGTTAGGATGGAATCAGCACATGCATTGGGATTGGTTAGTTTCAGGTGGAGGGAGGGGCATGAGTGGGCACACATGTAGCTTGTATGTAGCTGGACTAGAGGATGGGGTCTGGATTGTCACTCCCTTGTCATAATGATCTACATTTCTCATTTGAGCCACCTCACTAGCGATCCTGTTCCTTAATTAGACTGAGAATCAATGTTGTCTAGGCAATGGAGGGGGGCGTGTGAGGGGGAACCAATCATTTTCTTGGCCAGTGCTGAGGACAGAGAAGTGCTAGAGTCCCTTAAAGGGGAGAGACAAACAGCATTCAGTCAGCTGTAGCTGCTGAATATGCTGTCTGTGAGGCCAAGGAGTAGATTAATAAAACAACACACTTAAATTTACAAACGTTTGAACTGTAGCAACCCTCGAGTCACCCTCCATAGCTGCACTTCCTCCCTACGTTAACACAAAGTGTGCTTTACCTCTGCACACACTTGCAAACACACCCAGACAGAAGAAAACAACTATGGGGCCAGGTCAGTCGTCACATTGCAATGGCGTTATATAAGACATCATCAGGAATGGACCCACCGTAGCAGGATTTTTGATCTCCTGAGTGCACTGGACTTCACATCGGCTACACACTTTGCCAGGGGGAAAACGGCCCAGTATGTGTGGCATTCTGAACTAGTGACAACTGCTGCTTGCACCTGGTTTACTACTGCTTCAGCACCATGGACAGGTCCCCCATCAGGAGAGGTAGCATGTGTGTGTGTGTGTGTGTGTGTGTGTGTGTGTGTGAAGGTTAGCTTTTTGAAAATCTGGCTGCATGCCAAGAACAGAATTAATATGCATCACTTTACTGTCAGGGCAAACAGAAGACAGACTGACCTGGAGGGTATCACTGATACACCAATTAGCTGACAATGCAGCACTGTGGGAGACACAGCAGTCTCCTTTGATGCCTGGAGGTGGCAGTAGCAGCTAGTGTGCATGTTATGGACGATAATGTAGTCACTCTCACACACACACACACACACACACACATTCCACATAGAAGAAATCTTACATGTGCGCTTGCAATCACATGGACACACCACTGCAGGCTATAACCAGGGAGGTACTGATAACGGAGAAGAGATTTAAAAAACGGTATCTTGACTTGTTCTCTGAGCTCCTCCCACTGACTCGGTCAGTGCAAGCCAGGCAGCCACTGCCGACTATTTGATTATTCATCTCTCTATGTGTAACACCAAGCACTTTAGTTACATAAGTCTGCCTCTGGAGGAACTAGAATAAGAATGAAGTAGATTTAAGCAGTCAAGGGGAACCATCTATGTCTCCTCTATGTACTCTCTGTGTGATGATGTGGGCAAAGTGGGGTTTCTTGGTGTTACACTGGTCAAAGGCTTGTGTGTGCACATTTGCATGCTTCATTTTCCCATGCAGTATTTAACTTGTCACAGAGTATCATTTCTTGTTGTTGAATTTAATCGCTAGAGCACTCGGAGAGCCGTTCAGCTGCACCTCACTTGGTGGTGGATGGAAGTGGAGAGGTTTTCTAGTTTTGAGATGTCGTGGGCTGATTTTAGGGATGGTTTATGATGATAATAAAATGGCAAGGAAGAAAAGCACATACAGTGTTCTTGTGTTCTGAATTATTCATATTGGGTAGAATGCACACGTATGACAAGCACTATCCGAAGCCTAATTTCTAGGTAAAGGTATAGGTAGGAGTATGCGCCTACCAATAGCATCAGGAAAACAGAAAAATATGGGAAGAATAAAGAGTGCATTGGTGCCAGCATTGATAACTCACACTGACTTGTTTTGCTCAGGTATGTTTGTATTTTACTTTTTCTTCACACACTCACAGACACAGGCATCTCCATTTAAATGGACACACACTTCTGTTGTCTGCATCATGAGACTCGAGCTGAAATGTCATCTCAAGTGCACATTTCTTTGTCTGCATATGGTTTGCACATGCATCTAATTTGCGTTTATCAGGCACAGGCCTAAACACATGTGGGCCTGATAACCCCTTCCTGGAGTGTGTGCACAGAGCTGTGTTCTCTCTAGTGTGCAAATGTTGTAGTTAAAGATGGTAGTATATACAGTCTTGTCTTAAGAAAAAGTTGCATTCATTGTATTATGCATTTCTATAATAGTGTAATTTAGTGAGTATAGTATAGTTGCTTTGTAAATTGTAATATGACAAAATACAATTTGTCTCATGCTAGTAACAAATTGTTTTTTAAGGAAAGCAATAGTAAGACGAATTAAAAATGAATTAAAAACTAGGAATTGACTCCTTTTCAGCCTGCCTGGAGAGCAGTGGTATATGAAAGGCACCAAATAATTATACCTACGTAAGTACTTTATACTTTGGATTACTGCTAAGCCAAATATTTAAAGAAAAATAGGAACATTTTAGGTAGGATTTAAACTAATACGAGTTAAGTCAGGAGTTGTTAGAGCTTCAATAAAACTTGGGCTGGGCATATATTTAATATCATTTATTGTCTGAGTGTTGAAGAAGTTCTCCAATCGTGTACTCAAGAAAAGTCAATTTTATTTATATAGACCAGTGTCACAGATTTGACCGAAGGGGCTTCACAATCTGTACAGGGTACTTTCCTTAATAAGGAAACTTCCCCGTCAAAAAAAAACTTTAATGGGGAAAAAACGGAAGAGACCTCAGGAAGAGCAAAAGAGGAGGGATCCTTCTCCTAGGACAGAAAGACACGCAATAGATATCATGTGCACATAGTAAAATTACAGTATGGACAATCAGTATGACAAAATAATAGAAAGATTGTAGAAAAAATATTTTGTGATTCAAAATTTGTATCTAGTTAAGAGAAAACTACTACAGTAGTAGAGGACAAAG
Organism: Micropterus salmoides; assembly: GCF_014851395.1. NCBI lineage: Eukaryota > Metazoa > Chordata > Actinopteri > Centrarchiformes > Centrarchidae > Micropterus > Micropterus salmoides. The sequence goes on from NW_024040041.1 coordinate 20,709,232, forward strand.
ATGCATTCATATATTTGTCCTTTTTATATATATATATATGTCTTTATACATCTTTCTGTCTTTATACATGTCTTTATACATCTTTCTGCCATAGTTAAATTGATTCAAAATTTAGATGTCCTATAAACCGTGTTGCTCCCTGTAGCAAAGAGGGTCCTTGCGTCCATACTCAAGTTTCCTCCCCTACTTGACTCAAGAGGATAAACATATTTCCATTCAAGTGTCTGCTTGCCAGTGTGATCAACTTAACAGCTTTTGTTCCACTTGTGCAGAAGGAACAGTAGCTGAGTCTGTTTGTGCTGCATGGTAATCACCCAATTCAGCAAATTTCCTTCAAAATGTGAAAAAAAAAACGGCCCACACTGCAAAATGCAGAACAGAAGCCAGTCTCCTCTGCAACCATCAATCACCATGATGTCTCAAATACATGAATTATTGCTGTTAAATGCTACAACTAGCATCTTTACAAGCAATGCCCTGGTTAGTTGATCTGTGAAATGAACTTGAGAGAACCACACAACAAAAAGACAAGTTGGTATTCAGACCCTTTCTTTCCTGCAGCATGCCCTTGGCTGTCAGGGAATGGACATGACAGGCCTGTAATGCTGATCCATGGTGGTCCTCCTGGGCTCTCACTCCCAGTTAATGACAGTTATCATGGCTCTGCAGGCCAGCGCATCTCTCTGCCATCTGCAGTCATTCAAAGAGAGCATGACTAGAGAACAGCAGAGAGGATGTAGATTGGGGAAGGATACCGCACCCTGCCATTAATCATGTTGTGCTGTTCCCTCTGGTGTCAACCCTTCCCTAGACTGACATATCTATATCATATATATATATGTGCACGTGTGTGTGTGTGTGTGTGTGTGTGTGTGTGTGTGTTACGCCCGACCTAGGGGAAACCTGAGCTTTGCTTGTTCCTCTGCTTCTCTCTACGTTCATCCCACTCTCATCACATTCAGATGCACCTCATTCTCTACTTCTCTCCCGTTTTCTTTTCAACCCTACAGCTTCTCCTTTAGCTCTCCCTCCTTCTCCGGAGCATCTTCTTTCCCTCCCTCCATCCTAACTCATGATCTCTCCCTTCTTCATGCAGCCTCTAGCAGGGGGTTGCTATCGGCCGTTTTTTTCTCTTGGGAAGCCGGGCTATGTCAGAGCACAGCTGACTTCTCCTTCAATGCTGCCCCTTAGCTCTCCCAATGGCTGTCGTATGTGGACTAACTCTAAACATACTGCATCCCTAGATGCCAATACATATCGAACAAGTCATATTTAAAACAGGTGCTTAAATAACATCTTGACACCAAAGATGAGCTAACCACTTGAGCTAACAATTGATTGTAATAATTGTCCTTACACACGCACAAAAGCAGTGCAGAATCAATATTTATCTTGGCTGATATGCAGGAAGGCAGACAAAACTGGAATTGTTTTTGCAGATAAGCCTGTTGTAGGCCGCACCTCTCATCCAGTAGCTACCAGTCAAATATCTTTGTAGCTCTGAGAGATCACGGCGTGTGTGTATGTTAATTTATATACCGTGTGTAAGTTCTTTGCTTCAGACCAACTGCTCTGCTCTTGCTGCCTCATGGCTGACCTGTAAATCTAAACCTAAAGGTCACACGTCTCGTCTCTATCTAGCACTTCCCCACCGTTCTTCCTACAGCATCGTTGTGTTTGTGTGAGCGTGTGTGTTATTGCTGGAAGCCCCTTGGTGCAGCCCAGGCAGGACAGATGGAGGAGCTTGTTTGCCCCTGCAGCACTGTCCTGAATGCAAACGCATGCTCAGAGAGATTTGAGACATTCTCTCTTTCTATGTGTTATGTGCACCCGTTTGGAGCGTTGAGGGGAGGTGGAAGGGCAGTTAATTGGCTAAATAATGCCGGCAGCTAGCCCTCTATGACACTAATGGGCCACAGACTAAAACTTCCCACTGTCTTTTTGCAGTATATTCCATGCAGCTTGGTCATTAGTGCCACCTAGACATTTTACTGCAGGATCTGAGTGTTAAAGATTCTCTCTAACTTTAAATAAAGTGTCAGACAAATCATGGTATGTGCTGTTGGATGGATGGGAAGGTTGAAACAACCACATCATCCATCAACAGCAACTGGAGTCTTTAACTTAACACACAGGTTGCATAATGTATTTGATTGTATTTTGTTTGTATCCAATCTATTTAATACTAACTGCAGTTGAAAATGTATCTCAACTGTTTTTTTATCCTCTCTTTGTCTCCCCCTCACTCTTTCTCAAGACAAATTGATTGCAGTGGTGTGTAGTTTGGCATGGTGCCCCCCCTGCAGCACTGTCATTACTTCGTCTCTTGGTCAAAAACAAGAAGTGGTGTGTGTGTGTGTGTGTGTGGACGTCTGTGTTCATTTGTGCATGCATAGCAACCATACCGTAAGAAAGAGAAAGACTGCAGAGGGATTAGACTGCAGCATGTCACATGGAGGGAGACATTTGCTTCTGTATCAATCATACAACATTATATCTGGTTTGCTGGAGCTGCTCCTCGTGGATTTTGTTGCTATCAAGAGCAGAAACAACAGCCCACTTGCCTCTGTTACCACAGAAACTCCAAAGTTATTCTGTGCAGCCCAGTGCAACACCTTGACTTGGCTTTCTGTGTGGGTGCATGTTCTTAGGCTTGTGTGTGAATACGAACACATAGATCTGCCTCGGACTTGATGCGAGTGTGGGAGGCATTGTAATATGCCTGACTCTGCGTTGAATAAAAATACCTCTTTTCTCTCTACAGCCATCCTTGTCCTGTTTGTTCTCTTTCCCTCTCCGACACATGTGCCATTTGGACCAGCTTTGTTGAATGCATGATGAGCTCTATCGTGTAGACCAGGTAGTTACGCATGGTAAATAGACCTGATGTTTGACGTGCTTCAGCTGCCCGCTACAGCTGCACAGCAACAGAAAGCCCAACCTCTCAGTGCATGCTTTATTTATGATCTACCATGAAAAGCTCAGTGGCTGGGCTTAACACACTACATTCTCATCTCGTTCATGCACGCATGAACACACACACACACACACACACACACACACACACACATACACACTCACCATGGTAGCTTTCCTGCTTCCTCCTTGGGCTTTCATCTCTCTACATGTTCACTCTCACTGCTTTACTTTTAGTTACTTCAGTTCATTTCTATCTGTATTTCTCTTGCATTTATGTGGTCAGCAGACACATTTTATGGCTATAATTTATATGCATGTTTATAAATGTGCAATATCAGCTGTTTTGTGACTGTGAAGAACACTGCTTATTATTTTCTGCCACTGATGACTTGAAATGGGCATCCCTCCGCCTGGTGTCTGGTGTTAAACTGTGCGGCCATCATCTGACAGTGCAAGCCAGACTTTACAGACATTAATCCAATCTGAAGGAGTCACATGTTAGTTGAGTGATCCAGAACGGAAGTACAAAGTAATGCTTAGCAAGACTTTTACTGAAGTCTCACTTTTGGGAAATATACAAAATGCACTGACTTCCTTCTTCATTATGTCTCTTTACACCAGAGTAAGGATTAAGCATTTCCCTCTCCTTATCCCACTGCGCACTCCTCATTGTCGGCCTGAATTGTGGGGGTTGCAGGGTGACTCCATTGCTCTCGCCTCCTGTCTGTCAGGACATTTCTCATTTTCCTCTAGTCCTGAAGACAGCTTTTTAATAAAGCGGGTATGAGCCTGGCTTTAAGTGCTTTATTTTCATTTCGCCGCGCAGCTGGTGAAGTAATGTGTGCTTCTCAAATATTTATGGAAGACCCCGGGTCGTCAGTCTCTCACCGTTGTTCAGAGAGACTGGGAGATGGATTTTCCAAATGTCGTACTTATGAAAATGGTGCCACTTACTTTCCTCTGGATGACCACATTAGACATTCACTACAACATGCAAAAAGATACATTTTACGTCAAGCTGTCCCACTACAGAGAAATCATAGGCATACCAAAAACTGCATGATGCATCAAGAGAAAAAATAACTGTGAAGCTAAATTAGGGGCTAGATGAAGATTTTCATTCCTCCATTCCTCCTATTCATCCATTTTCAAAGTGTTGACTGGGGGCAGTCAAGGTGGTGAAATGATGCGCAGAGTAGCACAAACAAATTTATCTCTGAAACTTTCTCTTTAGGGGGATTCCCAAAGCTGTGTCTGCACTGCAGTCTACATCCAACCAATGATGCACTTAAACATTTCTTCCTCCTCTTTTCAAAGTAACAGTGGCTTGAGGTCGCAATTACTAGGAAAAACCTTATATCAGGTGCTTGTATCGGTAATTACTATCTAAATCACTACCCACAGCTTCTGGCTGTGAGTGAGGATTAAAAGGAAGGTTGACCACTAGGTTGAGAGCTTTGCCTTACATCTCACTTCCCACTTCACTGCCATCATCTGATACGCTGGCATTACTGGAACTGATCATAATTTTTTTTTAATGCTGTCATTACTTATTAATTCATTTATAAATATCTGAACTCCTCCACTTGGCAGTTGCTTGCCCCTAACCTGGATTGAGTGAGCTGTCATTCATCCAGAAGAGAGCAATGGTTTCAGACAGACATCAGCACTGCATGGGAAAACACAGTGCCCTTATTCATTTGAATGGGACCACTGTGTTGGCTCAGTGGGGGTCTGGTTAAAAAAAATGAACCTGGCTCAACCTTTGTTGCAACACAGCGCACTTTATTGGCCAATCAGGCACTGCATTGACCAAGCAAATACATTCCAGGTGCACATTCCTGGCAGATTACTTTGTTTCGTCAGTGCTTTATTTCTACTGTTAAAGAAAGATAAAATTATTACCACCATGATTGCACATTCTTTGCTCATAGTATTAAAAACCACTATGCAGTGTTTTGGCATTTGATAAACCTTTAAACTCACGTATCTGTTATTCAAACTACGAACCTTCCTGCATAATATTTCATAGTCTAACTTGTGCTGGAAACCACACTGTCCCAACACAGCTTTTTAATGCAGGGCTTTTCTCTCCCGATCGGAACACCTGCTTAAAGATGATCCTCATTCAAATTGTATTGCACAACATCTTCAGCGAAGCTGACATACCTCCACATCGTCACCAAACCTGACACTCTCCAGAGCTCAGGTTCACCTTGATGACAGTTGCTAGTTACCTCAGCCTCAGGCTAGACAGCTTATTATGATAAATGAGGTTTTGTGGTGGGAATGTGACCACCTGTGGAGGTAGTGGACAAGATTACACTGAAAAGTTATATATTGCTGCTTTAAACCTTAATGTCAAGCAACGTTTGGAGACGATCATTGCTAAAAAAAAAAAATAATAGAAGCATGATGTGTAATAATTTAATTACACTGTAAAAAAGACAGAAACCAGAGATATCATGACAGCCGACTTAATAGTCTCATCCAGGAATTACAACATGTGTGTGTGTGTTTTATGTTGTGTCCTTCAGTGAGCCCTGAGTCATCACTGTTTCTGGCACCATCTGCTCAGTGTGCTTCTTCTCTACTCCACCCTCCTGCCTCACGTCCATCCATCCATCTACACATCCATAGGTTCAGTTTATAACTCCCCCAAGGTACCTGTATGCAGCATACTTAAAACAAATGGTTACAGACTTCCAGGCAGCCAGGAAAAATGCATATTTATAGAAGTTTTTTTTATTTTATCCTTAGCTTCTTGACCGGACACCAAAGGGACTGCAAAGAAGCTGCAAATATGCACACTGGAAGCAAAGCATCATTGTTATTTCCCCTGTCAGCCTCTACACAATGTGTCCTGTCACCACCCACTCAGGCTGTGTGTTGTGGTATGTGATGGATCTAGAAAGGGCACTGCTTGGTTTAGCTTGGTAATCGCCTTCTTTTCCACTTCACAGACACTTTCACACACACACTACCACAAGCTGTAACAGCATAATACGGGAAAATAAATGGGAGAGAGTGCCTGTGGACGTGGCTTCTTCTTCCAAAAGTGAGGATATAAAGAGGGGGCACGAGGTTTACTGCGCTGTAAATGCCAATCAACTAATGTGTGTTAGCAGCGAGGTTGTTACCATGGTAATGTGCTGTCAGGTCAGTGCCTACACATAGACACACACTGTAGTTCTTACAGGTTTCAAGTAGGAACCTGGGTACATTTTCCCAGTTTTCATTGTCTGCCCATGTGTGTGAATTTCTGCCTGTGCATGTGTGAGTATAGGCTTTGTGACTGTGACCTAAGGGTCAAGCTTCGGTTGGAGCAGTGCTGTTTGTGCCGCAGGAACTGCCAGGTCTGGAACAGTATGTTCCCCACAGCCAAATGGGTCAGGGCCGCTGTGTCTCTGTCAGTGAGCTAGAAAAGTACCCACACACAAGCATCACACATTGCAACTCCCCAATGGGCCCTGGAGTGCAGTGCTTGTGTTTCAGGATTTTTTTTTATGGAGGGGACAATAAAAGAGGAGCATATTTAGGAAAAAAAACTGTTAAGAGTGAAAAATTAGAACAGAGGTGTATAAATAATTTCCATATAAACATGAGAAAACTAGAAATAATGCACTTACTGTCTTTAAAAAGAGAAAGTTCTTCTTAAAGACTTAATAAAGACTCTGCCAATTTAACACATGGAGATCATTTTCATCACTAATGTCTTCTGTGGCTCGGGAGGGAGCTGTCAAAGTATGAGAAAATAACCCTGATGGTGTGATAGTGATGTCACCAGGGTTATTTCTATTGGTCTTGAGAATTAACACTTTTAATTCTGTGTTTAAATCTGTGTTTCAAACTTGGGGCGTGGACTTTTATAGACATGTGCATACATAAATAAAGCTTATTGTTGTTTAATTGGCCAGGAGAATCTATTGATAGATGTTATTGAGGTGCATTGTAGGACTTAGCATCTTCAGAGATCGACCCATAGTATGGACTAAATGTCAGGATATCTCAGCCTCTGCAGCTCCATTAGCTCTTTTTAAAGCATTAAAAATGAATGAGGGTAAGATAAACTATATTTGCGTGTTGTATTTTCGCCAAAGGTGTCCTATGAGATAGAGGCTACAGCTCTCCTCATAGCTCCCAGTGGACGGCTAATGCAGGCAATGTGGTGTGCAAGGTGGTGTAGTAAAATAACCACTTACTGTCCAATACTTCATTGATTGAGGTTGAGTCTCTCAACCCTTTGTTGAAAGCTACACGTATACAAATATTTGATTAAAGATGAATGCAGTGGGCCTTGATGTGGAGATTAATGAAAAGTCATGTAGACATGGAGTATTGACATTTAAATGAATGTGTTCAGTGAAGGTTTTGACAGGTGTACTAGTATTAGTATCACTAGTATTTTTTGTTTCTGCATGCTTTTGTGTGTCTGTCTTAACCTCTCCTACAGTCTATTTCAATCTCTTCCTTTCTCAGCTTTCCTCTTTCTTTCTTTCTTGCTCTCTCTCCTCTTTCATCTATGCTGGCAGGAGGACTAAAACTGTAAATAAGATTATATGGAGCTCCAAACTGTGACATCTGGCCCTCTGGCCTGTCCTCAGCTACTACAGGCTAAAAGACAAACTGACACAAACTGTGTGCTGCACATATGCACACAAGAAAACAATGACAATGACAGATTGGGAATAACTTGCACAAAGGGGCAATAATTACACACAATCACCAATATGCATGTTTGCTTTCTGTTTATTGGTCACAGACCCACATAAAACCTCTTTCTTTTTGATACACTGCGGTTAAATTAGACCTTTTTCAAAATGCTTCGCAATCAAACATAACCACATCTCATTGTGTGCTGGGCTTGTGCATTGTTCCAGAAAGCTTCAGTTAAATATATGTTGGGTTATATTTTGTATTGCAAATGTTGCTTTAAGGGCAATTTTGCAGGGCATTGCAGGAAATGAAAATCAGATTATAGATTTTACAATGAGCATTTTCATTCATCACAGTTGTTTACAGCGAGACAGAATGAGCCACTACACCTACACTGTTGCTGTTTTATTAAATTATTATCCAGAGGCAGTAATTGTGTTCATGGGTGGTATCAAACTTTTAGCCTCCATGACTCAGACTGCACAGTAGCAACTGCAATTAAACCACAGGGGCCTATTCACAGATTCCAGCAATGAATAGGAAGCAGAGGAGAATGCTAATGATGAGGCTTCTTTCTTCAAGCTGCAAGTGAGATGGTCACAAACCATCTGTGTGTATACAAATCCCTTTTGTCTCTATTTTGTTTTTAATTTCCTGTATGGCCCTGCAGTTTCTGATCTTCGCACTGCTCCACCCTTTTAACACTAGCATTATCCTCTGATGTTGCAGACGGGGCGCCTCTTAGCGAGCTGTCGTGGCCTTCGTCACTGGCGGTGGTAGCTGTCTCCTTCTCTGGCCTCTTCACCTTCGTCTTCCTCATGCTGGCCTGCCTCTGCTGCAAGAAGGGCGACATAGGCTTCAAGGTGAGCTCACTGCTGCCCCCTGCTGGAAGTGGTGAGGAGAGCACAAACTGTGTGTGCACTGTAGATGCCCGAATAGGAAGGGAATCTTGGTCAGTGAGTTATGAAAACAACAGAAATGGAACTTATATTTTTCTGGGGGCCTACATACATGAGAAAAACTAATCTAATCTGAAAGTCGTCCATATTTATTAATAAACTGCCATTTAACATATTTTTTATGTGCCACTAAATAGAGGGTGAATTAATGGTTAAAATCAAGAAGGGTTGCATATAAAGATTATTCCTTTACTTTATTGTCAAGTAATAAGTGATTTGATCAATCGTTAAATGAGTCAGTCTATGAAATGTCAAAAAACGCCCATAAGTTCTGAAAGCTTAAGCTTATGTCTTTAAATGTCTGTTGGTGAATGCTATGCCTAACAAACAATCCAAAACTCTAAAATATTCACTTTACAAGGATAAACAGTGAAAGGTAAATACTGGAACTAGAAAATATTTGACATTTTAAATGAAATTAAATTGAAAATAATTTGTTGCCCCTTGTTTTCTTGTCAATCGAGGGTTTGTATGAAAAAAAAAAGAGTTCCTGGTGTACTGAAAGACATTTTATGTTTTTGGCTTTAGAAACACATTCAGATACATTAAAGACGTAATGGTAAAATGTATGGCTGCAACTAACAATTATTTTGATTATGGATTTATCTGCAAACTATTGTTTTCTCTACTTGGTCAGAAATCCGTGAAAAATGCCCATCATAATTTTTGAGAGAGCATGTGTCTGTTTTGTCATCATCAACCACCCAAAATTCAAAGATATTCAGTTTGCTTTCATGTAAGACACAGAAAAGCAAATCTTCACAATAGAGAAGCTGGGACCAGAAAATGTTTGTATGTTTTGCTTAAAAAAATATCTTAAATAAGCATTTGATTATTGTTCGTCTAATCAATTAAACGACTAATGGTTGAAGCCAACTTGGTAGAGAAAGCACTTTGTACCAAGTTAGAACTAGTTCCCAGGATCATGATCATATTCATACTTCAGTCCTGATCTGCCCACACATATATATACGTATATTGTAAATGCCGAAGTCTTTTGCTGACGACTGTTGCCTCATTATATGCAAGTGATGCAACCAAGTACCGTTACCCATCCCAGGCTGGCACACACTGTCTCTGTGTTGCCTTCGGCTGCCAGCATGACTCAGCCATGCTGTGTCAAACATCAGCGCTAATATGAGGGCCTGACGAGGGCTAACAGAGACCGACGCAGGCAGGGGGCATATGGAGAGGGAGAGGGAGAAGAAACTCTAGGGCCGCTGTACTGGCTGCTCCTTGTCGTCGTCTCATTAACTTGCTGCTCATATTATGGCATTGGCATCAAAATATATTTTAATTTTGCTCATACATTTTAATGTTTTAACTCTTTAAGCTGGGGAATAGACAAAAATTACAGCCCCGAGTGAACAGCAGAGCCTTCTGTTAAGATTACTTGAATCCACAATATTCCTAGCCCCCATAATTTATTCCGTAAATTAATGTGAGAAATATATATTGGGTAGAGGGAATGAAACGGCTTTTTAGTATTGATAGAGAGCTGCAGAAAACAGAGGGGAGGACAGGAGAGAGGATAAGAGCGGAGCTTGTTTCTTGTTAATGTATGTGGCGAGAGCGGGGTCCACGTTTTAGCGTTCATACTTACCAGCGGGATAACCGTGTCACTAATGAGCACAGTGTAGAGAGGCACAATTCACAACTTCTGGTTGACTTTTGGTTGACGTGTGCTCGCTCACGTCTGTCGTTCCCATGCCAGATCACCTGTGCCTCATTACATGAAAGTGTATTTTAATTTAACCTGCAGGAACAGTGGGATTCTAGGTCTGTGTTTACGTTCAACTGGCCTGCTTTTTACTAAGATAAGACTAACGACAGATGGACTGCTCCAGTTGTTAAAACAGCAGGTAATTCATTTTGTCGCAATCAATCGGAGCCCCACCTTATTCCTTGTTGACCAATATCACACCACTGTTTCCTGCAGAGATATTGTCGCGCAGCACCCTGTAGCCCCTGAGCTGGAGAAGATTCATTGTCTTGCTCAAGGACACTGTAGCAGGGGAGAATGACTGTTAGGAACCACTACGCCACCCTGACTGTATTGTTTTAGCACATTATCATTGTTGAGAGTCCACTTGTTGGACAAAGGTAGCATGCAGGAATTTCCCTTATAGACGTTAAGTTCATTAGTTTAAGTTCATTAGAGTCAAAGGTGGCATTAGAGGAAAAGGCAATGAAAAGATTACAATAATAAGAAAGCAGATTGTAACTGTGGTTGCTAATAAGGAATCTTTTCTGTCAGAGGAGCACAATTTTCAGTTCTCATGCAATTTGCATTTAAAATATTCTAATTTATTTGCGTTATGCTAGACGATACACAACAACAAATTGGGACTTTAGTGAATAAAACATCTGCTTGTTGCCCTGATCATAGTTTATTGTAATTCCAGACAAGAAAAGCTGCTATAATGGATGATGCATTTTCATCTTTAAGCATCAAATCTTCATCTTGCTCTCTTAGTTTGGCAGCAAACATCACATAATTGTTAAAAGGTTCCCACTCTTTTACCCCCTCTTTGGCAGCAGATCGTCACTCAGCAGCTCACTTGTGAGGTGTGCATTGGTGTGGGACTGCAAATTGCACCACTGCGCCATCCAAAAAGCTTCATTATTCCTCTCCATCACAGTGCTCTTACTGGAGCATGTAGTTTGAGGCTGCGTATTAAGTGCTTTCTAAACCGAAGGCTCTCTGGGGAGCTATGCAACGCTGACTCACAGCCAGGTGCTCGCTTTCATGCTTCGCTCTGAGGAGAGTGGCAGATGGTTCTCCTGAATGAGAAACACACATTCCTATACACACACACACACACACACACACACACACACACACACACACACACACACTGGTGTTTTAGGACACATGTAAATACAAATAAACACATACACAATGAGCCATTCAGATATTTCATATTAGTCTGGCCTGCAATCCACTCTCCTGCTCTCCGCTGTTCTCATTTCCTCCTGTTTTCTCTTCACATTTTCTCCCTTCTGTACCTTTCTGGCTGCTGCAAGTAGGAGATAGGCTTGTTACAAGTAATAGTTATTAGCCAGCAGATGGATGGATGGATGGTGCATGGCTCAATGCTTGTGAACAGGGCACAATTGCCAGCCCTGGTTTTCCAACATAGCCACTGTCTTAGAAACTGTTAAAAAGCTTGACTTGAGTTGTTATGGGACGTTGCTTCATGTGGTAGGACACGATCAAGACAGCAACAAGAGGGGCTTTGACTTAAGGACCTGATGTATTTGATGCACAGAGGCCTTGATTCAAGAGGTTTTCCATGTCTGCTATAAATTTCAAAAAGGATACAGACAAAGAAATGATTATAACTGAAGCACTTCAGTCACTGGTGGCAGTGCTGGTGTGGCCTTGGTTACTTTAGTTTCTATTCATAGGTTTGGTATATACCTATTTGAATGGAATAAAATAAAAATGTTATAATTTTTACCACAATACTTTGTAATATTATTGTTCTGACCATCTGTTGTTCACAATCGACAGTTGCGACTGTTATGAGAGTCTGTGTGAATCACAAGCTCGTTACACTAACTTGCAATGTTTGTGTTGAATAGTGAAGGCTATCCATCCATCCATCCATCGTCAACCGCTTATTCTGCGTACAGGGTCGCGGGGGGCTGGAGCCAATCCCAGCTGACAACGGACAAAAGGCAGGGTACACCTTGGACAGGTCGCCAATCCATCGCACATAGTGAAGACTAATTCAAGAGAAATTGTGGCCTATTACTTAGTCAGAGCGAGGTAATTGATTGCAGCCAGCAATACCTGAAAAAAAAACAGGATTTCAAGCAAGAAATAAGTAGTTAAATTTATGTAGTGCCAAAGCAACTTACAATAAGTGAATTTAACCCAAAAACTGCAAGAATCACTCAAGTACATCAACTTTATCAATGCTGAACTGCAAGTGCTACATTTAGAAACAATAAAAGAGAGAGAGATACGTTTTTGATGGGCCAAGGTGCAGTCTGAACAAGATGTGTCAATAAAAAGCATGCCAGTGGAAGTTGTTTCTGCTGTCCCGATGTTGAAGGTTGTTCAACCATTGTGGAGCCAGGACCACAAAAGGATGTGATTTCTAAACCACAGATATTCATAAAATAGCATTTATTAAATTTTTCTGATGTTAGTATTGTATCATATTTTAGATGATAAGGCGATATTTTTAGCAGAACAGCAATTGGTACACAGTTTTTTTATAGAAAAAACACGTGCATCATGAAGAATCCTTTGATCCTCTGTTTTCAACTATTCTAAAACCATCTGTAATATTTTGACTAGATGAGAGTGTATGGCCAGCTTTAGTGCTGACCGGAGGTCATAATTGGCTGCAGTGGCTGCAAAGAAAAAATCTGTCGCATGTTGTTTTGGTGACAAGCACACACATGTAGGGTTCCTATAGGCATTTCTTCCAGGAAAAAAAAGTAAATTAGATTTTGATGAGAATTCCAAGAAAATACTGGGATCTCAATTAACACAGTTCAGCCCTACTCACAGCCCAGAGTGACTGGAGTATATTCTTCTTCAAGGTTTACCTACTGGGACCAGTTTGCAAACAGGCAAAAGAAACAAAGGAGCATAAGAAAATATGGAACAATAATGCAATTATAATTGAACATGTAGAACTCTCATATGAGCTGCTGGAGTCATTTACTCTTAGAAATCTTGAGTCACCGTGAAAGTACTGGCTAAGACCAAAATGTACTTTTTACTCAAACAAAAACAGAAACTGTAACAAGGTATGTGAAGTCATGTTGTTTTATTCCTTTTTTCTACTTACAGTATTTGCAGTATGTAAAGTTCTATGATAAGAGCCTTGGTGTTGTATATGTGAGTGTATAGAATAAAACAGTACGAGAGAAAGAAAGGCTTTGTGTATGCAGTTTGAACACACACATTAGTGTGTTCCCCCTACAGCGTCTTTGCAATGACACACACAATACACCCCACAATGTACATGACGGTGAGGTGGTAGTGCTTCAGGGCATTTGAATGCCTTCACAGTTGAACCATTGTCTCCCACCGTCTCACTGGTTTGATTGCTGCAAGTGGATGACTAATTCCAGCATGTGTCGTTACACCAGGAGTTTGAAAACACTGAGGGTGAGGAGTACCAGGCAGATCTCTCCGCCCTGGCCTCGCCTTCCTCCCAGAATGGCCCTGAGGTCTACATCCTTCCCCTCACTGAGGTCTCCCTGCCTGTCTCCAAACAGCCTGGCAGATCCAGTAAGAAACTACACAACACCGTAAACACATGACGCCTCTAAGTAATACCTGCATGGACTTTTTTTTCAGTTTAGTTTTTATTTGCTTCCTTGTGTTTTTCATTTCTTTTTTTTCCTCTTCTCTATCGTCTTTTCACTCCTCTTCTCTCTTTTCTGTCTTTGCATACAGTTTCTGCATAGTTAGTATTAATTCCCAGATCTGTAGGAAGAGTGAATATCTGCCACACTAACAGACTATTACGAAAGGTTGTTACTTCCCCGGAGCAAATAAGTGTGAATTATGGATCATGTTACTCGCTCTGTTGATTTGGATGAGATAAACCTTAGTTGTAACAGACATGGCCTCTTTCATTTATCTTGTATCATATGTCTCTTCTTTCCTGCCCTTTTTCTCTCAACAAGGGACAGACATTTATCAATTGGGTAATGCATTTAGAAATCGACCTACTGCAGTGCTGCGATGTATGTGGAAACTGCAGCCCGGAGAGGAAGGAATCTGATGTAACCTTGGTGTACAATATTTCTGGTGTGTTTGTAAATGTAGAAACATTACATCAACACAACTCCTTTCGGTATACGTTCATACTAGGTTGGTGTGTTTGATTTGTATTCTATATCAAACCCAGCCCGTTAAAATCTGTATGGACATGTATGTGGTGTGTGTGTGTGAGAGATTCTCAGTGTAAGCCAGATCGTGGGTGCTCAAAATGCCTCTCCCTGCATGACTCACTGGCTGTCTGCGCTGCACTGTGCTCAGCCAGAAGGGAGGCGAGTTGAGGGCTCAGCATCCTAGGATGTGAGCTCCAGCAATGATTGGCCAAGGCAGCTTCAGGCTTGCAGCCAATCACTAGCCTCCCCTCTGTCCTCCATAGCTACGGCTGTATGATTGGCCCAGGTGTTGCAGGGCGAGGAATGGATAAATGGCGAAAGGAGACGAGATCGTGGAAGAGAGAGAAAATGGTCTCCCACTCGTTCTTCTTTTCTTATGTAAAGACATGTTTTATTATTATACTATCTTCATTACATACACGTATTGTGCACACTGACTTATTGGAAGTACTGGAAATGATTCATATTCGCAGCCTTTCCAATGCTTTGCTAATATCTGATGAATTGTCATAAGAGTGCAAAAATGTGAAAAGATTGAGAGGATAGAAAATGGCAGGAATGATTACATATTTCAAAAGCATTAAATCAATAAGCTACAGGACAGGGACTGAACAGGCTCTTCTGTACATATTACCATCATGCACATGTTATAAATTATCCACCCCCACACTGACAAGCGCATCATGAAAATGAGCCCAGCAACAAAAGCATCAGTTATGTAGTTTATACTCTATGAATAATCAGTGAATAACTCAGTGATCTGACAGTCCTGCTTTTCACTTGTTGCTCTAATCTTTTATTCAGGAGGTCATGTAAAGCTTTCATTCCCACTACAGAGGCTCGATACTTTAAAGCGAGTGTGTAAAGCAATTGTGTGTACTAGTATCATTCCACGGGCCCACCGAGACCTACGGTCTTCCTGGACCCTACCATCTTCTGGGAATGCCATGAGTAGGACGGGAATGCACACTCACACATTCCACATTTGGAATAATACCACTTCTGAATTTCTCCCTCTCTTTCTCTCTGTCAGGGAGGGAGGGAGGGGTGGTGGAGGCTCGGGGGGTTAGGTTGGAGAAGTGTGGGTCTGTTATCACCGAGACAGCCTCTGCCCAGCGTTCCAGTGGAGAATGGGCCTTGTGTGTGTCTGCGTATGAGTGTTTGCGTGGCTTTGTGTGTGTGTGCTTGGTGCACTGGGTACCAGGAGACGCAGCGTGAGCGTGTGAGTGAGCGAGCTAAACAATGGCCCTGATTTAGGCCGGCTGGGCAGTGGGTGAGCATAAGGCCGGGCCGAAACGTCCGTGGAACGCACCAGTGGAGGACTGGCATTATGGGCAGAATACAGTGAGGGGTCTGTGACAGAATGAGGAGAGACAGGGGAAGGGTGGTGGCATGCACCAGGACCTAAGAGTGGGGAGGGGAGGCTTCAGATAGGGGTGGTGAGTGTGTATGACAGAGGTCTTTTCTGCATCTGACAGAGCAGTGTTTGTGTCCGGTTTGGCTGAGGAATGCTGCTGTCCTGGGTGACAGGGGGGCATTATGTGGCCCTTATGTCATTACCGGGTGTCTTGAAGCTGCACACAGAGCTGGCGCGTCAAACGGCACACTACCAACATGCGTGACGGTCACATCAGGTGTGATGGCAGAAAATCCCAGCACCCAGGGCAGAAGTCCTCCTGCACAGAGCCGTCGACAGATTGGTCCGCTGACTCGAAGTTCATATCTCGCTCAGTTTACTGTAGGTTTAAATGTAGTCTGTATAGGAACCTGGGATTTCGGTGTTTGCTTGACAGCTGGAGAGCTCCAGACGAGGACAGTATGCATGTTTGTGTGTGTCCCAGTTGGAGGATGAGCTCGGTGCAGGCAGCGTGGCAAGCTTGTTCAGCTGCTCAAGGGCTCGGAGGGTTAAATCCTGCCGAGGCTCTCTCACACACACACACTGCGACCGTGGGCTCTTTCTCAAATACACACAATGAAGCTAAGACGCCTGGGGTTGGGACTGGGGCCACGGGCTCTTGGTTCTCACACTCTGAACCAGTACTTCACCCCTGCCTGGGACTCGGACTCAGTCCCTTTCGTGGTGCTCAGAGTGGCTGGCCGCTCCAGCGCTCCAACATCGTCATCATCACATTTCCAGAAATATGAGGATCCATGGAGGTATTTCAGTTTGTGCACGACTTAGTATAATATGCAGAATGAATTTGTGTTTTTGTGTGTGATGGCTGTACCCTTGTGCTTGTAGATATTTATTTAATCTAGCTGGGGTGTTACAGTCTGGGTTTATTTGCCTTCAGGCATTCTCGCCTCTTCAGTGAGTTCTCTTCTTAACTTTGTGATGTTTCTCTGTCCATTCTCTTCTGTTTTTTATTATATTGAAATATGTCCTATATCTCTGTTGTTTCCTTTCCCTTAATCACTTATTTTCAGCTATAACTGTCTATTTTTCCCATCTATAAGGAATCTTATGTCTTTCTTACTGTTCCTTCCCAGTCCAGCTGTTGAAGTCATCAGACCTCGGTCGCCATAGCCTGCTCTATCTAAAGGAGATTGGACATGGCTGGTTCGGCAAGGTAAAACTAAGATGTTTCTGTTTTTAAAACATACATCCAAGCACGTATTGTGTGAGTTTTTGGGGGGGTCCAGAAGCACCGCCGTTATGCTCATGAATACTTGCTTAAGGTGTTTCAACTGCCTTTGTCCTCACTGTACTAACTATACTCCAATGTGCTTTCCACTCTGTGTGGAATGCGAGGGTAATGTGATGATTATCTCTTTCTAGCGAGGCTAATCGTTGGCACTCATGTTAGGGTGTTGAGTCCATGGGAGAAGAGTTGAAATTCACAGTCACAGTAAATTCCTCACAATTTACTGGATGGTGCATGCTGCTGTAACACTTCCTAGATGTGATCACACACCATTCTCATTCTTCTTTTGCTTTTTTTTATCGCACATTCTCCCTTCCTAGTTTGCTATAAAAGTCCTCCTCCTATGTGTACTTCTCAGGTTCTGCTGGGCGAGGTCAATGCAGGCCTTAGCACCACCCAGGTGGTGGTGAAGGAGCTGAAGGCCAGTGCCAGTGTCCAGGATCAGATGCAGTTCCTGGAGGAGGTGCAGCCAAACCGGTCAGTTCACTGAAATATCAGAGATTGCACAGCAGAGCCCTTCAACAAATGAATAGCACCACGTAGTAGTGATCAGATAATTTATTTTATGTACGGTCTTTGTGCGTTTATACCTACTCAAAGTCCTGTTTCCCCCTCCAGAACCCTCCAGCACCCTGCCCTCCTGCAGTGCCTGGCACAGTGCTCAGAGGTCACTCCTTATCTGCTGGTCATGGAGTTTTGCCCTCTGGTGGGACACGTTTTAATGATCAAATTATGTTTATTCAGTCCGTCTCAAACAAGTCATTATTCACTTTCTTGGTGCATTGTTGTGTGGATTATTCATAAACTGCCAGAGCAGCTAACAACTTCATTTCCTTTCTCTCTCAGGGTGATCTGAAGAGCTACCTGCGCAGTTGTCGGGTTGCTGACGCCGAGACTCCTGACCCTTTGATCCTCCAGCGAATGGCGTGTGACATTGCCTCAGGGCTTGTGCACCTCCACAAATACAACTTTATACACAGGTGCAGTATATCAGTCAGTCCAGTTATAATTACCTTCATCAACCTGAATGTTAATGCCCTTGAAAGGAAGAATCCACTTGAATGTTCTGTGCGCCCTCTGCTGGTCTCTCCCTGCAACAACATCCTGGTGCTGCCTGAGTAGTTGTCACAAACTCCAGCATCAGTGATTTTGTTGCCGGGGGCGAGCCCCATCTCGCTCTCTCTCAGGCATGCGGTGGCTGCCATAGCAACCAATCAGTGGCTGCCAGGCGAAAGTGCTCCCTGTTTGTGGTAAACAAAGTGACTTAGTTTAGTCTGTGTCTTTACATGGTCAGGTGAGAAGATATAATACATGTACACATTTGATGCTACGTCGGATAATCAGAATGCAGTGAGACCTATTCACTGACATATTGCAATAATAGTCATATAATTTCCAGGAACACTTTAAAGCCCCTGAAAACTTGGTTTCAAAGTATTTCTCTATAACATAAATAAATAAGCAACAAATGTTAAAGTTTGGAATCATCCATCAAGTTTGACTAATAATGGCCTGTCAAAATAACTAAACAATCCCACAGATGTAGACATTTTGATTAAAACGTTTCTAAATCCCAGTTGGTGCATGGAATTATGTGCCTACATCACTTTTTTTCAAGCAAACTATAGAAAAATTAAACCTAAAACGGTTCACATGCGATTTTATTGCTCCTAGTAAGAAGCTGATTGAGAAAAAAAGGGTTTCAGGGCCTTTAAAGTACAAAAATAAATAAGTTGTACTGTATATTAGATGACAGTTTCCTTTGTTTTGACAGCGACCTGGCCTTGCGAAACTGCCTGCTAACTTCAGAAATGTCAGTTAAGATCGGAGATTATGGCCTTTCTCACAACCGATATAAGGTCAGACTGTCTGTTGATAATGTCTCTATTGCACTACTGCTTACTGCTTACTACTATCTTATTGCCTTATCAGTACTCAAATATGTTTGTTTGTTTTTTTGTTCTATAGGATGACTATTATGTTACACAAGACCAGATTTGGGTGCCCCTGCGCTGGATTGCACCTGAGCTCATAGACGAGGTCCATGGAAACCTGCTGGTCGTTGACCAAACAAAATCCAGCAACATATGGTGTGTATAAAAATGGGAACAAACAGTACAATGATACTTGTGACAACACATAAGAAAGGCTACTCTATGAACTGAACAGCTTGTTTGGGACATTGTCATATCTGGGGTACGAGTGGTGAACACACTTAATGATTTCTTTGCTTGTTCCAGGTCACTGGGGGTGACTGTGTGGGAGCTGTTTGAGCTGGGAAACCAGCCGTACAGACACTACTCTGACAGACAGGTGTTGACATATACTGTGAAGGAGCAGCAGCTCAAACTACCCAAACCCCAGCTCCAATTCCCCATGGCTGAGCGCTGGTGAGACATAGTTGCATGCCCACACACTCGGGTAGACATACTGTACATGCACAGGCGAACAGAATATCATTTTAGACATTACAAAGCCTTCAGGTCTCACTGACCAATTAATTTCTTATGAGCACGTGTGTCCTGTTCTTAAAATCTTTTTCTGCTTATGGTGGTGCATCAGTCCACTGTAGCAACATTTTTCTTTGCTAGCAAGGGCATGATCAATACTCTCCGTATTTTTTATGATCCCCTTGGCATCAACCAGTGTTGAATCAGCTTATTCATCTTCACCTGGGAAGCCAGCCAAATATTGGGTTTACTTATTTATTTTTCAAAATTGTTACTCGCTAAATTAAACGTGCTTGGTACCAACACTGAGGAGCCACACACACACACAACATACACACAAGTAGGAATGTAAGTATCTTCTAACTACACCTGCACTGCATTTCCTTCGTATACTCTATGTCTTGGCTAGAGACAAACACAAGAATCAGGTGTTGCAAGAAAGTTTTCTTTTATATTGACTTGTTGTTAGTCTAAAATCACTTCTTTAACTTTTGAATATTTCTCTCCTTACATAAAAATCTATATCTTAAGATATTAATAAGTTCTTCTGACCTAACCGATATGCAGACATGCGGAGTAACATAGTTATAACTTGTTGATTTCTTCTTTGCCTTCTGTCATATCTGTCCAGGTATGAGGTGATGCAGTTCTGCTGGCTGCAGCCAGAGCTGAGACCCAGCAGTGAGGAAGTACACCTTCTGGTCACATACTTATGTGCCAAAGGCTCCAGTGAGGCTGAGGAAGATTTTGAACAACGCTGGAATACCTTGAGACCCAACCTGCTTGGTAGCACCTCCCACACAGCTATGTCCACAGCCTTAGCCCTGACCCCTACACCTGCCTCTGCTTACATCCCCGGTGCAGACCAAACTCAGGCAGTGGAGCTGGCCTCCTCTGCCTCGTCCTCCTTCCCCCTCCTGGAGCACTTCCCTGACAGCTTCCATTCTGACACAGGAGATGACCTACTGACTGTCACAGAGACCAGCCATGGTCTCAACTTTGAGTACAAGTGGGAGCAGGCCCGAGCTGAGCAGCCCTACTGCTCCTCCTCCACCAGTGGGCCACTGGGCCAGGGGAACCCACATTACCAGGATATCTACTATTCATGTAAAGGAAGCAGCTCAGGGGGCTGCAAGAGTGAAAGCCTGACCTCAAGCATATCTCCATCCTACTATGAACCAGAACACCCGGGTGTGGTCCCAGTGTTGAGTGCCCACAGTCCCTCAGTCAGCAGCGAGTACTACATTCGCATAGAGGAACCAGTAGAGTGTAACATTAACCTTGAGGACAGCATGGTGGACTTCAGCCCAGGACTGGAGGCCAGCAGCAGCAGGTTGTCCTCTGAGAGTCGGACTGGTTCATCCACGGCACAGCCCAGTGCTTACTGGTCCACTGCTGACAACACTAAATCTTCTGCTGATGACTCTGATTCAAGCCCCACAGTCCAGCTAACCATGGAGCCACTGCTGAGACAGGCATCCAGCACCAGCCCTGTAAAGTCAGGCCACCCCCACAACTGCTTCTCATCCAGACAGGAAGACACAGCATACTGTGAACAGTCATCCACATACGAGACACGTCACCAATCCTGTCAGTCTGAACTGGATACGTCACCAGAGTCCAGATCAAACCTTGTCCATCCAGTGGGGCGTTTAGAAAACCCACGCAGTTTGTCACAAGCAGCCAGCAGCCCCAGCTTAGGGTTCTGTGATCCCTACCTTGAAGCAAGCACAGGTCATAGCACAGTTAATGAAAGCTGCCATAATATGATGGGTCCCCTCAGGAAGACCCTGCCCATTGTTAACCACATTAGCATTGATTTAGGGTCAGATGACGGCCTGCTAGTGGGCCAGCGGAGTGGTGAAGACATTGAGGATGACCTTTTCTCTGAAGGAGAGGCCACTAACTGGACCTCAAACTATTCAGCAAACAAT
The DNA here is from genome assembly GCF_014851395.1 of Micropterus salmoides. Taxonomy (NCBI): domain Eukaryota; kingdom Metazoa; phylum Chordata; class Actinopteri; order Centrarchiformes; family Centrarchidae; genus Micropterus; species Micropterus salmoides. Next base: position 20,730,660 of record NW_024040041.1, read on the forward strand.
AATAGCCTGAGCTTTGACAGCAGACAGACAGGCAGTGGGCATGACGGCTATCTGGACCTTCAATATACTACTCACTCTAACACAACAGAATTATGGTCTTTAACCAAGGCCACCACCAGAACCTTCCACAGCTCCAGGTCCTGTGGCACCTTGGAAGCAGAAGGAGGAGACTCTGGTTGTAACGCTGCTACCAAGGCCATCGAATTAGGATCATACATTCACTTATGTCACAAAGAAAGAGAGGAAGCTGCCACTCAAGTGGAAAGGAACTTAACTGCAGACAATCTAAGAAGTATTGATTCTCTTACCAGCTCAAGTATTAATACCAGAGGTACAGATGGTGGTGGAAGAAATGAGGTGAAATATGAAAAGCAATTGGTGCTTAATGGAGAGAGACTGTACTCTGAGCCTAAGATGATACCTGAGGGAAGCTATAATACAAAGTCCCCATCCTCTTTCAAGGAGCCTCAGACTGGTCAAACAGGAGCCTTGTCAGTGAAGCAGAGAGGTAGCATCTGGGAGGGGATTTCAACAGGAATCTCTGTTGGGCTGGGAGACAAGAGGCTGAACTATCCAGAGACATCAGAAAGTAGCAGAGCGTTGGACAGTGGCGTGGGTGTCAGAGACTCCAGTATTAGCCTGATTGAGCTCGGTGACTACAGTGAGGATGATGACGATGACATCACAGATATTACGTCGGGGATCTTTGCCGACTTCAACCTGGACTATGCTGAGGGAGAGGAGGAAGAGCTGAGCCCATTGAAGAATGCAGATGGAACCCCTGACTCCGTAGACACGCTTAATCTGTCCTCATCGATGGCAAGCACCTGTGATCAGGCCTTCAGTCCTGATCCCATAGGAACCCCTGTCCTACCTAAGTCCCTGGACAGTGGTTATGATACAGAGAACAATGAATCTCCAGAGTTTCTCTTCAAAGAGCTTGGAGATCCCCGAGGTGGTGAGAGGAGCCCGAGGCTGGGTGGAGAACCTGAACTAGTTCTGCAGGTGGGTTTGGGCCAAGGGATCTGCACATCCACAAGCACATCAGAGCTGCAGTTAAAGGGCCTGACTGATAAGAACCCCTACAGGGACTCAGCCTATTTCTCTGACTATGATGCTGAAAATGAGAGGACCCCTCAAGATGAAGGCAGCAAGTTCTATGCAGGTCCAAGTAACCGTGAATTCCCACCTGAGAAATTGAGCTCCATCCGGGATGATGATTGTGTCAAAAGGCAATTCAACAACAAGGAACATTTAACAAACCTAAGGCACATCAAAAGTTGTGTTTTGGTTCATCTCTTGGAGGATGACCCTAATTCACCCCATTCCCTTCCCACCCCTGGGTTTTCTATGTTGTCACCGTTTCCTCCACAGATGGGCGGCTGCTTGACCAAAGAGTCTGCCCCTGCAGGTGATGATCTCGGGTTGGAGACAGAGCCCTCAGGAGAGGAGCCTCCCTCAGAGCTCAGCTCCTCTCTTGGGTCTGAATCCTCTTCCACTGTACAGGAGGCATCGGGAAACCGTGACGAGGGGAACAGAAGAGCAGAAGATTGTTCCTCTCTCCAGTCTTTGCATTCTGACTCCACCATAACTGACTACAGAGATGAGGCCCCCAAAGAAAATGAAAATGGTGATGGATCCACGGAGGAGGAGGAGCTGCCAGAATTCAACCATGTCAAGGAAGAGCTGGAGAACAGAAGGGAGGGGGTGAGAATAAATGAGGAAGATTTTGAGGACATAGATGCAGAGGAATGTGGCTCACAGGACAGCTTATGTGACGAATCCAACGGCCCTGCTGACCTGTCCTCTTCCTCGTCATTGTTGGAGCTGTGTGGAGAAAGCGTGCGAGCGCCGCTGGAGGAGGCGGAGGAGGAAGATGACTCCGATGACAGCGAGTCTGATGAGGAGTTGAGGACCTACAACATCCAAGATGAAGACAGCGAGGAGAATGAGGAGGATTTCACCACAGTGCCGGTGGTGGTAAGCGACTGCAGCAGGGCCAGACACCTCCGCAGCCTCCTGAAGATGCCCACCCTGCTCACCCAGTCCTTCTGTGACGAGTTGGAGAGGAAGAAAAAAGCGGTGTCCTTTTTTGATGATGTTACAGTGTTTCTTTTTGACCAGGTATGACACGTTAAACTGCTCAAATGCAGTATGTGCATTATTTTATTTCTTTAGGGTGACTGAAGAATATTTGTTCATGACTTCCAGGAGAGCCCCACAGGAGAGCTGGCAGACTACACCTTCTCAGAGTCCAGTGGGCAGGAATCTCCAGAGGAAAAAACCTCTGACCACCAGCTGCAACCTGACCCTGAATTTGACTCTCAATCCTGCGAAACGTTCTGTGTTTCTGAAGAAACAGATGGGAACAACTCAGAAGAGGGTGAGTTTTTCAAGTACATAAAATGTTACAGAGTAACCCTAGTTGATTTGTCTTAACTGTAATCTGTGTGCATTCAGGTGGGGGTTATGAATGGGAAGATGACCTCTCGTTTGAGCCCCGCCCAACCTCACCTGACACCATCCCCGAGCCTCGGTCCTCACCCACATCCACCTCCAACAGCCCTGAGCCTCCTAAACCTGTAGCTGTAGCACTTAACCGTTTTATGGTCTCACGATTCTCTATCACACATGTCTCGGACCCCCACATGGGCTCGGCAACAGGTCTGTATTAACGGTCTTTCATACAAAGTTGGACTGTTGTGTTTTGTTAAATTATTTACACTGAAAATATGATCTCAAATTCCCAGTCACCCAATATTTCCAAGTCCAGCTGTCACTAAACTTTTAGAACCTTTTTTTTCCCAAATGGACAATTATATCGCTTCATTTTAAACCATATTTGCAAAAAGCAGTAATGCCACAATTCTGTCAAAGGCAGAGCAGGCAGGTCATCACGCTGAACCAGAAGGCAGCCTGCTGCACAACACAAGTGCTGCAGACTGTGAACAACAACCCACATTAACTTTCCTGCTAAAGTCTACTTCTTATCTAACTCACAAACATGGATACTGCATCTTAGCGGGTTGAACTTGAAATTAAGTGCTGGTTTGATTCTTACTCTGCAATACCACTGATAAAGACACACCGTTTGCCCATGCCTTGTAAGCTACAATGCAAGTTTGTGTACTTATTTCCCTCCCCAAACCCTTTCCCTTACTTAATAAAAAACAATTGATCATAAATTTAAAATAACACTGACATCTTTTTTTTACTAAACGTTATTTCAGTCGGAGTTTAAAATTGTAGCAAATAAGAAGTTTTTCTAAAATTTGGTGCACATAATGCCTAAGTGATACTCCACCAACAAACCTTTTTAGCATAAAATACCAACCCTACATAGGTTTGACATGTGGCTGGTAAAAAATGGAAGTTGTGTCCTTCACTGTTGTAGCTTTTGTGCGACTTTCTAACATAACACAATACATAATCAGTGTAGTGAGAGATATTTTGGTAAATATTTGATAGTTTGCAGCACACCAAGTGTAAATATACTGAGCAGAGAAGTTAATTAAAAGTGGTTTTGAGAAGTATACTATTTTATTCCTTCTGTAAAAACCTTGGAATCTACTGTCTCTGAAACACATTTTCTCTATGGGGAACAAAAAAGCTAATCTTTAAAAGCTACCTTTAAAGCACACCAGGAGGTAAGTAATTGACAGAAAAAGAATGTTTTTGGGTAGAGAATCTCTTAAGCAATTTGTTAAGTCTCTCTTGCAATGAACGTTGCAATACTTAATTTCCAATCAATTATTTCCAACAGGGAACAGTGAAGATAGTCCGAAAGATTGAGTGCTCTACGGCCCTCACAGGAGGAAGATGAGTCCTGGCCCTTCTCGCCACAGAAAAGCTATCTAGATGTTTTATAGAGTTTTATTTTTATCAACGTTTGGGCCATCTGACCCTGGTGACCTTTTATGAGACAGTGCCTCATATTCTAGTGAAAGACCCTCAATTATTTGCACACTTTGTTTTGTTGTTTAATCTTGTGACGAGCGATAGCTGCTGGTATGACAACCTGATAGTGGATACAAATCAGATCATATTGTTTGCAGAAATAGTATATTACTTTTAACATACAGTATATGAAAATAACTTGCTCAATGAAGCATCAGTTCCTGTTGATGACCGCACAGGTCATTACATTTGTGAATTATTAATTATTAAAGAAAATAAATAAAGGTAAAAGGAGAAAAACATAGTGAAATGACAGGCTTCATAGCTGCTCCTCTCATTTGCTGCCTTGGTCCATCTGCTATTTGGCATTTTAAAAGACTGTTACAGTTGTTATTGTTGGAGCCAGAGAACAATGCTTGTTGATTTGTTACATAAGCTGTGGTGGATTTCCAAACACAAAATTGGACTTTTATAATGTGGGTGGTGGTGATCGTGTTTGAAGATGAAGGTGCTGAAACTTAATTAGTCTCTTAATCCAAGTCATATCCAAATCATATTGATGGTGGGACTCGGTATGCCATGTTATTGGAAACATACTACAGGAAATCAATGCGTTGTTGCTCCCTAATTATGACCACCACTCAGTCACTCACTCACTCTGGTTAATGATGACCTACAACATATGTCTACAGTTGCCATATCTGTCTGAAGCACTTTGTATAGCCAAACTGGGTCTTTATTTGTAGAAGTGATGACTCTGCATTTCGCCATCCTGGACGGACATATCTAAACATGTGAGTTTCCCTATTTGTGTCCACGGTGCCAGCTACAGGTTCACTTTATTTTGTGGCATATTAGCTTTGTTTATTTTATATTTCATTAGCAATAGGAGGACACCAAAGGGATAGAGATTTGTTTCAACACAATTCAGTGGTGTCATGTCAGTATGCCATATATGTTGAATGTCAGTATCATCTTTATGCATATTTTCTACGTCTTGTCCATATTCTCATACATAGTGTATTCTATTACATTTGTGCTGAATGCCCGGGTCTGAGGTGTACAAAAAACAAAAAGACATTCAAAATATGACATATCACATATTGTATGAATGTTTTATCAACATGTAGCAGGTAGCTTGACTTGAATTACTACTGCTGTATCGACAGCTCCCTCCCCCTGTCCCTCTTCTGTAGCTCAAGTGCCAATTCTGTTTCCTCTCACCTTGCCCTTTAAGTTCAGCAAGAAAAGAAAACGTTGCTAGTATTTTTGTAAAATCTGAAAAGATGCCATCCAGGATGACAGTCTCTCAAATTTGCCAAAGAGATATTACAAAGCTTATTGGCTAAAGTGGTAGACATCTTCACAGAAGGTGAGGTGGGTTGTTCTGTGCACCGGTAGTAACATCATTGCTGTTTCCATTTTCCCCCCTCACTCATTGCTATTGTACTATCCTAAACAAATAAATCCAAATACTTTTTTCCCTTCTTGTGTCTGTGATATATTTATCTGCATTGATGTCGAGGGTAACTGTATGCAAAACAAACATGAAATACCAAAACATGCAAGTATGAGGTTTGTGCCCATTTAGATTTATTTTGGACAAGATAATTTATATGCACTTTCTGTACAGTACAGATATAATACAAACAGGGACAAGAGTGACAAATGGACAAAATGGAAAGCTATATAAAAAGTAAAAAATGCATTTTGCTGCCCAAATGAGCTGTGTAATAAAAGCCTGATCATACCACTCAGTGTAAAGGACTCACCCATGGAAAATTTACTTTTCATTATGTAACTGTTGATTTATTGCAGTCTAAGAGGCATTTCAGCTCATTTACACATTGCTTTTCCATCACATACAGTTATAAATGCCTCTGCTCTAAGCTTTTCTCTCTCAGATGAATGTATAATACTGAGAATCAAAAGCTATGATAATACTGTACCTTATCTGATAAGCTACCACTCCCTCAAAGCAAATGTATATATAAAAAAGACCCATTATGTATGCACTGTATTTCATCTCTTGGCTATCTGGCAGCTTAGATATTACTGAAATTTAAAGCAAAGGAAAGAACAGCAATTCAACATATTGTATTATTTTGGTGGAATTGCAATTGCACTGTACTGGAGCTTGTTAAGCAAAAGAATTAAAGAAAAAAAAAAAAATCTTGACATTAAGCAACCAACACAAATATTGAAATAATCCCACTTATATTTTCAGGAATATAAAAAATACAAGTTAAACTGATGCATACGCCCTCAAACCAGTTTACATAATGATTGGGTCAATGCTGCATGAAGCATATGTTTAAAAAAACAAACCAAAAAAAAAAAATAGAAGAAAGGCACAGTTCCCACATTGAAAATGTGGGTATACTGTATCACAACTAGTAAATATATAGTACTATATCACTTAACAAAAGCAGACTTATACTCAAGAACTGTTCAGTGCTAGCTATCTGTGGCAGTATCAAACCTACACTTTGTCTTCAGTGCATATTACAGTGATGCACTGAAAACCGTTATGACCATCTTACATTCACCCTCAAGCCGCACTTAAAACAACTAATGCAGCGTGTGCCTTCACTGCCCATTAATGTAAATAATCCTCAAATTAAATTTACAGTGTATAGTGTTGAAGAAAAACTGAAATCCCATAGTAGAAGTGCAGATAAATAATAACAATGTGACTGCATCACTAGTAAAAACCTATTAGCCACACCTTAACCACACCTCGTGTGATCTAGAGAAGAACTAATAAAATCTACTGTCACACTTGCACTAGAATGTTCAGGCTGAAACATTCAATGTTTGTGGAAATGTTTGCAAAAACATCGAGGATTAACCGGAAATTCTCTGAGTGAATTTCCACGGCAGAGAAACTATATTCTTAGTGTAACATGTTCCTTGAGGTGAACCCCCCCGCCCCCCCCCAATCACACTTCTGGGCCCTCTTGTGTTAACATCATACAGCTCAAACATGTCAATGTTAGCATTTTTCTTTCTCCCCTTCAAAAGGGCCCATTAGTGGACAAAGGGGGACAGCAGGCCGCTAGTAGAAGATGGGTGCAGATCGGTCATCAATGAAGGTGGGCCGGAGGTAGACCTCCAGGGAACGGTCACTGTGGGGAGAGGAGGGGTGAGACAAGGAACAGTGACCGTTAGGTTGAAAACATGACCACATTTAGAGAGATACATGGTAAACTACGTAACCACACCCAAAAGAAAATCGGCCTTCCCATATTTTTTGTTTCTTACACTAAGTTGAGCAAACAGTTGCAGTACTGTGAGTTTTAGCAAGCATGTAGTGAGAAAACTCTAGTAAAATATGGGGAAAAAGGCACGCATGCAGGGTTAGTGTCTCCTCTGTGTGATATTGTGATACAGACACACACACAAAAAAAAATCAAAGTAATTCTTTTACAACCCAAGGCCTTCAGGACTGACAGAACCAAATGCTGCCACATCCATGGAGGCCCAAGGACAGAAAAGACCAGTGATTCCCAGCATCCTACTGCAGCCAGACAGCCAATGACAGCAGAGAGAACCAGGCAGTACAAGAGAGAAGGAGAAAAGTGATTGGTTGGCTGAAAGGCAATGGAGGCTCATGACTTACGGAGGTCCTGTTCCCTCAGAACCGGGACAATTCTGGACCCAAACTGGAAGGTAAAGAGAACCTTTGGGTTTGAATGGCTCACCTCTCAGATCATGCATGGGTCACATTTTGTAACGACACTGCTGGTTAGTCTGGTGCAAGATGAGCATACTGTAGGTTGACAATAATAACTTTAACTGAAATGAGGGATGGAAAACAGAAGTACACACCGCATGCTCAACATGCCATACACTGTATGCTCCTTTTTAAATCCTAAACTATGTGAGCCTTAGTGGAAATCAACACTACTGGAAATGCAATGCAGTCAACAGGCTGGTGTTCTGAAGTTTTGTCTGCTAAATTGTGTTCATTATTGTTTCAAATACAAATCAAACATAAGCCAAACGTATGAAATACAACCAAAAAAATAAGATAAGCAGGCAGAGTTCACGTAATCATAATGCACATACTGTATACAACACCACCACACTGACACACTCGGTTGTTTTTTTACAATGAAACAGAGCAGCACAGATGCTATGGGTGTTACTAGGGGAGGGGATGAAACTGCATGCTTGAAACACAGTTGTGGCTTGAAAAGATTCACACAGAATGTTTTTTAAAAAAAAGAAAAAAAAAAAGGAATTAATTCAAACATTTAAGGGAGAAAGAAAATCAGTTCAGAGCCATAACTTAGAAACAAGGAAAATGTGCAACAAAACTGAAAATGTCAGAACTGACAGAACAGATTTCTCGTCAGACCAAACCGTTTATTAATATATAGAGTTATGTTTTATTTAGAATACCTTTGTAAAAAGTCACCATACATTCAAGGTCAATTTTCAGTATCACATTTTCTGGTTTCCCTCCACAGCATGCATAAGATAAACACTTTTCTTTTTACAAGGACATTTTTTTTTTTTTTTTTTTAAATAAAAAGACCAAAAACTACACAGCCACTCAGGGAATACAATCATAAATAACACTGAGAGCTGCAAAAGCCGTGGTTGTCATTTAACCTAAAACTAATTCACAGCTGTTATTGAGGATACGCAACAGAAGATTACAGACCCCTCCAAACTCGCTGTAGCTTCAGAAAACGACCAAACTGAAGGTTATCAGAGTACGGCATTTTATTATAACTGACAATTTTGGCAGTAAGTTTGGCCAAGAGTGGCAGAAAGTTTCTGTGGGGCCGAGGGTGGAAAGTTTAATTGAAAATTTATAGGAAAACATGTTTTTGCAATGATCATAATACAGTGCAATTTGGTGGACTGATGGAAACAATCTATATATGTAGATATATATTTATATATACTGTATATTCTTGAAGCTCAATTTGAAAATGTGCTTCATTGCCCATAAAGTATGTGCTTAATAGAAAAAAAAAAAGAAGCAAAGTAAGGCAGATATGACACACAACCTCTGGACGGAAAATCAAGTCTAGCACTGACACGAGGAAGCACAGCGCGACCTACGGGATCTCTCAGAACAGAAACATAGTAATCTGCTGCACAGCCTTACTTTGAGCAAAGCTTTTATGAGCGTGTGTGTTGGATGGGAACTCTAACGTGTGCTTAAAAAAGAAGGCCATTCAGCCAGTGGCTTTAGTACAACCACATTGAAGTCTTTTGGCACTTGTACAGTACATGAACATGTCCTTTAGTTTGACAAAATGACACAACCATGTACATGCATGAAAGACAAGCAGTAGCAAAGGCAGTCTCTTGAGAGATCAGTCCATGATGGTGGACTGTGATCAGAGATAGAGTACTCAGAGTCCATATCGCTGCATGCCGAGCAGGTAGGCCCCGCTCTGGCTCTCTCGCTCAACGCAATCCTCCACCCACCAACCGCTACTGTCCACACCGACACCACCAGCAGCAGCCCCCAGGATGGATGGAAGGAGGAAAGGAGGGACCCGGGGAGGAAGAGAGGACAGAAAGGAGGGATGAAACTGGCCTCTTCCACTTGGAGAAGGGGTGTGTGTGGAGGCAGAGGAGGAGAGGTGGAGATAAGCGGACAGGAGGGAGGCTAAGAGGAGGGAAAGATGGGGAGGAAGAGGCCCCTGTGCTATCCGGAGCTGTCTGTGTCTGTCTGTATGTCTGTTCTCACACAGTCGAAATCAATTTGCCATCAGGACTGTCACTGTGGAACAAAGAGAGAAGGAAGCTTGCCAGGTCGGACACACTCAGAGAGAAATGGAGAAAGACAAGACAGGCACAAGGAGGCAGGGTAGAGTTTAGGAGATATGTAGGTGGGGGTCGGGAAATCTACCTCGCCCCGCCTACAACTCCAAACACACCTGCCATGATCAGGAAGATTAGACTTCTAATTCCCTCATCAACACTTTTTAATCCAGATCAGTGTATTGGCTGGATATTAATGCCTACATCAAGCAGTTTTAGTAAATATTTGTCTGTCGCGGAAAAGTTGACAAAACCCAAGAAGTTAGAGTTGATGAGAAAATCAAGTCATCTCCTTAGCTGGAGGGATGTAGTGTCAGATTAGTCTGTTTGGGGTGACTACACCCCGCAGGACAGTGTTGTCTCTAAATACTGATACAGAAAAAAACACATTCAGAGCAGACAAGAGTATGTAAAACAGCTTGACACTGGTGCCCAAAGCCCCAGGCTGACAAGCAGTGATGACTGAGATGAAGTCAGCATGATGTCTACTGTCACAACATGTACTCCACCAAACAGTGATACAAGGTCACATACACACTGTCTCCCCCCCTCCCACTCTGTCTCTCACACAAACACACATTTATATACATGTACACAAGGATGTACGCCCTGATTGGACAGAAACAGGCACAGCATAAATCCTAACCCTAACCTCACACATCCCTGGTGAGTCAGCAAAGGACTTGATAGGATTAAAGTGAAAATATACTGGGCCGCGAGCACTCAGACAATAAGCTAGGACACTGACCCCACTTGACTGCATTCATTACTTTAAAAATCTATTTAAAAAAAAAAATTTTAAAAGTGAAATAAGCGAGAGCAAAGAGCAAAAGACAAAGAAGACACTGTAAAAAATATATATTTTCAGAACTGTGCATACATCTCATGACTTGGGGATTTTAACACTACAGCAAAATAAAATCTAGTGCTTGAGCCTTACTATATTATTCACTAGTTCTGATTCTATCAATTGATTAGTTGATTGACAAAAGAATTCACTGCCAGTTATTTTGATAATTGATTATTCAACAAATCAATTGTCATGGCAAAATAGTCACACATTCTCTGGTTCTAGCTTCTCAGATGTGAAGATTATTCAAATAGATATGGACTGTTGGTCAGACAAAACAGGTAATTTGAAGACGGCTCTAGGAAATTGTGATTGTCACTATTTTCTGACATTTTATAGACTTACTGAATAATTGTTATAAATAATCTGCAACAAACAATGCTAAATACCCCTTGAACTATGTACATGAGGGTGACACTGTGTGGAACTATCCAATCCAAGTGTCCTATTTCCCTACCACATGTATACAGTATTTATTTACAGTATGCTAAATGTCATAGAATAGTCTTTGTAGTTTGTTAAGAAACCAGTGTACTTCACCATTTTATTCTAACACAAAATGATGCGATATGTGCCGATATGGTGATATGGTGTACATCAACAGCTCAATCCAAAACCAAGCATGTTTTAGGATCCATCCGGACTTTTTAGAGAACACAAAATTTTCCCATTACACAACATACTCTAAACATGCTTAGAATGTGTATGTAGCATTTAATTGGGACACTGCGTATGTTAAGCAGTTACCTTGCTGTCGCTTGAGTGGCTTGAGCATGTAGTAACTCAGATGAAATGCCATTTATCTAAGGTGATTGGCTCACATGTCTTCTTCTGATAGGTCACTAATTCTAAAAACTATCAACGTTAAACAATTCAGATGGCAGCAGCAGTCATATCATCCATTACTTACAGGGCAGGACAGAAAAGGCACTTACCTTGTGGCAAAGCGGCCATCATAATCCTCAATAGCAGGCTGAAAAGATACAAGTAATATTTCTTACTTGTGTCTGCTTATATAGCTAGGATTGAAGAACATGCTGTACTTGCATACAAACACTAGGTGGGAGCAGAAACTCATCAAATGTTACTGCAGGATTACTCATATCCAATTATGCAACATAAGACTAAACCAGATGGGGGGCTACAAATTAACAGAGCAAGAGTAACAAGTGCTGGTGGATACAGCACGTTAAATTTTATCTACCTGTGTGCCGAAGCCTGCCATGCTGTAGGGGCGTGGGCGGGTCTGTGCTAGGCTCTGTGCAAGCAGTCGGGCGGTCAGGCCATAGTCAGGTGTGGGCAGTGATCCATCATTCTCCAACAAGTTCCCTGTGCTGCTACTTTTCCCATGGTGCAGACTGGGAAGGGAAGAAAACAATGGCCTCAGACTTGGGCTCATTTGGATTTACGACTATAGCATATGATAGAAAAATGCTACATACTTCACTTTGAGCTTCTCATTGTCGCTCTCAGGGAGCACACGTGTGTAGGAAAATGGGAACCAGCCGCGCCTGAGAAAAGTGATGACCGTGTTATACTTATACTACATTTCTAGTACCTACATGTGGGACAGTCGCCACACTATGGATTCAAGGAAAATAGAATGAATACATTACTTACATCTTATTCTTCTCATTCTCCCCATAGTGCCAGCCATCGCGGGCTTCAGGCACTAGCAGGGTGATGACATCTCCCTCAGAGAAGCTGAGCAGGGTGCCGTTGTCACCTGCAGCGTGGGAGAATATTGCCTGGACACGGGAACGCCCGTTCTTTTCCAGGCCTGCTGCCATGGAACTGGACCTGGGCAGGGTCCGTGTCTCTCCTGAGGAGTATGCAGATGGAAACAATGGTCAGACCTGAAATTCATTACGAGCTCAGACCACCAGGGTCACATAAGCTCTGACTAACTGAAGGCAACATTTCTAAACATCCGTACATCACTGCCAGATTGACTGACACTCACTGTCTAATCACCATAAACAAAGGAAACTATAGTGGAGATGATTGGTAGTCTATGTTGTGCCAACATTTCTCATAAATATTGTTTCCAAGTGTTTGTTCTACTGTTGTACTTCTACCTGGTCCTCCTTTGACATGCTGAAGAGCAGCAACCAGCTTTGTAATTTAACATACAAGTTGGTAGGTGATCTCAAACTGGAAGTGATTGCAACCATTTATGTGATATTAAATGCTCCACAATATACCTTTAAGTAAAATGATGACAGGAATAGGTTTATGATTTTTTTTGCTCATTAATTCCTAGCAGTGCTCATATATCTTACCCACGGGGTTCTTGTTCTTGGCGGGGGCAGGCCTGCGGACAGGGAGGGTGTTGGAGTAGACGTCGCTGACCTGTCTCTGGGGCTGAGCCTGGGACTGGCCCTGCGCTTGGGTCTGAGGGGATGAAGGCCTGACTTGGGACACGGACATAGTCCCTCCATCTGTCCAATACTCCTCCCCGTGGACTCCTGTTGTCCCATTGACCATGGACATACCATCAGGGCCCATCAGCCTCTGGGATAAACAAGTGGACATATGGACTCAATAAGTCAAATTGGGAAAATGGCTTCACCTGTGCAACACTATAGTAAAATTACTTCATTACTTAATCTGCTAAATTAATGTTAATTCACCTTGATAAGAAAAAAAAAACCAAAACAAAAACAAAAAATTATAACTTTGGAGTTGACTTTGCAGAAATGAAGTCTGGTGAGTTCATGTAAGCCTAGCCTGTCAGCTGCTGCACAGCATGAAATGTAGACTCTAAACAGCCCATTAACTTTAGTGCCATCTTTAAAGTGAGACTAGAGAGATGTTTGTCTGATTAGCATCTTTATGGGGGGCAGAAGTAAAGCAATTCCAGTTAAGTAATTCAGCTCTCTTAAGAAAAACAAGGACACATCAAAATAAGTTTTAAGTTTGTGATGTCATATCAAAGACTACAGTATGTAATTAAATTTAAAATTAAGTAATTGCTCAAGCTTAAAGTTAGCTTCTTTTGACTATGAGAAATAAAGACACAAAAAATGAATAAATAAATACCAAAATCTTAATTCCTTTTGAACACAGAACAAATATAAATAAATAAAATGGACATTTTTAGCCTTCATCAGCCACTCATTTCCCTAAAACCTACCGCTGGGTGTCCCAGGCCACTGCCCATAAAGACAGCCAGCTCTGGGGGTACAGGAAGAGGTTGGGCCCCAGGGATAGGGTCTGAGATGACCAGGTTGGATTTGGAGGTGTGCAGGGGGCTTGTGCCCCCAAGGGCGGCAGAGCCCATCTGCTGGGCAAGGAGCATGGCCCTCTCTGGCAGCTTGTTGGGGTCTGAGCAAGCCTGTTGCCACACTGGAATCTTCTGGGTCAGAAGGTCTTTGCCCTGGAGGAAGAAGGAAGGAAAGAATAAAGAAGAGACATATTGATGTAGCAGTGATGTGACCAGAAAAATTTTCTTTGCTAAACCTTCAATTTCCTCCCTATTCTCAAAAAACAAACTAAAAACAGTTCAGTTCTCTAAAGGTTTTTCCTCACTCTGTAACCCTGACCACTGGCCTTTGCACAGCAATGATAATGCGCTGCGTGGGTGAGGATGTGGGACAGACTAACCGAGGTGCCCATTTGAGCGTCTCACAGCCTGTGGACACGGCTGTTCTTCTATATATATGAAAATAAGAGGTCAATGGATCGACGGGAATGCACACATTTCTGTATGACTGTACAGTATACAAGCATGCACACATACAAAACACAGACAGATTTGTCCCTCTGTATGCGCCAATTTGTAGCTCTCACCATCTCTTTGTCTCCCTCTCTCATACACATACACACGGAAGGGTTCTTCAGTTTGCTGAAGGTGAACTCCTCCCACGCACACCCCCATCCTGATTAATGACTAGACTCCATGTTGAAAAAAGAAGCGGCAGCACAGTCCACACACACACACACACACACACACACACACAGGCTGGCAGTTCACACCCACCAGTAATCCCAGGAGATTGATGTACTCCATTACCCAAGAATTTCAAATGCTTGGATAATGGATAGGCATGCATTTGTAGCACACATGCAGAGACATACACAAAACAAGTATAAGGAAATCAAATTGACTAAATTTTGGTTAATAACATTACACTACCTTTGATGGGTATGATACCTGGGAAAATCTGTTTGGATTCAAAGGTTCTTTACTTCAAATGTCAACAACAATGCAAAAACAACAAGCAGGTATCATAAAATGTTCTAGTGACTGTAAACAATATGGGTGAGAAACCATCATTACCAGCTCTCATCCTGCTCATTGCACTGAGCTTTAATTTCAGTCCATCTTCCGCAACACTGTTATGATGCCCTCTCCTATTAAAGTCGTCTCTCTACACAAAAATGTGGCCAGACGCTCAAAAGGTGCAATGATGGATTATAGCTTCAGATATACCTGTCAGCAGGGCATTGTCTACAGTCTTAATGAATTTTTAAAATGAAGAGGCCCCTATGAGCGGTCAAAGCTAATGTAACTTTGAATTATATATCTTCTATTATGCTTTTTTCGCTGAACAAAAAGGTCTATAGTAGGTGAGTTTTCAATAAAACAGATGACAGACGGGGAGTAGCTGGCTAGAATCAACATCAGAGCAAAGAGGAGCTAAGTTTATATATATATATTTTATATATATATAATAAGCTAAGTTTTATAAATTAAACTATCAAGCTCTGCACATTTTTCTTTTTGAATATAATTGGCAGAAAATGTGTTCCCGATTAGTTGAAAGATCTGAAAACAGGTTAAGCTCGATTAGTTACTGAGGTGATGAACACATTATTAAAAGAAACACAGATTCTGACCATAAACTCATATCTGTGCATTGCCTTTATTGAAGGCCATGACAACCAATTTTCTCAATCAGCTTCTTGATATGAGCAATGATATCCCACATGAATATGCTATCTTTTGCCAAATTTCAACAGGTTTTCTTATTTCAAATGAGAGATTTCCATGTTTGACTATTAGTCAAATTTGTACATACCCCTGAAGTCCCATAAGATTATTATTATTTTTTTTATCTTGTGGGAACAAGTTAATACCTTGCGCACACAAGATTATCTTGTGGGAATAAGCGCACATGATAATAACTTGGTCCGCACAAGATAAAAAATAAAATCTTATGGGACTTCAGGTTAAATTTGCGGGGCTTGGTTAGGAAAACATGACACTGTGTATTTCTGTCAGAGATGGATGGCATGACAGCTCTCATGACAGGTGTTAAACAAAAAAATCAAAGCCTGTCAACTATATTTTTCCCGAAAGACAGTTTGTCATTTAAGGTAGTTCACAAGTGAAGTTTTCTGATAAGTTTTAATTAGTTATTTGATGCTATTTCAAGTTATGATGGACAGCTCAGCCCTGCTTACGACTGAGTCCACCACCTTGATACCGCGGCTCCAACCCCGATCACTACTGTGTCCCAGCGCCCATGTAAGGGATATTTTGGCTTCATTTTTGTCCCACACAGGGCTGATAAAGCAGATTAGCTGAGTGGAAAACACTTAATTTCAATTTTAACTTAAATTTTTGCTTATTTAGTCATGGATATAATGAAATAATGAGTTTTGAAACCATTTTTTTTGTAGGGGCTTTAAAGTAGCAGTATTGACTTAAACGGCTGTCTTCTTGAGTTAGCTGTGACTTCCTGCAACAAAGTTCAGCTGTAAACACTTATTAATATATCCCCATCTGTTCTAATTCTGTCATCCATGTCTCCCCTTATCAGAAAATACTTTTTTTCATTTATACATTGTTGATGGTCAAGTGGCACTTGGACTCACCTTGCCATGGTAGGCGCTGCTGTTCTTGGCCACGGCACACTGGCGGTCCACCAGGAAGCAGTACCTGCGACGCTCCTCAGACAAGGCTGTCTTGTATCCCTCAGCTATGAAGGTGTCCAGCTCAGTCTGCTTACTGCTGATGGTCTCCACAAACTGATGGGAAACACACAAGGATACATGGACAGGTGAGAAGGAAGTTGTGGTTACCAGTGCACTGCAGGTCCTTCATATCTTAGGCCACTTTTCACATTTACTGTAGTAAGCAAGGCCAGTGGACAGTAGGTCTGACAAGGAAATGTCCATGCAGCTATCTAACATCAAAGTGCTTTTTTTAAGTTAAGTTTTTTTTTTTAAATAACCCTCTGCTTCACATTCGCAAAATGATATATATTCACACTCTGTAACTGCTTAGTACAGCACAGTATTGTACTGCCAATCGCTGCACAGCTCCACTGCAGCAATTAGGGGTTAAGTGCACCTTGGTGGTAATAGTTGTGCGAGGAGAGAGCCTTACGCAGTAACTTTTCCTTGGTCAGATTTTCCCTGTCGAGCGCTGTCGAGGGCAAGGCAATTATGACTGTGGGTCCTGCAGTGTGGAGTAGGAATTGCTCACAAAGGCCCACAAATCTAATTTACATGTCAGACAATAACAGGTGTGTTAAAGTGTGTCTGAGTGAGTAACAGCAACAGAAAGGGATGGAGATCCAGCACTGTCGGGTTTGTCTTAGCATGGGAAATGTCTCACCAAGTTCACTGACAAAAACACACATCCACAATGTGTAATGTCAGTAACGGTGGTGAGAAGCTACGAGGAGTATTATTTTGAAGAGGAAGTGGCTTAGCTTAGATGATTTTTGTGAGCGTGCATGTACATGTCAGGCCCGGTATTTACAAACAGCAGAGTTTGCATGTTGGTAGCTAAAAGTTTTAGATACTGTAGTCTCAAAGTAGGTCGACTGCATCCAGTTTGATGGCTTAAATACTGCAACATCTGCTGATAAATTCTGACCTAGAAGAGAGTGTTATATTTACATGAAGTGATTTGACCCAGACTGAACTCTTCTTTGGGGTATTGGCTGGTTTGAAGTTTGTTATGTGGGTATGAAATTTAACCAGAATGCAATACACATACACACGTTTCTTTTGCTAGACAAACTGACTTGTCACCAAATACAGTTCGTTTTGAATTCTTGCAATGATTAACATGCTGACACATGCCATCTCAACCCAATATCAGGATATGGTAGACAAACACTGCATCGATGATTCCGTTGCTTTTGCTATTTCAGCTTCAGCCATAGGAGAGAAGAAATGATCATAATCCATGTTGTTGGTGGTGGTGCGGTGTGATTAATAGTTCCTCAAGTTCAGTATTCCCAAAACATTACAGTACATTTGAGAAAGTTTCACGTAATATTCCACATGACTGATAAAAAGACTACATTTATTAAGTTGGAGTTCCTCCCTGCAGCCAAATGGAAGTTCCTGTGGTGCCACCACACAGTGCAGATGTAATTCATTTAGTAACCACCAGAGCACACTACTTCCACACTGCCATCAGCCACAAGGTTAATCATTGGAATTCCAAGTATGGAGGAATACTTCACTTACTTCTTTCCCTAGGTATTTACCCCATCGATGCCACACGCACAAATAGCTCTTACTAGTATTCATTGCTGCTTTTACTAGAATGCATTGTCAGTTGTAGAACGCTTACTGTATTGATGCTTGTATGTTGTTCCTCAAATGTTAATCGCTTTGGATAAAAGCGTCTGATGAGTAAATGTAAATGAATATTTTAAGTGGCTAAATGATACTGAACACAAACATTTTGAGGGATGACCTTTAGCATTAGAATGGGAAGAAATCCTCCTCCATCATAACACAAACCCACAGAGCCAAGTTGTCAAATCAAGCAAGCGAGGGACGACAGGATGATGAAGGCATTTTTCTCCCGAGAGCAGCCTGACCTTATTCTGTTCTTTCTGCACACCTTAAGCTCAAATTAACCACTTGGAAACTGGTTCAGTTAGTTGCTTTCGTTCTTTACAGGCACAGCGTTCAGTTAAAGAGCTGAGCATCGCCTCAACACGGTGACGAGCCCTCTCCTCCTGTCAAATCCACATGGCCCAATTTTCCAAGCATTCAAAAGGTCACCTACGTAACCCAAGACAATGGGTGCAGAAGGAAAAGCCCGGGCAGACACCAGCCTCTATTATATCTGAGCGACCTCAGGTTACATCACTGCTAAAATGACTTGTTTTGCAAAGGTTATACATATAAATGAAACCTGCTACACGTCACCGCTTTCAGACTAACTGATCTGTGTGTCCACTTGACAAAATGTTAATACCCCAGCAAAAACTGCATGTGACGTTATTCCAGTCTATTGCACTGAGCACCAATACAGTTTCCAGTGATTACAAGCACTGGGAAAGGAGGGACTCTCACACTTCCAAAAGCAAGGCATACAACAGGATTCAAAACAACACTGTTTATACTCCTTTTCATTCTTGTGGGGATTCAAAAGCGCTTTTTTCCTGCACAGTTAGCTGCTTAGGTCTGCTCTTCTGTTCCTTCATCATCAGCGCTCTTTGAAATCAAAAGTATCGTATCGTAATGCTTCAGGGCACAACAGAAAGCATCTACACCTACAGTACCTGCATGAATCTGTTGTGAGTGCACTTGCACGTCAACAACCCCTTTTTTTCCTGCATCTGTATGAATCAACAATTCCAGGTTGGCATCACTTTTCATTTTTTTATGTCACCAAGTGGACAAAACCCTGAGCTTATCAAACATCTTGAGATATTAATACTGAATCCCGAATGCCGTCTCTCTCCATCTCTGTCTGGGCTCTTATTAACAACCTATACAATGCAAGTTCATCTAGATGAAACCCGCTTTTCTAAGGTACCTTGGTCCACTCCACTGAACTACATAATGAGCTGATTAGCATTTTGGCAGGGGCTTTACCCACTGATGAGACGGCAGAGTGGAAGTGTCTGAAGGTTGGAGAGATAAGGGAGGGGAGGAAAGACAGACAGAAGTGGGAGAGACAACAGCAAAGAGTGTAAGAGAGAGAGAAGGAGGGAGACAGATCAATGAAATGCGGCCACCATCTGTGTTCGCTGCCAGACTGTCCTCAGACACACTTTACTTTTTAATGAAAAGAGAGGAGAGATAAAAAAGAAAAGTTAGAGCCTCTCATCTGCTAAAATAACACAGATGTGGTGGAGGAGGGCGAGGAGGAGGACATGTCGAGCTTGCCTTAGCAACTTTTACTTGTACTTTCTCAACTGCCTCTCCGTCTGCACAAATCAAACTAAACACTCTTCGGCGACATGTCTGTAGTCGGTCGCTACATAAGCACTTTCTATGTAGAAGGCTGTCATTGTGAAGCACAGGTCTTGAGGGAGCGCAGGGCTCTGTCCCTCTCTGTGTGCCGTCCTTCCCGGGGGACTCTGGCACAAACGAGCTGACTTTTCTCTCACACGCCCACAGCCATGATATGATCAGTGAAAGTGAGAGATTGATTTTCCTTTTCCCTGCTAACCGACTGTATGAGTACAGAGCCTGATGAGCTCGCACAGACGGGCAAAAGTGATCCATCGAACAGACTCAGTAAGAGTGTGTGGTAATGCTACCACTCTTTGTTCTCTATGCACCAGGTTTCTTGTTAGTGGTTTGGCATCAGTGCATCTGTCGCCACATCTACTTTGATCCACAGCAAAATACTATAATGAACAGGATGAATTACTGGCAATTAAATACGGCGTGGTACTCAAAGTTTTCAGTGAACCAGTGATCTTTCAGTTGTTGTCACCATCTGGCCAAACTTTCAATTAGAAAAAATAAGATAAGATAAATCTATTTGGCAGATTGCAAAGAATGAGCTTTCTTCTGGAGCCACCAGTAGGATGACAATTTTATCATTGCACACAAGATATTTTGTATTAGCTGAGCACATCCGTACTCCTCAGAGGTTTTATTGTTAATGCCCCTGTGGTCTTTTGTAACTCCTCAAGATAAACTCTAAATTAGCACCATTACCCATAAGGCTGTCAGGAGGTTAGTGCAACAACATTTTTTAGAGTTAAAGAAATACATTATTTCCATGTTTTTTTGTGGTGTGTGTGTGTGTGTGTGTGTGTGTGTGTGTGTGTGTGTGTGTGTGTGTGTGTGTGTGTGGGGGGGGGGCAAAACGGACTGGTTTGCAACAAAAGACTCCTGCATTCCTGTTTCTATCCATCAAATTGTGCTTTGTGTCATCCTGGGAAACCCAACAGGAACATGTAACAACTTGCCATTCTTGACTGAGATTTTACTGGCTTAGCGCACTCAAACACTCCACCCATCCCAATCCCTGCTGCCTGCCAAACTGGACTGCTGCACACACTGGCCACTTTGATGCCTTACGATGACACTTCATACAACACCTCCTCGTGGCATCCCTGACACGGTGGAACAAACACAATATGACACCGCAGTCAGATCAATCCAGCACTGCCATGTCATCCCAGACAGGGAGGGGCAGATGTTTGTGTGTGTGACACTGTATAAACTTAGAGCCCTGGAAAGACAAGTAGTATCTTCTACAACCTGGGTAGAAAAAGAGTAAAATTTTCATACCCAATGAACTCTGCAAAATGTTGTACCTATAAGTGTTGGTAGAATCATGTTTCTGGCCCAACTATCGATTGGTCATGGCTGGCCACACTTAACAGCAAGACCAACAGCAGCTCAGTAATTACCCTGCAAGCCTTGACCTGTTAGTTTTTTGATCCCATCCCTGCTGGCAGTCAGATTTCCAGCTTCCAATGAAATCCTTGTGAAGTGAAGTAACAGCAGTCACACTGTTGCCATTTTCTGCTGAGTCATTTTTTTCTCCGTTTCACATCAACACCACAGCTACAGGAGTAAACCAATAAATAACTTGTCAACACCACCAGATTTAAGGCCTACTATAGGGTTTAACACAGAGATGTTGCATCTTTGCAGGCGTGTGTGTGACTACGTGGAGAAAGAAGACTGTCACGAATCCCCCTGTCAAGGAGGCGGTCGACTGACAAAACTAAATGCGAATGTAAATGTCGGCTGTCTGACTCCTGAAGACCAAAACGTTTGCAAATAACATAGTTCTTAAACATAGTGTCATATATAGCAGTTAAACAAGCATGTCCTCTCTGTCACCTAACCACCCGTACCAAAATAATACATGTTCATGGTTTCGTTTGAAAACAGACGTTTATTCCCAAACATATCTATCCATCTGTACAGCATCTTCCAACATAGCAAAGTATATTTCACATGACTGATCATATGGACCTTCAGTGTCCTTAGAAAAAGAGATTTCTGACTAAAAACACAGAAATTTGAAATGCACCACAGAAACTGAAACTCAGAGCATGATACGGTATAATAAACAACACCACGCAAAATGTCTTTTGTCTTATATACAGAGTAGGAAAATGAATAACAAATAACTATAAAAATGGCAAAATGTAAAAATCTTTATTAATAATATTCTGATATAAGCTTTTATTTTGAAAATTCTGTGTTTGAGGTACACCACCCTAAGAAATTTGCCATCTATCTACTCCTCTTTGGATAATCGAGTCAGCTATTTTGTGGTGAATATATAAATTTTATTCATTCTGTTTAAACCCTGATCAAAGCTGTGAACCGAAACACACTGGCTGAAGTAAATACGTACTCTTCCAGTCCATCAATCAGTGTAGCTGACTTATCATTTCCATGCGTGTGTCTCCGTAACTGCTGTATGTGTGTGGATGTACGAAAGATTGGCAAGGGCGCAGACTTCATAATCAAACCTCCACTATTTGCCTTCCCACTCAGGGCACCTCGTCGCCACTGCCTCCACCCCCATCCTTGCAGTTTTGTGTATCCTCTTTACTTTATGAAGAATAAAGTCATTATTTTGCACCAAGACTCACAAATCTCCAATCCAACAGTCACCCACATGCAAACTCTGCTCAAATGAAGTGCAGCAGTGCTACGAACCGGCTTGAGTGTGTTTATATTTTAATTATCTACATTTTGTTTTTGTCATTTCTGCGTGTTTTGTCTATTTTCTTGTTTTACAGTAGCTTGTCACAATGGAAGACATGCAATTCTGAATGGCCCAGTCCATATTTGATTGTTATATGGGATCTCTTCAATTTTCATTCTGTTTTTTAATTCCGAGAAAATCAGGCTTTGTTAAAAACAAATCAATAGGCTCACCTGCATCTCCTTCTCTCCGTACTTAGAGGGGTTCTTGCTGCCCTGGCTCTTCCTGCGCAGCTTCTTCAGTTCAGCCTGGCACTTCTCCAGACTCTCCCCTTTGCTCTTGTGTTCTACCTGGTATTTCTTCAGGGCAGCCTATGTGGGGCAACAGGCAAAGCACAAACAAACAAAAATTTAGAAACACAAATTAAAAAGCCTGGGTGAAATGAATACCATTAATACCATCCACAGCCACTGGATTCAACTAATTTCACTACAGTACGAAAATCACCCTGCAGGGCCTTGAAACTTGCTTTAGATATGTAATCCATCAGAACATTTCACCTTAATTTTTTGTTAGTTACATAATTTCTGTGTGCCACTGCAGATGCATGCAGGGATTGTTTTGGAAACTCCTTGTTGGTGTGCTTAAGAAGGCTTTGAAATCAATCTTTTAATTAAAGAAACAAGCAAATTAACATGATTATTTACAATGTTTGTTCATTATTCGTCTTCCAGATTCTATTTCGCAAACAACGCCTCTTGTGATTGTGTCTCTTAAAAACATGCACCGTAATTGATTACCCATCTCAAGCATATTTCAAGTTGATTTTCTTAGCATAATGGAAATAACAGAAATCAGTGGCAGCAGGCCAAGTAAAAACCAAATGTTTGATTTGTTGAACACGCAAAGAAAGTGGCCTGGTCCTTTTACAGCCACTTTATTTAGATAATGTATTTAATTTTCTTGTTTAATTATTTTTTGATTTATTGAGAACAACAACTTTGCTTCCGGGCTGTACCAGCTCTGTTGCTATAGTAACTGGTGTCTGGTGTGACAAAGCTCATGTGGTTTCTGTACGATGCAAAATAGGCAGAGGAGAGCTCATTCATGAGGGTTCACCACCCACATTTGCATACAGTAGACGCTGAGGATGTAGGTGTCCTTAAGGTATTGATTGGCTGAAAAGAAGCTGCTGTTGTCACTGGAGGACGAGCAGTATGACACATGCAGTGTCTGGATTTCATAGCAGAGCCGAGTGGTATTAGATCTGTAGGTCTGAGCTGAACTGGAAACAACTAGCGTCCTCACAACAATAAACTAAAAAAAACTGCTAGAATTTTACATTTGAACTTTAGCTACTATTGATTCATCTTCCAAATTCATCTCTGAACTATTAATTGGCTCGTTAGGTTTCCTAGTCTTTGAGGTAAAGCGGTACACCCAATATGGCTATTCATATCTACAATTTAACTCGCAGAAACCAAGATTCCCCATGGGACAGTCTGCAGCACATATATCATATGGTGTACTAGTGGTTAGGGAAGACACAATTGGTTATTGTGAAAAGTTTGCTTTTAGTTTGCCAAGTCAAATTGGGTAAACAAGATAATATTCCAAGCGTCCGCCTCAGAACTGGAATGTTCCTCCTAATTAACAAAGCAAAAGCCTGTTGGCTTTTGTTGCCAAAGCCCGTACCCACAACTCTTTAACCCTGGCCACTACTGCAGACAGACAATTAGTGTGATTAAATCTGATCAGAAACACAGGGGACAGTGGATGGCCCTTGGCCTCTTACAGCTTATCTGCCGGAGAGGTTCCTCTTCATTGGAAATCTATAGGCTGTTTTTGCATATTAAGATTTACGACCCAAATTGTGACCTCTGTGTAATGACTGAAGAGTGTTGTAATAACCCTGGGTAAGCCATTATGTGAGACAAGAGAATTTAGAGATCGAGACAGAGGGAGAACAGAGGGGGATGCACCACTGGGAGCAGAACACTGACTTCAGTCTTGGAAAACAGCAAGTCTTCCATTGAGCCTTTTTGAACAGAGTGGAAATTTCAGATGATTAATTCACAAAGTCTGAAGCGAAATGATTGCTATTATCACTGTGGGAAATTCATTAAAAGTAATTGATGTTAAAACCTGAGGGATGCGCCAAGACAGAAATGTTTGAAGTTTTTTGATGCATCTGAACTAACGTAAGAAGCACGCCACATTTCCATATGTTTTTCCATATCAGTTTAGACAACAAACACTAATTTGACATGTGTATGGAGTCAAAGATGAAATCATTAACATTCATGGTTTTCATTTGAACTCAACATGACATCTCCCCATTAAGTCAAGAGGCCAGGAGCCTAAAAGGACTCACAACCAACTTTTGTTCCCCTTTTAATTTTAAGAGCAACATTACATTAAGAGAGTGAGTGAGTGCCGATACGCCAAAGCAGCTCGTAGCGTGGCCCTTCCAACAATACAATATAATACAATAATGGCAACATTATCCCATCCCCCAAAACAACGCTCAGCAGTGCTGCTCTATACTCAGGCTGCAACCCACTCATTCTAAAGATATCACATGTAGACCAGCTCGACAGTGCTTACACACATACACTCCAGGAGGGGTTTATTATAATCAGTCTACCCTTGACGTGTGAGTAGAAGACAGACGTTGATCCAGATGTTAACAGACACAGGTGAACAGGTTACTTCAGTCAAATTAGGCCTTAGCAGATTTGACGTTACATAATATAAAGGACTGATATGAGCTAAAATATGGAGTGCACTTATTGGATTGAGGCTGTCCTCAGGCTTTGGGAGTGCGAGCCAGTCAGATACTCACAGTCAGATAACGAGCATCCAGCTCCACCTTCTTCTCCAGCTCAGAGAGCAGCTCGTTGTGGAAGGATTTCAACTGCGGAGAAAGCACAAAAACGGTTGAATAAAATGCTTATGATAGTTATTTCAATGACAAAACCAATGACAGACGCTGCGTGTGGATACAGAGGTCAAAGTTACTCTAGTAAAAGTTTTAGCAACTAAGTCCCGTGAAGATTCTCTGATTGATTCAGTGCTATCTGACACAATATTTAGTCACCAGATAAACTAAACTGACCTGCCTGAAGAGCGGGCTACAAACATTTTCAAGCTCTGCTGACTTTTTGAGAAGGTTTTCCCAGGCTTTAATGTGTAACAGTGTTAAAATGTATGTGCTTAGGGTTAAAGTACGTGGCAACAGGTAACTATTTATTCTACATTTAAATTATATCGTTAAATGAACAGAAGCAAATTTTATATATCTATCTATCTGTCGATGTATATATCTATCTCACACACTTATACTAAAAAGATTGGATTTGGGGGGAAATAATCCTTTCAATCAGCTAATTCAGCTCAAAGTGGCTGAAAGCGTTTTTGCAGAGTGAGGATTTTATCAGTTTTGTTCCAGATTTCTTAGATCGGACTCGTGCTGGCTGGGTGGACATTGGAGGATCAGTATGGGGACGAGGAAGGTTTACATACTGTACAAATGAACAGTGAGTATGAGCATGTGGGTAGATAAATATAAAAAAATATAAACCTCTCCTTTGAGGGCAGCTGGTGCCTCAGTGAACTCAGGGAGCCCTAGCTCAAGGGCATCCACATGATGAGCACCGATGCACCGACACTAATAACTTTGATGATGACTGTGGATAACTCGTCATACAAGCATTTTACCCTGAATGCCACACTGTTCAATTAACTTACTAGACTTCTCCAGCCACCCCCTGTGTTAGCAGCTTGGGTTTATATGAGCTCAGCATGTCCGTTCATTCAATATGAGTTCATGTTCATTTAATTATCATGTAGTCCATATACTGCTTGCAGGGGCTCGAGATCTAAAGGACAAATCTGTGACACGGCTGGACAAATTTGTTGTGGAGCATCACAGAGAAGAGCCACGCCGCCAAACTAAACTGTTTTATGCTGCAGTAAATTGCTGCTGTGTCTAACCTTTTACATAGAGTTTTACAGGGACTGCTGCAGCGTTGAACCACACAGCCAAAAACCCTTTGAGCTTAGAATACCAACCATCTCCTCTAGCTGCACTTGGATCTGTCTGTGGACCTCAGCCATCTGGAACAGCACATCCCCTGCACAGAGAAGGAGGGAGACAGGGAGAAAACACATGAACAACACTCAACAGCACAAGCATTCCTAGTGCAGAAAAACAGAGAAGAGCAAAAGCAGGAAACTAGAGAGGAAAGGAAGAAATATGAAAAGCAAGAGAGAGAAACAAGAGAGACCCCAGCGTGCAAAGCTCATGCAGTAATACAAGACACACAAACATATGGGACAAGTGACTTGTAACTGGGACAATGAAGAACATGATGGAAATACATTTTTTGGTATAAGATAACAGAAAACAAAAGTGATGTACGAGAAATGGGGGAGACAAAATGTTTAAAATTAAATTCTGGTTCTTCAAGCGTGTAAGTACTGATGTCTTGTGGAGATCAAAACATATTGCCTTTCTTTCTTTGATTAATCTTAATGTCAGGCAATGTGATTTCTAGAACAAACAAAACAAACAAAGAAAGGTTAAAGTCTCCACACAAAAAGGAGTAGAAAAGGAAAATAACCAAAAGGGAAGAGATAAGGAGGGTCATGCAGCTAGTATGTCATTGTCATATACCTACAGGCTGCCTCTTCTGAATATGCAGTGCATTGTCAAGAGAAGGAACACAAAGAGCTACATTGAGCGAAGGACACATAAACACCTGGTGGAAAGACAGTGTGAGATCTGCATGTACAGAAAAATGAGAAGGTCCAAAGCCCCTTGGCTTTAGCTCTGTCTGAGATATTACATATGGGTCATTTACTTGTATTGTATTCAACTATTCAGAAAACATACTTCCATTGAATTCAAATAACTATATTAATTTTAGTGAAAAGACGTTAGATTTAGCTTACTGTGTATAGAAAAGTAGGTTCTGGACATTTGTGGCTGAGTAGGAGCTGCACACTTCAGTGCAACACTTATATCAGGCTTTCTTCATCTCAATCCACACCCCCCTGGTGTGTTCTCTTTTGAAGGCAAACCTGTCAGAGTACATCTCAAAGTGCTTCGTACGTGAAATCAGAACTTGCGCTGAAATGGTTTCGGTATAAACCAAAGGGCTTTGGAGTGGTCTCCGTCTCGACAGACAGCACGTACAATGCAAATTGCGACAGACACACGACATTGAAGTGACCATGACAGAGTTGACTTAATTGCTCCAAAAAATAAAATTCTAAATAAATAAATTATTATTAATAATCGATATCAAAAAACAGGGCTGGAAAAATGTTTAATCAATAAAGTGAGATTTTTGTATTAAAAGTCACTAACATTTTAAGTTCCCCTTTTTACGGTTGCATTTATAAGCAGTATATAAACTTTTAATAAATGGTTTATAACACTATAATGTAAGCAGTAATAGTTGTAAGCAGATGTCAGCAGAAATAATGTCCAACTAGTAAAATTCTATTTCAACCAAATTGTTGACCTGTTCATCATCAGAAACAAGTAAGTGTGTGCAGATTCAAACAGTGTTAAGGGGACTTTTTTTTTTTCTTTTTTTTTAATGACCTGCTAAATTCAGTGCAATCACTGCCCCTACAACTCCTGTATACCCGAGACAGCGAGGCCTTTTGTCCATGGCGCAACCTGCTTGCTGATCTTGTGCCTCACAGGAGCTGAGAAGCAGGCCAAAGCATCCTGTCAGTTCCCAGCAGGCATGCTAAGCAGCTTACAGATACTCATCCCTGATCACAGCCCTTCAAGGCTTAGAAACCCTTGCATTCTGTTGGCGGCTTCAACTAGCTGGATCAATTAACAAATGAGCAGCCATCACTGTTCCACACACACACACACACACACACACACACACACACACACACCTCAAGTGAACCGGCAGTAGGACAGGGTGCCTACAAGAAGTCAGAAAGGTAAAAAATGAATGAATCTATGAGAGATCTCATCATCGGCAGTTTCATTACTGCTCAATGTATGATGCCAAAGCATAGGGTGGGGGTGGGGCGGGTATTCACACTTTGGAGATGCAAATAGTTACCATGGCAACTTTGATATCATATCACACAACAACAGTAACAGAAAATTAGACTGCAACCTTCAGGGGCAGTTAACTGCAGAGAATTCAATCAAGAATCAATGAAGAGCCATAACGTGGAAAATTTGAACACGTTGTGTAACATTATTGTTTCATGCAAAAAATATCTGGCAGTCACGACACCACCTGTGAGACTTAGTCTTAAGAACTGCCAGCTTGATGAGGATATCCGCATAGCAGCTAAGAGCGGCATGACAGACAGGTCGCTAGCCACGGTGACAAGCTCACAAACACACATAATGTAGACTCATAGATACACAACCACACACACACACGCTCAAAAGTAGTGAGTATTGTGTCAATATTTCCCAGCTCGCTTCAACCCCGCCTGTGTCCCTGGCTGAGAGAAAACAATAGTTCCTTTGTGGGGAGGTGAGCTCAGGTTGATCTGCACCTGCAGCTCAGCAACAAGCAGCCACATGCCTGCTAGCTTAAACCACTGATTCAGAGAAGGAAGCGTAGACACAGGACTCCAGTGCATATGAACAGACTGTCCCCTGAAGCATGACATCAGCTTGTGTAGCTGTACTGACTGCTTGTGTAACAGAAGCGATGATACACCCACACAGGTAAAGAAAAAGAAAAGGAAAGAAGAACAAAAAACAGAACAACACAATGTGGGCTATGGAGCAGGAAAAAAAAGTGGAAGTTAGCAATGCTGAGAGAAAGAGAGAGAACAAGAGAGACAGAGGGAGGAAGAGAATGGAGGTGGATGGAGAGACACTGAATCATTGGTGAAGGTCAAGCTGGATTCACTATGGGTTGTCATGGAAGCAGGATAATGCTAGGGTCGTTGCCATGGGAGAAGTTGCAAGATGAGGGGCAGCGGCTGCAAAGTGTTGTTACAAAACACTGTCCAAAGATCTCTACCCTTGCTATCAGCTATCATTACATCAGCATCTACTGTACACTTCCCTGGGGAGGAAAATGGATTGAGTCCCCACCTGGGGAGTCTGTGTACAGTACGCATGCGTGCCTAAACAGTACAGTGATGTTAATCTGCCTACTTAGCATGCAAAGTCACAAGGGAAACAACAAGTGGGCAACTATAATGGGGCAGTGGGATAATGTGCGAGACGGCGATAATAGCTGAGAGTCTGGGTGACCGTGTGCGCGTTTGTATACACATGTGTGAGTGCACTCCCCATATCACAACATTTAAAGACAGTTAATATGGAAGCAAGGGCAGCTTAAGTTTACAGTTCATCTCTCGCTCTCTCGTTGTAGTTTGTCAACTGGATGACCCTTTTCCCACTTTGCTCGTTCGCAGAGTCTCTCACGGGAGAAGACGACTGATACATATGACATGTTACTAAAACTGGAAGCTCAGCCTCACAGCTGTTCAACCTACTGTCCTAATATAAGTTTGTCCAGCAATGGTGTCATTCATTTAGGCCATAATCTGGGCTTAACGGGAGAAATGTAAGACCGTCAAAGAGAAGTGGGACACAGTGCAGTTGCAAGTAATCTTGACACTTACTCACTTACTTACTAAGACTGTCTCAGGTAGTTTGTTGATCATCTTGCATTGGATAACACGGTTATGTAGCAAATCCAAACCAGCTGGTATCAGGGAGCCAAAATCTCTTTTTAAGCTGCTGTTAAGCAGCCTCAACCGCACAACACATTTTATAACAGCAAAATGCTGAAACATAAAAGTGCAGTTTTCAGTCCGTATAGATTAAATACTACTGTGTAGTAGAAGTTACCCAATAAGCTTGAAGTAGGAACAGAAAACCCAAGTATTGTCTTCTAGCTTTGAGTAATAATGATGGAAAAAAATGGAAATGGAGCAGGACTCCTATTGGCATCTACTGAGCTAAAGCAAACATAAAGCTAACACAGAACAAAAATTTTACAATGTGTCAGCTCTCCAATTCATAAATTCCTGCTCTCTTGTTATGCATAAGCTAACAGTTGTCTGCTGCATAGGTGATATATCTTAACCTTCTGCATGTTGAGTTGCTAATTGGTCCAGAACATATCTCAGTGGTTGCTGGTTTATTTATCATGATGCTGAGGTCATGAAATCTGGTTGTGCAACTCTAGGGGTAACTGCTCCATAAAAAGATCTTCATGGCAATGCAAATCTGTCTTGTATGATATCTCTCATGAAATATAAACATGTCTCCCCTGATGGAACCTAGATTTTAATGGTACAGAAACCGGCACAGGCTGTGAAAGCACAACAGTCATTAATGAGAGAAACTTGGAGCACAAATGATAACGTATCTGCTTTTCCTTGTCGGTGAAAGCAAAAGTGACGAATTACAAGCATTTTGTTTCTCCCAAGTTTGTAAAATCAATCAGAGTGGGAGAAAAGAGGGAGAAAGAAAGTCAAATAATGGTGAGATGAGCAAAAAAGACAACGGGATTAAGAGCAGGAACAGTTACTATGACTGTGACAGTGTGTATGTTTGTGACAAGTGGAATCTCTGCTCTTTTATTCCTAAAAGACTTTGTCGCAAAGAAGAAGTTCAAAGTGAAGAATGCTTAACATGAAAGAGAAACGGATTGTGTTCTAGGGCAAATCAGGCAGGCCGAGAGAGAGCAACAGCTAGGGAGGCAAAAAGTGGAGTGGTGGAGAAAATCCCTTGAGAATGAAGTAATAACATGTGATCCTTCAATGTAGCAGAAAAGAAACCGCTGTGAAGCCTTAATGATGGCGCCGTTTTCTCCAAAGCTGTGTAGCAGAGACAATTATAAAAACAGCAGAGTCATGCAGCTACCTGTTGAGGTATGGCAACTTAAAGGAGGGGCTCTTGTGTGTGCTGTGTGTTATTCAATCCAGCCAGTTAGCCCTAAGAAACCTGGGTGTCTCCAAAAACAGAGTGCACAACTCTGAATATGAACTGGTAAGGAGAAACAATTGTAGGCATACAAGTTAAGGTCCGCATACAAGTTAAGGTCCACATACACAGGTCCTATGAAAGCAATGGACATACACAAAACACAGCACAGATCTGACATTATAAAATCATGACATTTCTATTCTATAATCAGACCTCACGCTTTTCCACTGAAGAAATGACTTCCAAATACTTTAGGGGCTCCTGCATAATCATGACAGACAACATTTAAAACCCACACACCCGCAAAATGTAGATTTGCACACATCACAACACCAAATCACCCAAAATGTGGACATACTGGTTTGATCACACTTTCACATTAGCTTGGCACTGAATGTGGCGATGTTAAGCATTGCGCCATACCAGCCTAACTAGTGCAGAATGTAAATGGATCAGTTCTTCTTATGAGTGTTAAACTGGAGTGTGTCCAAAGGAAACAGAGCAAAAGAGAGTTGTCTGCAGTTTCGAACACGTCCATCCCAGCTGCATCTAAGCTCACCTTCAGCACATGTCACTGCCGAACAAATGAAGGGCAACGTGAATGTGTGTAGATGGAGAGTGTGGGGGCCACTGGCTTCCCATCATGCAGTGCGTGTCTCAGAAATAGAGCAGGAGAAGGCAGGGACCCCTGGGATGGTGGCACAGAGCTAAGAAAAGAGCTCCTCTGCTCTCATTTAAACAGGGACAGGTGCTGGAGGAGGAGAGAGGTAGGCCAGACTAAAGACAGAGAGGGGAAGAGAGAGGAAGGGGGGGGGTAGGCATGTGTACGGTATGTGTACTCGTGGGCGCTCATTCAAATATGGAATTTCAGAGTTAACACTTCAACCACCACTTCTAACCTTGGCTCTTAACAAACATGTCATTTAGCCTTTTAGACAGCATCCATTTACCAGCAGAAATGTAATGCTTATGGTCCCAGATCCATTAACCTAAAAAAGAAAATTATGCGACATCAGTTTGGAGCCTCATTGTCCCTATGTGATCCTTTTTTTCCCCCCCTCAGGTAATTATTGGGAGGGGTATGAGGTTTTGATATTTTTTGGTGGTCAACCGAAGCAATCAATTGGTTGACTAGAGTTTTATACGACCCCCCTTTTTTCCCCCCTCTAATGCATGTAATTTCCCTAAAGACATGTCTTTTTGCTGAATCATACATGTACATAATTAAAAAGAGGCAATTAGCAAAGTTACAGACGTTGATAAGAGGGGAGAAAGATATTTGATTGCCTCTGGCTGGGGAGGCTGAACTGTAAGCACTTCACATTCCTGTCCATGTTCTTGAAAACAGACTTATCAGCCGAATGGCTCGAGAGGGAATTTACTTTTAATTGTTAACCAGAGGACAGAATGGAGGAAAGCCATAGCAAATGTAAAGTCTACTGTACATATCTGTGTTCTATACATGCGCTAGAATTAGGCTAGTACTCAGTTTGTAGTCTGACTTTCACGCTAATATTTAAAACTTTCAACAGTGAAACACCATGTAGGACAACATAATAGAACACACCCAGCCAAGCACAGAGCTGCTCTGTACTTGACTTCACCTGAGGACACTACAAGCACAGGCAGACCATACTAGCGAGTTGTAAAACATGTCCA
Source organism: Micropterus salmoides (assembly GCF_014851395.1). Lineage (NCBI taxonomy): Eukaryota > Metazoa > Chordata > Actinopteri > Centrarchiformes > Centrarchidae > Micropterus > Micropterus salmoides. The sequence goes on from NW_024040041.1 coordinate 20,763,639, forward strand.
TTGACAGCAATCTCTTTATAATAACCTGTATATATGTATATATTCTGACATGTCAGGACATTATAGTTGTGGGACAGAGGTAAATTTGAGCACAACAGGTCGAGCCTCGTACTCCAGTGGGTGGTGGTGTTCCTGAAATCCACCACCCATCTGACCCACTGCATGCCATGCTGCCCTGTCAGTGAACTAAGCTCTTGTTCTTCTCTTCACCAGCGCGGAAGTGAGGAAACTAGTGAGCCGGGCTAAACAGATAATCATGAAACTAAACCATTTGAGAAGTAATGTCAGGAGAAATTTTGGATTCAAAACCATAAATGGGAAAATGTGCAATGCACACACAAATTTACAACCATAAAACACTTAAATGCAAGCTATCAGATTTTTTGTAAAAAAGGCAATGTTGGCTGTTTTCGGTAGAAATGATGACAAATCAAAATACTAGGAATTTCAGGAGGAGTTCAAACCTGTACACTGCTTAACTGGCTTTGGGTATGGTTGTAAATAACAAGCCTCTTAGTTCAGAGAAATATAAAACAGAGCTGGTCCGTTCAGAGTGTCGTAAATACATCCAGCCCCACAGAAACTATGTTTACTGTATTCCCCTAGAAGGGCTGAAAAGCCACAAATGTCACTGAGGTAATGAGTGCTCACTCCTTCTTCATGAAGAGGGGTAAAAGGAGGAGGAGGATAGCAGAAAGAGAGGGAGTGAAGGGAAAGAGAGGGAAGGGAGAGCAGGTGTGTGTGTAAGCGTGTGTGTGTGCGTGCATGTGGGTGGCAAAGTGACAGGCGATGATTAGCCAAACCAGAGGAGGAGATGTGGGAGGGAGTGTGTGGGAGTAGTGGGGCTGGGGAGTGAGAGTGAGACTCTCTTTGGGTGGAGATATACAAGTGGATTAAAAGAGCACTCATACTGTATAAACACATAGCAATGACTGATTTTGCATCGAAAATGTACACAACCATGTAAGTATAATAGGCACAAACACATGCACATACAGTGCCATACACACAAGGGCAGATTCCCGTGGGAACATACTGTGTTCCAAAGGTTTTAATGCATGTTGTTTTGTTGATATGAAAAACAGCAACATAGGTAATGTGTGTGTGTGTGTGTGTGTGTGTGTGCGTGCATGCTTGCATGAGAGTGTGCATACGCATGTGAGAGAGAGGAAGACAGCAGGGGAAAAAAAGAGGAAGGAAGAAGAAAGAGATGGAGAGCAGCTGCCGACTCTTAGGTGTGTAGGTGGGACCATTTGCAGCCCGTCTCTTAGCGAGCCTCTATGAAATTAACAGGCTTTAAAGAGGTGCAACAAGAGCTCTAACTCATACACGCATAGGAAGTGTGGGCATGCGCAAGACAGGCCACAGAAAAAAATATTTATCCTTTTTTAGGATAATCAGTCAGTCAAGTCAATAACTCCTCAAGAACATACCATCAACATGTTGCCAACTGATCATGTGACTGATGTGACTGATTACAAGTGTGGAAAATCCTGGATGTTTACACTGATGCCCATAGGATTCAAATCTGGACAGCAAAACAGAGCTGGGGTAGAGAAAAAAAAAAATGGGACAAGCAAGCAACATCACCACAATTGAGTCTCTGAGCATCCTGAGGATGTTATTTTTTAAATCTCCATCAAATAGCTATTGAGACACAAAGTTGTGGGGAATAAAATGATCGGGTTTACCCTACAGAGAAAGAGATTCAGTTAACATACTAGGCATGGCAACATCTCTCAAAACAAATAAGATTAGGACAAGATTAATTACAAATAGGAATTTTAAAAGCTTATTCCAGAAATGAAGTGAAGATTGATTTCTTCAAGCAGTATCTCATATGCATATTCTCATATCCAAGTTCTGTGGTCTGTACGGCTAACCACCAGTTCGCCCTTTTCCTTCAATCTGTGGATATTTCTGTGCTCCACCACCAGCCAAACAGGAAACTCTGAGCTTTGGGCCGCACCCCTGCACATGGTTTGACAGGAGGTCAGGGTTAGGGCACAGATCTAAGAAGGGGGGGGGATGCAGGTTGCTGGAAAATATCCATCTCATCCTTCCCATGTGAGCCACAGTGGCATGCAGGGGCGTGCTGGTACATAGTACTGGACACAGGCAATGAACAACAGGGGCTAATATCTTTCGCTACATCTCAACCTTTTGTTTACAACCTATTACTGCACAGAGCAGCTTGATGAACACAGACAGAAACGGATAGAAAGACGTAGATGTAAACACATTTGATAGTGTCTGACAATAAATATATATACATAGACAACTTGCTGAAGTTCAAACGGAGCATCAGAATGGGGAAGAAAGGGGATTTAAGTGACTTTGAATGTGGCATGGTTGTTGGTTCCAGACAGGCTGGTCTGAGTATTTCAGAAACCGCTGATCTACTGGGATTTTCATGCACAACCATCTCTAGGGTTTACAGAGAATGGTCCAAATAAGCGGAAATATCCAGTGAGCGGCAGTTGTGTGGACAGAAATGCCTTGTTGATGTCAGAGGTCTAAGGAGAATGGGCAGACTGGTTTGTGATGACAAAAGAAAGGCAACAGTAACTCAAATAACCACTCGTTACAACCAAGGTATGCAGAATACATCCTCTCAATGCGCAACATGTCGAACCTTGAAGCTGATGGGCTACAGCAGCAGAAGACCATACAACAGACCACAGCCTGTTGGGTAGGAACAGGCTACAAATCACACAGGCTCAACAAAATTGGAGAATAGAAGATTGGAAAAATGTTGCCTCGTCTGATGAGTCACGATTTCAGCTGTGACATTCACATGGTAGGGTCAGAATTTGGCGTAAAACAACATGAAAGCATGGATCATCCTGCCTTGTATGAACGGTTCAGGCTGCTGCTGGTGGTGGTGTAATGGTGTGGGAGAAATTTGACACTCTTTGGGCCCCGTAGTACCAATTCTGATGGCTACATCCAACAGGATAATGCATCATGTCACATGGCTCAAATCATCTTAAACTGGTTTCTTGAATATGACTGAGTTCACTGTACTCCAGTGGCCTCCACAGTCACCAGATCTCAATCCAAGAGAGCACCTTTGGGATGTGGTGGAACGGGAGATTCGCATCATGGATCTGCAGCAACTGCCTGATGCTATCATGTCAATATGAACCAAAGTCTCTGAGGAATTTTTCCAACACCTTGTTGAAAGTATTCCACAAAGAATTAAGGCAGTTTTGAAGGCAAAAGGGGGTCCAACCCGGTACTAGCAAGGTTTACCTAATAAAGTGGCCGATGGATGGATAAATAGATTTCTTTTATTATAAATGTAGAATTCCTTGCTGTTAAAGCCAAAAGAAGAGATTATCCCAGTTGTCAGTCACATCACGTATATGTTGCTCTCTTTTCGTTTTTTCAGTTGAGGATGTCTGGCTTGGAAGAGCCCGCTACTGTAAGCGAGGCTCAGTTCAACATGGAGATACTGCCGTAAACTTTGGAATCAATGGGAAACCTCACAGGTTGTGAGATCGAGAGAGAGAGGCTTACTGAATAAAACATCCTGAGAGCACTTTCATGTAAGTCTCTGTTGGATGGCCTGGATCAAACCCAACCTGGATCTCCGCTCCACTGCAACAAAGGGCCCATCAAATCAACAGCTACATCTACACAGATTAGACAGTCGAAAGCACAATCAGTGCAAAGGGAATCTCTTCAAATAGGAGCTGATTTCCCATGGGCTGGTGACAGCAAATACAGTCACACTCATAGACACTGATCACCTAGGAAACTACTCACTATGAGAGGACCAAATGTTGGCTCTCCAATTGACCTCTGTATTTTTAACCAGAACACCCCCCCCCCCCCCCCCCCAATTGACATGAAATACACATATCAGGTGTATAACTTCTGACATCTGGTATCATGATACATTTTTCCACATAGAATCAATACATATTACACTGGAAATGCCAAAATCAATCGTCAGCTCTGATGAAAACACGTTACCATCGTCTGTACTGTTGTAAATAATTGATTCTCATCTCCCACCTCGCTGTGCTGACTGTACTGCATTCGTAATTGTTACCTATTTCTATCTCTGATGATACTGCTCTGTCAAAAGGGAGGCCCACAAATTCAAAAAAAAGTTATTTCCACCTGGACACACTTAAACAACAAACTGCTTTAGGACTGAAATGATTCAGTAAAAATTCTAATAAAAAAAAAAAAAGACACCCCTTGCATCAACCCACACATTTCTCTCTGAATGCAACTTAGCTTACCCTGCCAATTTAGACACAGAAAGCTAATGTTAGATGATGTGTGTGTATGAAGGACTTATGCTACGATTGAAGGCCAGTGTGACCAACGCCAACACCGAGAAAGAAAAACAGAGATGGCAATAAACAGAGATCATCAGGTATATGTCAGTCGCTTACCTAAATCTTTGGATCCTTGACTCTCACTGGCCAGTTCACCCATTCTGACCAGAGCATCAAAGTAGCCTTTGGCAGCAAATGTCACATCTAGAATAGCAAGAACAAAGAGAAAGCAGGATGGTGATTAAGTTGAAAGTTACAGTGCAGTGTGTCTCTACAGTTTTGGAAAAGACAATCCATTACACAGCTTCGCTTTGTGTAAGCAAATTTGTGAGCAGTCACACTTGCACTCTCCTCCTTCTAGCTCTGTTTTTCCTCAGACGCTTTTCAAGTAGTGACTCACAGCTTCTCGCCATCAGAAAATAAGGCAACACTGATGTCGCTACGTAATTACTCAACATCATCTTGTTGGCATTCTGCATGTTGATTGCAGAGGGGAAATTATTTCCTGACAGATAATCTTTGCTTAATGGGGATGTCACACAAGCATGAAAAGAGTTTTCTGTTTTGTTTCTGGTTTAGTGTTACAATGAGAAGGAAAGTTTGTTTATTAGCACTATTGTTTGTGAGCATTAAGTTTAACATTTAAAGGGCTGTATATTTAGTATATTTATTGTAGTATATTTCCTGGACACTTTAAATTCAGCAAAGCCTGAATTAATGTAGCTTTTTCCAGATAACAACTGGAAACACTCCCCCCATGTTTTTGACAGTTTTTCTATCGCTACATCCATTATAAGTACCACACATTATTAGGGCTGTTCCCGACTAAGGATTTACATATTCTTTGTGGTTCATCAACGGTGATAAATGATCATAACGTCCCGTGAGGTGCAGACAACTCTGCACAACAACAGTGAAGTCTCTACAGCAAGTTCCTCTTCTGCCACTACACACACACACACACACCCCTACGCCTACACATGCACACTGATGGTCCTTACCTTGAGGATTAGGGTTACAATTCTGTATTTATTCACAACATTTATTAAAAGTTTTTTTCCCCCCTTTTCTCATTTTTTATTTACAACATTATATATTGAAATGTATACCGTAATAGGCAGTAAAGGGAGAAAACTGGTTGTTCTATGTAAAATCAGACGTTGAGCAGCCCCATTTCACCAAAATGGCATGATCCTCGTTTCAACTGGGAGATTGACAGTCGAATCAGGCCCTGCCCATCGAAGCATCGAATCTTCGACTATTCGGGGTCAGCCCTACACATTAAAATTATGTCTGGTGTTCAAGTCAAATTTGGGGCAATTTTCATTCCAGGCCTATTTTTGATCAGTGACCATATGGATGACCACTGATGTAACAATGTAAATGGCTTTCATTATCTAATGGGGTTACCTGTTTGCTCATATATTGAACAAAATTATAAAAGCAACACTTTTTTTTCTCCCCGATTGATCATGAGCTGAACTCAAAGACTTTCTCTATGTCAACCCCCCCCCAATACAGTGAAACTGCACATTTTTGATTGGCCTTTTATTGTGGCCAGCCTAAGGCAAACCTGTGCAATAGCCATGCTGTCTGATCAGCATCTTGATATGCCACACCTGTGAGGTGGATGGATTATCTCGGCAAAGGAGAAGTGTTCACTAACACAGATTTTGACAGATTTGTGAACAATATTTGAGAGAAATAGGCCTTTTGTGTACATAGAGAAAGTCTTACACCTTTGAGTTCAGCTCATGATGAATGGGAGAAAAAACAAAAGTGTTGCATTTATAATATTGTTCAGTGAGCGTGAACGCTGGCGCGGTTAGCTGCCGCTACTCTCCGACCCCCTTTTTTAGTTAATTTTAACTGTCCTTGATTTTTTTAACTGATGCACTCTGGACTGATCTCATGCTGTTTTAACTGACTCTTGAAAAGTAGTAGTAGTCGTCTGATCTGGCCACATCGGCATTTGATTAGATTATCCGGTGTTGTTGTTTGGACTAGTTTACCTGTACCATCTGGTATTCTACTCGTCATCCCCCCAAGAATTCCACACAAAAAGTGGACCACAGTGTCATAGCCAGCCTAGCCAAGTCGGCTAACGCCAACATCCAACATGACTACAACGTCAGCTTCGGACTGTTCAATACCCGCTCTCTAACGGACAAGGGTCCTCTCCTCCAGGATCTTTTGAGTGTAAATTTAATTTTCTGTGTTTAACTGAAACATGGCAACAACCTAATGACTTTTCACAGCTGAATGAATCTACTCCCCCTGGGTTTGTTTACATCTGTCAACCCCGTGACTCAGGCAGAGGGGGAGGTCTCGCCATAATATACCGCGAGAAGTAGAAAATCTCACCCGTTTCTGTACCTTCTCATGGTTCATTTGAATCTATCGCCCTACAACTGAACGGCCCTATTCCAACTATAGTGGCAACTATTTATCGTCCACCCAAGCCCAATACTGATATCATTATCATTTATAAATGAATTGCTGCTTTTCTCACATTTATCTGCTCACTCTCCCCTAACGTAATACTGCTGGGGGATTTTAATATACATATGGACAATACCTCTAATGCATACACAAGGGCATTTACTTCTTGCCTAGACAGTTTTGGATTGGAGCAACATATTCACTTTCCCACTCCAAAGGTCATGTTTTGGACTTTGTGTGCTGTTCTGGTGTCACTCCTCATGGTTGCACTGCGGCCGTCCTCCCCATTTCTGATCACATGTTAATTTCTTTTAATGGCAACTTAACACTATCCAAAATAAAACTGCCACGTATTATTTCATTTCAGAAATATTAAGGACATTAATTTAAACACTCTCTCTACTGAAAGTGACAGTCTCCCCATTATAAAACTGTTTTTCCAACCCTGATGATCTGTTTTTTCATTACAACGATGGCCTACAAAAGATTAAAAAATTCTCTTGCTCCTTTAAAAACTCAGACTGTTTCCTTCACCCATTCTGCCCCATGGTTTACATCAGAACTACGCCAATTCAAGGTAAAAGATCGTCGCCTGGAATGCCTTTACAAGAAAACTGGACTCGCTGTGTACCAAGAAATGTACAAAAACCACATTCTCCACTACAAAGATGCTGTTTCTACAGCCAAATCTACCTATTATGCACATATAATCACTTCAGGCAAAGGTAATACCAGAACCCTGTTCTCCATGGTCAACAACATACTATGACCACCGGACTCTCTCGCGCCTCGTCTGTACTCATCTGCTTACTATAACCCCTTAATGTCATTTTTTTTTATTCCAAAGTGCACAAGATTCACCAGCAAATACCTCTCACAGTCTGTCTTTTTCAGTTCCCCCGACACCTCTTTCTCGTTCATTTTCAAGTTGCTGAAATATTGGACATTATTAGAAATTCAAAATCAACTACTTGACAGCTTGACCCTCTTCCTACCGTCTTAGTAAAAGCCTGCTTACCCCCACTCTCTTCCCAAATAACTACCATTATACATTCCTCTCACCCCTCTGGTATTGTTCCCTTGTCTCTATAATCAGCTGCAATAACTCCTATACTTAAGAAACCTGGTGCTGACCCCAACAATTTCAACAACTTCTGTCCTATTTCTAACCTACCTTTTCTTTCTAAAATTCTTGAAAAACAGTTGCAGATCAGGTCCATGCACACATGTCTGACAATAACCTCTATGAACAATTCCAATCTGGTTTCAGTCCCTGCCATAGCACAGAAACAGCGCTGGTAAAAACCACCAATGATCTTCTCATGGCAGCTGATTCCGGACTATTAACTATTCTCATCCTCCTTGATCTGAGTGCAGCCTTTGACACCACCTCTCATAACATCCTCCTTGAGAGATTAGTCTCTATTGGTTTCATTGACAAACCCTTGAACTGGTTTAAATCATATCTCTCTGGCTGCACTCAGTTCATCCAACTCAAACATTTCAAATCAGAGCTATCCCCTGTCACTACCGGTGTTATCCAGGACTCTGTCTTAGGGCCTCTTTTGTTCATCATTTATTTGCTTCCTCTTGGCCATATCTTAAAAAATTTTTACATCCATTTTCACTGCTATGCGGATGACACCCAGCTCTACCTGTCCACCAAATCTACCACATCTCTCCCACCCACCTCCCTCTCTGATTGCCTAACGGAAATCAAATCCTGGTCCTCTTGCAACTTCCTCAAACTTAACAGCGACAAAATCGAGGTTCTCCTCATTGGCACCAAATCCACTTTGACTAAATCGGACAGTTTTTCCTCTTACCATTGACAACTGCACAGTTTACCCCTCCCTTCAGGTCAACAGTCTGGGTGTGAAGTTCACATTAATAATATCACTCGGTCTGCATACTTCCATTTACGTAACATTAATCACCTCCGACCATCTCTCTCACCCACTAGTACAGCCATTCTTGTTCACACACTGGTCACATCCCGCATTGATTATTGTAATTCACTTCTCGTTGGGTCTTCCTCTCAAATCCATGCATAAACTTCAACTGGTTCAGAACTCTGCTGCCTGTATCATCACCAGAACCCCTTCAATTAATCATATTACTCCTGTCCTTCAGCAGCTTCATTGGCTTCCAGTTAAATACTGCTTTGATTTCAAAACTCTGCTCCTGACCTTCAAGGCCATTCATAATCTCGCTCCCTTACTGACCTCCTTCATATTAACACACCCACCTGTACTCTTACGTTTTCTTCTTCTATTCACCTCACTGTACCTCCTTATTGTCTGACCACCATGGGGTTCAGAGCCTTCAGCCGCTCTGCCCCTCATCTCTGGAACTCTTCCACCAGACATTCGCAACATTGACTCACTTTCCATTTTTAAATCCCGCCTGAAAACACATCTTTTTAAACTGGCATATGCCACGTGATCATTCTTAGTCGATCTTTGTTTCCAGTTGTTTTGTACCCTGATTTTATGCACTGTAATTATAGTTGTTAATTTTATCGATTATTGCTGTACTGTTTTATTATGATTTGTAAGGTGACCTTGAGTGTTCAAAAAGGTGCCTATAAATAAAATGTATGATTATTAATGTATAATCGTTTTTTCCCCCCACTAATATACAAGCAACTTCAAGGGTCTCTAAAACAAGATGTCACATGTGTGCACAGATTTGTGCACACACACACGTGCTCATGTGCACAGAAGATGCTTGACTTCTGCTCTAGATTTTGAGTATACACAAATACAATTTGTGAGGTTAAACTTAATCAGCAACCATACCTCCTCTTCTCTCTCATTGGCTAAATAAAGATCAACATGGCCCAGATCAATATCCACCTCAGTCCCTATTATTCCAACTGCAGCTGTGCTGGCCAACAAAGGTCACAAAGGGCAGAGTCAGCTTCCAGTGAGTTCTGCCCAACTGCCATACAGCATGCCAATCAGCCCATCTCCAATGAATAATGGCCCCTGCTTTTGGAGGTGAATTCAACCACGGTCCAGGTGACAGATGGGTCCTGTGCCTGCAGACAGCTGCCAGGTGAGAGACACATTTACAACAATACCCTGGCAGGGGCAGGCTAATTCTAGCAGACAGATGCAGCCTGCGATAGAGGAAGTCTCCCAGGCTGGAAGCCTCGCAGCTCAGCGCCGAGGCTGAGGGACATATGCTAATGCTAATCCCAATTACAGCTGAGTCAAAAGCAGAAGATGGCATGCGTTTCCTCCTTCCTCTCTTGTTGGGGGAACACCTGAGTACAGAGAGCAGAGCCCCTCCAGAGCATCTCTGTTGATTTCTCTTCATTGTGCCAAACAGACCTCCTGCATAAATTAGTATAAAAGTGTGCGAGAGTGTGTGTGTTTTAGGGGGGATTGCACAAGTGGGATGGTGGGAGCTACAACAGTTTTCAAAGTGATCTCCACTTTCTTTCTTCTTTCTGATGCTACATCTGTAGCGTGCGAGAGAATGTGTGTGCAGCTGAAGGGTGGCTGAGTAGATAAGCTGGATCTATATGGATACTTTACTTGTGTCTAATGAAATGTGTGGTGAGGGGCTCACAGAGACAGACGGAGCGGATTACCAGATTTCTGATTGCAAGCTAGACAGACAATTGGTAGGGGAGGGGCACATCTAAGAGCTACTGATCCATCACTCATCCTTCCCTCTAGAGAAGGAGGAAGAACCACACATCTCTTCATCAGGGCAGAAATCATATCCCTTGTCTTCTTTTTCTGCACCTATAGCGTCCTCATCATGCTGTCAGGGGACTTGTATAACATGTTGTGTTTGGTAGGAAGTTCGAATAACTCAGTTGTATGCATCTGTTGCTTTTACACTTACCACACCAAAGTGAGATTTAGCGACTGACTGCTGTGTTGGAAAACCTGGAACGTGCCCATATCCAGATCTAGCAGGCCTAGCCATGAAGACCTTTTGGCATTTCTGGTGTTGAATAATTTCAGTGATTGCACCATATGGGTGGGAAGTGTGTCCCTCCATCCCCTGCCCCGCAAAGCAGAGCCTCTTAGTCTCTTGGGTTGAGCCAATCCTGCAAAGTGGGTCTTTAATGGCTCAGTGAGTCCCTACCAGTCTGTCTCCTACCTACACCAAGGCTGGGGGGGCTGGCTTGGCTGTGAGCCTAAATCTAGGGCAAAAGGCACAGAGAAAATAAATGAAAAAAAAGGACTTACTGGCGAGGGCCTTCTCATAGTTCTTCCCCATGGCAACAAAGTTCCGTAAGCAGGGGTTGAACTGCTCCATGATGGTCTGAAAGAGAAAACAAGAAATACATGGGAGGTGACTGCTTCTCTTATCAGCAGAGAAGGTTCAAGGGCACGGAATAAAGACTTACACCTTGCTGTATTCATTCTCTCTCCCACTTCCTGCCTCGCTTTCTCTTTCTGACATAGACAAAACTTCAGTGGAAGTTTTGATGGCTTTGATGGCAAACTATGGCCAGCTGATGCGACACCAGCCTATGCTGGGATAGTATTCAAGTGAACTTGTGACTATAGCGATAACATTAATGGTATTGTTTTGCTATATGAAAAATTTAAATGCAGTGTTGCCAACAGCAAGTTTGATGAACTGATCGCTTTCTGTCATTGATTAATTGATGTCTTGTACCATCTTAAAATGTAAAAAATTAAGAATGGACACGTGACGTAAAAAGGATTGTTGCTATAAGACATAAAATTTATGTTATAATTTTTTTACTGCATTTTTTTTTATGTATTTGGGGATACAGTGAGAAGGTATAATCATAATGTGCTACTCATAATAAAGAGTACTAGACACTGAACTTGAACATACGACTACTTCCTTAAAGTATAGCTTATATCCCTGATGAATACAACAGCATGTGATGTTCATTAGTATTCTGGGTTAAACATGCAGAGTAAGTAAAGACAGTATATTTACCACATTTCTAGAATGATTAAACTAAGTATGAGGGCCATCTTAATCATAATGTGTTGCTGTTGAGTAGCTGGCAAAATGAGGATGAAAGAATGTAGCAATGCAGAATATGATAACTTTTCAAACTAATGTTACACCCTTCAGTTGTTACAAAATCAGTGTAAAACAGTCCAGGTGTGATTAGGGAGGAGAGAAGCTGGATTTGATGCTGGTGGCAGATGTGGGGGAGGTACTCGTGGACTAAAAACAAAGTGACTGGGAAATTTGCATTGACAGGGATCCATATAGTTACCCTAGAGCATTAGATGATGAACACAAAGGCTCATTATTGCTGGTAGAGAACTCTGCTGGCAGAGTAGATTCTACAGATAAACATAATATATGATTCTGCTGACCATAATTCATCAGCATGTAGACTTTAAATTACTGCTATAACATTAACGTTTACTGTAAAATACTGTAAATGAGGGTAGAACATTTCTTCTACCAAGCTATTGTAACAACTTAACTTATTTTAACAAGAGAAGTTGGTATGACATAACGATGAAAAATGTTTCCATCTTTATATAATGCAGGTATCTTATAATGAAAATGAAAATACTTTTTGTCTTTGCTGCAGCAATACATAGTGTTACCGTGGAGATACAGTACCACACTACGCTGCAGGCGGAGTCTGTGTAAATGCAGAGAATGCATGATGCCTGACATCTCCCACCACAGCAGTTTCCTCTACTTCTCTTCTACCTCTTCTTTCCTTCCTCCTCCTGCTCACCTCGAGGGCTTCCTCCAATTAGCCGGTCCCCAGTCAGCTAGTCAGGAACAGCCAGGGGACAGAGAGACAACCACAAGACTGCTGCAGTAGCAGTCCCTACATAACCATCAATACTGCAGGAGAACAGTTAATCTACTTCTAGCCTGGATCCACACTGTGGCAAAATAATATGGCAAGATGCCACCGGTGTCAACCTGAAACAATCCCGGCAGCTCATACTGAAAATCATCCATCTTATCTTAAGTCAGACTTCAGCATTTTGGCTTTTGCCTTCATCTTGCTGTCTGTATTTTGTTTTTAATGAGAGCCAAGATTTGGATAGGACAGTGTATGCGTGTGCGTGCTTGCTGTGGTGTGTATCCTGTCAAGAGTCATAGTTCAAGTGGCTTGAGTGCAGCATAACACACCTACAGTAGAAATACCAATGAGTCAGACATAAACCACCGACACAACAGTAACTATTTTACTATGCACAAAGCACTACTGTGCTTGCTTCTACAGCCGCTAAAGCAAAAACTGGAACTGGATCACAGGAAAAAGCTGTAGTCGGACACTACCAACTGCAAGAGTAAAATATGCAGCCTCATATGTTTGTATTGTTTAATCACTGTTAATTGGTTCATTTATGCAGATAATATGATCTGTTAATCAAAACATGAATTAAGTGTCCATTTCGGGTTTCCATGGCTGGCTGAACTCCCCATCTTTCCAGTTAAGTTTCTCCGCCGCTGTTAACTGGGTCTAGCTCTCAAGTTAAATGAACTCATAGACAGTCCACTGTGTACCGGCTCAGCAGCTCCCAGGAACACAATGAGCAACTGGAGATAAACTTCTAATGTCCTACAGACTCCTAAATATACAACTAATTGCTTTTTACAGAGGGCATCGCATCAGCTTATTGTTTTACATAAACATATTCTTAAGCCATCACGAAGAGACGGCAGAAGGAGCATTGTAAACTGTCCTAACAGCAACTGATGTTTAAATTAGCTCCCTTTATTTGCCATCGGGTTCTGCTAGTCTAATATACTAGAAGGATAGGAGTATAACTGGGGGAGAATCCCATTATCAAGTACACACACATCTCTCGTATAAAAAAAAAAAAAAAAAAAAAAAAGGTATCCCCACTCTCTCTGCCTCTGGGAAGATAAAAGACTAACACTTCCCTCAGGACCTCGCAACGGAAATGTTTATTCCTAAATGTTTCTCCGCGCTGCCTGATTCTGATGTAAGTGCATCTCATTGACGAGGACACGGTCACACAAATGTGCGCAAATCAAAGAATCCATGCATGTGCTCGTGCTGCACAACCCTACATTAATGCAAGGCTGTATTATAACAAGTGGTGGTGTTTCAAACTGGTGGGAGGATTACATAAGAAAGCAAAGCCTAGTGCAGCATCATTACAGCACACTCTCCCACTGAAGAGGCCAAAGGTAGCTGATACAGGCTCGGCCACCTTTCTTACGTATACTGTACACACACACACACACACACACACACACACAGAAAATACATGCAGTCATGGAACAACTCTACATAAAGAATGAAATGAATAACCACAGATATATCTACTATATAAGACATAAATTACAGTGACATACAGACAAGGGGAGAGAAAAAAACAACAGTGAGGTAGTTTCTTCCTTCATTTCTTCCCATTGTTGCTAAATTTGTCATCCCAGTTCTCTTGTACTACATTTTTACCCTAATTGTGGCAGCTAATTGGGAAATGGGGCCAGGAGACACTTGAAGTTGTGTGAAGGGGAGGGAGGGGGGGGAGAAAGAGAAAAAGAGAGAGAAATTGCAAATCACAGAATATTTTAAGAATGACAACAAAACATGTTAAATCATGCGCTATATATCTCTTCCCATTCAAACACTCCACTGTATCATTTTTCAATTAGAGAAATAAAATAAAATTGAAAAAAAACAAAATATGTCACAGCTGAAGTGTAATCTTTTCCTTTCCCGGCAATGGAGAAGCTGTTCATTTTGACTGCCTACATGAAGAACTGAATGAATTCATTATCAGCACTTGGGGCAAAAGCAGACAATTAAAAGGAGGGCAGAGAAAGGTCTCCTACAAAATGAAATCTGTTTGACGGGAAGAATATGGAGAACTCCGGAGCACAAGCATAAAGGCTTCAGATAAGGAAAAAACATTATTAAGAGGATTTAAATGATTTCTCCCTGCGCCCTAACCAAATGATTTTCTCTTCTGCGTGGAAGTAGCAATTGAAAAAAGGTCAGTAAATTGTTGATTTAAACTATGGGATATTCATCCATCTGTGCTAATTCTGTTCTGACACACACACACACACACACACACACACACAGTAATGACATGCGAAGGGGGTAATTTCAAAGTAACACCAGCTGATTAGAACCAGGGGGAATCACGCGCAATCAGAAGCCAGGATGCCATCATCTGTTCCTTCTCGTCTTCCCCTCGCTCCTTCCTCCTCATTCCTTCTTCTACGTGGCAACCAGCCCCAGGCCAGAAAATGCTCAGGATCAGATGAGCACTAAAAGCCACCAATTACTGTATTTGCAAGGACTGTAAGTACATGTCATGCTGTGACAGGCAGCAGAGGCAGCCAAGCTTAATGATGTAATCAGGGAGGAATGTATAGAAAGAGGATAATGTGCGGATGGACTTATGACAACACACACCCTTGATAAGGAGGGGTGTGAGTTTATGATCAGTCTCAATCAGGTAGAAAACAGCATTGGCATCAACTAATTACTGTGCCAAGAGAAAATAGTCAGGTTGCAGTATAATCTCCCGGCTGGTTGACTCCGCTGACTGATGAGAAACCGGACGAACCAAGAACAGGCATGTCAGGATCTGGTCTGGGTGTCTCACTGCCTCAGCTAAACAGTTTCCTGGGTGAAACCTTGTGTTGCCCAAGTTACACATTTACAGTAGGCTTGAACATAACGTCTAAAAGGGAAAACTGCAAATTGTGCCATAATCATGTTTTGATATCATTATTTGTGTGATGCTAAAGGATGCATTAATTATGAAACTGAAAATAGGTTAAAAGCTAAGTAAACATTTTCATCAGTTTTAACAATAAATTAACAACAATTAAATGAAGTGAAAATCAATGCCACTTAATTTTGCCTCAGGGCAGCCGTGTAATTTCAAATCTCTTGCTTCGCATCAACAGTATCAGGTTAATCAGAGGATTCCAAAATTCTTGGCAATAAAGCACTTTAATGCAATTTATGTATGTCTTCAACATTAACACAGGAACTGTTGCACATTCAGGTTAGTAATGCCTGAACAAGTCTGACCAGCACACCCAGAATTAACAGTGCAAAAGGGTCAGATTAGAGAAAGTCTGAATGGTCTATAAACTTATTACTTCAATATTAGTTTGATTGGTAAAGCTGGGAGTTTTGTGGTCCTGCAGTAGATTGGCTAGTTCCCCTCTTTACTCTGGTTGCTGTCTTTGTACACATACTTAGCTCACAATAGCAGATTGATCGATCAATCAACCTGTCAAAAAAACATCCTGATGCCTTCAAGAGCATGTTGTAAATATCTAATAATAATTAGAAAATGAACATGTAGGAACAATTTTAAACAATCTTGAATGCATAATAGGGACAGCTGGGATTTTCTGTGATTGTTACTGAAATGTGGCGTTTAAGGTCAGAGAGCACAGAAAAGCACACAAAAACTATGACTTAAATGTATTACTTCATAGTGTATGAAAAACTTAGTTTGTTTTGTTTGTTTTTTACTTTTAAATGCACTGAAAAAAACAGACAATATGTGGAGTATGTGTGGGTATTTTGTCAAAGGCCAGTCTAGATCACACTTTACAGCTGTTTACTTCTGTCATCCTGGGCTCTTCTCCCAAACGAGTCAATTTAGTACCAAGGCTGGTCACAGCAAATCATAAATTGTTTATATTTTCAAGCTATTCCTCCTGCTGTCATAACTGAGAATATCAGACTTGTGTGCTATATTGGAGAGACAACAGCCACTTGTCAGGGGCTGCATTCCACATAGATCGTATTACATTTCACCAGAAGAATGCCAATTCAATTTAAAGATTGTGCTCCAAAATAAAAGTTCTCCCATTTCATCGCAAGGGACGGTGGCAAACTTCCCGTTTAATCAGACCATCTTAGATTAACATCAGTTCCCTGCAGTAAAGTGGCATTTTCATGAGGTATTGAAGGGGCAACACAACAGCAGGGGATTTGGAACACAGCCAACTTCTTACTGCAATAAAGCTAAGACAGGTTAGAGAACTTTCTATAGCAGAAGACTCACGTTTCTTTCAGAGAAAAATGCAGGTATACACTGTGAGTGGATGCCATGAAAACGTTTGTCCTTCTTGCATTCCTAAAGCCTTACTAATACTGCAGTAGGCATAGCATGTGCTTTCAGTGGAAGCCAAGGGGAACATCAAATCCAATAACACCACGTGAATATTTGTGTCCTTTCCAAGTTGTATTGAGGTAGAGCAAACTTTTCAAAAGAGTGAGCAGAGAGAAGACTGTGCAATTTGAGAGGAGCTCTCGAGTTGTTTTGTTACAGAGGAGTACAGAGTATATCAGTCATGCCAAACACAGACAGGGATCCATACTGTCAGATCAAAAGACATTCTTCTTATAACTTCACAAGGAGAACAGGCAATTATTTGTTTGTTGGTGCAGCAAACACTGACAGTTTCGGCACTTGCTCTCATGTTACAGATAATGATCTTGCTTATGTCATGCAAACTCAAACTGAACTGTGGGTTGTCGTTACATTTGTCACATTGACTCTCGTGACTCGGCAGAATCTTGAAGAGAACCGAGATAAGTATATCCACGCTCCCCTGTCATGTTTAAGTGTAAATTTTTCCGTCAAATAATTGTGTTCTTCTGCTGCGTCTTCTGTAATTAAGCTGTGAGCATAGAAATAACAGCAGAAAGACAGAAAGTTTCAGCTAGATTGCATCATTTCTCATTGTGGATTCTGCCTATCTAAAAAAGGATCAATGTCCAATGTGACTCATGTCATCTATGCTAACCAAGGAAACTCAACTGTTGCAAAAGGATGCATTTTCATCACCACAAATCTTGAATCACCTCTTACTAGCATTTGACCACTTACACGCCTCATGCCCTTTCCTCTCTGTGCCGCAAGACTGACTTGGTCTGTGAGCTCCAGCTTAATTGGACTGGATTGAAAAAGAAACGGGCTTATCACTGTAATAACCTTTCATTAACTTGCAGCGCAGGAGGCAAATATCAGCTTTTCATGTGGGCTGCGTGGGTAAACTTCCTCAGAGATGGCAACACATTGAAAACAATGCATGCCACGTTATGTGGACATAGAAGCAATCGTTACACTTTGGTGAATGCATAAAATATATATCTGCTAAGTTGGCTGGGGGGGGGGGGTTAGGGGCAGGTTTTTAGTATTTGGAAGAACTTCGTTTGTTATTTCACCGTATTAATTATATTTCATTCTCCACCTTATTTAAGTGTCACTCACGTATTATATCTGCTTCCTTCAGTTCTCTTCACACTCCTGACCTAACGTACCTCTGCTGCAAACACGTCAGTGTGGCCCGCTTCTTTCGGCCTCTCCCTATATGTCTGCTACGGTAACTTTGGTGAACTGAAGAACTTGTCGTCTGGACTTTTACTCCCGCGTTTCAGTACACAACAGAGCTGCGCCGCACGTTAGCCTTTCAAAACAAAACCAACGTGGAAGCTAACAAATTACATGTGCACTATTGTATTCGCTCGCTGGTCGGTGCTTGTAAAATATCCACCGTGTCGCGACTTGTAACGTAATGACTCTGTTTCTCTGAAAAATGCTACAATATGTCACCAGATATACCTGGACGGCCCGCTGAAGTAAAGTGTATGTGTTCACTGACTGAACGGTTGTTTTCTGGTCTTCACCGGCTCTGTGTCTCCCTCCATGTTGTTGGAGACGTTGTGAGTGGATGGCTGCGTGGTGAGGGAGAGAGGGGAGCAAATGCTGGCAGGACTTTACCAAACATTAATTAACTCAACATCAAACTATATCGGGATAAACGGTATTGTCTAATTTTACAACTCTTTTGAAATAATATCGGTATACCTTATTATACCGATATTTAGCCCAGCCCAACACCAACAGATATATTATTAGGCGCTATAACCAACGAAATACAGCCAAGAGACACAGTTTTGTCCGATTCAAATCACAACTGGACTTGGGATTGATGACTATGTTTGGTCCCATAGTATACAAGGGGTCTCAGGTGATTGAGTAAAAAAAAAAACAAGGATCTTTATCCTGCCCCCACCTTCGAACTGCAGTGTCTCCTGCTGCCAGAGCACAACAAATAATTTGCAAGCCAGAGATCAACTATTTACTGCGTTTGTTTGCTTTGCTGTCATCTGCAGCCAGTGTGACCCGTCCACTCAGCCAGCCGTCAGCCACTCAACTAACCCAGCACAGGCACTGGTTACCACAGCAACCGAGACCCAGACTTATTTGCTAGACCCACTCATTTTGGCTGAGGAGAGCAATGCTTTACTCTCATGCAAAGATGACAAACTTCATTTCAGTTTGGGTTACTTTACTGGTTAGATGAAGAGGATATCAGCATTGCTTAGCAGCTTTAAAGCTTTCAGGAAGGGTGTTTATGAATTTTGGATGGATTGTGTGGGGGTCCCACCACTGACCTCCTTCTTGCAACATCCAGGTTTCACCACAGTACAAAATAAACATAAAACCCATGTACCTTGTGGACAACAAATTTAAACTTAAAATACATCTTTATCTCCCATTTTAAGTGTCCTACAGTGCTCAGTCACTTTGAATGCGCCATGGAGGAGGCACTATTTTTCACAGTCTGTCTTTTTCATCCTGATGCATCTCAGTGAGCTTGAGACAAAATGTACATCCTACTATATTGCCAGTTAATAGAGCAAGCAGAAACATCCCTTAATTTAGAGATGTAAATGCATTTTGATATTACATTAAAAAAAATGAACTGGAAGTACAGAGTGTGCCATTCCAGTGAGCGTGTCTGTTGCATTAGTCACTTTACAGCCCAATGGCAAAGTTTCACTGCTTGACAATGTCCTCACCAAAATGAACATCCAAACCATTGGCTATGTAAGTCGAATTTCCTACTTTCTGTACAACAGCATGACTGGTTTGGGGCTCAGAGAAGCACTATGGTTGCCTGCTCATTTTCCTAGTGGGTGTAGTGTAGCCAATGCTACTGAAAGTAGCAACATCTGCCACAGAAGCATACAGTAACACTAGCCACAGGCATGTTAACTGCAGCCCATGGCCCATAAATATAAGGCCATTGTCCACTGCCACAGTACCAAGTGAAATTTTCTGTCTCTGCTTCTGTGTGTCTCTTTCATTCTGTATAATTACAGCTTCACCCTCCACAGTAATTAGGGACTATTTCAACAAGGATGTGGAATGTCTCCATCTATTTTTCCTTCTCTTCATCTCCTTCTCTTCCACCCCCACAATAAAGCATTTAAATGCTTTCTATAAAGTAAAGAATATCCTTGTGTTCCACTTTTGTGAAGGATAGGTAATATTTTGGACTATGGCCATGTTAACAAGGTGGCTTCAAATCAACCTCTTCTATCAGCAAAGGCTACGTTACTCAAAACAGTGTAGCCTTGGATTTAGCACTGAGCATCTCCAGTCTCCGTCCTTGAAAAAAAAAAAGCAGTGATGAGTAAAAGAAAAGAGAGAATGTCTCTAAACCATCCGCCCCCGGACGTGCAGAGAAGGTGGGTGTATGGAGCAATAGTCCTCTTTCTGCATCGCAGTCAAAGGCACAGGGAACAAATCTGCTGTTCCACAGGCAATGAATGTTATGATATCTCCTGCAGTGCATAATGCAATCTTTTCAAGGCCCCGGGCACCAGCAGGCATAAACTTGTTGAAACACTATATTCGTGGAGGCAGATGTTCAGGAGCTGAAGTCATTTTAAACTCAATTAAATTGCGTATTATAAGGCAAGTGGCGCCTGATGTGATATACTGCTAGAGAAAAGGGTAAATAAGTGATGGATGGCATCTTCAATCAAGTGACTCCAGATGACTTCTTAATTTAAGACCACAGGGGAAATCCACAGCAGTGTATAGACAGCAGACAGGGCGGGTTTACACTGGACCCGTTATGGGGATTTTATGATGTATTTTTTACCTCAATTACGACAGGTTCAACATCTCCCTTTTATCTCTTTCTGAAAACACACTACGTAACCCCCCTCTCCATCGCTTTTTCTCCCTCTCACTCGCCTTCTCCAGCCCTTCACCAACTGCAAGTCTTTTAGCACAATGATATGACAGAAACACATAAGAATAATGGCACGTTGTTGCTAAGAGACCACCTGTTCAGATCTCCCACATGAGATTGTGGTGAAACCGTAGTCCTCTTATCATTATCAGAATATCATTCATTTGAGTGTAGTGAATGTCACGACAATTTTCCAACTGAGAGAGAAACCCATTATGTAACAAAAATGTCTCGTCTGCAAAAAATGCTGCATTTCAGATCAGGGTTTTATCAAACTGCGTACTGCAGCAGACCCGTGACACAATGAAGATCCTATAACCAGAGAGCACTGAGTATCACACTTGATCCAGTTGACGTCAACCACCTATTTTGCTTTCTTCATAACAGCCATTTGAGAAAATGGCATTCGCTGTTTTCCATGCTGTGTTGACAATTAGGGAGTGCCTCTGCATGGGAAAATGAGTGTTATCCTGAGGGCTGGTAGAGACAAGACACACCCTTCTATTCCCTTACCTGCCTGGGTGTGTTTTAAAACCTGCACCGCATATATTGGGCACAGAACACACACACTTCCTATGACAAAGCCTCTGGATAAATACAAGTAAAAATTATATTGTGTTAAAGGGTGTGTTTAACCGTCTCGCTTCCACATAACTTCCCACAACCTTTACTCTTAAAAGTTAAAAGGTCTACGGCGGAAATCATGGTTGCAATAAAAAGGTGTTTTTTTTCCGGATTTAACACACAGCCCCATTCTTCTTCAGCTTCTAGTCTGATTAATCTGTTTGTTCACCCCCCCACCAGGTCAGTGCTCAGACTTCATCCATCAGAATGTTAAGAGGCTTGACCAGGGCCACCACCTCTATCGGACAACCAGTGACACGGCCAGCTGGTGGAGAGGAGACACACATACACAAACATGCAAGCACTGAGTGTCAGTCTTAAGTATCTGTTTCACCCTGTCAGCCAGGGGAATGACTAGACATCCACGTCTGGAACTGCCTGTCTATGTGAGGGAGGAGAACTGAAGTGAGTCAGAGGATCATGCTCGAATTGTTGGGTTTACAGGGTTGACTCCCCTGTTCAGATAAAGTCATCTCAAAAAACTAAGGAGTGCCTCTGGCCTTTACCAAGGGAACAATGCTTGTAGGGAGATTCTGAACCTCCAGTCTTACCCTCACTGTGCCTACACTCCCAGCCCTGTTAAACACACACACTCAACTGGGCTAACATGAGTCAGAGCAGTGCAGTTACCCCCCTCTTCTCCCCTGCGATTACTCAGTATCTGCCCAGCTGCTGGCTGCAATGATTTTGCAGCCGCCGTATGTTTTTACATCTCCTCTTTCCTCAGGAGATGGTTGCTTGCATACAAAGCAGACACGCACAATTACTGTCTACAGAGGCATTTTAAATGTGGAGTGAGAAGAGAGAGAAATGGGCAGGGTTACTGTGGGCAGCCGGTGTTATGAAAGTTAAAATGCCATTAATATTCCCCAAAGTTAATGTTCGGTGACAGCCAGCCAGCCACTTGGCAGTGCATAAAAGTCTCTATGTTTAATCATCAGTGCAAACAATTAGCAACTGTATAATAAAAAGGTAAGAAGCTACAACAAGTCACCCTAACATCAACCCTGAGTCTCAATCTGCAATATGGTAAGAAATGCCCAACCAATGTGCCCTGCTGTCTGTGTCACTAAAGATGGGGCTTTACTTTTAATAAGCGTAATATCAATAACTTACATAAGTCCTATGATTTTTATATAATTTTAATACATATGCAACAAGCCTTGCAGCTTCACTGTTTCCCCAATGTGGCTGACAAGCCCTTGAAATTAAAGTTGACAGTCTGCACTTCAACTTAAGACAATGCGTCATTATGCATCCAAACTAATAGCAGCAGATTTCAGCAACGAAACATGCTGATTACCGGCTAGCCCTACAATAAACCACCATCCATTTTGTTTTGAGGGTATAAACATCTAAAAACACACATGCTTTGAAAGACTGATGCTTTTCACCCCTGAGATATGGCAGGAGTCAAATTTAACCTCTCTTTAAATATTAAAGCACATTAAAAAAAGCTGCCTTTACACTGCAGGGTTGCTGAAGAAAGCACGAGGAGTGCCAAATAAGCAGTGACTTTAGAAAACGCGCTCTGTGACCTGATAGAGGTCAGATCCCAAGTGTGGAAGAGGGACTGCGTCTCTCCACTCCACTGCCCCATCAGCATTCCTGGCTGTCAGGACTCTGACGGGGTGCGTTCATCCCCAGTGACAGAGCCCCACTGCTGGACTTGAACTGAAGTAAGCAAGACCGTGAGAGGAGCCTTCTCCCCAAGGGTTTGGGATCCAGACACCTACAGTGTGTCTATGTTGATAAACCAGCATTAGTAAGTATAAACACTTAGACAAACCCTGACAGAGCACTGCATAGGCCTACAATTCACAATGATAAAGATACACTGTAGGCTGAGTGACCAATTTAGCACGTCCAATTTAGTAGTCAGTCAGTGCTCTCTGCTCATCTGACCTCCTTTCTGATATATGTCTATTCCCTGAAGGAGAATGAGGAGCTACTCTCGTTAAGCATTACTGGCCTTCTGTTAGGGGTTATAATGACTAAATATATTGACTAAATATATTGAAAGAGGTCTCCTCTAGTATCGGTGAGTTCTAATCATAATAGAGACCCCGAGATTATCACAAGACACAGGTGTGGAGCCCCCATAACATGAAGCTTTGTTAGCAATCCATGAGTAGATGCCTGCAACTCTGAAATCAGACAAAGCCAGTGAACCAAAGCCCAAAGTAAGTTTAAATGAATTAGGAAACATACAATGAGTCGATTGATGGAGTAGGTGTTCCATATAAAGTTAAATCAGCAACCCTTTTCATAATCAATTCAACTTTTCAGTCATTGTTAGTTAATAGCCACTCATTTTAAACCATTGCATAACTGAATACATTTTGGTTTTGGACTGCTGGTTGGACAACACACGCAATATGAAGATAAAATGGAATGCGAGAATTTGATCAATAATTCCTAGGAAAACAATAATTGAGATCAATCTTCAAAAAAAATAATCATTAGATGCAATCCCTTCTATTATTATTATTTTTTTACAGGTAAAGTTTTTTTTCCAGTATAGCCTACTGGGGCTTAACAATATTGCATGCCAAGTTCACACAGGGTTTTTTTTTCATGTATCACAGGTTTGAATGCAAATGTGAGGGCAAATGTTTAAGCCTACTTGTTGCAACATATAAGCCCAACCTTCTCTGCCCGACAAACATTGACTACTGGAAAGCGATATTTTACCATTTCCCCAAGAGACTAGGCTACAGAAACCCACCAGTATCCCTGGAATAGCCTACTATCAGTGTAGGTGGACTACAGGAGTACAACATATTCCTGCATGTAGGAATAGCCTGTGCGTGACTTTGATTTGTAAGCATGGGGGCAATTTTAGGTGAGAGGCGGTGCCTTAATAATCAAACTTAAGCGCAAAGAGATATGGAAATGGAAGAGAGATCATTTTGGTCACTTGGAAACTGATCCAAAATAAATAAATCGCCCAACTGAGCTACTGCGCCTCTCCCTAAAGAGATTATCGAAGAAGAAAAAAACCTAGGCCTGTCCGTCTAAATGCGCCTTGTCCACTGGCTAATGAAGTCTGGTGAAACTGTGCCCGATAACTTAAATTATATTATCCTAGGCGTCTCAAAACTTTATTCATTAGTTGAACATTACCTTATAGACATTTTCCGTCATGCGGTGAACCTCGTCGGTGCGAGACATCGTGAAATCTTCAGCCAGGACCATAAACGTTTTTTTCCTTTAAACGTGTATCCGCGTGAAAGGGGGGAATGGGTATATACACGAGTTTGAACAAACAATAGGCGAGGCAATGCGCCCGTGAGAGACAGACGCTACTTCTCTCCCGAAACCCCACTCCTACTAAACACACCTTCCCTCTCCGCAGCTGACAGCCCGCTGGTGCCTTCACGGACTCCTCGGGAGCTTCATATTCTCGCAATCTCAGACGCGCAGCATAAGTTCAGAATATAAAAATGTCAGTCGCGTAAGTATAAAATTTATCCTTATAATATTTAAATAAAAACAACCCGTGCACCGGTTGTGGGCTGGACGAATTGCCGGATGTACTTATTCGCAAAACATTGTTGAAACTAAATAACTGTAGCTTAAAATAATAGCCTAAAGTTGTTAATCAAGGCTAGCATTTAGCAAAAGGGACATTATAAAGACGGTCAGTGACATTTAATAAAAAGGACTTCCATGTTGACATGGTTTCCACACTACATACTTACGCGCTCAAACGCTGAATACAATATTTCCTACAGCATTATAACGCAGCACCATTTTTGTCAAAGTGCAGATTTGGTGCCCCCCCCTTACAGAGTCACATTTGTTTATCTACAATTTACATAATATTTCAATACTGGAAAATTATTAGTACATTATATATTTACTCATTTAAATTAACACCTCTAGTCTGTGTTATGATGAGGGTGAGAAACAGTCTACGCTTATATTTGCATACATATAAAACAATTAGCCTACAGGCAAAGGTTACACAAAGGTGTAAGGGCCCATTGTCTTCAGAGCAAATCAGCGATCTCAGAGAACCAGTGTGGTGAATGCCTCTGCTCATTAAAGCCTTTGTGCAAGCTGTCATGACAATGATGTGCAGTATAGTTGTTGCCATGAAGTTTGTCTTCTGTTTACAAAATATTTTATGTACAACTGCACTGCATAAGGCTGCAAGCAAGTCATACTCTGTTTTCAGTAACACCCATAGATTGTATAAAAGGTAACACCATAGGTGATGTTTTTCTTACAGTGGGTAATTTGTGTTAGCTTCATTGTAAATACTAATTAGAGTCTAAGTGCCCACTTAGTGTACGATTGTAAATACTATATTGGCGTTCTTGTCTAAACATCTCCCACATCTCTGCAACATGAGTTTTCTACTTTCTGTCAATAAGCACACACAAACACTTCACTGCAGGGATGTGATTGAAGACACCTGTTTTGTATACTGCTGAAGTCAAGAGGGGGAGGAAAACTAGCAAGGGGTGCCCCCTTCTGGAGAAAGCACGGTACACAAACTGAGCATGTCAACATGTCTCCATGGTAATAGCCATAGATGCTAACTTATTTAACACAGTTTCAAATAGAGAACAAGAACAAGATTAATAGGTTTATGAAAGAAAAGTCTAGAAAACATATTGTTGTCACAGCTCAGTTTAATATGTAGAACAACTGAATGAATGTGTAAAACATCTAAAAAATAGTCAGATAGAGGAATAAAACATTTCATGTCCTTTATGTAGACACTTAGGTGAGCGGTGAACCAGAGTATAGACACAGTGCTGATCCTGTAAAATGTTTGCACCTTCATCTTCTAACAATTAAGGATGAAATACTGAAATTGAAGTGCCCATCAGTGCAAAGACAGCCTACAGTCTGTTAGGCTGCCAACATCTCTCGGTCTGGCTTGTTCTTTGCTTCTCTCCTCTCTAGAAAAGAAAGTCAAAGTAAAGTAAATATGATCAGTCTGGCATTAATTAACTACAAGTGTGTAAAGGAATGCTCCGTGGTGTGAAATAAGAAAATTAGCTGTACCTGGCTCAGCTTTAGCCGCCTCTGGGACCTCGGGTAGTGGCTCAGTGGGGACCTCTGGAAGTGCTACATCTTCTACCTGTTTTAGGAGAAGGGACAGAGTAACAATAATTTCACTGTTATTTCGGTTTCGCTGACCAACTAAAGGTGCGCAAACATATTTAGTGTCCAAGCTAAAAACATATTTGTAGTTCCCAAAAAGTTGATATTTTGTCAATGCAAGCTTTAGAATTTAGGGGATAAATTATCAAGAGAAACAACTGAGAAAGGCTTTTGGTTACAATTTTAAATGATCCATTTTAAGTCACTAAATACATCCAAAACATAAACTAAACTTCTAACAAGGAAAATTACACCCATTTTTGTCAAATTGAGAAGACTTGGAATCTCTGTACGTGTTCAAGAGTGAAACAATCATTTGTGTAGTCTGGTAGTCTTGAGGGTGTGTGTCATTTGGAATAATAATTAGATCACAAAAGAAGAAATCTGCTGAGATTTTAATCATTATGATTGTTTGAACTGTTTCAATTCTACAGCCTGTTATTTTACACAAATAATGATATTGTTGCTTCCTTCGAAATGCTTCTAAACTTTGCTAGAATTATTCCTCTCCTGGATATTGTACAAATCTAAGGGCAAAATACAAACATGCAGTTTTTGTATTTATGAAATCCCCACGACTCAACTCTGAATCACGGCTTTAACCACGGCGTTGCTCCAGGGGAAGCGCAAAGTGGCTGAAGCCTGTGGTTACACCAGGCCTCAGTGTGCGTAACTCTAAATGGGAAATGGGGTTTTACAGGAAAAAAAAGCATGCAGGCTCAGCAAACATTCTCTGCATTAAAAAAGGTTAAACTCGCAGCTTAACACCCACCTGAGTGATAGCTTCCAGCTCTGCTAAAACAGCGTCCTCATCCTCCTGCGTCAGGGCTCCAGCCAGAATTTCATCTATTTGCTGCAGGAGCAAAAAAAATGTGTTAGCTGACAGCACGGTGACAGCTCTGTTTTTTGCTGACTTTATATACACATATAGTATACTTTAATATGAAGAAATGATAAGATTAGTTAAGGGTCAAATACAACATAATTAAAATTGAATCAAAAAACAATATTTATAGTCCAACGCTAGTGAATTTTATCCAATATCAAGCTCGTAACTTATATATAAACACATACAATACTGGTTTTAGTAAACAATTATTGGACAAATATATCCTAAATATGTCTGTACAGGTAGACTTGACTGACATCGAGAAAACATTTACCCTTTGATATTCAATTGACTCCTGGGTCTCATCCAGGATTCTCTCCACATCTTCAATCGACATGAGCTGTCACAAACGAGAAAAGGACGCCCATATTACAGAAGAAAAGTGTTTAGGATGAAAGGGGCTTTCCACATATTCTGGCTGGCTTGTGAAATTTCCTGAGCAAGATCTGTGCACTATATCCAAGGATGTGCAGCAGTGAACCCGCTGTACTCATGGCTTTGCCTCTTAATCCTTTAATCTTCAAACAATGTGCACCCGCGATGCTAACACAAACCACAAGCTCTCTCCGCTGCTCAATAAAAGAAAGTGTGCCTATCAGTGGAAACTTGGACATTGTGCATACTCACATATCTAGAGCCAACGGGGGTATTATTATCACATGAATGCGAACGGTACGTTTCTAAACACAAAAGGCAGGAAAACAACACTAAAGTATATCTACCTTGTGCATACTCTTCAGACAATCGTTTCCGACCTTAAGCCCCTCGACGACTTTCATCTCAATTTGCATGAACTCAATATCTTGAACCTGTTGACAAATATTAGGCGTGTAAAAAATATAATTGCAAAAGTACAGACATGCATCACAAGCAAACAAAAATAAAAATGTTGCTATTATTTATAGCTATTCTGTTGTAGTTCCCTCATACAACATTGAATACATAGTGGGCCATTATATTATATACAGTATTTCAACACAAATAAGTCCTGACTACATTGAATTTCAGCCATAAACTGTATAAAAAAAAAGAAATTAAAAAAAAAAAAGAAGAAGAAAAGAAAGAAAATGGCACCACCTATCATTCTCTACACATTTTGCAGCTCAGAGTAAGGTTGGATTTTGAAGAAATCATGCTTGATGAATTACAGCAGTAAGAAATCAGAAATAACACTACAGCTTTCAGGTTGATTAAGCAGAATATTTAAAAATTTCATCACACTGAACCTTTTTTCTTGTTCTTTAAACCTAATGCTTCCCTTTGCTGCGACTCGGTGACTTAAAACGTGATCAATCAGTGTAATCTCACAAAACTTACCATGTGCTCTAGGTTTGAAATCTGATTTTCAGTCTTGTCTAGTAGCTGATCTTGATATCGTTTTTTCTTAAGAAGCAGCAGTGCTTTTCTGCAATAACAAATACAAAAGGCAAAACATAATACAACAAAGAGTATGTTGTTTCTAAGGTATTCAGAATGAAACAATGATACAATTACAGATGAGGCTACTGAGGACAGGGGTCTGCTGCCTAAGGAGATTTCAAAAGTGTCAATATCTGTGTGCAGTTTGTCATATAATGCATGCAATGTTGTTTTGAATCAAAACCTACTACAGTGTCCTTAACTACCATTACTTGTAGGACACCACACATTTATATAATACAGTATTTTCAAGCAGTAAAGGTTAAAGCTGCAATTAGGTCAAACATATGTATTATTTTTACCTAATAACCTTGAACTTTTTTACATTTCCTGCATTCATAGTGCTGTGACTAACGCCACATGGTTATATTGTTTCAGGGGTAAAATAATAACGGCATACTAGCTTCTTTTTTTCTGCTAAACTTACTCTTTCCTGCCATCTTTTAGCAACTGCTTTGCCAGAAGTCGCTCTTTCTCCAGTTGTAGGGTGATTCTCTTTTGGTACTGCTTCAGCCTATCTCTCTGCTGCTTCAATTGCTGTAGAAAGAAGTCAGAAATATTTTTAAAAGTATTTAGCGGACTGATGTGCAAAAAATAGACACACAGATAGTGACAGTCAAACGATTATAGAATTAAATCATCACATATCTGACAATGTGTCAAAACATATATATATATATATAATATAAATATGTGTTGCATGACTGTTTGTACTGCATTGCAGTGTACAGGGGTTTCTATTTCCCACTTCTGCTGTCACAGACACAGGGGCTGAACACTTCGTCCCAGCCAAGGAAGTCTGTTTACTGGTGAATAACATCGGCTAACATTAAAACAGGTTCCCTAGTGGCCACAGCGCTGTGCAGCTAACACTTGTGTTAAAAAGGTAACGGGACTAATCTGCTGCTAACAGCTATAACAGCTATCAGCTCACCAAAATGGCTTTGTCTTGTTCAGTTACACGAGAAGGTCGACTCTTTCTCCCAAAAACGTTTCCCATTATTTAGCCACATGCCCTCCACGTCCCCCCTTATCAACAGACAAATTATCGCCTTTCGCGGAACATTTTTCCATTATAATAAACAGCCTCAACCGGCTAGCAGGCTAACTGGCTACGCTACCACCATGTCCACAGTTTTTCCGTGTTTCCTACGGCAAGCGAGGCAGTACAGTCAGCCTGTAGTCTGTTAGTACTTGATTTCGCGCCAGTCACAAAGTCAGATAAACATGCAGACATTGCTTCAGCTGTCTCAGTACTAGCATCCTGATAAAGCAGACATATCACAACTGTCCCGATATATGTGCAGCACAGATACGTTAGGCCTGCAGTCGGTGACCAGATAAAAAATAAATAAAATGCTGATGAGTTGTGACAATAAACGCAACAAAACCAGCAGAAGCCACCGCCGCCAAGCTTACTAATATAACATATTTGTCTGAAATGATAATCTTGTCAGCCATAAATAAATAAATGAAATAAAACAGTAGGTTACATAGCTGTCAGCATGACCTACAGGCCCTAAGAGCTCCCGACTGCCCGATGGTACTGGGATCAGCACCTTGGACAGCGATTTCGACACTTCTTCAAAATCTTCTGAATTTACCCACCAGAGCTGAAAAGGAAAACAGGAGGAGGCTATAGCCTGCGGGTGGTTCTGTTAATAGTGTTTACATCTATCACAGCTGGACACAATTAGTTTACATTTGTTTCCGGTTGACCGTACAACTTTGTTTTTGCAGTCATCCAGTAATTCACTTCGTACCTTCCAGTACAGCTCTGATAAACAAATCCTTGTGATATACCAGGTGTGTCACTTGCACTTCAAGAACTAAATTCTTGATTGTTGGTGATGTTGCACTCTGCCGCTTGATGCTTTTTCTTCAGGCAGCAGGACAAAGGGATTTTTTGAAACGATAAGAAACTCAACTAACTAACCTTGATGTAATGATGTAGCCTTCTCCAGGACACCTCTCATCACATTTGGGCAGGGGTGGAAGAAGTATTCAGTAATGCTTCTTGTGGTCAGAAGTGAAACAGACTTTCACTCAGAGAGGACACTACTATTTAAGTCTGGTGTTAAGTTGCCCTATAATATGTATTCAAGACATAGTCCATTGCTCCCTGCAAGAGCTATCATTTCTAACATCTCTGGAGATGCATTTTCTACCACTTTTTCACATTTATGGTACTGGCTAAGGATTTTGCCCCATGTGCCCCATCATCAGGTATCCCAATTAGCCCAATCCCATTACTACAGGTGATTCTAGGCTATCAGAAAGGGAGTAAATGATTAAACAATCAGTCGTAAATGATTACTTGTTGTGTATAAAGAAGAATGACACAACAACACACAATCTGAATACAGCATTTATGGTCAAACATTGGTTTAGTTTGATACATTATCCAAAACAGAAAACAGCATACAACAGATTACTCCAAAACTGATGAGAACAATTTCTCATTCATAAAATAATGAGGGCTGAAGGACTGAGAACAAACATTAAATGTTTGTATATTCAGTTCATACTGTACCAGTTGTGTAACAACACTGTAATAAATGCCTGCAGGCGAATTGAATCCCATTCTGTTGTGGTTATTTAGGCCTGGGGGTGTGTGCTATTTGGTCTCCATATAAAGCAAAACCCTAATAAACCCATCAGCTCTGACAATTTCACCCATCCCTGATCAGCAGGTCATATATTGCAATTCAGTAATACAACTTGAACAAAGAGATGATTAAACCTGTGATAGTTACTTACCTAGAAAGTAAAGAATAAAACAAAAAAACTACAATATTTGGTATGGTTTTCACTGAGACATTCTGTTAATATTTTGAAAAGTTGAAAATATGTTGTTTCATTTTCATATAGCACCATTAAAAATTACACAAAGGCCTAATATATGAGGGAATAAATTACTGCCACAGAGTAGGGATTTTGAAAAAAATCTAAATGCCATGATGGACGGTCTATGGGTACTGACCGTATTGATGATCATATCCATGCAGGCCACCGGAACATAAGAAAAAACAAATTTTTTTTTTTTGTTTGTTGATTCAATCAGTTCAAACGCTTTTGATTTGGCTCATGGGAATGCTTACATTGCAGTAACAGTATTTTCACACATCATGACAACATCAACAACAGTCTTGAAGTGAACCTGTACAGGCACTCTGTTCAAAAGTGCATGCAGGGCTTTCAGAGCGCTGCAGTGGTGTGTTACTGAGGTATTTGCCTCATATAGTTTGCTTTCATATCTCAGATTGGGACAGCAGGCTGCAGCTCCCGTAAACAGGATTATGCCACGAAGACAGCCTCCTTGGTAAGAACTCAGTCTCAGACAGTACCTCTCTCAAAAGGATTCAGTAGGTAGCAGGCTACACCTGGAAGTCAGTCCCAAAGTGTCTGATCTGGGCATCAGTCATAGATAGATAGGTGGTCCTCATACTGGGTGAATACTGCAAGGGAGATGATTGAGAAACACAATTTAGCATATCTGCATTTAAACAACAAAATCTAAAATGTCAAATGAAATATTAAAATGGTGTGATTTGAGATCTAAGTTTGGGGAGATAATGAGCTGCTCTTTAATTAGGAGGTTGTAGAATCAGGGGATGGTAGCAAGGACTTAAAGAGCAGGTGAATAGCAGACAGAAGGCATGAGTCAGGGATCACAGAATAAGTTAACACTCACATGTAACACACTGTGGATAAAACAGTGCCAGAAGGTCAAAGGTCACACAGCTGAGGTACTGTATGGAGCTTTGGGTTATAGGTTAGAACATCCTGCATAGCAAGCGTCATTACAGAGGTATGTTCCACAGGGTGTTTCAAGGAGTGGAATGGAAATGAAATCAAAAAAATCAGGAAGAAGTTATACAACAGAAAACTTACGGCTTTTAAAAGTCTGAGAATAAAAATAAAATAACAAAAGGGTTAGTTACAAATCACTGGTTTATATTCACCAGTTAGATACCTCCTTGAGAAACTGCTTGCATAAAAGCGTGAGTAAAATGCATTGCAAAAGCTGATTCACAAAAAACAAAACAAAACTACACATATTTCTCCCTGCAGATTCACACACTGCAGTGTAGTCGATTTACTGCAAATATCTTTCCCATAGTTCCAAGCATCTCTGTTACAGCAACAAATAAAAATGTATCTCACAGAGGCAAACTTGTTAAATTTTAAACAATGGTCCACATTCTCTCTCTCAAAAGGTGTTTCAAGTCTTTGGCACGCTGTGAACACAGTTCAAACACTTGAGTCAGCCACGCAAACAGAAAAGTTAATAGAGAGAAACTTCACCTGAAAGAATCTTTAACTGTGGATTCACCAGTGTTATCTATTATCTAGCTTCAGCTCTGGAGACACAGCGCACGCTTACAGACTACCATTAAAATTAGATAACCTATGTGTTTTTATTCAACAAAAACACATAGTTATTTCACACATACATAAATGTATGCATTAGTCTTAACCAATACTTTGTATGAATTAGAAATACAATCCAAGGCAGTGGTGAAAAGGACACGTGCATGTGCTCAGAGCTTATTAGTGAGTGTGTGTTTGCATGCATGCATAGATGGCACTGGGTTTAAAATGAGTGCACTGCATTCAATGGCCAGCAGAGAGCAGTCTTCCATCACTTACAAAGCAGCATTACTCCCCTCATTTGTGGCGACAGCCTGAGGCTCTATACAGTGTTTATGTAGTAAATGGTCATGGTGCTGCTATGCATGCTTGCTGTTAGTGTTGCATCAGTGTTGAGGTCAGTAGTGCCATCATTGTCATCACACTAGGGACACTATAGCTTCATAGGGCCAACGCACCGAGGGAGGTGGGGATCCTCTCCCTATCAGCGGCACGTTCTCATATCGAGGACTCCCTCCAAACAGCATGGACTGATTCCTGTGACAGAGAGGGAAGGAAAGGTGGTAAGAGATACTAATACAAACAGGTACTAACATGCTGTGGTCATCGATTGATCTTACATGTATTCTGGAGGTGGTATGACATTAGAAGCAGATTGCAGAGGCGGATGAAGGCTGGGCTGGCTCCCGAGGCTGCTGGTAAAGCTACAGAAACTGTGGACATTGGACCTTCTGGGGTTGTAGGATATCCGCCGTGCTTGGGGGTTGAACGGGTCCTCTTCATCTATATCATCATACTCTTTGTCTCTGGATGAAAGTGGTACATACAGACAAAGACAGAAACAGAGAGAGTGCATGCGATGACACCTTGCGGGAGCGTATTCCAGACAGTATGTAAAAGGATAAGGGGGCTGCTCTGTGCTGACCTGCTGCCCATTAGTGTCCACAGTCTGAACATCACGCAGAGCATGGCAGTGAGTGTGCATGCAGCCAGCAGAGAAAACACAGACAGGTAGAGGAGTCCTTCCACCCCATCATAGCACACACCCATTAGGGCATCCAGGTAGTCCTAGAAGAAAAGACAAAAAGGTATATATTAATAGCACAGTCAGTTCAGTCCAGTAAACCCGAACCCTTTCACAAATAACAGTCGTTTTTTCAACAAGAACTTCAAAGCATTATGAGTGAAAATCTATTCCTCTAAACCCACAGAGATTAAATCCATAAACTCAAGTTAAAAAATGATGATTTGGGTTATGAGGTTTAAAAAAAAAACATGACATGGGTGTACTTATAGATACCCTGACCGAAACAAGGCTAAACATGACCTGACAATTTCAAATCTCCAAATGTGATACTGGCATGGATCAAGAGGTGGACTGGAACCAAAGTGATTAGTTTAAAAAGGGCAGATTAAGTCTATATTAGAAATAATGTTAGATTGCTTTTCTAAATGGGAACTGTCTCTCTTAATGCAGCTGCTGTGAGGGGAAAAAATTACTGCTGCCTTTCACAGCTGAGATAACAACTGAAAAGCACATGGAATTCATGTTACAAATGCATTCTTAGTTTCTTTTGCTTCTTATAATGGAGTAATGGCCAGAGAATAGCCTTAACATTTGCATGGCTGTGTGTTGTCACTGTTTTTAAACATAGAGCAGTGTATTACAGCATCCTCCCTTTTCAATGTAAATAGTACTAGTAGTGCGATTATTGGCATGCATGTTGACCTTCCTGTGTACCAAACTACCTCCCTGACACTGTGAATACAGTCCCCAATCGAAGCCTGATGTGACAATAATGAAGATCCCCCCCCCCATCCATCCTCCACCTTACCTTATCTCTAAGCTTTTGTTAAAGAATGACACACCTACATGCAGTATACACTATTACAACTGTCATACAAAGGCTCTATTGATCTAAAAGCCTACATCAGATGCTACAATCACAGCAAGAAAGACCTATTTCAGCACTGAGAGGTGTTATTCTCTTTACAGATAAATCTCTCTCAAATCAGAAAACCTGCAAAAGTCAAGTTAGACTTTAAAGTGAGGAAAAACTGGGGGTGGTGAATAGAGCCTATCTAGCAGATACAGAATGTACTGACAATTGAAATGGTGTATATAAAATGTCAGTCTATAAGAAGTACATAAAGATAAGGTTGAAAATCAGTCAAGTTGTCCTCTAAGTGGCTTTGAGCTATGCTACAAAGCGGCTCTATTAAAAAGTGTCCTGATCGAAGTCTGACCTTACCTTATGTAGCCCGCGGCAGTCAAGCAAGACTGTTAGCTGGTGTAGACTGAACTCGGTGGAGTTCAACAGTCGTTGGATCCCTAAAAGGTCTCTCTGTATAACAAGGTTTAAAAGAGAGGAGAGAATGATACACACTTTTTCCACAGTCTGGTGTAATAGTCTGTCAGCCAGCCACTTACCTCAGCAGTGGGAAAGACAGGCACCGAGAACTGCAGTAAGCCCTGGATCTGAATTTGCATGGTGGTCAGAGAACGCTGGCAGATTGTCAAAGACTGTGAAAACATAATCACCCACCAACATCACACACACAAACAATGACAGGATCATATTAAGGAGAGCATTGTTTAAAAGCGGCATGTCAACAAGTAATTTGGTGTTAAGGACGGCTTTATAATGCGCTTAACAGAGGACACATTTCTTTCCAGACAGATAGGCCCAGATTATCCTTCGCCCACCAGTCACTGTCTCTCCTCCCATTCCTACCACCCAATCTCAAGCACAAACAAAAGAGCAATATTTATATCAACTAGGCCATCAGAGAAAGAATTATCCTTACCTACTTAACAAGCATCATTTTAATCCTTAAATGGATACTGCAATGATAACTAAGCATGTGCGTTTTAATAATTACTGGTCATGGATATATATTATAATACATAAGCAAGTGTTGACCTGTGTGTGGTGGGAAGATGGAGCATGGGTTCACTGATAGATTAGGTGATCATGGAGGCTGACTTCCTCGTCCTGTTCATGAATGTGTTTACCAGTCACCACCGCACATTATCATCTGGTGCGCATCATCATCATATGCAGTAAGATGACCTTAACTGTTAGCCTGATGCCTCTTTTTTATTGCATTACAGCACCAACACCATGTTTGCAATAGACATGCAATGTAAACCAATTCATATTGAGAAATACAATGAAAGACAACTGGAGTTTTGTGCGCATTATACACGGTTATACGTCTATGTCTGCTGCGTTGGCAGCCCTGGATTAAATTCCAGGGTTGTGATGCTCACACTTAAGAGGTTTTGTTGGTGTGACAGCTGTGTCATCTCTACAGATATTTCTTAGGCAATATTTGATGCACCTGCATTTCAAGCACCAATAATTAGCCTCTTTGGAAGGTGTGAGCTGTCTAAATGTATTTAAACATAACAACAATAAATCAGGATAACATGAGTTGCCCATGTGCAGTAGCTGCCTTTGTGCATGATATACAGTAAATTGAATAAATAACACTACAAATGTTGATAGTGAGAGTAGCCCAAGGCAGAGATTATGCACAGGGTAAAACACACAGCTTTTTTTTAAACTAACATATGAAAAAGGAATATTCAAAGTTTATCACTTTAAGTAATTAAATTAATTTTAGGGGCTCATTTTTCAGAGCAGCCGATTAGAGCCAGATAATAATCTTGCTGCCTGGCGTCTAACAAGGAAAAACTCATTTTAAAATAGCTATACATTTTCCAGTGTGTGACTCTCAGTAAACAACAACATGTGTAAGCAGGCAGTTGAGACTTTGGACATTTTGTCAATACCTGTT
This sequence comes from Micropterus salmoides, assembly GCF_014851395.1. NCBI lineage: Eukaryota > Metazoa > Chordata > Actinopteri > Centrarchiformes > Centrarchidae > Micropterus > Micropterus salmoides. The sequence goes on from NW_024040041.1 coordinate 20,800,602, forward strand.
GGAAAGGGTTAGGTAGATTCGGACTGCAGAACAAATAATAGTGAGCAACATCTGGAGGGTGAGAGAAAAGGGGAGACGGGGAGAGAGATTAGCGTCGCGTCTTAACATTCAGTGACAGAGATCTGCTATCTTTGGAATTCTATTTGTAGAGATAAATTACCTGCACTGAGGAAATCCTTGGTTTGGTTAACAATAAACTTGTCTGGAGATACACAAAAGTCACTGGTGCCCTGTAGGAAAACAACAACATGTTGTAATCGTGCAAGTATACAAGACGAAAAAGGAGCGCGGTATGTATTTGAGCCATGAACTAACATCATGCAGAGGGTGAGCCTGTGAAATTAAAGTACTCACACAAATGCCCACAGTCACATGCAAGCATGCATGCATACAGCAGCATGCACACACTTAACACACACCTCCACACCTCCACACACACACACACAAAACAAGCACAGTGTGGTATGTAGCAACAGAACTCAGGCTGTATTGCCCATGTAGAGCAGGCCGTGCTTTGCTGATCAAGGATGAAATCTACTAAATATTTTTATGTTCTTTAGTCCTTGGAGAGCTGCTGATGTGCATGCATAAACTAAAATTAAGGGTCAAGGTCAAGAAGTCTCTGTGTGCTTAGTCTTCATTAGAACATAAAAAGAAGGCAGTAAAAAAGGGCAAATAAGAAAAAACAGAACTTAAACAGAATCATTTCTCACACATGCATAATTAACATCTAGGGTTTAATAACAGGCTGCTGTTCAAATTAATCACATTCAAAGGGATCAACAAATCTGTCTTGCAGAATCAAACGTCAAAGCCTCATGCCATTTATTCCTCATGCAGTCTGTGTCCACTGCTTTTAATGTCAGTGACATGAAAACACATGGGAATACGTGTACCAAATCTTCATTTTTTTTTTATCTTTATAGTTAGATTCATTCCACCTCAGTGTCAGATAACCAACATATTTCTAACTTGGACTGCGTTCACATGACATCAGTTTTCAGCAAAAAGTGTACAGCAACGTGTCAGGCACTTGTTACGATGTTACCCTTCATCTCCATCTCATTATACTAGCAGGGACATTTTGTTTATGCTTCGTCTCATTAAATATGTATAAATTTATGAGCATTTTCTAGGACACCGCCTAGCGTTGGCCCACCATGTTTTTGCATGATGCAGTTTTTGAATAACGAAGCACAGGTACAACAAGTTTACTTGTTTTTCATATCTTCCCCATGTTCAAATTCAAATTCTGTGTTTTTTGATATTCCACTTTTGTGTGGAGGACTGGGCCAACCTATTAATAACTAGGCAGGTATAGTTATTGAGCAAATTTACCACTGCTCATCTGTGATGTAACAGTCTGACATTGACAGAAAGATGCATGCTAGAGACAAGCTATACTCAACATTTCTGGATAAGCCGGTCTGAGGTATTACTGCAGGGTAATTTCTTCTATGATGAGCTAAACAAAGCCACAGGCACAGCCCAGGATATTGGTAATCTGATTTTGCAACTGCATAAAAGTGCTGCATTCACTGAGAACTACAAGAGATATCTACATTTCATACACATCTACTTTCAAGTTCAAAATCAGCTGATACTCCTCTGCTTCATTCTCTCTTCCCCCTGCCTCACTTAAAACAGCTGTCCAGATGTAAAATCCTGTGGGATAATCCACAGATGGGATAATCTATAGGAGGCAAGGAGACTGAGGAGAGGAAACAGTGGACACGAGGGATGTAGGATCCTGGGAGCAAGGGGTTACTCTTTGTTCCCCAGACAGCGTCCTTAATGCGAACTCCATTAAACACACTTAGCCCAGATGTGCTGAACACATGGTGTACGGACAGGAAGCAAGAACAATCTGTCAGAAATAAGGAGGGCCGAATGAGAAATAAAGCTGAGCAGAACGAAAGAAGAGATTTTGAAGAAAGCAGAGCTAGTAATTAATGCTAGGAACAGCTTTGTCTACATCAGTGGTGCTAAGGGTTGATTAACCTAAAAGGCAGGGGACTTGTAATCAGCTTTACTGCATGACTGACCACAGAGAAGCACCAGCTGTAAACTAAACAAACATACAGACGGTCTTATACCAGGAAAGATGTCCAAGAATGCGTGCTTATTTGTTGTAAAACCCTCAGGAAGAACCATCCCCACCCACCAAGATGTCAATGGGTTCAATGTGGGTTAAAAAAGAACCAAGCGGTTTGCAAGAGCGTCTGAGGGTCCAATCAAAAATAAATCAAAGTGTGACGAGATTTAAAGAAAGATTTTTGTTTTAAAAACTGTTTTCTCACCACAGCAGTAGCAGTGCCCGCTCCCAGTGAGGCCCAGCTCAGGATCAGAGACAGCACTACAAAAGCCATGATCCTGGAGGAAAACAGCAAATGAGAGAGAAGTGGGTGGGTGACAGGGAGAAAAAAACAAAGAAACATGGGGAGAAGCAGATGAATCAGTTTCTCTTTGTACCAATGATCTTCAGCCCTTGTTAATTTGATTTACTCTTTTCAGAATAAGTTGGAATTGTTCTCCTTCTGCCTGACGACAGAGGCCCAACTTACGCTTTGTACTGGTGCATCTTAAATTAGACGACACAGCTCACATTCAATTTATCATGACTCCTTGCTAAATTCACTTGTTAGCTCTAGACTCAAAAAAAAAAAAGATCTATTCTATTCAGAAATAAGAATTGTTCAAGAGAGGTCTCACAAGGCCACAACTAAAGACAATACTACTTGAAGTCTAGGGACTTTCAACCGTCTTTTGTAATTTCTGTTTTGCTGGATTCCATAAGCAACACCTTAACCGGCTGTATTAGCTGTCAGTCCCTGTGCACTGTGTCACTGTCAATCAAAAACTGCCACAAGCTTTGGTTTGTAAACCTCCTATTTTGTTGGTCTTAACACTGCGGAGGTGGTTTATGAAAGACACATCAGAACATCTCCCCAGTATTAACCACAATTTCTTAGTGACCCAGTGGCAGAAGCTAAAGAAAAGTGCTGTGAATTAGAACGGTCCCCTGATTGATGTTAAAAGGGCTGCAGAGGGCTTCTGTTCTCAATTCACTCCTCGGACCTTCTTGAAAGCACCACTAAAGCAGCCAGAGAGCACTTAATAATTAGTTAAGGGAGCAGACTCACCCTGCTTGTACGATCAATAGGCATTAGTGAGACCCATCAAAGAGGGATGTGAAGAGCGATCCTGAGCATCATCTGCTAACACTGACACGCTGGCTGCACTAAATTGGGCAAATGGGATGGGAAGTCTGGACAGTGGATCTGCTTGTCAGACATCAGTGTTGATTTAAATTACTGGTTGCAACTGACTAAAACAAACATTCCTCCTTTTAATATTTTTCTTTCACAGCTTCGGAATCTAAACTTATTTTCTATTGTTTTGATATAGACTGAGAATATAAAAATGGCATTCAACAAACTGATCAGTCAGTTTGATTGAGCATAATACTATAACGTTGTTTATTGGTTGTATTAGTAAGGGCATTGTCATTGTCAATGCTATTGGGAGCTGTAATGGTATCGTTGGGGCCGTTAATGGAGTGACTTAAATGGTGCCAGAGAGGCTGCCTGGTTCTCTGTCTGTCTGCAGACTGTGATCCAGGCAGAGGCCAATTAGAACAGAGTTTGCCTCAGAAACAGAAAAAAAAAGCAAATACCTCCTCATACACACTCAGGGTACCTACGTGATATGCAGCCATCGATACTGCTTGGCCATCCCTAAGCACATGGCCAGACAGATGACCAGATCCATGATCAGCAGCAGCAGATATGTCAGCCATCTACGAGGCAGGAAAGTGAAGCATCAGTATAACAATCCTGATTGATCTCTTTTGCTTGCAGCCTGCAGACTTTAAGCACATGTACACGCCTCAGGAAGTGCTGGCTCAACATATGTTCGGGACTGAATGTGTGAGATCTGTGTGTGCCGTACATCAGCATTCTTGTCTCGTAGTTAGAGCCCATCTGTTTCAGGTAATTTCCAGCCTGTTGGCTTAATAATTCAACACCACAAATCCATATACATTAATTTTTTAAGCATTGAAAATGTCCTTCACAGGAATGGCCTACAGTCAGCCCAGACTTGAAGTGTGTGTGTGTGTGTGTGTGTTCTGACCGACCAACTAAACACGTTTGAATGCTATGTATGACTCTTAACTGCATAAGCCCCAGCAGCATTGTACATCTTTTAGCAATCACCGAAAACACAGGTTTTCCGGATGTCACGCAAACAGGTGAATTCAGAACATGCTGTATATTGACATGGACTTGTTGTGGCGTATCTCCCATACTGTAGTAAATGTCTACACCAAGGTCACTAAATAATATGAATCACTCATGCTATATGAAGGAATCTGGAGGTACCCCAATATACTTTGAAAATAAACTGCAGACTGGCTATTGCTCAGCTTGCAGAAGACGGAATGTGAATGGAGAAAACAGACCTGTTTCTCTGAGCACAGGGACAGGGATGAATTCAGAAACAGAATAGGAGAGGTAAGGGAAGATATAATATTGGAAAACAAAATGGCATCATATTTCCCCTTGTTCAAATAACACTGGGTTGGCCACAACCTGTGCTGCTCATCAGTAAAACTCTGCCACAGGTTGTTCATAGCCCAGTGGCTTCATGAAACCCAATCAACACCCGGGAGACTGGTATCAGAATGCACAAAGTGGCAACTGCAGTCCAAAAGAAAATCTGAGGACAGGAACAACACATAATGTGGGAATATGTGCCTGAAATTAATGATAGGAATAGGTCACTAGCAGGAATACAGCTTTGGTAATTTGTGCTTATGTCATGCCAGGAGTCAGCATGTCATGCTATCACCATAGCTGGTTCAATAATATATAGTATAATATAAGAAAATATGGAAACTTATGCAAGTTACATATCAAAAACTTAAAATTGTAATGATCAAACAAATAAATTAAACACATTAAGTATTAGTAGGTTTATTTTCCAGAACAAATGGAACTGGGCTCAGCAGCCTCCCAGGGATCACAGCCGGTCCGGGGCAGAACACCGCCCAGAGACAGTTGGCGGATGACGCTGGCCAGGACTCCAGGGACGCTGAAGACACGGCGGGTTCAGGCGGGGGCAGGAGAGATGTCAGGGGTTAGAGGAGTGAGAGGACACTAGGATATCAGAGAAGCTGCAACAGTGTGTAGAACTACAACATTTTTACATCTAACTCTGCATTTCGACCAAACCATAGTTGGTGGTTGTGGAAACACTGGAAAGAATAACAAAGACGGGTTTAGTGAGTTTTATTTTGTTTCTGTCGCGTGGAGTGTGTTTTACGATGAGTTAATAAGGCAATTAGTTTAGTGAAAGAGAGAAAATTTAATAAAGACAGCTTGTGTAACTCGCGGTTTACACACATCACCCAGTTGAAACTATGGGTGGGGGGAGGCTATATTATCGTGACCTGAGGAATACTATTAGACTATTACCTCTTTAGGTGGTATTATGAGACGGCACAGGTCTGGGGTAGCTGGTTAGCATGCTAACTTCAGTAGATATCTATGCAACACAATACATCTTTGACATTATGTCAGAACTGTTACTTCTTACCATTCTGTTGATAATGTTCTGGCCATTTCTTAAACACTGTACCTTTATATTTGTACTGCAGAACTGGCATGTCGTATATGCACTGAAAGGTATCTGTACTGTCCACTATTTCGTGGGATGGTGAAGTCATGACCTGCCCTATTGAGTGGCTGGTATCCATTGCCTTCGTTGGTAGGATTGGTTAGGTTTAGGCAAGAGCAGTGAGATTAGGGTTAGGGTAAGAATATCAGTGTAAGCCAATCAGGGGCACAGTAAGCCAATCAGAGGAAGAGTAGGGTGGGTTATACAGTTAAATTAAACTAAGCTGAGGAATTAATAGCAGTGTGTAGTGTTTAATGCGTTTCAAAATGAGAGCTTTAAACTTTGCACCTTACTTCTACTACAACCTACTGAGACAGACAGGTGTTATGGGATGAATCTGATGCAAGGACATCAACTCACACATCCACATAAGCCCTAGTCCCTGATTAACTTTGTGCCTATAATGTGTATCACACAAGTCCTTTTGCAAAAGGCATCATACTACCCAAAACTATCTTGTGTTAGCGTTTCCTTCACATTTAGGCCAAATTACTCTTACTGTACAGTGATGATGGGTACAAATCCTTGATCCTTAATGGCAAAAACAGCACTCTGAAGTTTTACGTGCTAAAAAATAAAACACACTACAGAAGCTTTCAAATTACACTCACAGTTTGGAGCAGTAGCCTTTGGAGCCTCATAAATTAGTACCCCGCAACAGAATTAATGCTAGATATTTTATTCATTTGGACTACTTTGCTGATAACTGGGTTTGTTATTTTTTTTCAGTTGTGGCCTCTAAATACTTGTTCACAGTTCTCTTAGTGTTTCTCAGCAGGGACGGTACCGCCACCCAGGGGGCGTTCTGATGACGATGGGGGGCGCTGGAAGCAATATTTAGGAAAGGGGGGCACTGAGCTGCTTTTGGGGGGCATTTGTTAGTTGGAAAGGCGAGTTTACACCAAAGATTCACAACAATACGAGTTTAAACTACTTGCTAATAAACTGTGGTCTGCCACATTAAAACCTGCCAGTTTAATCCACTACGACTGGACGAGAAGGTGTATTTGTTCTCCCTCAGCTAGTTGTGGTGCAGCTCCGTGCTGCCTTCACGGAAACGGGAAGTCAGAGTATCATCTGTAAAATTTTAACCACATGGCGTTAACTGTGTAAATTCTGTAAACTCTGTAAAATTGATGCTCTCTTTCTTGGTATTACCGTGGAAAAGTGTTTATTTCTTTGAGGAATACACTGTGAACGTCTTGTTATCTCAGTGGTTACACATTTACAAGAGGGATATTCCGCTGTCGGACTTACCCTGAAAGCAACTTCGCTGCGACACCAGCGAGTGACGAGGACTCACCTCGCGCTGTGAGTTGCAGACAGTTTGTGCCAAATCGGACATATACAGTAGTTTCAGTAGGCTATAAAATTAAAATGTTAAAAACTGAAGCCCTAACTTGCTCTGTTGGGGATCGTAAGCGGCACTTTATCCGAGGTGCTGAACATTTGTCGTGAAATTTCTGCTTGATCACAGGTGTCGGTTAGTTTCGTTTTCCCCTGGCATGAGCACCTCCTCGTCTCATCCAGTTCTGTGTCTGTTAGACGGTTGAGGGGATACTTCCAGCAAATCAGTAACGTAATGCAGTATAGGGCATGTAGTAAAATATTATGAATTCTCTTTAAATAGGCTAATGACATTAGTCTCCTAATATTACAACTTTTTTTCTTTACATGTCAGAGAACACAGATAGTGGGAGAGATTCTGAATGTGCACAAAGTTTTGAACATGAGTAGATAAGTTACAGTGTCTCCCATACGGCCCGCCATGATATCAACGCTGACCGCCACATATTGATTTTTTTTACTAGGCCTATTTAAATAGGCGTAGTTGATTGCTCTCTCTCTCTCTCCTCCCTCATGAACACAGCTGCACAAATCTGTACTCCACTGTCAATGTCGGAGACCCAGCTTAAAAAAAGTTATTAGCAAGCATGTAAGGAGACTAGCTAATAAGGAGAGCTAAGTTAATGTTAGACTACAGCTGGGTTTTCGAGGCTAGCATGCTGTAGCTGCGCCACAGTTACACTGTCATTCTGTGGGAAACCCTGAGTTATGATATGATAAGATGAGCTAATAAAGTCCAGTCAATAACTGAATTAAAACGGATTAATTTATCACCGAGATGAAAAGGGTCCACAAAACATTTAAATAGGTTACTTCCCCACAAAAGACAACAGAGGTGGTAAGACTTAATCATGTCACTCAACAAGGATGATATTAAATAAGTTGATCTACAGGAGAAAAATATTTAAAAGCAATAAAGAATGCCTGAGAGCCTCACTACATTATCTTCTATTATAATTATATATTTTGAATTGTCACCTGCCACATCAATTTTGTGTTTCCCTTTATATAATAAGACATTTCCACCATAAATTGGTGCAGAAAAGGCAGAAATTGGAGCATTTTCACCAGAATGCAGGAAATTAAGTGTTTAATGCTCAAAATCTTCTGGGGGAGGACCATACCCATATCCCCCACTTATTAAGTGCCCCATCCGTGAAACCAGTCTCTGGCTTCACATACAGTTTCTGGGAGGAACATTCACTTATTAGTTAAATATAATTACTTTTCACATGGCTTTTTTTATTACCTGGGAAAGTAATGAATATGTTGTTTGTCATTCAATTATGTGTTTCAACAATATTCAGGGAACATAGTAAACATCTTTTACCAAAAAAGGTTGAGAACCACTGTTTTAAAAGAACATAGTTATCAAAGAAAAAACTATGTCAAAATAATTATTGCAATCAATGTGAGCAATGGTCTGCTGGTAAGGAGATCATTTATGGTCTAATAGCCACTCTGCCATGCAGAACATTCTGTGAGAGCAATAAGCGTTAGAACTCAAACTGCACAGTGGGCAATAAGCTCAATTTCAGCTTTCATTTATATAGCAATCAGGAAAAATAGCGTTTCCGGTCTGCGTTCCGGAGGGGAGATCAATAAAATCCCATCTGCTCTGTGTCTGGTCGGGATCAGTTATAGTCCCACTCTGAGCAGCATGTTTACTTCAACCACACACAGATGGAATGAAATAATGTCAATCACCCTAGGGGAGTAACAAATGCTCCACCTACCTATAATACTCAATGAAGGCTGTTTGGTCAGCAATGGCTGCCAAGTCAACATTGGCGCTGTTGATATCTGGCAGAGCAATCAGCTCGCGTATGACATTGTTGACCATCAGCTGCATGAAGCGCAAAGCTTGGAGGTAGTCAGCCCTTGTAGCAAAGATTTCATCAAGACGTTCGAGGTGCTGTTTGAGTTGCGTTTCCACATTGCTCAGAGATCCGGCAACCTAAAAAAATAAAAGAAAGATAAGAAAATGGAATGGAAGAAATGGAAATGGAAATAATACAAAAAGGGAGGGGGAAGGTGAAGACAAGTCAACAAGAAAACAGGGTCAAAAGGAAACAGGAACATAAATAAATTCATAAAAAACAGATATTCATAAAAAGAAGATTGAAAACATTGAGAAAGGTGAAAAAACCAAAAGAGCACTCCCTCGAGAAAAGATTAACTTTTCTCTTCAACCATGTGTTTTATTCAGGTAAACAATGTTAGAGTGGATTACTGATAACAATACCGGGGAGACCTGTTATCAGAGGGGGCTTTGATAGTGAGAACAAAGTGGGAGGAGGCATGGTGGAGTAGAGTAAATACATTTTACTTTTCTGTTGGAACAAAAACAGTGTGATACAGTAAACACCTATACTTTCACAACATCGATTGAGCTCGAAACAGGTCAATTTTAGCCTGATGCTGACATCGTGATATTGTTTCTCTAGCGTACACACATTTCACTGAGAATCACAAAATAGCTCTACCCACCTAAAATAGATTTTTTTTTTCTTTTTTTATGGCATAAAAGGCTTAGCATCCACTCGGCATTCATATTTGTGAAAACATGAGTATACATAGTTAAAAGAATAATAATTTGTTTTCTCTTTTTTGTTAAAGGGAACAGTACAACATTTTGGGAAATATGCTTACTGGCTCTCTAGTGGGGAGCTTAATGACAGAAATATACAGCCAGCAGCCAGTTAGCTTAGCTCACCACAAAGACTAGCAAAAGGGGGAAACAGCTAGCTTGGTGAAAACAACAATTTGCCTTTTTACAGTGGGTTACATGCCAGACTACTTCTTTGCTCAGCAGCAGCAGCAGCAGGCAACAAGCAAAGGGTTAGTCAGCTTTAGAGGTGCAGGTTGGACGGTCTTGAAGGCTAAATTAAGCGAACCGGATGCTGGCAGTAGTCTTGTATTTAATGGAGAGATATGAAATTGGTATTGATCTTTTCATCTTAATCTCTGCCAGAATGTGAATTCATGCATTTCCCTTATAAGGTTAACAATTTTTTACAGAAATATTTAGTTCTAGGAAGAGCAAATATAGCCTACTGTGAGGAACGTAAACTCACAAACATTTAGCAAGAGGACACCTACGACCCACACCACAGTATATTTAGCATTACACAGAGTATGTGGTTCCACTAATTCTGAACAGATGTTGCTATCTGTATTGTAATCTGAAGTAGTTTGAAGCAGTCACACTTTCGTTATCTATCATCTTTTCTCCATTATACCCATGGCATCTTTAACACATTCAAGTGTTCAGAGTAAGACTGTTCATTCCCACACGATGAAAACTCACCACAAAGAATATACAAACTCAGTCTCCTTGACACTGTAACGTTTCAAACACTCTTGGTTAAATTCTACTGAGTGGATGCTTCAGATGGTTTGTAAGTAAGCCCCCAAAAAGAGTATCCATGTGGAGAAATGCAAAGATACAGGCCCCTGCTTCACTCCAGCACTCCCATGGGGGGAAGGGAAGAGTATGTGATTGCCAGTAAACTGCTCTCACTCTCCATCTCTATGTTCATCATCTCTCACAGTTCCTGCCACAACGCCCGAATCTTATCTGCAAGACAGTATGCCTGAGTGTGAGAAATTGGATCCATCAGCTAGCTGTTCTGGGTGATCCACATTTCCCTAATCTGGACCGCCCCGTCTTCTCTTAAAATGGATTAAAGCTCACTTTTACTGAAAGCGGGTCACAAGGAGGCTCCTCCATATTGGACACGCCTGTTAAATGAGACTAACTGATTTGATTCTCACAGCAGCAGTACTCCAAGTCCCAATTCACATGTAACTGAAGCGTTCTGCTTGGACGCATTCAGTGATTTTATGGATCTGAGATTTTCTGTATTAAGTGTGGCAATAAAACAATATATGTGATCGCAGCGTTTTAAAGTCAAGCAAGGTAATACAATGAGAAATAGGACACTGAGGAGTGACATTCAGGGGAAGTGATGTATGGTGCAGAAAGTAGTAATCATTTTGTTCGAAGAATCACAAGACAGCTTTCACTTTCAAAGATGAAGAGCTATATATAAATGTCTAACCCTGTCTGTAAATTTAAAGCGCATATTCTGATAAAGCATGATTGCCATGTTTTCTCATCCGTTATTTCCTGGCAGCACTGAAGATCTCTTCATATTGCAAGCTGAACACTGGGAATAAGGCGGAAATAAAGAATGCTTGCAAACAATCTACCCCCCCCCCCCCATCCCCCCGCCCCCCATCAGTGGCAAAAGACAGAATAGCCCTCCTCATCAAATCTTTCTCTCTACGAGACAGGACGATCCCTCACAGAGTTTGAGAGTGCATATTTTGAGATGAGAAGAGCCTCAACAAGCCATCAGTAGAGCCAATCAGCTGCTACTGTATATCACTAACTTCAAAGGAGCCTTGTGAAGCATTGAGATGTGTTCTCTACTTTCTTTACTAAGGCAGCTTTGGATTTATGGGGTGGACAGCCAGCCAGCCAACTCATCAGCTCTGTAAGAGGAGTAGATTACATCAAGTTACGATTTTGCAAGTGAGAAAGCATTTGTTTCCCTTGGGAACATCTATGCTTCGCGTGCAGCCATAGTATACATCATGCTACAGGAGCAAATCAATACCAAGATGCAGCAGAGAAAGTCAGAAGCAAGGATGTGAAATCATTAAAGTTGAATCCCACTTACTTCATGCAGCACAAAGAAAATCCTGTACTGCAAACTGCACCTCTTTTCCAGGTTATTTGTTACACCAAGCTGAACCAAGTGCAGTCTAATTTAACAGCCTTGAAATATATACTGCTTTTTACTAGGTTATCATTTTGTTGAAACTGCTTTAGAGAGGTAATGATTCAACTGTATGGCCATTTTGAAGGCTGATGTCTGTGATGCTGCTGAATTATATAGATTTATACTAGGCTATTTGTAATATTTTGACCACCACATGTAAATTAATGAGGCTATACTAAATAGAGCCTCAAAAATGAATATAAAGTTCTATCAAGACCTTTTATAAAACAGTTTCAACAGAAAGGGAACATTAAAACCTTCATGACTGTACAATTAACTGCAGGACTGTAATTAACTGTAAGTATCCCTTTATCCATCATGACCCAAAATTGTTGTGTTGTGTCATACATATGTACAATGAAAGCGTGCAGACAAATCTGTTTGTGTGCACACATTAACAATACGGGCGTATAAGAGGGCTTTAAGTGGATGTGTGATACTGACACAGTCATGCAAACACACACACACACACACACACACACACACACACACACTGTAGATAGTAACACTGAGAGAGATGGGAAGAGGAGAGGCTTAACATCCATTAATGCACTGCAGATGGGAGTTAATCCCCTTCTTCCTCATTGTGATTACTGCTTCTTGCAGGGCCTTGTTCTGACTCCCTTACACCCCTCCTCTTTCCTATCCTCCTATCCCTCCTCCCCTCCACCACACTAAGCCTCCCAAATAACTTCCCTGAATACAGGTCAGGAGTAGTTTTGAAAAAATCCCTATTTACAAACCTTGAGGCAGCACCAGTCACCTCAGTTCCTTCACTGTGACAAAAAGCAGATACAGACCCCCCACAGTGAGGTGCCGCTTTGAGACAGATGGACACCCCATTCATACAGGAGAGTTTCTGGTGTCTACCAGCTGTAAATCACTGTTGCCTAAGTGGAGTAAGCCATGAAAAGATCCAGCTTTGTGCCATGGCTAAAAAAAAAAATGTTGCTAATTGAAAAAAGCCATAATGTTTGTCATGGGACAAGCACTTATTCATTCATTTTCATATTTCTTACAACACTGACACATTAATTGCCTGGTCAACTTGCACTGATTAAACCGGAAACTTCTTAAATTGTAACTAATACAAAAAAAAATTTATTACAACGATGCTGATATGATTGGACATTGTAGAGAGCTTGGGAGACTTCTCTCACCAGATTGTTGATGCCACCCAATGTGTGATTGGCATTGGAGAGCGAGTAGGTCAGCTGGTACACCCCATCGTTGGTCTCACTGTTTCCATAGAAACCTACTCCTACTGCAGAACTGGAAAAAAGGAGAGATTCAGATTAAATTAATAAATAAATAAACATAATTCCCTGTTTGTTTCACCATGGTGCTTCTGCATTATGGATTGCATGGGGTTATTACATGACAAGTAAGACAAAGATATGTTATTCATAATTTCCCAAAGGGGGGGGACATTGAGACTGCCAGGAAAAGCTTTATATTGTTCTTATTCATACCATTGAACCTTGTATTTTCATAATCGACAAATAATCGACTAAAACATGCTACCGGCAACTGAAATATTTTCAACAAATTCTTGAATAAATGAAGGCATTTTTGGTTAGGCACACAATATGATTTTAAGAAACAGTTATAAGATTATGAGTCATTTTTACATTTGTCAAAAGTCTTTATTAAGTCTGGTCACCTATGCTACATTCTCCACTCATCACTTCCTCCTGGCTGATATGTGAAAGACAGAATGTTCATATTTGTCATATTTCTTCCTTTATGATCCCTCCCTCGATCCATTAGTACTTCCATCTGTTTTGCTTATACCCTTTTCTCTCAAATGCAGATTCTCAGACTAAAATATCAAACCTCTACTTTCAGCATTAACTTTAAATTTGTTATCCCATTCATGGCTAGAACCACATCAGAATTCAGTTCATCGGAAAATGTATCACAGTGGAATGCACAGCATCCCTATTTCCCACCTTCCAGCAGCCTGAGCCTCTGTAATAGGGAGGATTTGTGTCCCATCCCCCGGAATCAGTATAACCCCACTGCTGACTGCGATGATACAATTTCATCATAGTCGATTGCAGTCAGGCCACTCTATTCAAAGGTTGGAGGTTTGTAACACGTTGACCCGCATTTAGGGTCTGTTTTCATAGCCAGAGGTGTGTGCTCATCATTCAGACCTCACATAGCAGAAAGTCAGAACAGGATTGCTGTTTCTGGTACACCACACACACAAAAAGGGTAACTATTGTCAGTCCCAGTCCAAGACTGTTAACACTATCTGTGCTGCAAAACCACAAAATCAGCCTCAGCCAGGTAGACATATGGACAGGTTAACATGTATCATCCTCTGCAGTGACACAAAGACAATGAAGGAAGTTAGGTAAGTGCAAAGAGAGGATGTGGAGTCTTATTTTAATTTAGCATCTAATACATCCTGTCAGGGTGTGTGCAATATTTCTCTGTGAATACATTATGTGTATAGGTGTATGTGCATGTGTGTGTGTTTCATTTTGTGTCCGCCAGCATCCTGGACTGTAACCTTGTAAGCATAATTAAAACCAATGCCTGTATCTCCTCCATTAAACCAGATCCCCCTGGTTATGATTAGGGGCACTGGGGGCATGCCCTGTGCAATACAGACTGAGCAGAAAAATAGATGCAATTACAGTAATCCTGTGCCCAAACTACATGGATGGGGTTATCAAAATGACTTTATTCAGCTAGTTAAAAAAAACTGAATTATTATAATAATTATACAGCAGGTCAGTTCTGAATTCAGAGGATGCTCTGGTTGATATTACAGCCTAACAATTTGACGTCAGCAGCTGTTTGTACTGTTTTGTCACGATTATAGGAGCTACATTGTTGTGATGCACGGATTGGCTCTGACAATAGGCCTATCTGAATAAGCATGTACACATAAATCATCCACCAGCCCCCAACTCAACTAATTATGTTCTCAGATTTATCCCACCTCTACCGGTCCTTTTAACTTTCCAGGTGATTTCTTTATTGTGTTGATGTATGAGTGTTTTCTTTAATGGTTTACTTTCATGATTAGAGAGGCTGCTGTCAGTCATTTTAAACGTTTCCATGCGCAGTAATGTCACAGCAAATGCCGTGGGACATTTATGCAGCAAAACTATAAACTGTAGTTATAAACTTGACAGGACAGACAGAGGAAACAGAATTCAACTTTTAGCCTCTGAAATGTTAAGATCCTCTGATGGAGCTCAGAATTGATCAGGAGGAGGTCTGCTTTACTGTGTGTGAGACCTTTCGGGTGTGGAGAAGAACACAAAATATTAATTAACGTTAAATTCTGACTGATCCTGTCGGCGTCTCGGGAGATTGTGCCCCGCGCATAAATGGGCACAGCGTCTGTCTTAATGGGGAGATGCTTCACCCTATTTTACCCACCCCGAAATTCACAGTGCTCTCAGTTACTGCACGCACAAGGTTTTCATGTGTTTTCCCAAGTGTGGACACTGAGCGTGGACCAGATATTCAAGTTGAAATAAGGGTGGCGACGGTATAATCAGCTGCGCCCACATGGCCTACTTTTACATAGATTGTGTTATCAATGGTTTTTATTCAGGTGATTTTATTTATACATAGCCTGCATACATATAATTACGGAGGTCCGGACCTCGGTCACCTCATATGACCATGCTTGTACCCACTCTGTATTGAAGGAAAGTGTGTAAGTGTGTGCCCATATACAGTCGTGTCATGCGCTCATTTCTACTATGCAGCACCCCTAAGCGAAAATGTCTTCACGTGCGCCTGTTTGTGTTCCTCTTTAGCGTGGCGGCCTGGACATTGAGCTCTTCATTAACCCTGCAGCTGACCTACTGACATGTCAGCGACAATAAAGACCCACTAATGACACAGTAATAAAACAGCAATGGCACAGGACATCACAGGTTTAGCTTCCAGGGGAGCAGCAGTGTTCTTGTGGCCTTGGAAAAGGCTATCTGCAGCAGCTCAAGGTGTTAAAAGAAACAAACACAATAAGCAACAGGACTGGAACATATGTGCAATCCAATCCATGTTCCTCCATGGATCACTTTCCAGAGTTTGTGATGACTGAAGAAGTGTACCTTAGTATTCAGGACATGTTGAGAGCTGAAGCAAATGGCCACACTGGATGAACACGTAATAACAGATAAATGCCTTGATTCTGTGGAGACCAGTGAATTGCTGCTTTAATAAACTGTATCAGGGTTAACAGAGACTGACACACGGTGAAAGGATTTCTAGAAAATTAGATTTGTTTTCTATGTTTAACCTTAATTTACCCCATTCATTCTCCTGGGGCAGAAATAAGCATCAAGAGAGGTGCAGTGGCTGTAAATCCATTTTCTGTTTGAGGTCAGCAGTACAACAGAGATGTTTTTCTTCTTGAATATCATGCTGAATTAAAAGCTGGAAAAAGGAAATTGGGTAATGTGATGAAAAATTGTAATATGATGAACAATAAGTACTTCATTTTATGACAAGTACATTTCTACTCATCATAGCTAATACAAATCACATGTCCTTACATGTTTTTGAGGATAATAAAATAACAAAAATAGGTATGATTGAGCATATTCTACAAGGTAATTTGTGTTTGATATGCATATCTTTGTGTTGCTGGACAAGCCTTTTTCAATTCAATGATGCTGCTTCAACTCAAAACTTAAATCAATAACAATGCCAGTCAATAGGCAGATAGGATTAAACATTAAAATTATGTCAAAAGGAACAACTTTGCAATCTGAAGCCAAAGACAAAAATGCCTTTGTAAAACATAGAGGAATCAGACAACACAAAAAGGGTTGTTCCAAACCACAAAACCTAGCCTATAATATAAAGACTATCTGTTCAACCACATACTAATTTAAACCCAGATTATATAATTGGATGCCGTATGCAGTAGTTTATTTGTTGAGCTGAAAATAATAAATCTACTGGAACAAACCTCTACAGTGAGAGATGACAGCTCTGAGCAGAGGCTAGAGAACAGAGCTCCTTTGCTAAACAGCATCATGCCCAGTCACTTAGCATTACAACAGGCCTTGTGTGCTGTAGCGGTGGCTCAGTATGGACAGAGAAAGCTAACAAAGTTTAAGCCCAACACTTGGATAAATGTCACAAGTTTAATCTGGATCTGAATGCAAATTTAATCAGGCCTTTTGAGATACTAATTTGTCTTTCTCTTTCATTTCAGCCAAGATCATTTGTTCCAAATCATAAATAAAAGTACACTTATGTCTAGCAACATGGCTCTGAACGTTTTATGGACGTTAGCTGCTTATTTACGATTCCATAAATTGGCAGTACAACCGAGATACTTACAGAATATAGTGCAAGCTTTGGCAATATGAGATTTTGGTAGAGTATGTATAATTAGCAGTTAGCGATGGAGCAAAGCAGCACAAGGCAATATATTGTAAAAGCAAAGTATCCAAACACTGCAACATTATGGTTTGCATTTAAAATGGACCATGCTGAGCAATCAGCGGCCAAAGACAAAGTCAGCTGAACAGTCAGATGAGGGATTTAGCTGTGGGATCACCTATAGCCATCAGCTGATCAGGGGGCCCTGCTGTCAGAAATATGCCAGCTTAACTAGCCTTATTTGTATTCTTTAGCAAGAAGGAGTTGACCCGCGGTTAAAGCAGGAAGAGGAGCTGCTAGCACTCTTTGTTATGGCCTACAATATTGTTAACTTGTGTCCCTTATCTGAGGAAACTAACCCCCCCAAACAAAAATCTAAAAAGCAGCATTCAGTTCATGAATTCCCATACGTAGTTAGTGATCAAGGTAATCTCGTGTGTATCTGTGAGTTTAGTGGTACAACAAGAAACACAATGGCATTTATTTGACCATTTAATCATACAGACTCACCATATGATGAGACCTGTGATGACAGCAGCCCAGGTGACACAGCAGGTATTAGGCCTTTTGGTGTCGTCATCTGTTTCCCTGCGGGAGCAACACAGGCAGACCAGGTATACTGCAAGGACCAGAAGGCTCAGAACCAGACCTACCGCACCAACACACGCTAGAATGATCAAGGACTGAGGCAAGAGAGTGGAGAGAGAAAAGAGGCAAAAGACAAAAACGGCATCAGTTAAAGTCAACACCATGATGCCATTTGATATTGAAAAAATAAGTCTAGCAAAAACTTTTCAGCAGACTATATCCACAATTATATCTTTAAAGAGGCAGAGAGCCGTTATATGTGGTGAATGTCAGGCTGCGTGACCCCACTCCTCGAGGTCAGCAGCTCGAGTGAAAACAACCCTCAAGCATCAAACAACACTCACGTGTGGAGTGGTGATGGTGCAAGACACATGCCTTTGGTGTGAGAGACCTAGGTTCAATTCCCCATGGTGACACATCCACCATTGTGTCCCTGAGCGAGACACTTAACCCCTAGTTGCTCCAGAGCCGCGTGACCTCTGACATGCATAGCAATTGTAAGTCACTTTGGATAAAAGTGTCAGCTGAATGAGTAAATGCGTGAAGATATTTTTGAGGTTAGTATGCAGCTATCCACTGATCAACAATATCACTGCCTCTACAGCAAAGGGGATAGGGACATAGAAGTTGGTGGTCTTGGAGGGACGAGAGCCTACAGAGAATCTAGATTTTTCTGCGAAGTGCCACAGCAAACAGACTGTGGCTGAGAGAAAAACAGAAAGGATCCAAGGCTGTGGGGAGGGAAGCAGCACGTGACACAATGGCTTTCATTCAGTCTTGTGATTTCTGAGTGTACAAAACAATTGGCCTGAAGAGTGGAAAGAAACACTGATGACTATTTCATGATAAATCCACATGGTTCTCCAATTTTTTTTTTTTCCTCAAAGACGTAACTTTTATCACTACATAGTAAATTAATTTAATTGTTTAATAGCAGCAGATTGTACTATGGATAACATTCTTTGCATTCAATCAGTTTATAATTCTTTTACTATTCTATTTTTTTAATTGCGCATTTTATTGAGCAAACATGCGTATGGTTCAGCTTATTTCCCATGGCATAGGCTATCTTAAGGCCTTATACACAGCAATTGATCTTGTTGTCTGTGCAGAAGCATCATAAAGCAAATCCCCAACCAAGTGTTTACCTTGCTGCACAAATATTGGTATTGGCTGACACTGGAATCAAAAAAATCCCAAATGGGGCTCCCCTGTAGTGTTGATCACAACTAGGAACATGTTGTGGGCTCCAACTCAAAACATTGAGCTCTTGGTTACAGTAGTTTAAAGACACTCAAGAAAAATGCTTGACCTTGGTTTTACTTGCAAATAATTTGCACTTAAGTTTTAATACCCACAATTTCAGAACGTCTGGGTCTGACTGACTAAGCAGATCTATTCCTTGACTACAATGTGACTAATTATTCCAACTGGACAACAATGAAACTGTTGCTGAATTTAAATGATATTCTTTTGAATATTCTAACAAAGTTCTTCACTGTTCAAACTTTGTTTCAATTTTACATCATGTTGAGTCATATTTTGCTTAGTTTCACTAATCAGTTAGGTTAGTTAATATATTCCAAATAGACAACAGATCACCGGACATTTAACCTGAGGCAAAGTGACATAAAACATCTCAGGATGGACAAACAAACTATACTATATCACTGACATTTCTTTACAAACCAAGATTAAGACCCAGGCCAAAACCTTGCTTATCATGGAATTTTGAGGACTCTGTTGATGTGCCAAGAGTCACAGTGTGTAGAGTAAGAGTGTGTAACTGTGAGTTACAGTGGTTTCAACCCTGGTTACATTTTCACTATAACTCAGTTCAGGCACTTCATACACACAGTGTTGCTAGCTCTCTCCTCTAATTTTCCACTCCATCGTTTTGTAATTAGACATGAAGGCACTTCAATTTCCACCGGGTTCCAAGGCAATAAGGATGCATGAGAGGGAGGAAGAAAGAGACAGAAAACTACTACAGTATCAGTGGTCATTGACAGGAAGGTCATTGATCAGCTATCTTCCGAAAAGGATGTTTGTATAAAGTAGTTTAATTAAACAGCAATCAAGAACTGTCTGCTCTGCACTTTCTACTTTCCTTAAAAAGACAATAGCATGTCAAATGAGGACCTGAGTTATTTTCCGGCTTGAGAGGCTGTCAGCCCTGAACAGTTTTTGCAGACATGGCTTCACTTCTCACTGACTGGTGCTCAGCTGGGCCAGTGCGACACTGCTGGGATTCAATGACCCAGAGGGATCTTGACACATGAAGAAGTACAGTTATAGACAAAAGCTAGATCTGGGAGGTTTTGGGAAATGGCTTCCGTGTTCATATATGCACTGGGGCAGAAGAAGCATGCATGGATATGCACTTACACACACACAAAACTTCTAAACTCAGTTCATATTTCTTGGGGATTCATGGGATCGTTTTTCCAATTTCAAAATGAGATCAGTATGCAATGTTACCCTCATACAGTAAGTCAATATGTCCACAATTTTTCAAATTAGATTGGAAACAGTGTTTTCTGTTAAGCAAATTAACACAAAGCTTTTCTTGTATTTTGTTGGAATAAATTAAATAATGCAGTGTTGATAGTTTGACTCATATGAACTTCATTAGTGATCTTTCATTACATTTACGCCGCTCAAACTATGTTGCTGTGATATCATGTGGCTTTTGTGTGTGTGAGAATAAAACATACAGACATAATATAAACATAATGAAGTGATGGACTGCAGATGAAAAAATATGGCAAAACTAACATCCCCCCCCCCCCCCCCAATCCATAATGACTCCTGCTGCCCACAGTCTGTCCCCATCACTAAAACATGACAGGTCAGGACATTTACACAGCTGCAAATGACCACAAATGTACTCTGGAAAATGTAAATACTTTATTTCATTTATTTTTTTCTATATACACTGGGATCAATAATTTCCTTGTTTTAGATATGTCTTTTTTTCATGAAAAGGATGGGGGACAGAGCCGACCACTGCCATCTCCTCCAGGGAATGTGTTGTTTATAGTGTTAGAATGAGTCATCCAGTGTGATTTTGTCTTTACTTTTCTTTTCTTTTCTTTTTTTTTAACTTTCTTACTGAAGACTGCATTAAAAAGAGTGCTGTAGTTGGGGTAATATTAATGACGAAGCTGAGCGTTTAAGTGCACTAAAGAGTAAGCTTAAGAAAACAAAGGATTTGTTGCATCTCTCTAAACTGTGTGTACACACTTATGCAAATACATATATAGCCTAGATACAGTAGATAGTTGTTCACCACCTGAAATATTTTCAGTCCAATTAATACGGGTCATGTGTCATCATGTGAGAACTACAGTACAGTATGGGTTATTACTTCCTGCCACTGGGACCAACACTTGCAACATTTAAGGGAACTACATGCATCACAAAAACGGTCAAATGAAAAATAAATCTTATTTTTTTTTTTTTCAGAACTCAACGTAGCAGTTTGTCTAAGACTACTTTTTGTAGTAGTGTACATTTATGTTGTTTACCATTGTATTTTCGAAATTGCCAACAGCCCTAGTTTTCCCGGTGAGATTATTTTGTAACTACGTGCGCTTTTACGCGCAAGTACGGTTACCAACCTGCTGGTAGCTCGCCTCCTCCGGTTTGAAAGTGCTGTCTACCGACTGGAAAAAGAAACTGAAGTGAGGGAAATTGTGCAGCCAGTATGTCCACCACGGAGCAACGTAATCAAGCCTTGCAGTGGCCATTCCTGCTTGTAATGTCAGCCCACCGAACCGCTGACAGCACGCTTCCCCTTGAGACCTTGACTCCCACGTTTTCCCGAAAAGTAAAAAATAAAATAAACGCGACCTCAGTAGAGGTTACAATCACCACAAAATATTAAAGAGGAAGTTCTTCTTTTGCCATCACACATTCAGTATAAGGCTGAATATTACTACTTCTCACTCCGGTTTCCATAATTCTGTGTGAACCGTTGAGTTGCGCAACTACTAAATAATATACAGATTCAATGTTGGCCAAGCGTTTGTGTCAGAGAAAACGGATCGAGTGAAAATATGAACCTGCCCCTTTAACAGAGAAGGCGTGACAACAACTTTTCAGTCAAGTGGGCCCGTGGAATATTTAAACTTAAACAATAATATGTTGACCCTCTGCACTGAAAAAAACTTAACCAAACTGCAAAAATGAACAATTAAAATGATCAAATGCCAAAAAGATTTGCTGATCACACAGCGCATTATGGATGTCAGTGGATTGTTCCCACCCCACATATCACTGTTTTTCCGAGGAAATTCAGTTTGCTGATTACACAATAAAACTGAGTTAAAATGAAACAAACAAAAAAAACAACTCTGCACCCTGCCTGGCCTCAAAGTGCAGCTGATGTGTTGGGTGTTAAGTGGAAGGGGTAGTTAGTGCACTATTAATGACTTATGCTGTTAATGTCTGACCTCTTGTGGACAATGAGGCGCACTGAGGTGAACAGTAATGAGCATGGTAATGAGATGTTGCAGCCCCTTACTTGTACAGTGTGTTGGCTTCTGCTTTTCTTTACAGTGTGATGCTTTTTTCAGCGGTGAAAGTTGAATTTACACCTGTATTAGAATTACCACGCTAACTGTAATAAACGTGCAGGAATTTATTTTAGGATCTTCTGCTGGAACATTTTTAACCAACTTCCTTATCAACAAGTTCAGGCACATGTGGCACTTTTTGGTGCAGTGGCATGGTAAGGCACAATACAACACGGTAAGCGACTAATGCACAGACGCAAATAACTATCATTATGTGAACTTAAGCAGATGGTTATAGCTGCAGAGACGCCTAACAGTGCAGCCGAGCTGTATAGCATAACATAGCAATGACTCGGGTTATGTAGCTATGTTGACTCCTGGGAAGAGCCTGCTGATGGCGAAAGTTGACACCATTTCTAATGTGCTGCTGTCTCATAGTGTCTTTAAACGGTATAAAATCTTCCTGCTGTAGTCGGCCGGCTGACGGACAAAACATTGAAATAGGTGCAAATATAATGTCTATAAAATTAAACTCAAATGAATGATACCATGTTCGAAATATGAAATTAACACTTAAAAATATTTAACAATGTTTTGTCCTGTTCCCCCAAACAGAGTTTAAATTGTAGTATGTTGATGTAGAAACGACTGATTCTTTATTACTTTTTTTGATGCATTTTCTGAAACTGAAAGGTGGGGTTATTTATTTCAAAACCATTTTTGTTATACTTGTTTAAATTCTCTTTATCTCCCGAAAGCAATCAATAAATAAAATTACACAAATACGTAAAAAGATCTGTGGCTGTCTCAGGACTGTAAACACGTCCAATCGTGCTGGAATGAAATGATTGGCTGGCCTACCTGCCTGTCCACCTACCTACCTGCTCCTAGGGGAGGCTTGACAGGAGGGCTTGGGATTTTTTTTGATACTTCCAAAATAGGTACCTCGTTTCTCAAACGTTACCTATAGCTTTTAATAGATTTACAGATGACTGATTACTGATTAAAAGTATTGTAATAATATTTTGCCACCTTTCTGTAAATGTAGAAATTTTTGGGATAAGACATTTTGTTCCTATTTCTTTTGACTTGGGATGAGTAGTAATATTGGTGGCCAGGCAACAGTTGTTGTGCAGGACTGTCTTTGTTTTGTCTTGTTGTACTGTAGCCTGTAACTGAGAAAGCATGGAGCTGTGTCAGTTTCAGAATCAGCTTTATTGAAAAGTAGGTTTACACATACACAGAATTTGCTTTGTTATTTTGGTACATAACAATAAACATAGTAAGTAGAGATAACAATTGACATGATAAAGATGTGAAGGATCTATTAAAAATATAAAATAATAATAAAGCATATGTACAATATTTAAATTACAGTTTGTGCAGGGATGTGTAAAATATTTACCTTTGAGTAGTGTCATTGGGGGTCCAGGGACTCGTTGATGAGGCAAGCTGCATATGGAAAAAAACTGTTCTTGTGGTGTGAGGTTTTGGTCCTGATGGGCTGCAGCTGAAACAGTTTGTGTCTGGTTTTTTCCTGCTTGCCTCAGAGTCCTGGAGGCGTATGCTGCAGTCTACCCCCTGTCCTTGGCAGCGGCAGAAGTGTACCAGATGGTGAGGATGGACGCAATGATTGCGAACAGTGTAAAGGTGCACCATCAGTGTTTGAAGGTTGAACTTCCTTTGCCCCAGGAAGAACACCCTCTGCTGTTGTTGAGCTCCCATTTGAGGTCCAGGATAGTGATGGTGTCCAGGAATCTGCAGGACTCCACAGTGTTGGCTGGTGAGTCACACAAGGTGATGGGGGTGGATGGGGCTGGGCACTTTCTGAAATCCACAACCATGGAAAATGTTCCTGCAGAAGATCCTGTAGAAGATCCTGCAGAATATCCTGCAGAAGATCCTGCAGAAGATCGTAAATGTCACCAGATGGTCAATCTCCTACCTGTATGCAGACTCATCCCTACCACAGATGTGCCCAATGAGGGTGGTTTCACCTGCTTGACAGACTGGTGACTGGAGGCGCGGGTGTTGGTGTCTGTTTTGATGTATTCCAGTCAGGTTTTCGACCACACCACAGCACTGAGGCAGCTCTTGTTAAGGTCTTCAATGACATTTAAACATTGACAGTGGCAGAATTTCAGTCTTACACAGTCGACCTCAACATATTACTAGACAGACTTGAAAACCTGGACTTTCTGGCACAGTACTAAACTGGTTTGAATCCTACTTAAAGGACAGGGACTACTTTGTGTCTATAAGTAATCACACATCTGAGCTGTCAAAAATGACGTGGAGTTCCCCAAGGCTCCATTCTGGGGCCTCTTTTGTTTAACATTCACATGCTTCCACTGGCTGAGATTATGAAAAACAACAAAATATGTTACCATAATTATGCAGATGACACACATAACTATTTCACCAGGGGACGATGATCCCATACGGGTGCTGAGTAACTGTATTGCAGGTCAACGCTTGGATGTGCCAGAATTTTCTCCAATTAAACAAAGATAAAACTGAAGTTATTGTTTTTGGAGCCAGGGAGGAACGATTGAAAGTCAGTGCTCAGCTTCAATCTGTAATGCTAAGAACCACAAATCAAGCCAGAAATCTTGGAGTAGTCATGGACTCAGACCTGAATTTGGGGAGCCACATTAAGACAATTACAAAGTCAGCCAACTATCACCTCAAGAATATATCAAGGATTAAAGGACTTATGTCTCAGCAAGACATGGAAAAACTTATCCATGCATTTATCTTCAGTTGGCTCGACTACTGTAACGGTGTCTTTACAGGGCTCCCTAAGAAATCCATCAGACAGCTGCAGCTGATTCAAAACGCAGCTGCTCGAGTCCTCACTAAGACCAAAAAGGTGGATCACATCACTCCAGTTCTGAGGTCTTTACATTGGCTTCCTGTATGTCAAAGAATTGATTTCAAAATCCTGCTGTTAGTTTATAAAGCACTAAATGGTTTAGGGCCAAAATACATTTCTGATCTTCTGCTTCGTTACAAACCATCCAGACCTCTCAGGTCGTCTGGGGCAGGTCTGCTTTCTGTCCCCAGAGTTAAAACTAAACAAGGAGAAGCAGCATTCAGTTATTATGCTCCGTAAATCTTTTTACCATTGCATTTAATTAAATATTTAAGATTTTTCTTTTTACCACTGCCTTTAACTAGTAGATTGATAACTTACACTGCACTGTAACTTTACTGTCCTGTTTTCTTTTTCTTTGTTTTTAGCTTTTTACCATTGCTTTTAATTGAATATTTACACAGTGAGAAATGAGTAGCTAATTGAGTGAAAAGATAATGGGAGTGAGATTGAAGAGTGAAGGAAGTGGTCTTAAATCTCGCGCCTGAGTGATTTGCAGGAACCTCTGTCCATCTGTAAACGCGCAGGTGGGTCCAGAGTATAACTGGATCAAAGTGGCCTGCGGACAGACATGTCCTGGTTTCTCTGTAGTGTTCGAGGGTTTTTGGAGTTTCAGTGGACCCAAAGATTGCTATGGACCCAAGTACAGACTCGCTAGAGAGAGCAGATTAAGTGTACTTCTCTGTTTATTCAAAATAATTTTCAAAATAATTGTAACTCAATTATTTGCATTTTCATTTAACTCTTTTAACCATGATTGTACACTGCACTGTAACTTTTATTATTTTTTAAAGTGTATTTTTTCAATTTCCCTATGTTGCTTTTAAACTTTTTTTAATATATATTATATTATTCCCTGTTGCTTTTATGTTTTATGTAAAGCACTTATTATTACCTTGTTGTTGAAATGTGCTATACAAATAAACTTGCCTTGCCTTGCCTTACAATAGAATTCATTGAGTTTGTGGGCGAGGCGGAAGTCATTAATAGAGTGGGGAGCTTTGGATTTGTTATTGGTGATCTGCCTGAAAACCTTCCACAGAAACAGAGTTGTTAGATGAGGACTGGTGTTGTAGTCTCTCTGAGTACAGACATTTAGCTCCTACACACCACCTTGTTTAATCCCATATTTTGTCTCACTAACACCTGCCCTGTCTCCACTCCTAAACGCTACTTCCTGTCCCAACTTCACCTGTCTGAGTTTAGCTGTGAACCAGGATTTGTCATTGTTATACCTCATCCTAGTGTGTGATGGTGCACAGCAGTCCCGAAACAAGCTGATTTAGGACATCACAGCCTCTGTCAACTCCTCCAGGCTGTTGGTAGCAATCCTGAAAACATCCCAGTCAGGACAGTCCGAGCATCCCCGAAGGTCCTCCATAGCTTCACTGGTCCACTGCTTTGATACACTCACATCAGGTTGACAGATTTACTTTCAGAAAGTAAACCTTTCTGTGTGGGGTAACATTACCTCTGGCTCTGATTCATACATTTCCTGTTACTATCCAGTATAGTAGGTCTGTTTATTTTTCTGTTTATAAAGCAAAAGTATGATGCCTCCACAACGGCGCACACCACATCTGAATTAGATCTATGAATGCTTTCTATCTTTTGATTATCTTCTTGAGATTCTAAATCTTATTTACAATGCAGACCCATGGGAAATAAAACAGATTCAACAGACAGCTGTAGACAGAACAGACCACTACAATATCATCACGCAGTAATGTAAATAGCAAGCCTTGGATAATCAACCAAATAAAATGAAGTCCATTTGTAGAAAAGGGGAAGATGAAAATATGTCATATGCATTTTGCCCTGAGGAAGAGTTGTTTTATCTATGTGGTGTATAGCGCGGTGTGCTTGCAAGCTAAACCATCTTCATATATGGCTACCGCTGTAATTATTTGAATGCTTTGATGCACCTCCACGGCAAGAGTGCCAAGAGAGTGTGCTCGGAGTCTGAACACCCTGAGTAGGTGACACTTGAAATGCACTGTATGAATATGAATTCTCGACTCCGCTCTGCATGCTCTGCATTTACAAACAGTTGGATTTCATGCCAGAAAACTCTCCGGTGATTGCAGTGCCAATCACACTCAGTGTTTGAACCGAGGGACCAATGTGAAAAAGAGAATTACATGAATAAAAACACCTCTCTGTGTCTTTTTAATTTACACTACATGTATCAAGCTTTCCTGCCTGCTGCTCATTTATTCTTGTTATCTCGGTGTTGGAGAAACATGTAACACTAACAAATCACATTGATACCCATGTGAACTTGTACCCCAAGGAGGGTAAGACCACTAAAGTCTTATTTATTAACAGTTGCTTGCAGTCAGGCCAATTCATGTTCTGAGTCTAATTAAACTCAACTATTTGAGTGTTCCATTTATAAAGCACGTTGTAAAATATTGTACCAGCACTGCTGGGCTTTGGTTCCTGTAGAGGATTTGCTACAAATGTATTCAGTTCTGGTAGCTTAAAGTATTTGGATAAAAGCTACTTCCCTACACAGACGATGAAGCTGAACCATTAGATGGCAGCCCAGCACTTTTCTGCAAGGCTGAGAACCTCATGCTTCTACTCTGTCCACTGGAGTCCTCAGGTTGTGTATCCTTGGAGAGCAAAATCTCAACCCATCATTGCACAGTGCTCCTTTGTGCATAATACTGTCCATAAAGTGAGATCTAATCTTAATGAACCATGGCTTATAGATCAGATCCACTACTCTCTTGGGCCTTTCATCAGGAACAGTCTCTGGGGTCAGCCATTTGGGCATTGATGTTACAGGAAATACATATCAAAGAGGACTTTGAAGTCAAGCAACTTAGACTGCACCGTAAACCTAAAAGTGGGGAAGGAATAAAGTCATATACTAGTGAGTCTCAAGGTCAGCAGTATTCCAATGACTTTATTATAATGTTGTACAGAACTTTAAAAAAAACCTGCTGAATTTCAAATTGTGGGCCAAATATTCCTTTAGGAGCAGGTGATACTCCAACCTTGACTTCTGTGGGCAGCTATGTTTCGCTTGGAGCTCACTGGAACTGCCTTGAGAATCATGTCACACCCGTAACTTGAATTACAGAAAAGTCCAATTGGACGTTCCGATAAACCTGCCTTTTCATAAAAGCTTCCATGATGCCGAATGTGTAGAATAAGAAATGTATGAGATGCCGTGGCACACCAAGGCACTTCTGGCTATGTGCACTGGTTTGCAGATGCTATTTTCATGAAAAAAAAGAGAAAGAAAATAACACTCTCTACCATCCTTGGGGTTATATAGTTGTTGCTTCTTCCTCATCATGTGCTCAAGTGTCCTCAACAAGCGGTGGATTTACCTCCTGATTGACTGTCTCCATAACAATCATAGGGATGATTGGTTCATTTAAAAGTGTTTTGAAGAGCCTCATGTCCTATCTACTACTTCCTATACTACTGGGCTCCTTCCAAGCCAAATGTGGAAATGTGTTGTATTGGACTTTTCCTCCTTCATGGTTATTGCTTTTTTGGATTTGTGACTCAAATCCCCATGCTCTATTTTGACTGATTTATACATATGAATGAAGATTTATGCCTGAGAGCTCAATGTGCCCGTATTATCCAATCAAACTGGGCTGCTCAGTGGCTCCTGAGATTGCATTAAAGTGTAATATCAATGCAGCAATCCCCAGGATATTGCCACTTTGAAATACCCAGGGTCCCTCTGATGCTATAGCTGCATGTTATGATCAAGGGGATTTGTCTATTTAAGTAATGTTTCATGGAGGAGTTTGCTTTGGTAAATTAATGAAAATTTTCCTACCGTGTTTGATTTATTTTGTCAGTGATTGGATGAACAAATGAAATGTCAAAGTAGTTCAAGTGACTTAAAAATTTGCAAATAAAAGCACGGGGAATGATCAGACTACACTCTCTGTCTGTGCATTAAATTGAATCCCTAGAACTTATTCCTAAAGTGTCACCATTGCAAAGTAAACTACATCTATTTATTTTTATTTCTCACCTTAGGTTTCGTTAGACTTCATAAACATATTTTATTGTTCCACTTGCTTGCAAAATTAGACATGGACATCTCCAAACAGTGAAAAAAACACAAAAACAAGGCTCTGCAAATACTTCATGTGGCGGTTCTCTACTGAAGCTAAATGTAAACACTTCTGAGCCATGTGTATCCCCAGAACATTAGAAAACAGTGCAATGAAAGAGAGGAAGTAAAATCTTCAGTGGTATTACAGATTTGCAAAGTGCTCCGAGGGCAACAAGAAGAGTCATGTTCTCATATGCTGATGAAGGGCAGTCTATGGACAAAACGTGTACACTTTTTATTATTGTTCTGTCACAAACTATAATAGAGGTCTTTCATTTTCTGTCTGACAAGAACGTTTCCTTGAACCTCAGTCTTTCCTCTATTCTGTAACCTCTATTTTTTCCACTAGGGTAAAATTCTTGTTCAGCATGCAAAAGCATTCAGTGTGGTCCTACCCAAGATCAATCCCTGCGCTGACGTACTCTGTTGACTTTCTGTTCTATTCTGCTTGGGTTTTTCAACTCTGTGTGTGGCTAGGCATTTAAATTGAGAAACTCAGACACTGGGGGTATGTGAGACAGTAGCTTTGATGTCATAATTACACTATTATTTTATACAGCTGCCCAGTGCTATAAGGGCTATTTCATACAGTAATGATTTTTGTGAGGAGAAAAAAACTAAACTGACACACACTTGTGCCTTTTTTATTCCCCTGAAAATGGCTTTCTTAGCCTGCAATTTATCCAATTACAGATTTACAGCAGTGCAAAGTCGACCATATGATACAGCCTAAGTATATTTTTCAGCCTTTGGAGCAAATCCAATCATTCCAAATGGTTGCTGATGGTAATAATTGCAACAGCATTGTATTGATCTAGTGGATCCATGGAGTGGAAACAAACAAAGCACACAAAGAAAAGGAGAGGGTGCTCCTTGTGTGCAATAATATTTGGTTTGTTTATCTGGCCTCGGTGAAGATGCGATAGTGAGGTATTAAGATAAAGTACAAGCTTTAGGTTTTATTGGTTGCTAGTGAAGAAAATGTTCCCTCTGATACCCCCAGTAACTTAATTCAATCTTTAAATGTAGTAAAGGCAAAGGATTACAGTGGTTTCTGAAATCAAAAGGACCTGTGAGAGTGACAACCAGTACAACATCCCATACAATATTTGCAGTAGCTGAATCTTAAGTTCCTTACCTTTGTTAGCACTGCCTATGCACAACGGACATATTTAATAAACTATGTATGCAAGCAAAATAAGATAACCAAATTACACCAAAAATACATTTACAAAGCCCTGAGAAGTTATCAATAAACATATTAGGAATAAATCAGAAACTAAACAGAGATAGTTAAGCTAGACAACTGCAGTCAGCAGTCGGACACACTTTATTTACTGCAAATAGGGTTTTTGATGTGTGCTAATTTTCAAATTGTTTTATTTCATCAAATTATTATTTGTTTTCCATCTAAACTATTAGTACTCTGCCATCTGCTTTGCTCTTGATATAACAGCTACATCAGTACAACGTTCTGTCTCCCTTTGTAAAGGGTTTATAAACATTAATTACTGGCTTTATTATTAGTTAATAAACTTTTTTAATGCTTTATAGAACATTTGTAAGTTGTTAATAATAATAATACCTATTGGGTTGCCAGGTTGTATAACATCCTCGTCCAGCATAAAACTTGCTATGTCCCCTCCTTTCACAGCTTTGGAGTTATTTATTTTTTTATGTTTCCTGTTTATTTTGAAGTTGTCTGCCCCTGGTGTCCTTGTCTAACTGTGTTTCCTTTCGGTGTTGATTGAATGTTCCCATCTGTGTCTAATCACCCTGCCCTCTCTGTCCTGCATTTTCTCGTTGTCATTTGTCGAATTGTCTGCGTTTCATGTCTCTTCTGCTTCCCATCCTGTGTTTTCTGACAGAGTTTTGTATTTATTGGGGATTTTGGATTTGATTTGATTTCACCGGTCACCCGTGCCTGGATTGTTGTATTAATTTTGGATTAATTGCTGGATGGTTTTCACATAACACCTATTACTGTACCTGCTTGGCCTTGGTGTCTGCGTTTAGGTCCAAATTCCTTGTTTCCTGTGCCTGCGCTTGGGTAAACATAACACCTCCAATGGACTGTTTGACCCTTACCTTTTGGAAAAGAGTTGCAGGGCATCAAGACCAAAATAATATATCATAAAAAGCTTATTTCAGCATTCACAACTTACTAAATACAAGATACTTACAAGATATTATAAGCAATGCCAGCCAAAAAAGCAACTTGCAAACGGTAAGCTAGCCAATAAATGTCACATCATCTGGATTTTACATGAAAAAAGTCCATTACATCTAAGTCCATACACTAGGATATTGTCATGGAAGCTCTTGTTCTCCAAGTGACATTACAATCTGTAGGCAATATAGAGCGATTTACATGCAAATTGCCCCACATTCTATGGTACCTTAAATGGCTTATAAATTATCTAAGGCATATTTTATTTATTAAAACCATTAATTAATGCACACCCTTTATAAAGGGTAACCATTCTATGTTTAAGTTAACTCATATATGCTAAGCGTGATGTCTCTGTGGAGGCGTACTTGAGTTTAAGCTGCACTGCCTGCTGCTGCAGCTAGGTTGATCATCATATCAGCCGTAGGGCTCTAGTGCACTTTCAGGCTGAAGTGACCACAGAGTTTATGTACTCTGCAATATCAGAAAGCTATAAGCTAGGCCAAACCACATTTTATCCCTCTCCTGCAGATCTGCTTGTTACCCTGCATTCTGATGGATGTTGATTTCTGCTGCCATCCACTTGAAGCATTAATTGTGAATTACTTTATTGTACTTGCAGTGTTTATATGTATCTTGGTTGTAGTTTCACATATGCATTGTAATATTTTCATGTTGTTGATTTACGGTATATCTGAGTGAAATATGAATACTCATGTTTGAGGGGGATCTCTACAAACACTTTTTTGCTTGCATAGGGTTATATTGTATGTTGGCTTTAGGACTGTCTGCCTTCTCGTACATTTACATAATTATTTTCCTCAAATATCCGCTTCAAACTGAAAATAGCCTGTGTCATTATTGAATAGGTAGTCAAATTCACCTTTTCTTAGCACACTTCATATTCAGCTAATGGAGAAATATTTCAATTCAAAGCAATACGTGACAGCTTGCTTCACTGTTCTGATCATAATTACATCTCATTGAGCTCCTGTTCTACAGTTTAAGCTGCTGCTACTCTCATCCACACTTATTGTAAACCTTTTAAGCTTATAGGCTATCCAAGAACTGATTTTCATTTGCTTCTTATCAATGCCACATAACACTGCATGGAGATGATCTGCTTCAAGCTACGAATTTTTGTGAGTTTACAGTAATGTACTTAAATTAATAATTATCTGCTGTATTGCTGATGTGTCTCTGCCTGATGCTGTATGTCAAGTGAGTAGCATCTTAATTCATAACAGATTCACTTACTCGTTAGTTAACTACTCAGGAGTTTGTGTACCATACTGTGAAGTGTTACGTAAAAAGGCTTCATACCACATTGATACTCTTTCATGGGACTGTTATCATTCTTGCATCTTACTTAATAAGACTCTTACTGTATGTGTGTGGTTCATTCAAGAGGTTTCTGAGAACACATTCTCAGTGCAGCTTGTTGAGGTGTGTCGAACAGAGTAGCAATAGAAAAGTGAGCGAAATTGCCACTCAAATGGAGGAAGGACTGTGAGATTCCTGGTAGAAGCACTGTCCTTGCTGTCACTATTGATGAGTGCTCCGAAACACCGAGGCAACTTCACGCAAGAGTAACTGGAGAGGGCTATCACAGACGATAATATGCTCTTTCTCTCAATGACACCTCTCAGCCTTAGTTATTAGTTTAGTCTATTAAATGTATTTACATCAAAGGCCATGTGCAAAATACTTTTTACCAGATTTAGATACCAGGTTCCATCTGTAGTCCCTGGGCAGGTGAAATAATAAAAGTAAAACATTGAGCAAAACCATCATCTCCACTGCTGTTGGACCAACAACCTAGTGATACCCACTCACATGCATGCACATGCACGCACACACACACACACACACACACGTTTTCATGGTAAAATGGGTAGTATCTCACCGGCAACCCAAATGAGTAACTAAAAATGTATCTTTTTTTAGGAACGTGAAACCTTTTTGATGTTCCTTTTTATACTTTTACTCTTTACTAGACTAATTATTTTCTTTGGACTCTGTTATCTACTGCATTTTCCTATATTAAACAAAATGAGCTGTCACCCAAGTCTCTGTAGAACAAATTTAGACTACACACTGTATAAACATCTAAGGTAGATGATCACCGGGTTGTTTCTCATATATAAAGAGAATCCTCTCGTTGTGCAGAGCATGGCTTTCTTTTGATAGAAATTATTTTTCCCTTTAATTCGCTTTGGATTCTATCTGTTTTATAGCAGTGCCTGACGGCATTCATTAAATAGAATTACTTATAGCTTTCCTCATTGGCTTTAATGGATTTGTCCATTCAGACTAGACATAAGTTCACACACGGACCTAAACTGAAAGTGGCTTTCCAAAATGACACATTTTGTTTCCAAAATACTTACAAAACATTAAAAGCATGCAACAAAAGCATATATTTTCATCCAACAGCGCAACAAATATCTTCATTTCAATCGATCATTACACAATGAACAACAAAATACACAGTACAGCTATTAATGTAAACCAATTCACCATTACAGTTTTAAAAAATGTGAAAATGTGACTACACTAAATCTGTAGTCACATTTTCAAAACTCTAAACACACTTAGCACCACATCTGTTGTTCTGTTCATACGTCTGTTCATACCATACAATTAACAGAATTCATTTTGTTTACAGAATATGCAGTCAATTAATCCATTTCTAAAATGCAAAGTTTTTCTTTACGTACTTTCCCAATAACAAAACTGTGGATGTTTTTTGTGTTATTTACAAATGCTTGCACACACATGTCAGAAATGAAGATATAATTTTCCAAACCTTAAATAATGTATAAAGCCTCTATTTCTGCTACAATAGCAGCTCAAAATCTACACTGAAACAGCTGATGAGAATTTCTGATTAAACATATCACTGAAACATTGAGAAATAGCTGATTTATTGTAATTTGGATCAACCACAGCTATTCCAATCTCAACCAGATACATAGGCAGGTGTTGAAGTTCTTTAAATGACATACACAATGCAGCAAAAAGGGGACTTTCTGGAGTTACATTTTTTTTCTACTGTACATTCTAAAAAGTACAAATGACTCATTCATTTTTGCATAGTTTGTTGCCAAAAAATGCAAACATTCAGCCCTCAAGCCAAAAATGAAGGGAAAAGGAAACTGAATTACAAAAACAATGGATTTCATTGTCTACTGTATGCAGGTAGAGGTGAAACATGAAAAGTAATGCAGTTGGTGTAATGCCATCAACTGTGTGTATTTAGAAAGTCGATGTGCTATGATTAATTGATCTGGTCCTCTTGGAAAGAAAACGAGTGTTTTGACAGAATGATTTGATTTTGAGTCAGGTTTGCTGTGTTTTGATAGAGTTTGTGTATGCAGAGAACGTTTTTTTGCATTTTGAAATGTAGAGTTGGTGTTTAAAGAACAAAATGAAATTTTGAGCAGAAAATGTACTATTTGGCCAATTGTGTGAGGTAGGTGTGTTGCTGTGTTAAGAGTTTCGATAAAGTATCTTAAGTTTAGGTAAAAAAAAGCAAGCAAGCATATCACAGCATGAAGTGTATTATTTTTCTCCAAAAATGACTTTAAAAGAGATAAACCCTGCATCTGCACTTTTTACACTTTTTGAGATGTCCTGATGAAATACTGTGAAAAAATAAGGGAAAAAAGACATTTGCTAAGACAGTTTTTAGTTTCATTTTTTCATTTTATTCTTGTGTGGAGGTATTTCAGTGCCCATTAAATGTCAATGACGTAAGACCTACACTAAGCACATAGACTAGACAAATTAGTACATCTATTATGGAACTGCTTTCTTTCTTCACCAAAGAACCACTAAAGAATTTCACCGAAAATCAGAAATACTCAGAAACACAAACTTTTATTGTACTGCATCAGATTTGACCATGCTGTTCTTTTCCCCATACTTTTCAAAGTCAGTAATGCTGAATACTGTAAATTAAAAAACAAACAAACATAAAAGCAACCAAAGGAATAAAACAGAAATAGCTAAATTAAAAATAATCAACATGCAAAGCAAAGTGCATTTCCTAGAAATAGCCATATTGCTCAGTGGCTATTGCTAACCTGATCACAGCGGATGAAACACATATTCCAAAAAGAGAATTGAGACTTTGCTTGGGCTTGCATAAATGATTTGTTTAGATCTCTGACCTGCACACGCTAAATAATATTAAAACACAAAATAACATGTACTTTACTGGCAAAGTACTTTTTTTTACTTTTACTTGATTAAGTTTGTCAAATTTTTACTTTTGAGTAAGGATTTTCAGTGCAGACCACTGTGCACATTTCATATCACAGAAAAATCACAGAAAGCCATTTGGCTTGGCAACTTCTCCAATATTCACTATTGAATATGCAAGAGAGTGCTCGTATATACACTCGAATGCTAAACTAGACGAGGGAACAAATGAGAGCATTTCAGTGCCACATGGGTAATGCATTCCAAACAGCTGACAACCATTACACATAATGGCCCCTACTAAGGACAAGGTCTCATTTATTCTCATGTTAAGTGGTTTGTCTGAGTGACGGATAAGGACATATTAAAGACTGGTTTGTGACACATGTGACAAACAATATTGGGGACCCAGTGTAGAGAATGCAGTGGTAAAGTGAAGGTGGTGAATGAGTTGCTGATGCCAGATAAATGTAATGAGTGGAGGGAGTGGTAATGGTGGCTGGGGCTCTTGAATCAGCACCACAAGATGGGAGTGTGGATCTAAAGTATTCGATAGTGGATATGTACTTTCAAAACTGCTGATATACTTCAGTGAGTTTAATCACTGAATATTAAGTAGTTTTGTCAGTATTTAAAATGCAATGTATTGTATAATTTGAATAGCTAAGGATGCAAATCAATGGAGTGTAAAGTCAGTGGGTAATTAGACAGATAGGGTTCCTAGTGGAATAATGTCCAATTGTTTCTAGGAGGGAATATATGAAGCTCCATTTAGGGGAAAATTAAACACTGTAGGTGGACAAAGAATGCCACTTTATTCTAGGACAACAAACAAAGAGCATTTGGTGAAAGTTGTAATTTTAATCTTCCTGCTCATCTTGAAGTCTAGTCAAAATAGTCTTGACATGTGGCTCTTCTCGGCAAATCCATTAGCCTTGGACATTAAAACACAAGATTTCTACCTTCCAGAACAAGGTCATAGAATGCAGGCAGTGTTGTCCTACACTGCATATTTTACATTCTGGGCCTTTTCACTTCTCTACAAAAGGTTGTACTTTTGATTTGAAAGAGCTGGAGAGTGGGAGAGATTGATTTAGTGTGCTTCAGCTGCATGGGCTGCTTTTGTGTCTAGAGCTGCAATTTAGATTTAGAAGACAGAGGGGCTGCAATCAGGACGAGGTGGTAATCAATTTTTCTTGTTTATGTGTGCATGTACACGTGTGTGTGTGTGTTGTGCTTGTGCCCACAGCTGCAGAGAACGGATCCATGGCCAATGGCAAATGAGAGAAGCCTGTAATGATAACCATTCCGCTTCCCTTGCTGATACACAGATACCGGCCACGCATTACATTACATGGTCTCACTTTTATTACATGCTGCAGAGTTTTGTTTTGCTTCTTTATACCTGACATAATCATCATTCATATACTGTATATACTGTGTATTTTTTTAATTTACTATGGTCACAGATTGCTTCTACACTGGCAAACCAATTCAGAGAACTGATATGCTCTCACTTTCTAAGAAGACAATTCCAATTTTCTAGAAAAGCTAACAACAAGACAATTTATGTATTCACCATCATCAACAATAGCAAAAAAACAAGTTAACACTTGGTGTGGTAATAGATTCCCCTTGCCACTGTATAATGAGGGGTTAGCGCAGTTTGTTAGCCTTGACATTCACCCTTGTACAGCACAGAGAAGGCTTATCAGAAAGTTTCACTGAGTATTTTTATTTTGCAACTTGAAAACAGTTGAGCCAGATGGGTCTTCATTAGCTTTAAAACAACACAACGTTTTTGGCGGGTACAGTTAGTGGGGAACATGTTTCCACCGAGTGCCATGATCCTGTGAATGAGAGAAGGAAGATAGATGAGCATACACTAATGTGTTAGTTTTCACCTTGAACACACCATCACTCTTCTTGACTAATTCTCAGGTTCAGACTGTACATGCGGTCAAAGCCCTGCTGCCTGACAGAGAGGCATGTGGCACGATGTCTGGCATACAACTGAACGATCAATCACTTAATTATATTCTACGATCCCACAGAGCTTCAAACAGAGCATCGAGCAGGAGCTGATTGGAGCATCTTAGTTGAATAAGATGCTGACGAGCTACAGATTTAATTCCTCTTTGAGAGCTGAAGTGTATGCTCCATGTAATGACTACAAAGTACGGGAAAGGCTGGATGGACACACCTAGTGGAAGTTTCTGGAAGACTTCCGATGTAGGAGACAGCTATGACTTGACATGCTGGCAGCCCCACAGCACATCTCCACTCCGAGTGAAGAGCGGGTAGCGCTGTGAGCCCCCGGTCTGCAATTAATTCATGCAACTGTCTGGAAGATGAGCTGTGGTGTGGTGTGAGAGCACAGTTCTTCCATCTACTTTTGCGTTTCAAAAGAATGGACTAAAGGCACAGCAGGGGAACGAGTAATATGTATGATCTCTCTTCATAGCAGTGTGACATCAGAGCCATATATATCTATTAGTGTTCAGCATGGTGCCCATTACAGCACATTTACTCTGTAGGTCTCAATCACCCTGCTGATGTTAAATCTAATGTGATGGGCAGTGCTAATACAGGGATAAACCACTATCGGCTATATAATGCAAGGACAATAATGTGGGGTCCCTTGTGAGTCCCTGAAGCCAATGCTCCCTCTCCTGCCTCTCATTATAGCGGATGTGTGGGGACAGGACAGGACAGGAGTGACACACACACACACACACACAGCACATAAACTGGACCGTGAAATAGGCAGGGGGCCTGAAGATTGGCTAGGAACGGTAGAGGTAGTTTATTGTGTGTGAGGATAAGATGGGAGGAACTGATTTTCATTTAATGACCAGCTGTGTGATGTAGACTCACACAGACCCATCTAAAAACATTGGCTTCCACAACCTGAGGGAGGTGGTGGTCCAGGATCAGTATGCCAACCTTCAGCTGGGAAGGCTGATAAGATCTGTTTCCCACTGACATGAATGGTAAGATTTGTCACTGAGGATTGGTGGGAGCTGCTTTTGAGGTGAAGGGGTGATCTCACACCACTGATCGGGGGTCTGAAATCTGCTGGGCTCAGTCATCCCCACCATGTATTCACAATCTATGAGCCCTCATTATCTAAAAACTAGAGTTATCAATTAATGGTAGAACATACCAGTATGTTATATCATCACAATCCTGCAATTTCGGATTTGTTTAGCTACTTGGGCACTGTAGCCACACCAGCCTACATTACCACGCAGCCCCACTCGCGAACACACATTCACTACTTAGGCTACATTTGTGTGCAGACGGTGAGATAAAACAGATTTGTAACATTTAATGTATGTGACCGGCACACAATGCTTAATAGTTTTTTAAGAGCACACGTTTACAATAAATTTACAAATATAGTTAAAACAATCACTGTCCATCTGAGTTTGAAGAGTCTGCTCTCTGTCTGTTTGTCTGCTGTTACTGTCTTTCTTTACTGCAGAGTTAATTACAAACCGAACATTTGTGTGTCACTGTTTTCTTCCTACCTCTACCACACTCCTCCCCGTCTCTGCTAGGCCCACAGTAGCATCCTCCCTCACGGCACTAGTACTAGAAGACCAGGGGTCTCTGGCTGAACTGATTCCAGCAACATCCTAGTTCATGAACACAGGATAGGATATAAACATAAAAATGTTTTCTCACACACTGCTCTCAACACTGGAATACAAATTAATAAAAACAAGTAAGTCTGGTAAAGAAGTAGAAAGGATTATGGTTTTCTGTTCTGACAAACAAGTAACTTTACAGACAATCAGATTATGTTTTACTCTCTCTGATGAAGTGTTTAATTTGGACTGAATGTCTCAATTTAAGTAACCTAATTGAGTTGGTCAGCCCATCTCAGGACCAGGCCTGCCGTTGCCAACTGGGTCAAATGCTTTATATTTATCATTATTATTAGACATATTCTTATTATACCCATGCACCGTTGTCCTGTAAAAACAATTTATTTACATATATGCAGTTTCCCACAGAATGACAGCATATTTCTATTTCCAGAAGCTTAGGTTATTTCTTATGTAATCATTTTAATTCTACTTCATTCTTCACCTTTATTTTAGTGTTTACTCACTAGCCTACTTGAATCTGTTCTCTTTGCCTTCAGTTCTAATATTCCCACACATGTGTGCACATACACCTCTACTGCAAACACAGAGGCTTGCCCTACCTCTTCCTTTTTCTCTCTCCTCGTATTAGTCGGACTTTCTCCATCAGCAGTGGACCTGCGATTCCGAGGGTTGTTAATGAGGAAGCCTATCAAAACCGAAACCAACATTGTACCCAGTTACATCTGCATAAATGTGTTCATTGTTGCTTTACCAGGTCTGTGCTTGTAAAATATCGACCTTGTCTGAGTCTTATTATGTAAAAGACTCAGTCAATATTCCTCTGCAAAATGCTTAAATGGGTCACCAAATATATATATATATATATGACGGGCGGCCGTCAATGTACCTGAGTGGCCCGCCCAATTAAAGAGGTGGTATTATGCTCATTTTCAGGTTCAAAATCTTAATTAGGGGTTGTACCAGAACAGGTTTACGTGG
The DNA here is from genome assembly GCF_014851395.1 of Micropterus salmoides. Taxonomy (NCBI): domain Eukaryota; kingdom Metazoa; phylum Chordata; class Actinopteri; order Centrarchiformes; family Centrarchidae; genus Micropterus; species Micropterus salmoides. Next base: position 20,840,832 of record NW_024040041.1, read on the forward strand.
TTTCATTTTCAAAAAACACCATATTTTTCTCATACTGCACATTGCTGCAGCTCCTCTTTTCACCCTGTGTGTTGTACGCTCCGCTCTTGAACTACAGAGTGATGCATCTTACTTGTACAAAATCTTTGTTGGGAGTTGCACATGCGGAGTTCCCAGGTAAGGACTACTAGCCAATCAGAAGCAGAGAAGGGCGGGTCGTAAGAAACATGGTAGTGTGATCCAAATCAAAGTCGCTTCAGACAGCGACCGTAACCTAGTAGATGGAATAAGTTACTCAAGTCCACAACCACACAACATCATTGTTCCACATCTTACCATCAGGACTAAATTTTGAACTGTTGCCGGTGTTCTGACGATCTATGCTGCCTTGCCGAAAAATGCTACCATAGCGCAAATCGATAGACTCTACTCGGCCCTGCTCTGTTTTCCATTGCAGATAGTAGCCAGAGATAGTATGTAGCTTGTCATCATAGCGATGCCACACACAACTGCAGCGACATAATGTTCAATGCGACATGCACACCAGCTCTTAAAATATATCTACGGTTAAAACGTTTCAATATTACTCAGAATGTAAAGACAGATAAGCGGTATGAAAATCTTCCAGCTGCGTTTAAGTGATGAAATTCCATACGAAACCTGTCTGGCGCACGCAATGATGATGCAGTGAATATTGAATATTCTCTCTGACCAGTCAGCAGTCTGTCGTGTTTTCATGTTACATTTTAGTATCCCTCAGCTCGCTTGGAACCTCAACGGAGGTGAAGTGATACAAAAAAAAGTACGTGGAAGCAGGTACAGGTGCAACATTTCTACAATGGAAACCCAAACAAAGGCAAGTGGAGCCAAAGCGGTTTTCAAGCGGTTCAGAGCAGAGCTTTCTGTGGGAGATGGGAACCCCCTTTGGGCTGGACTTTGGGCTTTTTCACTTTGCAAACCTGTTACATGCACAAAAAAGATATATAACTCAATAAAGGAGAGGACAAAAGCCAAAAAGCATAATACCACCTCTTTAAAGCCTATGTGTGGGAAACACACATCTGACTGGCCCACTCTAAAACAAATGGTCCGGCCCCTCTGGAATTTGCCAGAATTGCCTGATGGCTAATCTGCCCCTGCATATCATCACTAATGTCAGTTCAAAATTGACTCTCTTTCAGCTTTGTTTTTGTTCTTACAAACTACTGAGGTAAATATCTGACTCCTTAGCTGGTAACTGTGTTCACCTGATAGTCACTAACTTTGTCTGTCTGCCATTTGGTGCTGGCAGCGTACAATGGGTGTATCAGAGCTTATTTGGAGAAAACAGCTGCCTGCTACACCTAAAAACAGCACTAGGAGAGCAGTGAGAGTGAACCACAACAATAAAGTTGCAGCCAGACAGCTGAACAGTGTGCTGAAAATTGCTGTAAAGCTACATAAAGCTGAGAGGAGCTGCCGATTCAGGTGATAATTCTCTAGGTTCATCACTATGAGCGAACCTTTTCACATTGTCATTTGATGCATTGTTATTTGAAAAGTATTGACTGTAAATATTAGAAATGGATCATGCAAATGACCACAATTTGTTAGAAAATGTGTTTATTTTTCTTTTTTGCTCAGTAATCTTTTAGTGTGTATGAACTCACATTCCCAACAGTTCCAATGAGCAGGGTCAAAATGACTTTCAGGGAAATAAATAGAATTATTCTTCATTAAAAAGCCATTTTACTTTCGTCATCTCGAGCTTAATGACATTAATTAGGATTTTGACCTTCTAGAAAAGTTTATTAATTTTGTTACATCCACTGAACTTAAGTAATTGAAAAAATAATTTACAGCTATGTGTGTTTCTACAATGGCCAGAATACAATTGCTTTTTTTGATGCATCATGGTTTTATTGTTGGTAAAAATGCAAGGTCTAGGTCAAGGATTATGGTGCTTTGTATATTGCATAAATAAAATCTGGAAACCATGGTCCACTGATAAAATAGAAATGTGCTTGAACACAACAACAAGATTTCCTGAGCTGTTGCTCAAGTTCAAATGTGTCCCAAGGGATGTGTACTGAAATTAATAATAACAAAAACACATTTGCAACACGTTTGCAAAACAGGCTCACACGTCCTTTGAACTGGTCAATATCTAAGAACAATAAAAGAACTGACTGGGATATTTTGAATACTGTTTTTACAGGAGACACTAACCTGCATTGAAGAGTTGCTACAATAACTAACCCACATGAAGAAATAAGTCTCAAAAGTTTGTCTGGCATTAAAACAGCATAAAGTAGAATGATGGCAGAACTAATGTTAATACAAAATTTGCATTCTAGCATTCAACGCCCATATACTGTAAATCAAAGTATAACAGAAGGAGATGTAAACAAAGACAGCAAAGCTTGGCTATGCATCTGTGCATATTGTTTTCTACTTGCACAAACAGTTAAATCACAGCACTGAAGTACCACAAAACAGATGAGACTGTGACCTTGATTGAGATTTCCTGTCACTCTAACTTAAGGAGCCGAATCGTCCTCTAACAAGATTACATTACCTTGATCTAATGGATTTGACAAAGTGATCTGGCTGCATCCGCTCCTTTGTTTATATAAAACATGAATACTTTGTCACCACCCACAAACAGACATCCCAGATGATGCATTATTGCAAGAATCAATCGCAAACCTTTACTATCACTGTATTTCCTCAATTTGTCACAGCAGGAGGGAGACGGCTCTCCCACTTCTTCTTCTCTCGGTCTGTCTTTGTCTCACATTTATCGGTCTCTCTCCCCTTATCTCACTCTCAGACATGCCCACAAAGTCTGTGTGACAATCTCATAGGCGCATTGTGCAAGTTTAGGCTTAGGGGCCATTACTTTTTGTCACTTAATGAAGACCCCTCCCCTCTCCCACCTGTGTCTGCTCTGTTCAGCAGGTTAGATTGCAGACCGTCAGGTGGTGGCATTGACTGTCATCGCAGAATGACAGAGTCCTGACCAGCCAGATTCCTTTGAAGCCGATGCCTCCGGGTTTGCCCCGGGATTATTGAGGCATGCTGGAGTCTGCCATAGGTGGAGGAGTCCTACAGCACCTCACCTCATTTTGATTAATGGACCTCTCTCTGCCCCTGAGTGAGCAATTATCAGAGGGAAGGCAAAGTCGTTCATCACTATAACTGAGCAGCAGGTCTCTTCCACTGTCGAAAGTCATACCTACAGGGTAAGGGGTCTGCGTCCACATTCCCACCCCCCTCCTCCTCATCCTCCTCCTCCTCCTCCCCATCAACCAGGCTGCTGCTCCATGTTTGACCAGGAGGGTCTGTCTGCAGAGGGGTCAGGGAGGTGGAAGCTTCTGGAGTGCAGATCCGATTTCCCCACGGTAATTGTTTAGCTGCCGCCTGGGTTCTCTTGCTTTGATCAAATTCAAGCCTGCACATTATTGTGAGATCAAGTTCCTACTCAGTCCTGTGGCACCACGCCTGAAATTCACTTAGTCTCTGTAACATGACTGGCACGTGTTGTGAACAACCGTTGTCGGCAGCTGTTAGTGGATGTGTTCGGCATACTAACTGTCCTTCACGGACTGAAAGAAAGCTACAGTATTGTAAGTGAAAGCTTCTCCACGAATCCCCACTATTTTTTACAGTGTCTAAAAAACTGTCACTGATGATTACAGCACTTTATACTGCATTATGGTTTATGTGAAAGAGGTACTTTACATATCTATAGAAGCTTCTGTAGACTGTACTTCATTTATTGACATGTTTGCTGAGATACAATTAGAGTCGTTTTGATTTTCTACCCCGGTAAAGACTCAGCAGAAATGGTGAATTAATCACTACACCCACATATTAGTTTAAACACACATTGGTATTAACAATATTACTGAACCATGTGCCTGCATCAATAGATTAAAAAAGGCTCTTTATCAACAAATAATTTACAAAAGCTTAACCACACCATAGTCAAGCATGCTTATCAATTCACACTTGCAGGCCAGTAGCAGCCACTAACAAGACTCCGTCCGCTCTCTCTCTCTCTCTCACACACACAAACAAAACCACTGACCTTACTATTGTTAGTGTCCATTAATGTGAGTGACAGTGGGCTCCTGAGGTTTTGTTTGTATTCAGTGCACTTCAGTGTACGTCTACTTGAACAAACCCTGACCCTTCGTTGATGCAGAACATATAACAGTCCATTCTCTCTTACAAATGCTTTCCAAAGCCACGTCTTTATATTTCTATTCACATCTTTCTAGGCTCTCTATTTCCTCCAATACAACATCTCAGAATGCACTATAATATGGTGTGTCTGCATTACTGTGATGTTTGCATTTGAGCTGCGAGGACATGTGTTTACAGAACTGGAAGGAATAGGACTGCGGCCATTGCCATTACGCACCTGTAATCCAAAATCCTCTCATCCACCGTTAAAAATGCAATTAACAAAATAATTGTTCCTCCCAGGGACCAACAATTTACCTGCAATTTACCTGAATCTATTGGTCAATTACCAGTTTGTCTTCAGGCTGACCCCACTGGCTAATGGCCTTGGAGGAAGGCCAGAATCTGATTTCCTTTTAATGCTGTCTAATGGGCTGTCAACCTATACATTATGAATGCAAACCAACCGAACACAACCCATCCCACTGTCGCTATTAAAGCTTTTTTCTATTCATTGATTTCTCTCTTTACTTTTAGCTAATGATTCCCCCCCTCTTTTTTGTGCATGCTGGTGAATCTGTTAAATACTCTCTATTGTAGATTCTTCAAAGAGAGGATCTGGAATGCTTTTGAAGTGCAGAGATTTTTGTTTGACCACCCTGTTATCAAATCACAACGTGTAATGCATCCAAGATGAGCAATATGTCTGTCACTATTTATATGTACGAATGAGTGTCTCCGTCTCTCCACCTGAGGGGAGAGTGGGGAGGGCTGGCTTTGTTTCATTACACCCATGTTTCGAATACTAAGTGGCAAAAGACACATTAGATACACAATCTCTAAAGCTGTAATACTGTTTAACTGATTATATTTTTGTTTCTCAAACAACCTGTATACCATTTTTTAAACTGCTGGTTTCTTATGCATTACTTTTCAGCAGTATATATTTTGATACAAAAAGAAAACAGCTCAAAGTAAATAATTTACTGGAGTGTGATAGCTACATAGTTTGTTTCTCCACATGAGTAAAAGCTATCGTAAGAAATCTGGTCAAGACATTTGCAGCTGTGCACTGGAAATACTGAAATCTGTGTGCTGCCACCTTGTCCGCCCTCCATCTCACTCTCTCCCCTATATCTCGCTGCCTGTATCTTTTGCTATTCCCTTGCCCTCCTTTTTCCCCATCTCTGACTCTTCTCCATCTCTAGCTCACATCTTTATATCGCCCCACTTTTTCCATGGTGAGATGGAAATTGAGTGGGAGGACTGTGTTGCAGGATAAGATGGAGGTCTCAGAGTGGACAAAAATAAAATCCAATTCCTATATATAACAAAAAAAACTAATTGACCCCCCACCTCCCCAAACTGCAGCCCTCCTAGCTGTGCCTGCCCATCCTCAGCAGGTCTCACCTGCACATCTCCAGAATCTCAAAACCTGACGCGCAGCAGGAGGGCAAAAAGAGAGGGACCATACACCACCCCACCTCCACACTCTCACAACTGAGATTGGACACACACCGTTGTCCTTTTTTTTAAAGCCACTACTTGCTTCATATCATAATAGAATGTATGAGGTGGAGCTGTGCTCCAGAGAATTTCTAATGCTCAAAGTCGCAAGTCCAGACTTGCACTAAAAGATCATGAATGAAAACAGGAAGGCCATTCAAGGGGCTTCATGCTGTTTCTTTAGAGTGAACTTTGTGTTGACCAGAAGAATTGATTTGACCTGATGAGTAGTAATAAACTCTTTGCCAGCTGAAATCACTTTCCATGCAATAAGCGTGGTGTGTCCATAGTGCCAATGACCGAGCAAAGCTACTGTACACCTCACATGATCACTTCCAATCTGCTGAAAGCTCAGTGGGCGTGTTGAACAGAGAACTCTTGTTGAAAAAAAAATATAATTTGAGAGCTGCAAAACAAATAAAATGAAAAAGAACTGAAGGTTTGAATGACGTGCCTGTTTGGTTGTCTTGAGCTTTTCAGATCAGGCAATGTTTGCAAATACAGGGTTACAAAGTATGTTAGGATTCGTTGATAGCAGCTTTGTTGAATCATGTTCAGATTTAGTCTACCAATTCTATCTCTCATGTTGAGTTTTTTGTACTACCAACCCCCAAAATGAAAAAAAAACACAAAAAAAACACCTTCAGATATATCTGGCCGACAAAGTTAGGAGCCATCTTCTTATTTTTGGAGGGTGAGCAATAAGGATCCTCTAGAGCTGTAATCTAGTTGACTGACAGGAGCACACAATACCTTTCTCCACACCTAACCAGGAGACATTCACTAAAAGCAATGCAATTCATGTGAAGAGAACACAGACAGCGAGCGAGGTGAGAGAAATGCACTCAGCCACAAAGACAGAAAAAAAAAGGGAAGAAGATGAAAGACAGCAAAGGTGGGGAAAAATCCTCACAAGAGATCAAATTGTGTTCTTCCCACTACACTTTTTTGAGGCAGATCCCCAGTTATTTGGGGCCTCGCGCTGACTTTCTATCTTAGCATGATGTGTGCCAACATTCTGCTGGTTGTAACTGAACACATCTTTCAAGACAGGCCCCCTGAGACGCGGGATTTAAAGATATGGTGCACAAGTCCACACTGTACAAGATGACGACTCAACCCAGTGTTAACAAAAAAGGATAAATACAGTATAAGACACATTCACAAAATACTTTTGACACAAAATATTCCAGGTTTGCTGCAGTAGTACCCAATCTTTATTGATCTCAGTGCAAAATTTGTGAACAATATTTCAGTTCCCATCAGAGCTCCTACTGGACTTCTGATATTAAATCAAGACTTCAACATTTTAGTCCTCTACTCCCTAGATATTTAAAGCAAATAAGCAAGAACAAAAATATACACCATGAAATCACAGTCAGAGACAATTGCTCAATCAAGGTGAGTAAAGTCTATACAAATTGTTTTGGACTCCCAGGATTTACTGCAGATGTTATAAATATAGACACGCAAAACTTTTCAGGATGATAAGGTCAGTTCAAGGAGTAAACTAGGCCACACGACATATCCTCTGAGTTTGAGAGGGAAACGAATTTGAGTTAGACTAAATGCACTGCAGAGTCAAGAGGGACAAGGAGGAGGAGAAAAACAGGAGCAGAGATCAGTACAGTTGGGGACACAACACAGCCCATCGCACTCTGTTGATAGATTTTCCTCGTGAGACCTTATTCTTAGCTTTCGATTCTGGGACATGTCTCACTCAATCATTTAAATTCCCATAAACTAGCAATTTCATGGAGGATAATAAAAAGGTCTAATTCAGTGGAAGCAAATTGCACCTTGTGTCCTCAGGCTCCCTTATCTTACAAGGAGATATCAGATTGTACACTGTGTGCAACCAAATTGTATTTTTGTTTGCCTCAAAGTGCAAAACAATCTTACGACTGCTTTGAAGTAGTGCATTTGTGTGCCAGGATGAGGCTATTTCCACATTGTAGTTTAATCTTCCACATGTGAAAATTGCAACACTTTGGCTTGGCTGGTGTGAGGGGATCCTGTTTGTCTCTGTCCTGTGCTGAAAAATATGGATGAAGTAGTTATCCTTTTCTTGTAACCAAAACACCCAGATACACAGGAAATAAATCCATCCGCATGAAATGAGGTGCAGCATGGGGCTGGAAATGTGGTGACATGAGTGTTAAGTAGTATACAGTCTCTACCATCACATTGGTGTTACCCAAGAGAAGCAAAGCTTGTTTTGTTCAGAGAGCCTTTGTTCAGCTATGATAGCGGTGATTAGCTTGAGCTTATTGTGAAGGCCATTGTTCTGAAAACACAAAAACACACAAATACTACTTGTAATACCTCTGGTAGTCCATCAGCAAATCATGTTTCTACATTATGTTTTGACTGAATTCAAATATTCACGTTATATTTTAAAGTACAAAACAATTAGATATAAATACATTATTTGTCTTCTAACACAAAAGATTTCATGAACTTACAAGTCACTCACACACTGCAGCTCTTTTTACACCCGCTGTCAAAGTCTCTGTGCTTCTCAGCCTCATCTTCATTAGACAGCAGTCCAAAGTGTGGCTCCACAGTCGCTGTGGAAGGAAGCAGTCAGACTCTCTTCAATACATTCCTGTCAATCAATCTGATGCAAAGGAGAGATATCATTCCACTGACTGCTGTCGTCTGTAGGTTATGGAGGGGGTCAAATAGCCCTATGGAATTTCATGCTGCCAGATGCTTATTGTTTGTAAGCTGAAGAAGCCTTTGTCAACAACCTTTATGAATCACTCTTTGGTCCTTTTTGATTTGCGAGGAGGAAGAGGAAGGGGAAAGAGAAATCCAATTAGTGTTGCTGTTGTTGCACAGAATTGCAGCAGATTGCACAGGTGTTCCTAATAAACTGGTAAGTCAGTGAAAACATGGGCAGAGTCTAATTGCACTATGACCCCAGGTCAGTCACAATATGCAAGTGGCACTAGACTAAACTAGGGCTATATATATAGCATTTGTTCGCCTATTCAAAACACCAACATGGTCCACACACAACAATTCATCACAGTTAATCAAATAAATATAAAAGAGGAGGAAAAAAAATAAATGAAGAAAAGACTTAAGGAAAAACATAATCCAATGAAGACAACAAGAAAACACAGAAATAGGGAGAGGAGTGCACCAAGACTCAAGAGGAGTTTGTGAACATTAAACAGGAAATAACAACACTCAAAACCAAAGCCATGACAGTGTCCCTGTTAATACACCAATAGATGAATAAACAAACCCTTTGATGCTTGTTGGCTTCAGCAGTCAAGCACACTTTTAAAACATCTGGCTTTTGGGACTGTAGCTTATTCACTTAACACCACATGACACACCAAACATGTCTACTTCCCCCACACACAATAGATGGTCACGCCCTGGATCTGTCTGCTCTGCTGCTCCTCATCCACTCTGTCCTACTGACCTCAGGGTCCCCATCACAAAAACGCCTTTCCTTTTTACTTGGAAAATTGATCTCAATTAACACAAAACACTAGACTAAATCATCACTTTCAGAAATCTGGAGAGATGCTTATTCTCTTTCTCTATGGTACTCTAATGGTCAAGACCTTTATCACCCCTGAACTTAAGTGCTCTTCCTCCATGCTGGTAGCTCAGTTTCTGGACTTACTCTCCTCTAAATACTGCACTCAGAAAATGAACAGTTTTCTTCTCTCACAATGCTCCTCATACATCTCAGCACAGTGCTGTTCTTTTGTCACCATATCAGCGCGCACAGAGTGAAGGAGCACTATACTGGTTATTCAAAACCCAGAAAAACCCAGTGACAGGCACAACATCAGAACAAAACCTATTTAACATAAGAAAAAAACATAGCCTGGCAATGTGATAGAGGGGATTAAGGTCATGTTTGTTGAAACTTAGATTTAACACTGACAGGTCAACTCAAGTTATCTTTAGACGATTTACATACACAGGCCTGTGTTGACCCTTTTAGTTAGAGAGCGATTACTGTTTGTAGTTAAATGCATTGAGACTTCTGTTATTGTTGACATGTCTTGGGATCAAAGAGCTCTTCGCCACTGAAATGCACTTACACTATCACTGAAATGCACTTGGAAGCAAACAATACAAATGGCTGGATCTATTCCATAGTGCGCTTGGCAGAAATTTTAGAGGTCAATGTGGATTAAATAGCTCAAATGAAATATCTCCTAATTTAGTTACAGTGCAGCTGAAATTGGCATTAATCCTGTCTTTGATGAAACAATGGACCTAGTTGCATTAAAATCCCACAGCATATGTCAAGACTCTGGAGCTGACAAAACAAAAATGCCAAAGCTAAATTTAATTTACCTATAGTTACGGGCTCTTAAAATCAAGGTATATTTTGGGTTTGGTCACATGTCTGTCACATGTTCACTTGGCATGCTGTTTTGGATTCATCATAGCCAGATTAAAACATGCAGGGTCAATTTAGGTTAGCCGAAGATCACGGTATAATGGTTGCATTATGAATAAGAGACTTACGTTGTCCCTCTGATGTTTCAGTTTGCTGGGTGGTCAAAAGTGAGACACAGTTCTGTGCCAGGCGGAGGCAGAAAGCACAGAAGGTGTAGCTGCAGTCTCCTGAACACAAGCCAGAGCACACGTCCACACACATCTGGCAGCAGATGTCACAGCAGCGGTCAGAGCAATATCTCCAGTTGTCACACACACATGAGCAGACACCAGCCGGTCTACATTCGTCCTTACTTTGTAGGCACAAGTTGCAAGGCTTGCTAGACTGTAGCCCCATGGGTCTGCCTGTTAAAAACACGCACAGACACCGGGAGACGAGTTATGGGAGGACATCACTGTCTGGAAAATGGTCCTCTTTTCAAGACGAGAATTGGAATTGAGGATGTGTATACAAAATGAATTCTATGGAGAAAAAGATGCTGATTGACTGTCAGCCTGTATAGAACATCGTACAAGTTCCTGCTATCTCGTGTTAAGTCCATAGTTCTTTCCACATGCAGTACTTGCCGATGTACTCTGCACTTTGACCAACTTTTATATACACTGCTTGATGTCATACTTTGCCCCCTGAGGCGTTACTCCAGTCTTTTCCATCATCACCAAAGTTCACAAGACAAGGAATGAAGCCAGCCTGAACAACAATTTCTGAGAAAAAAAGCAAAAAAGCACGACAACGTCACTACGAACAGAGTTGTTCTCTGTTAACAAAGACCCCAAATCCTCGTAACACAGAAGAAGCATTTTTCTGTTCTGAGCATAAAAATTTAAAAGAGAAGCTCTTTCTCAGGCCCACTTGTCATGGGGCATTCAAAATCGAGATGGTTGTAGGCAAGGATAATGAGCAATGCAACACAAGTGAGGAAACACTGATTTAATTACAACAACAGCACGTTTCTGAGAAAAATAAAGTTACTAAAACCAGATGTTTGAACCTATTTGAAACAGAAAATACTTTTTTGTTTTTACTCCAAGACACGTTTTAAAGAGAAAACAATGTGCCGATGTAATGATCCTCATTTTACACATCAAATAAAGGCACTTGCTTTGCACACTGAAGGTTGGTGACAAATTAGGAATTTCCCAGGACATGCAAAACAGATCCTGCAGTGTCACATCTGTAACACCTGCTCATCATTACAACAATCAGTCTGAAGCCAATCACATTCATGTCAAAACACACAGCTAACCAGTTAATGTGGATTCATACAGGCCAGTGCTATACATATATCTGTGTGTTTATGGTATGTACAGTATATATACTTACTGGACACTTTATTAGATACAGCTTGCTAGTACCGAGTTGGACCCACTTTTGCCTTCAGAACTGCCTTAATTCTTTGTAGCATACTTTCAATAAGGTGTTGGAAACATTCCTCAGAGACTTTTCCATCTTGACATGAAAGCATCACAAGTTGCTGCAGATTTGTCAGCTGCACATCCATGAAATGAATCTCCACTCACCACATCCCAAAGGTGCTCTATTGGATTGGAGTACAGTGAACTCATTGTCATGTTCAAGAAACCAGTTTGAGATAATCTGAGTTGTGTGACATGGTGCATTATCCTGCTGGAAGTAGCCATCAGAAGATGGGTACACTGTGGTCATCAAGGGATTGACATGGTCAACAACAATACCCAGGTATGGGTCCGAAGTGTGCCAAGAAAATATCCTCCACACCATTACACCACCACCAGCCTGAACCGTTGACAAGGCGGGATGGATCCATGCTTTCATGTTGTTCATGCCAATAACCAAATATGAGCCAAATATAAACAAAGAAGGGTGAATTCGTACACTGGCCATGGTAACCAACTCTTACTGCAACATTATACACAAATAATCACAGGCAACGACTTCTTAAAATTCAACTCAAGCATAGGTCAATGATCAACAACTTGATGGTGAAGAGGCAGAGTTTTCTTCCTTTGAGAGAAATCTTCAAGTTCAATTCCGGCTTAGATCAGCTCTTATTTTATTAAGAGAAAAAAATGGCCAGTAATGACACCGAGCAAGGTATCACCATCAAGTCACAGGGTTTTGACATCCTTTTTGGGCCTACATGGATCCCTCCATGCAGGCTTTGGTCGGCTTCACTCTTTTTATATATAGTTTCTCGCTCTCACTGTCCGATTTCTGGCTTAACCCCTTGGTTTTATAGCCTCTGTTCACAAAATGGCTGTACTTCCTGGGATTACTCTGCCCCCTGGAAGCTTCGGCCAATACAAACCTTTGGTTTGGTTTTAAAGTTAGAGTTCACAGGTAGCTGTGAATTAACTGACTAGGGCCCGTCTGGGCTTTCCATTGTTCTCTGACCCCTTTGCAAAAGACAAACCGCATGGCCTTGTCCTTTTTGTCTTTAGCTTGTTCTTTGTCTAAAGCCTTAAAGACAGGCTCCTCAGTGATCTGAAGGTCCATTTTTGTTGTCATGGATGTGAGACCGAACAGTTGTCTTGCCTTAATGCATTGAGTTGCTGCCATGTTATTGGCTGATTAGCTATATTTGTGTTAACAAGCAACTGAACAGGTGTACCTAATGAAGTGGCCGGTTAGTGTATATATGCATATGTGTATATACACATTGCATATTTGCACTCAAGTGTTTGAGACATTTTAATTCATAGTTTAACTTGTATTTCATTTTCATCCTTCATTCTATATTTCTTTTTTTCAACCTCATTGTTCACACCAGTCTTTTACCAGAGCCTTAGTCCACATTACATTTTGTATAGTGTATACAGTACAAAATTTATCATACAGGAAATTAAATTAAAGTTAATTGATCAAAGTTATAATAACTCTCCTTCAGTTTATGACAGATGCAACATTTAACATTATAAAGTCTTCAACTGTCTTTGAAAACTGATCACCAAAAAACCCACTGTGATTAAACATTCTCCCCAGGAAACAAGTTGCCGTTATAATTTTACTTACATATTGTACTCTCATAGGAGCTATACTCATCACGGTTAATCAAGGACAGAGAACAGGCTACATCTGTTCACACTGCAGCCCTCCTGACGTTTTATTATTTCCCTTCCTTCTCCTCTCTGTCATTCTGTCTCTTTCTCTCCTTCACCCTCTTCCTCTTTTTTAGGCACCCACACACACATTCCTCCCTGCTCTCTATAACACAAATGTCAGCAAGCTGAGTGTGACAGGTGAACGACAGTGAAGCAGATTTGACCTTGACGGCTCTGAGAGTGAAGTGACAGTAATAAAAGGCTGTAGTGAGCTATTGTTGGCCCTGGGGCATTCATTAATGAATGACATGAAACAGCCGTGAGATTCGGGGACATGCAGGGGAGGTGAAATGATGGAGGACAGGTGACAGCAGCCCACACACGGCCCTCACCTGTGATGAGCTCAGCCTGCACCTCGCGCAGGGTTCACACTTAAACATCACTCGATGGCACATACACAGACGACTACATACAGACACTGATGTGCACACAAGCATGCAAGCAATGTACAGAGGTGTCATAACACACAACCACCTACAAACACTTGCCGTCTGAGGACATTCTGTCAAAAGGGTGTGTTTACTGTAAAATAAATCGGCAGCCATTTCATTACATTATTCATGTGCTAAGTAGACCCCCCTGCACCCGAGGGCGACTTACATTTTTTTTTTTACCTCCCACTCATTCTGACTCTCTTCCCCGGTTCATGCAGCGATACAAACCCCAATGACAATTCAGCTTAATCCCCAGCTTCCCCTGCTGCAGCGCATCCTGTTAGGGAATTGTTGTGAATGTGGAAATGAGGCTATTTCAGCGATTCGAGCATCTTATATTCAAAGCACCATACAGCACAGTTTTGGGTTCTTACACACCAGTAGAATTTGTTGGTCTCTTCAACTGATATCATGATAATTATAAATAATGAATTGATAAGGGTGATAAGTGTCAGACCACTAATGGAATGCAGTACTTAACCTCCATAATCCCTTTTTGCCCTTCACTTAGTGTCAGGATAATTAGATTACTGCTGCTGATAACTTCTACACTCGCAGATACCAACTTATACATACACACTCCTGCCACAAACACACACCGTGTCTATATAATGGACTTGTATGAACTTGTCAACACATTGGGATGCATTGATATACTCTAAGCGCAGGGGAGACTAGTGGTAATTAGAGCTTTTTATTTTTCATTGACTTACAGGTACCCTGAGGCATTTTTGACTACTAAAATAGTGCTATGGAGCATTGAGTTTATGAGTGGGCCAACATTTTATTTGTAGGAGACACAAGAAAGTGCATAAATCTGAAATGAGCATGACTATGAAAGTAGTCATTCTGAATTCTGAAAGTAGTGATTTGCTGTGCTCCAGAATTCAAATCTGTGCGTTCTAAGGACTAAGAAGGATCCTGAAAAATCACATGTTGGATAGTTAATAAAGGTAATGAGTATTTAAAGTTCCATCACTTCAGTACTGGACCCAACAGCGGGGTTCATTCACAACCTGCCATGGGAGGATGAGTCAGTATAAGCAATGAGTAACAGTTTAAACAGTAAAAACAGTGAGAGATTTACTGAACTTGTCGGAGAAGATGTGGCAGTGCTGGGAGATATACGGTGGCGAGGAGGGCACACTGCGTAACAGGCGACTCCAGCATTTGATCGAGATTGGCAAGACACTCATATTTTACCCCAGCCATCCCCCAAGGGCTCTGCTGTAGCACACCGCATCTCTATATCACTGCTATCAGCTGGGCGGGATGCAAGATCTAATTGGCAGGTAGCATGTCACATACAGGGGTGAAAGAGAAAATAAAAAGAAGAGAAAAAGGGGAAAGAATATTAGCAGAGAGGAGACTTTGTAGGTATTGGTAAAGGTACCATTTATTATTAGAACTCCTGTATTGGATGGATTGCCGTTCAATTTTGTACAGATATCTATGGTGCACTAAGGATGAATCCCAATGACTTTGGCAATCCCCGACGTTTTATCTAGCGTCACCAGCAGGTCAAATTTTTCCCTTATATGTTTAATCTACTTGATAGATTGGCATGACATTTTGTACAGTCATTCATGGTTTCCAGACTATGTTTCCTAATTACTTTGGTGACACCATGAAGTTGACACTTTTGGTTTTTACTTAAATTTATTAACAACTATTGAATACATTGTCAAGACTTTAATGTCACTAGCACAATCATAAGGTCAAAATATCACTTTGAAAAAAAAAATATTGTTTCGGTTAAAATATGCTCTTAATTATGGTTGTGTCAAAATTAATACTACATGGTTAAGATTAGAGAATGATTGTGGTTATGGTAAAAAGAAACCAATGCTGCCTGTCGCTAGGAAATGAAGATTGGCACGTGTCCTTCATGTGCATTTGCTGATGCTGTTGTTTTTCTTTGGAGAATATTTTGGTTTACGAATACCTGCAAAAGTATTGTCGTTCCCATCAGCCTCAGCTGTAGCATTGTGTTTGACATCTGTTTCACACCAGCATGTTAACACTGTCATCTTTAGCATGTTAGCATGCTTAAGTTAATATTCAGTTCAAAGCACCACTGTGCACAAGTACAGCTTCACAGAGCTGCTAGCTTAGCTTAGCCTTGTTTGAGCATCACTCCATCACAACTAAATATTTAATAAATAAGTGGCCTATTCTGTTTGGCTATCCTGATTTAGACTGGACGGCTGGGTCTACAGTGATGCCTGTGAGCCGTGGTCATCAATTTACACCATCTCTGGAGTCACACCTTCCTTTGCAGTCCCATTTACTTTGGTACATTGTTCTCTTCATAGACCCAGGTAACATACTGTACAGACTAATGTGGACATTATTTTTTTCAGTTGAAATATCACATTGCATACATGAGGCAAACTTTATGTTAAAGATTTGTATATGTCTAAGAAGATTTTTCTCTACATGTGTCAAATTTCCAAATACACCTACGACACGTGGCATAAAGGCTTTCAATATTTTTCAGAACTCATCTTGCAGTTGCTGATAAGATAATTTAGTGCCTCTTGACCAGGGCACTCTCTGGTCAACAGGCACTAAATTATCTTCTCTTCACATGTTGAAGACAGTGATGTATCTTTTTAAGCATTAATGTGTCATTTATCAGTTCAGCTCAGACAACAATTTCTCTCAGTTTGCCAGCTGGAGACTGACTACAGTATTTCCATCACCACCTGTGAAGTATCAGGTGGAGTTGATACTGAGAGCTGCAATGGATAGGTGCCATGACAGGCTTTTCATAATGACTGATGTTATCTGTTGCACTTTCATTTACTGTTCAAAGTGATGGACAAATGCCCAGAGTGTGCCAAGGGACCGTGTCATCAAGATGTCTTTTTTAAGAAGTGTTTCTGGCACTTGACAAGCTGGCAGGGTGTTTCTGTCTCTTTCTTGCCCACGGTGAGACACGGAGATCGATTATGATTGGTTTCTCAGCAAGTAGTCAAGCTGCAAGATTGACTTGGTAATGTGTGTTGACATGGAGATCAACTGAGCCTATAAGCAGCTGGTATTAATGAAGCACAAATTAACATCTGTTTTCTAGCTAGTTGCTGTGCAAATCCTCATGCCCAGCCCTCTCATTAAGAAAAACACCCACTCACGGCTGCGCTTGTGTGGCAACAAACTAGCCTTCTGTACCAAACTATCCTTGACGCATGTGTTGTTATGGCAATTAGACGATCCACTGTCACACTCGGTCAAGCTTCAACCATTGCTCATGGCTTTGTACGCTAACCTCAACATCTTTTCTTCATTTAGTGTGTGAATTACTTGAAATTGGTTTATATGGTTCTATTTATTATTATATTCTAGTATTTTTTTTTGCATAAAACACTGTAGGTGCATTTTTTCTGAACCAACCTAAATCACAAAAAACATCGGAAAAAGAAGATCAGACCAAAAAGAAAACAAATTAAGCTGTTCCACCGCATTTGAGTCTCAGAAGCTTGAAAACCTCTGTATTGTTTTCTACATTAGAAGCATTTGGAAGCACCAAATGAATTGAAAGACAGACATGCTGCAGCTAACTTTAACACTGAATCTTCTCTGTTTGTGTTGGTGGACTATGCGCTCTACTGGAGCTTGCTTGGCATCCACCACTTTCTCTAGCCCATTTATCAAAAAGGACCAGTGCTCTTGTGAGTGAGAAGATTTATACACCATGGAAGAGAGGTGGAGAATTAGCCCAGATTTATGACCGCAGACTGCAATGGCAAGGCACTGGCAGCTGCTACTTGACATTTGAACAGAGAATGTGAAAGAAAATTGGAGATGGGGAAAACAGGAAATTGGAACAACAGAGAGGTGGAGGGAGAATGAGGAATGAATGAGACATGAGCTGGTCCAAGATATAAAAAAGCAGTATGTGATTGGGAAAGCTAATTTCTTGTGAATGAAGAGGAGTATTACTCATTTATAGCAGTTTATTAACTTATCAACACATTTCTTTTATTTTTGAAGGATGTTTTTTGATAATCATCTGTCAAATAGTGGTACTACAAGTGAATGGAACATTAATGTTATGCATAATGTTAGACATTGAATAAAATCACCTACAATGATCTTTAATGTGAGGTCAGATCCCACTGAGGATCAGCATTTTCTCACTGCCTCTCCAAAGGCAGTGAGATGAACCACCAAAAGTGAAAGAACTCGATAATCTTTCGAATAAAAACTAGTTCTGTGGACTAAAAGACAGGTATTAAAGCCCCAATTTCCTCCAACGTTCCACTGTCACATTATGGCTGATTACATGGTCCCATTCTTTGAGCAGGTCAGAGGCTGCAGCCTATAAGTTGAATCCCAGTGACTGCCAGCACACTACACATCAGTGTTCAGTTCTGACTGTTGCAGCAGCAGTGATAGCTATGATATGTGTAGAAAACATCAAGTCAGACTTTGGCTAAACAACAGGGCAAAGAAGAAATTTTAGCACAATTAAAGGTTCAGAGTGTAATATTTCTGAGGATCTATCAACAGAAATGCAATATAAGATCCATAACTATGTTTTCAGTGGTGTATAAAAACCTTACATAATAAAACCATTTTGTTTTTATTGCATTATAAAGAGCCATTTATATTTACACAACCGCGGGTCCCCCCTTCCATGGACGTTGCCACATTGCTTCAACATGTTTCTACAGTAGCTGAATACAAACAAACAGTGCTACAGAGTGTGTTTTGTCACTACATTGTTCTTGTTTTACTTCTAGTATCAGGCAGTGATACCACTAAAACCACTAAAGAGGAAGTGATTATGTGAGTAACCTTTGCTTTCATGATCTATTTCAGCACCACTATCAAAGTACCTATTTATTTATTTATATTATTTGCCGCTATCAAAGCACCATATTATTGTTGGTGGACAGTTTTGGTGACGATACATAATCACAGAGAGAATGAATGTGTTTCCCTTGTCAATGTTTGTATAAACTTCTAATCTAATGTGTGGTTAATAATGGACTGTGGTGCAGAAACAATGTTACACACTCTTGGCTTACATTTTCCATGTTATCTGTCATGTGGCCAAGTCACAATAACATATAGTTTTACTGAATTATTAAGCAAATATAATTTCTTAATAAATATACCTAAAGAAACCTCTTTTCTTGACTGTCTCAGAAGAGACACCTTTTGTACTGTGTCAGTCACCATAGCTGTCCCACACCCTTTGAAAGCGTAGGGGGCAGTGGACTGGACAGTTAGTTGCAATTCACAACCCTCACCACTAGATGCCACTAAATCTTACACACTGAACCTCTAAGCTTGTCTTTGGATCAACAATGCATCTGTAGGCTATAAAAAAAACACAGAAACAAAAGAATATTCAGGCAATGCAGCAGACCTCTAAATTGTAAGTAAGTTAACATTTTGCATATAACTTGCATATGCTAGCATACATAATTAGATGTTGTTGTTTGTGTCGGTGGTCTTGAAGCTAGTGGGTTTTAGTTATACAAAACACTTTTTATGTGTTTTATGGCATGTCACATATCTGCAGAAGGGTGTATACAAATGCAATGGGCAGCGGTGGAAGAAGTACTCGTCTTACCAACTTCTTCTTCTACTTAGCAAGACCACAGTGTTAAAATACTTTGTTATAAGTAAAAGTCATACATTCAAAACATTTTACTTAAGTAAAAGTACAAAAGTATTAATATCAAACTTTCCTTAAAGAACCAAAAGTAAAAGTACTCATTATGCAGTGTAGATCATTTCAGAATAATGTTTATTATAATATTGGATGATAGTTCTTGGTGCAATAATACATCAGTAAAGACTTCTCTTATCTTAACCTATAATAATACATTTAGTTGTTGATTATATTTTGTATAATTGGTCTCAATCCACAAAGTAACAGTACAAAGTACAGCATTTGTCTCTGAGTTGCAGTGGTGTAGAAAAGTAGCAGAAAATGGAATTATTAAGTTAAAGTACAAGTACTTCAAAATAGTACTCATGTACTTGAGTATGTGTACTTAGTTACTTTCCGCCAATTGGTGGTTTCAAAAGAGCATGCACAGATAGCTCAAATGAATCTGGTTTCCGAAAATGGCTGAAATGCACCTTTTTCTTCAGATGTTACATAATAAGAGGAGATGGCTGACGAATATACCTTCTAGTAAAATATTACACAACCTTTCGCATCAGAATTAAGAAAAAGAGCGCTGAGTCAATGGGGCTGCTCATTGGGTCTCTTTTTATATAACTTTTAAAAAGACAGTCATTTTGCCTTGTAGGAGGAAACAGTGGACAGAACATGAATGCCCTAGATGGCCTGCACCACAGCGGTAGGATGCCCTTCTCACCTGGGTTTAGAAGGCATGCTGGGATGGCTAGAAAATCTGACAGAGGTGACAAAAAGCATGGAGAAGACTTTTCGGCCATGGCGTGTATGCAGTCACATACACTCTGGGTGAATTGCTGTGAGGTGACACAGAGAACCACAGAGGACAGTGGGTGCTTAGCCTCGCGGCACATGTCCACATCCAAATTGAGTCCAAATCTGACTCACAACATCGGTGTTCAACTTCCATTAGTCTGCCGGTGGCCTGCACACTACCCACATCCTGTTTGCCATCTGTGAGCACCAAAACATAGGAGGCTACTCTTGGTTGGGGACAGTCTCTGCCACAGCTACTCAGGCTTGTCTCGGCTGGATGGAAAGAGCCCCAGGAGCAGGCTAGCTGGCATTACTCCATTCTTCCGTATACTGCCTGAGAGTCATTGCAGTGGGTTGGGTTGTTTGGGCTGACGAGACTGAAGCTGAACAGGCTGGGAGCCAGGCAAGTGTCTTCATCATCGCCAATCAGCTCCTCCTGTCTGAAGCTCTCTTAAGCTGGAAGATCAGAAAGAAGGCAAGAAAGAGCAGCTCACTCTAGTTTTTCTACTTTTCTAGTTACCCTTTTGTGTCGCCAGTCTTGCATAAATTAACTATACTTTATTTTAACGAATCAGTACTTGCTCTTACCTACTTGGGGATGACATCAGCTGAAGCACACCAGTCTCTCTTAAAGATCATTTCTAATAAAGTGTTTTGGGGGTTGCTGCATGGCGTGTGTGTATATAATACTGGAGAAACAAACATCAGAAATGATGAAGATAAAGCTGTTTCTAATGTGTTTGATCCCTTGACAGTGGTAAACCCCAATCTGAAACATAAAGACTTTGCGTTTGGGAATAGATAAGGACTCAAGCCCAGAGGCATTCTTCCTGGGGGTTTGGAGGCTGACTGTATAGGCTGATGCAGGCTGTAGCATCAACAGGAGATAATATCTGACTCCCCTCTCTTACTGCCTGAGGGGGAATATATATGTGAACCTGAAATGCGCTCAGTCTATTCAATCCAAGACTGTCATCAAAAAGACAACCACAGGCGTGCTTGGTGGTTAATGCTTAATGGACTTAAAGGACATGATTGCCCGTTGGCACTGTATCAAATTTATGGAGCAGCCACATTCAGTGCTAGGATAAAAGGTTTGGCTCCATACTCCTAATGACAAAAATGACCTCCATCATAAGTATATGTCTGCTGAAGTTACTGCAGCTGTCCAATTTCAAACATGATGTCTTGACGTCACAAGGACATTAATTATGTTTTTGATATAATCACTTTAGAGCTCTCTATGATTAGCTCAAGTGGCTTCTCTAATGAAAATGATGTCTTGCTTTGTTAACCTTGTGTGGCTCTAACACTCAGGTGTTAAACAGTGGAGGATGTGGGCTGCATGCTGAAAATGATAAATTACATCAAGAATATAAACCCTTAGCCTAAACAGCTCCATCAAATCTCATCAGCTTCGATGTCATTATATGGTTGGATGTACTTTACAGCATCCTTTATTGTTGCTTTATGAAAATCAATATCTATGTCATTTTATTGCAAACCGTACAAATACTGTCAATAAACTGTTAACGGGTCATTTAATCTCCTGGCCAATTACATTAGGAAAGGAGCAATTTTTCAAGCTTAATTTACAGGACAGGATAATTTCTTAATAAGAGTCAGTAAATTCTCTTGAAAGACATCTGTGAGAATCGTCTTACTCAATCTAACCAATCATTGGTATGTCAAAGACATATGTCAATAATCATTTTGTTGAAACAGGGATTTATGTCAGACATTGCAGATTTATTTGACAGTTGATGCATCTTAACATAAAAACTTGTGTTCTAAAGTGCCATGCAGTTGGAGGAGTCACTCCTTATTTTATAGTCAACTCGTTTACACTGTGATTGTGTTGACAATAAGAAGGAGAGGGCGGAGAGCATTTGGACTGAATTTTAATTTTTGTGTACACCTTTTCTAGACACCACAAACAATGCCCAATGCACACGGGAGCACTCCAGCTCTCTACCACATTCATTTACATTACACTGCAGCCCAAAACTCCTGAAAACTACATAAATCACTTTGTCACAGCTAAGCTACTTGGGCAATTCAATTTGCTTGAGTTTACCCAGCTAATATGGTATAATGGCATCCATACGGTCAATAATTCAAACCCATTGATCTGATTACAAGCATTCTGCCTCATAATTCACTTTGTTGAAAATGCAGCATGTGTGCAAAGCTAAGCGGACAATAGTTTCATCTCTGTGGGAGCGACAAAGCTGGGTAAATGTGCTGTTTATGCGTTTGAATTTCTGCTAGCTGTGCATTTACAAGTGCTGGTTTTGGAAATCATTAAAGACGTAATTTTATGCTCATTTTTAGGTTCATTATTTTATTTAGGGGTTGTACCAGAATAGGTTTACAATGTTTCGTTTTCAAAAAACACCATATTTTTTCCTACTGCACATTGCTGCAGCCCCTCTTTTCACCCTGTGTGTTGAATGCTCCGTGTTAGCTACCGAGTGAGGCATCTCACTTCTATGCGCAGTAACTACTAGCCAATCAGAAGCAGAGTACGGCGGGTCCTGACAAGCATGGTAATGTGATCCAAAACAAAGCTGCTTCAGCGGTAGGGGAGACCGGGTATGGTTGTAACATGGGGAGGTTGTAACAACACCAATTCCACCAAATAGAGATAAGATAGGAGTTAGGTGATCATTTCATTCAAGTAAAGTTTTTGACCAAGACTATTTTTTGTTTAGTATCTATACTCCTGCAGATAGAATTGTTTGGCTTATATTAGATTGAAATATAGTTTCTTAGGCAACATGTGATGGATTTTTTCTTTTCTAATATCAAACCTACTATGGTAATACAGCTAGCTAAACATTGGCTGACAGGGGTGGGGTAGGTTGTAACACTGTTACAACCATCCACGATACATAAAACTAGGTACTTTCTTGATTCCAGATTGCCCTATGCAGTCTGGGCCCACCAAGCCCGCACTCCAGGTACCAGCATTAATTTGTCAGCACTGTGACCAGTACTCCCCATTCACATGTTGTACACATGTTGGCGTATGTATCGTCGCTCGACTTTTTCCATACTCAGTCTCTGCTGGTGGAGAGGGTAGAAAAGTATATGGGCAGCTTGTGAGAATCTTCATGTAGGGCTTCATTTCAGCCTCTGTGTGAAGCAAGCTGCAAATGCTCCTGTCTCTTTAAGGCCCTCCCTCTCAAAGCCCACTGTCTTCTGATTGGCCAAGACCTGAAACATGTTACCAGGCTGTTGTTGTTGCTGGGCAGAACAGGCAGACTGAGCCAGGGCCGTTAAATAAGAGAGTTACGACACTTTTTGATCTCGCCGCTACGCGGTCACTTGGTTCATGTAGCTCTCCATAGTTCCAAACAACTCAGCGCTGTCAACCAGTTTGCATGGGTTTAGGCGGGATGGACACCAGAAGCAGCTATATTTACAGCAATTATCGGTAAATATTAACAAAATATGACACTGGTTACTGAGTTGACACTTACATTACATACATATAATGACATTTGTTCTGGAGAGTGGCGGAGACACAGATTTAATCAGTTTTTGTGTTTAATTTTGGAAGGAAAAGCGGCTGTTCCCATAACGTAACGTTACACATTTACAGCAGCGACTTAATTTGCAGCAATTTTCGGGAAATATTAATGCATAATGTGCATTGATTACGATGTTGACTACAGTTATAGTTAGTGTATTCTATCCTGGGAGTGATGGACAGACAGCATTCACAGTGTGGTCTGTTGAAATGTAACTAGAGAGATGGTTACTGAATGAATTAACTACCTACCTAAATACGATTCATAACATTACTGTTAACTGGGGTTTCATTTCATTATGGCTAATGTACCTTTTCACCCTTCCCCAAACAGAGGCTAAACTATTAACCAGGACACAGACACATTTTGACTGATAAGTCCACACCTCCTGCTGCCTGGGAAAGACCTTGCTGATGCAGTAGCTCTACCTTGTGTCTGGCTACTGTGCTTTCTCTTGCCATGGTGTATCAGTATGACTCTGACAGTAAACTGTCTTCTCTTACCTTGTAAACTGAGTTAGGCTGTTTCCACCTACATACTGAATGTATGATCATTAGCACCTGTTTTGTTTGTTTAATCACCTGATGATATGCCTTACAAAATCCACGAGTTCCACCAAACTTTAATTTTTCTTCTGTCCATTCACATTGTATTTTGTTTTATAACTAATAACATGTCCATTTTTAACTTACTGTATACTGTGTGTATTGCCAAATTGTATTTTGATGCTTTTGATGAACTGTTCTTGAAACCTTCATGCCAATAAAGCCCTTTAAATTGAATTACATTTTTTTGTTTAATATTGGAGGGAAGGGGGGCTGCTCCCATAAGGTATAATACATTACAGTATGGAGATGTTTTTTTCTCATGCTTCTATTGTCATAATTACTGACATTCTCATGTTATGTTAAGACACATTCACATACACACGCACAACAAGTAAATATCAATGAATGCCAGAAGCTGTTTAGTTTAAGTCAAGAAAGAAGTTTTGGTAAACAGTGCAAAAGGAGGATAGGTAAGTTTTCCTTGAATGTGATGTCTTCAAAGAAACACTTTTTTAATTCTCACATCCTGCAAGACCACACAGGGGGCTATATTTCATGCCAGATGTCCCACATCTGGTTCAGAACTTGAAGAGTGCCCTGGTTGGTGGACAGACATTTCTGCAAGCTCCATCAGCCTGGTCATCGCTCCACTCTCTGCTCAAAATCTGTCCTGCTGAAAACAAACAAAACAACAACACACACATATAGTTGATTTTGGACGGCCTTGCAAATTAAATCTCAGCTGTCTGACAGCTGGAACTTGAGGCTTGCTTTATCTAGGTATAGATATATCAGGTGTTCATACACCTGAAACAAACGCCTATTCATAGATTCCTTTACACACAAGGGACTGTTAGATCAAAGTGTCACCAGCAGTGTACATGTGCTACTTTCATCATAATTCTGAATCACTACAGTATCACGTTTTTACCTTTATTAGTCACAGGGAGCCATTAACATGAGGAGTTGTGTGCAAAATAAATCATTGTATTCTATCTTACAGATGTCCAAAATATGACCTCGGTCATCATATGCCACTGATCTTATCACCCGTCACCGATGCACTGTCTAACAAACATTGTGTGTAATGACTGAATTAACCAAGGAACAACCTCGCTAGATACAAGCTAGCCATGTGTGCCGTGCAGAAGTAATGTATTCTCTTCCGTTGCGTTACTACTGCACGGCAGAGACCCAGAATAATGCACATGTATATATCTGCAACGTTGTTCTTCCATTCCATATTTATATATTTCTTCATTTATTTATGTTGACTGTATGTTTGTCTACGTGTAGCACCTTATCACCACAGCAAATTCATTGTATGTGTAAAACACTACTTGGCAACAAAGCTCCTTCTGATTCTGATGTTATCTAGCTGAGATAGCTAACTTACCGTTCATCGTAATCACGTGTAACGTTACTACTACAGCGGCAACTAAGTGCTGCTATACTGTGTTACAACAAATCTAATAACCAAAGATAAATGATGTATGCTAACTAACTAATAACTTTACATTTGAGGTAAATATTGGCAAACTGACATCTTGGTATGGTAACTTTAGCTGGTTAAGTGTTAATGTTACTCACGTTAACGTTAGCTAGCTGCAATTATATAATCTAACAGTTAATATCTTCCGATAAACCTTGACTAAAGCTGGCTACATAAAATACCACTATTGACTAGATTCATGAGAGGACAGCTAATGAGTTAAAATGTTACCAGGCAGCGTACTTCAGAAACACTGAAATGAACAGGGCTCAGCACTGGAACTATTCAGTGTCGGCAGCCCCATGACGCTTGTTACTTCCGCATTCCACAGTTCCAACAGAAGTCAGTGGGAGTGTCGTAACTCTCTTATCTAACGGTCCTGGACTGAGCCATTGCTGGGCTGTTGCTATGGGAATACATGCCCATATATGGAACACCAGCTCCTGGCTCCATATTATGTAGAACGGAGACCGTGGTAGAAAAAGCAGTTCAAAACAGTGTTCAGAACAGCAGGAAATCTAAAAGCAGAAAATTTAAATACATTAACCTCATTTTTTGAAGCTTTGTCCATGTTTAACATCCATCATTATAACATTGTAGAAAGTCATTAAATGTGGAAAAGCATAATTTGGGAATATACACACATTGACACACACACACACACACACACCTCTTATTAGTTAGACCTTAGGATGTACAGAGATGTTCTTTAATTTATTGAATTTTAGTAGTATTTATTAAGTATACTTAAGTAAGTTTATTCTTTAGATAAATTTATATGCACATACTGTACATGCGCATGAGTCATCAGACAAAGTCTATTACAGCAAGAGAGAAACATGGTTCTTTTATATAACTACCTGTTTTGGAAGCATATCATATAGTGTGGCATCTATTTTTGATTCTTTTGTGTGATTGTTACAACTTACTCCAGTATGTGTTGCAACCTACTATTGTGTAGGTTGTAACAAGGGAACATATGGCATTTGACATCAACTTACGAGGTCTGTGGTATTCTTCTAGAGGATTGAATGGGTGCCATTTGTAGCAAACAAATGTGGATACTTTGTATAAAAAATTGAGAACTGTAGCTAAAAAATTCAGTGACTTATAGTTACTGAAACAAAAAATGTTACAACCATACCCGGTCTCCCCTAACTGTGGCTTTGGTTCAGCTGCACATGATCCCAGAACACAGGCAGAACAACTCATACCAGCTTTGCAACCTAGACTGGTGCAAGACGTTTCAGAGGGGCATGCCACACTAGGGCATTTTAAGGGCGTGCCACACTGGCTAGGCGAGCATTATGACGCATGTTACATAGTCACGGTAGATAGGTTACGGAAGTAAAGGCTGGACTACAACTGAGCTGTTTTCAGGCAGTTCAGGAGCAGTTTTTCTGCTGGAGATGGTAACTCCCTTTGGGTGGACTTTTGGCTTTGCAAACCTATTACATGCACAAAAAAAGGGAAAAAGCCAAAAAGCATAATATGATCTCTTTAAGTTTGAAAATATTTATACTCTGTTCAGCTCCAGAGGCTATTGTCACCCTGCCTCCCATTTTGCTTATGGACAAACTGCAGCAATGCCAGGCTGTAATGAACACCTGAAAACAGGCACCAAGTCCACAGAGATCCTTACCATAATGTTATTAATACCAAGGAATGGATTCCTCCCTGTTTAGGTATTGGGTTGAACAGGTATACTGCAACAGTGTTGTGCACACAGGGGACTCGTGGCAGAGTGATGGCTGCTGGGAAGAATTTCACATGCTAAAACCAGTGTGAAATTGTATGAGACCTCTGGCTTCTATATCTCTATTCATCCCAACTAATCTTTAATGTGCCCAGGGTATTTTCTAATGCCATGATATACCATGGCTGGGTTTATGGGCTCAAGGATTTAGCAGTGTGATGCGATCAGCCAAAAGGCAGAGCAGAGAACTAGTGGTGAAAATGACTTTGCTCTGCATGTAAATAGCTGTTTTAATTACCTTCCAACAGCTGAATATGAAGATGACGAAGATGACCTTTATCAGCCAGTGATCTAAAATTATAGTGGAATGCTTTTCCCCTTCACATATTTAGCTCGCTTTTGTTTAGAGTGATTTCATACTATCTTGTGATTTATAAACTGTTTTTCATGTGTGCAAGGAAAAGCAAGCAGTCATAATTATTGATTAGTTATTTCCATTAATTTTGTAAGAAAATCTGCAGCACAATGTGGTAAATGATTATTATTTCATTATCTAGTGCTGTAAAATACATTTTTGACCATATGTAATGAACGTAATGTTCATAATCAGTTTCTCAAATGGAGCCAACTTAGTGAGAGAAAGGACAGAGAAACAAATTACAATTTCTACCAGCAGTGCTTTCGCTTGCAAGCTATTCATTCCAAACAAGGACTTGCAGAGGAAGTACAAACAATATATTTCCAAATCAGTGTGGTGAAGGTCACAGGTAGTGACACAGAAAGGAGTTACGAACATATAATAGAACAAACCCTAACAACCATATCCCAAACAAAAGTCAAATTGTCAAGTAACATGGTGGATTTATGAAAAGAATTGTTTTGAAAGCAAACACTCTGATAAAGACTTGGCCCTGGAGCGGCAGTTTACAGTATAATGTGAAGTCATAATGTAAATGTTCAATGCTGCATCGGCCATCAAATGCAATGTGTGTGCATGTGTTCATGCGCTCATTTCTGTCAGTATATGGTGGACGGAAATTGCCTCTGGCAAGGCACAAAATCAATCCCAACAACGCTGCATCTTTCAGGTAGTGCAGCACTGACAACTTGAATGAAATGCACCCTTCACATCTCCAGTTTAAGACATTCAATTTCCAGCTGCTTCTTGGGGCAGAATTCTGCAGTAGAAGATCAATGCAAAATGACTGGAAAATTGCTAATGTTATTTACATCAAAGTGAGACTGGAGGAGACCAATTATGCCAGTGATTCAAGGCAATATTCCTAAGTGAGTTGTCCCTTGGGTAATAAGATTACAATATTTTTATATTATTAATATTCTGAGGTCTAACCAGTATTGTTTTTTTAACAACACATATAACAACTCAGATAACCTGACTACAGGTATTGGATATGCTGTAGATGCTACAGTTATATTATTTTTTGAATAATATATTTTGAAACTTAAGTTTTTGTGGTGAAATCCTAAAAATATTTCAGCTGCTAGAAGATACACAAAGACATACAAACGAGGTTTTGTTGTGGGGAGAAATCAGATCTATGGGTGTGACACACAACACTATCCTCTGATGTCTTTGCTCAGACACAGCTATGCGTCAAGTAGCAGTTTGGTTGTATTTTTCATGTTTCAATTTGCAGTTGGAGTTTACCACTGTCTCAAGGAAAGCTGTGAGCTGTTACTGGGGAGGAATCAGATTTTCTGTGTGAGATACAACAGATGAGGTGTCAAGATTGATGCAACAACATTGTACAGTGTGTGTGTGTGTGTGTGTGTGTGTGTGCGTGTGTGTGTGTGTATTTGTGTGTGCTGGCACTTGTGAGGGAACACATTTTTTTCCTGAGGAAAGCACATCCATGTTGGAAAATCAACAACAACAACATGTGTGACAAATGGCAGCAGCATATCTAGAGGAACACAGAGAATGAAGAACATAGCTGAAGTGAATGGCTGGACTGTTTCGCCTGTTTAAAACAGTTTTCCGTGGGGACCCACAGATGTGATAGGCAGTGGCTGGTATTTTGTGGCCACTTTGTTTGCCTTTGCACTATCATGCCTGCATGCGTAAGTGAGCCAGCACAGGGCACAGCCAATCTCAAATGAAGCTCATTTCAAATCAAGCCATTTCAAATCAGGCGAGCTGATGGAAAGAGAACAGCTTTCAAAAGGCCATGGTGCATTCCCCATCTCCCAGACCAACACAAGTATTTATTTAGTTGTGATGCTACATGAGAGTGGATTATAGTTACAGTCCCACTGACAGTGAACCGCAGTAACCTGCCAAGCGACTGTCAGTGACCCTGAGAGACATTAGCTATTTTGAACATTTTGAAATATCCAAAGATTCTGATGAGTGATGCCTCTAAGGATTGATCTAGATGAGTTATATTAATACAATTTAAATGTTAAGTGTGTAATATTGAGGAAGATCTATTGAAATAAATGAAATATAACACACATAACTATGTTTTCAGTGGTGTATAAAGACCTTACAAAATTAACCATTATGCTTTTATTACCCCAGACTATGCCATTTCTATCTACATACACTGCTGGACCGCTTACATGGAAGTTGCAATGTTACCGCCGCCATGTTTCTACAGTAGCCTAAACGGAAAAACTGCTCAACAGAGCGCGTTTCGTCACTAAGTTGAATACATACAAAGAAGACCACAACAATAACGTTAGTAGTAGTAATAGTAGTAGTAGTCAACTGGTTTATTAGAAGTAAGAAAAGAAGAGAAATATGGAAAAACGGAGGACCACATAAATTATTTAGCACAAGAGCTGACACCATAGCTTCTCCTACACGCTTAGAAAGGGAGAGATGAGCAGTGACTGATGGGGCAGAATAATCAGAATATTTTTTTCCTCCTTAAATCTTTATTGCAAAAAGAGAAATAAAGTGTACATGGGACATAAAGAAGTATACAGAACTTTGATTCGAGTAAGTTATACACTCTGATAACGCTAATCCAACACATCTTTGTAGTAGCGTCCGTGTTGATTCCACATACCCACTTAAGAGCACACGAAGTTGGAAGAACGACTTCGCAGCTTGGGAAATGGGAACATCCGAGGAATGCACATTGAGCCGCTTGTTGCAATTTGCAACCCTCACTGCTAGACGCC
Source organism: Micropterus salmoides (assembly GCF_014851395.1). NCBI lineage: Eukaryota > Metazoa > Chordata > Actinopteri > Centrarchiformes > Centrarchidae > Micropterus > Micropterus salmoides. The sequence goes on from NW_024040041.1 coordinate 20,871,279, forward strand.
ACTAAAACTAATACACTGGACCTTTAAGTGAATGCTACACTGTAAAAAAGCATCTCTCTTAACCAGTCATTTTATCTCACACTAGAATTTCAAGAATATGAAGAAAATTACACATGACTGAAACAAGCTGTTGCTTGTTATAAGAAAAACACTGATCTAAACAAAAGGCTTTGTCACGTTGGTGTCCAAGATTTCAGAATGATTTCTTTTTGAAAGAGTGATACAACCTCGTTTTGAAGTTTGTCAGTCAGTGACAGTAAAGTAATGCGCTCCGTTAATGCCTACTCATTTAGTCCATCAAAGACTCCTCTGACACCTTTTGAATGATGCCATAAGTTAATACAATGTTTTGCTCTCAACACTTTTTGTTAGTTTAGTTTACTTGTCGTATTGATCAAACACGTTGATTAAACACATTATACTACTTTTCCTTTGGAAATGAAAGAATTCTGTCTTCAATTCAATGAATGTAGCCATTTTAATCTTTTTTATGTTCTGTGTAAAACTGTAATGCATTGTTTCTCACTTAGTAAGTAAGGGTAGCTATTCTCGTTAAGTGAATGCATAAATGTCAGCTACACAATACCTTATTGTTTGACACCCCCCCCCCACACACACACCCCCCCCCCAACTGTAGCTTGTAGCATCAGGCAGCCTCTGTTTCCTCTGCTGCAGAACAGTTATAGAGACAGAGCACCTGCCCTCGTGCCTGAGCACTGTTCCCAGCAGCTTGCTAATGTCAACCTGCCTGATTCGCACAGTGGGGTGGGGGCTCCAAGACAGCAGCAATTTTCCACTGCATGCGAATAAGACTGGAGAGCAATCTGCTGGCCTAAGAGCCTCATAATCAGCACATCATTATCAGGAGGGGGTTGGTGCATGGGGTGGCAGGCTGGGTGAGGAGAAAGGAAATAAAAGGAGGGAGCAATGGATGACACCAAATGAGCCCCTGGTAGATACGAGACATTGTAAGACATAGGGGAAAAAGGAAGTTGGTCAGTTGGATGTTCTCTGTTAGTCAATATTACTGTTCTTCAACACTCCTAAAATGTAATGGCACACACAGGTACGTTTCTACAGCAGAAATATTGTGACAGCTCTCTTTGAAGCTTACTTTGCCCTGCGTGCATTTTTCAGTGAGTTCAAAAGGAGCAAGGACAACAAAGCTGATAGCACAGCCCATATGTACCCCTCCTCTGTTTTCAGAAGTGCCCACCATTTGTGTGTGCTCAAACTTGCCTTTCATCCTTTGTCTGGTGCTAGAGGACACATTCTGATGGGGTGAGCACTCGCAGATGATAACAGTCTGCCATCCTATTCGATCTCAGACTCATTTCTGAATCACATTAAATTGTTCAGGTGTAAGCTATTGCCTATGCTTTTCTTCTGCCACACCACAGAGTCAGGGTTTACAGGGAGCAAGGCAGAATAAACTGATTTAAAGAACGGTGCTCATACCATTTACTTTTAGTCTGTGACCCAGTTTATGCTTTCTTGGCAGTAAAAACTTCCAGCTGTTTGGAAAGATTTAGTTGTCATCAGGTAGTTTTGAAACCCAGGCTTTTGGTTTTAATGTGTCAACAATCAATCAGAGCTGTCCAAATTGATATTTCCTACCACTTTCTGCCGCGTGGTGGCAATAGTGTACAGAGCACTTGTGCTGGCATTGTTCGGCTCAGGCTTTGCGCACTACTATAGTCTATGAGATCGTCAGTTCACACACTCAAAAAATATAGTATGTGGCCAACGATAATGACAAATCGGGAGCACAATGTTGGTCGTTTTTTAAGTAAAAAAAACGCTTTTTAACATCTGTAGGAAGCTGGACTCAGAGTCTATTTACTTTCAAACACACACACACACACACACACACACACACACACACACCTGGGAGCCACAGTGCAACCTACTGCTGACCACTGGGTAATAAAATGGGGCAGCTGGCTTTGCTGAAGTGCCTTGGTCAAGGACAATGGGAAGGTAGCTTTTTAGAGAACAAACAAATAGCTTTGTTTTCATTTCAAAGAACTGACATATGACACTAACACATTTCTGTATGGGCAAAAATTGTCATCTAGACATCACATGAACTTGGAGACTGTGTTCAGGCACCATCTCGTTTTATACCCTACTTTTTAATTTTATTCCACTCTTCTCTCTGTGATACATTCAGAGGTTATTCGGAGCAGTAAGGAGATGATGTCAATATTCCGTCTCGCACACTTGACAGCCGAGCAAATTCAACTGGACTGACTCCGCCTTGCTCATGCGGGACTTGTCCACAGGCTTTTCATACTACCGCGTGCCTGTCTCTATACCCGGTGCTCTCTGACGGAGTGAGCTCTCTCCACAATCCCCCAGTCACTCACCAGTGAGGAGCAGTCTGACGCACCGGACCAGCAGCAGCCAGGACTCTTCCCGGGAGTGTGTGGCCACCGAGCAACATGTTCCCAGCGTGGAGACGGGGAAGGCGCACCGGGGGCTCGACAGTGGCGCAGCAGACCATGGTTACAACTGGACGGACTGGACAAGTCGGAGAGGTGTGGGTGTCCTGTTGGATTCTGCTGTCGGCGACTTCCATCCTCAGCGCTCAGGCTCAAGGTAAGATTTTTTTTTTTCGGACCAGCTACTGTTGTTGTTGGACACGAACAGAGAAGCGCACAAGAAAGTCTGTGGTAGAGATAGTCATAAATAAGGTAAGGCAAAAAAAATATAAGGCCAACAAAAATAGTTCCAAAAATGATAAAGATCTAGTTATATAGCCAAACTTAGACCAGCGATATCACAATGTCTGACACACACTAAATACCATTATATTCTTCAGTTGTTTAATTTGTTTTCTTAAACAACAACGTGTGTCAACTGTAGGTTTCACCTCCACCACATTCCCCACTGTAACCACAACATACTCCATATGCTGAACGAGCACCGCCTGCCTCTGCAAAACTGGACACTAATATGTAGTGACAAATGTTGGTTGGTGCCCATGATTTGTCATTGTGAGCAATTTAAAGTCACACTGTCGCCAGATAATCAGTACAACACTGTGACTTTAAATCTTCTAGATATCATGTTTTAAAATTCATGTTATTACTGTTACTGTTTTACAGCATTTACAAAAAGGCTTGGGATTAATACTTATTTTGTAAGGGGTCATCAAAACCTGTAAATGTTGTTAATCTTAGAGAAACCTGCTAAAAGACCACTGGCTTTGGCTGTGAAATCTCAGAACAGTTTCTCTGCTTGCAGAGTGAACTGCCCCTCCTGCCTATAGGCCGCCTTAATAGCATAGCACATCATTAACTTGTATGAATATGACTATGGGACAATGAAGCAGGGCCATTTGTGAAGGTTGCATCACATTTGCCTAATGTCCACTTTTGCAGTCCTAGTTAAAGGCTGTGTGAAAGTTATGTGCATGATACAATAGTATCAATCACAAAATTGTATTCACCTCCTCCACAGTCAGAGATATGTGGATGACGTTGTGAACATGTTCTACACTAATCATACAATTACTGTGAAATTGGTATGACTTGTAACTTGTTATCTGTCAGAAGATGACCTGTGCCTCTTGACCAGTGAGAAGATAATTTGATGCACAGTAGATGGTAGATTGAGACAGAAAGCCAGTGAGAGCAAATCTGTCCTGCCTCTCTCTTTCATATATGGAAAAGCTTAATTGCCTGTTGTCACAAGAACTAAAGGTAAGTTGACCAAGGACAAAGTATATTGTGTGGACTTGATCTTTAGTCACATTGAATGACATTTAACCTTATGATTCAGAATTCAACCACAGGGTCATGCAGAACCGCGAAAGATGCATGTTTGACAGATTACTTCAATAGGTCCTAAAGGAGAAAAACAAGTCTCATATTGGAAGTTGATTCATATGAGAACTGGCTTATCTGTGCATTCCTCATCTAATAATCCCAATGCTCAGTGCTCCAAAGTGCTAAAAGCAGCATAATCCATTTGCTTGTTTGTCTTTGAACAGGTCGCATTGCTCTAAAGTGCTCCCAACCTTATCTGAAAAGAGTCTCAGGCGTCTCTTATTATGCAGGGCACAGCTCCCCTAGCTGTTATTACCATCCTTTTCTCCAGCTAACATGCATGGATTCTGCAAGGATATGTTGAGTGCTTCAAGGCTACTTCACAGGGCTTTACCTTTCCTCCCTAAACAGACCTCTTTCTCATCCTTGCAGTTGCTATTCAGGCCCCTTGAATGTTCCAGGCTGCGCATTAGCATTGGTGAGAGATTCACTCCTCTGTCTGGCTGCTTTTTCAATTGAGAAGGACCTCCTCTATGGCGCATAACCGCTACTTTAGGTTCTCTAGTGAAGACGTAGTTGCAGTCTTTGCAGGGGGTCCTCACACAGGCCCGAGAGGTCTTGTTCTTCTGAAGTAGGAAGCAAATCTCATCCTCATGGGGCAGCAGTGTTTGCAAATGACTGACAGTGCGGCTGTGCCTGTGCATAAAGTTAGAGATTCTGCACTTATTCCCGGAGAGTAGAGGACCTCTGAGGATGTCATAAATTAGGCGACATACAGGCACATGATGGCCCCGGGGGATCCATAGGTGGCATGTACTTGTTTTGCAACAGGTTCCTACTGAGACTCCTGCTGCGTTTAATACTGCTGGCTGCTCCAGTGCACAAGAGGATACCTGATAGAGTCCATGGGGGAACCTTTCTCTTGCCACAGGCTGCTCTCAGCAGGCCATTTTAAGACTCATTTAGACCCCCTCATCAAAATACCAAGTAAACAGATGTGAGGTTTTGTCTTACTTCACCTCTTAGCGGTATCTGTATCTTCTCACCCCTCCTCTACTGCTGAAATCTACCCATGTGTCTTGTGACTGACTGTGTTTCTATGTGCATCTTGTTGTGTTCATCTGTGAAAATGTGCGTGTGTGCTTGCTGACGTTTACTGTATGCTCCTGTCTATTGAGCTTTAATCTAGATAGCAGCATTGACATTCTGCCAACCAGCAGCTGCCATAATTTTCTGGACGTACGTTATTATGCAGCTTGACAGCTGTCAGCCATTTCCAAATCTTTAAATCTTATGATAATCCACCATGCTTACAAAAAAGCATTTGTTTAAAACACTCTGAATCCTTGTGTGATTAAACCTCCCTGCTCTAATGCAGGCAGCAGATCATAATTCTTCTACGTCAGTGACACACCAACACACGCGCATGCAAACACATCCACAGAAAGATAGAAAAATCAATGTGTACAAGATTACACAACTCCATCAAGAGAAATATAATACAGTTTTAATAGAATCAAAGGCATCTGCTAGTTCCAACAAAGACTGATGACAAACCCAATCGTCCGAGCCCACACGTACAACACTCCATCACAAATAATAGAAAGCTTAATCTGTTTTGCATGTAGCGCCACAAAAGTAGACCCACATAGTCACATTGATGGCCTCAAGCATCCGATTTTAGACATGATACTAAATCTTGAACCCTATGTGATGAAATCATTGCGTTTCCAAAACTTGAAGCACTTGGATCACGTCACAAGTCTCTTATGGGGCACAGCAACGTGGGAGTGGGAGTGCTGTAACTTCTCAGCTACCATACCATAATTATACACTGTGCATATTTATGACATACAGTATGTATCTCCCTGCATGGTGTAATGTAGTTAATTAAACATGTTTGTTGCTCCAGAGAGCTAACAGATGTCTGCTGAAATTTGGTCTAAATGCTTGTTTTCTTCGCAACGTGGCTCATGCCCAGAAAGACCAGCGAGTGGCTTGCACAGCCTCAGGTGAAACGCGATGGCAGCCTGACTTCCAAATCAGACTCCTCATGTGTCTTCAGTGCCTGCCTCCGAATGTCTGGCTGGTTGGCTGCTTTTTCTCTGGCAGCCAAATGCTGTCTACACATGTTTATTCATGTTGCCACTAGATGCCTTATTCACCAAGATGGAACATATCACAGCTGAATTAGAAACAAAAAGTCGGTGCTCTCTGGCAGCAACATTTGAAAATAAATGAATGAGAAAGCCTGATACGTTTTCACAACAAAAATGAATGGGAATGTTTCAGAAAAGACAGAAAATACAAGTATAGCAAACCTGTTTAAGGGTGATAAATGATTAGTATATTTTATTGTTGAAGAACAATTGGGCCGCTGCACTGTCAACATTTTTTAGCTTCAGGAGGCCTTTAATTGGCTCAGTCGAGCAGCGAAACTGTTTTTATAGTTCATAATGGAAATTTAATCAAATTAACTTGTACTGCAGGGTTTTGGCATTCACCCCTTGCCCAGTAATTGCCATTTGCCCAAAGGGCTGTGGTAATGGCTATTTGCATGGGGCAAAGAGTCGTATCTCCCACCATGTGTCTGTCATGCTGCCATATTGGGGTAGCTGGCCGAAATTGTTACTTACTATGCAGGAGGAGTTTAATTTTACTTTGCTTGTGTTAAGTACTTATTAATATGATGTGAGTTCGCTGAGAATTTTATCAGCTGAAGAAGTCACACAGTAACCCAAACCCATGGTCTGTTTAATGATAGGCTGGAGAATAAAAGGTTTTATGCAACCAGTGGGGTACGGCAAAACGTGTTATGCAGACGGATTTTCTATACCTATGGACTGCTCTTCTTTGTCTTACTGCGTGGAAAACTTCGGGATGGGTACAAGCAGCACTGATAGACGAGGCAAGTCCTTCTTTTGGGTGCCAATTTTAATCACATAGCTGGGAGTGGTTTTGTTTTCATGTCTCCTTGTTTACTGATGAGACTGAGGGGAGAAGCGTTGCAGGGGGAAACCGACAAGTTCTTTACTTATTAATTCTCCTGGCTAAAAGTCTAATCAAGCTGACACAGGACCACAAGGCACCTCTTCAGCTATCAAGAACAAAAAGAAATGTCTTAGAATACGCCCTGAGCTGGGACAGAAATTGAAAGAGGAAATGACCTTGAATAGGGAGTGGGATTCAAAGTGGCACAATTCGTTTAATTTGCCTGATATCATTTTGACAAGGGAACAGAGATGTTCTGCATGCTGCATCATCAAAGCATCATTCTAAGAAAAAATTTGAAAAGCCCTCAAAATGGTGTCATTACTTTCATCCAGGGGAAAGAGGGATTGTACTGAGGCAGTATTCTTGGACCATACATCTGTCTTCAAGCCCCCAAGCTGTTCCATGTAAACATTTAAACAACACAAAGGCAACTCAAGAAAAACTGTGGTGAGAAACAATGCTTTTTACAGCATAATGTGCGCACTGAATCTCTGCTCTCATTCAGCTCGCTCCTCCTGGGGACTGGTGAGTGTATTCTTGTGTTGTGAATAAAATGGCAAAAGAGGCAAAGAAATAGATAAATGGAGGAGAAACAGTGGTGGGGGTGGGAGGGCCCTGTATTTTTTCTCCCTCTCCTAGTAAAAACAACTGGTGGTACCAATCCATTTTTCTTTGTACATTCCCACGAATGACATTCTGCTCTATTCTTCTGCTGACCTCAAGCCAAGCCAATCACAACACTTGGTTATGTTGCCCTACACCCAGCAGCAATTTTACCTGCAGTAAGTGATGGCGTGGATAGACATGCCAATATTGTGGTTTCACTCAATACAGCAACATGGAAACAGAAGTGTAATTCAACAACAAGCCCCACAGCATATGGAACTGGAAAAGAAAGAAAAGATTATTTTATTATTCCTCTTCGCTGCCTGCTTGTTTTACTATCAAAGCTGGTCAGATGATACTGCTAACTTTTACCTTGCTGTTTGAAAAGAGCATTTCTTGTATAAGAAAGTTAGCCGGGCAGGGTGAGTAGAGAAACAGTTTCAGTCCATGGCATACTTCCTGTCCACGGGCAGGATCTCGTCTGGAAAGAAGGAGCCGCCATGCTCTCCATCCTCAGGGCAGTGTTTGCTGCTCTGCTCAGGCTGTGCTTGGCAGCGGGCCTACCAGTCCCACTAGGGGGCCTGGCGAAATGCCTCAAGCTGCATCTCAATGCCTTGTGCTCAGTATTGATTAGAACCATAGCTGACTCTTATTCCCCATTGTCCAGTTCCTGGCCAAATGGGATTCAATATCATGTTTGATATCAATTTTGTTCACAACACTTGCCTTATTCCTCTTCCCCATGATAGGCAGACCTCAACATCATGCCATTCCTAGTCCTGTCACATATTGACTGTACGCCACATTCACTGTAAATAAATGGCATACAACAGAAATACCAAGGGGTGTCAGTGTGGATATTAAAGCACGGAACATGCAAAGGCATCAACTGAGATAAAGAAACGACTCTAAAGAAATTTCTACCTACAATTTCATCCGGCAGCACTTTTGTGTTTGCTGATACGGAATTCCTCTCTGGTATGCATGGCAGAGTAGAGCTGGTTGTCATTGTAGCATGGCAGCGCTTTAATATACACATATCTTTGATCACTATCCTTGCCTCCAACATCAGCAGAGTGTCATCTAAGAACTGTGGTGATGATAGGAGCTGACAGCAGTACTGCGGGCTTCTGCTCTATGGCTCATGTCACATCTGGATTCCCTTTCCTCGGCCCCTCAGCACAAGCCATGAAAGCGCCTCAGGTCCGAGACTAAAAGCATATGGCAGGATTCAACCCACCGAAGGCTTGAGTGAAAGCCCAGCAAAGCCTTTGTCCAACACGGACAACCAGCTTTCCTCTTCTAAGGAAAATTGCATGTAGAGAGATTCAACCTGATGATCTGTGTGATTTTTAACCTGTCACAGTTATAGGGGTATTTGTACTATATTTATTGAGAATACAATGAGTGACAACATACTTGACCATAATTTTCTCTTCCAATAATGTGCTGGATCATTACATTTTCATGCTCTGCTAATTAAGTACAGAATTGACTGGTAAGATTTAAAGTACTTAATCGAAACATACACAATTTACAAAGGCTCCAGTAAAATTGTGGAGGTGGTCTGAAAGCTTGACTTGATACATGTAAGTGTACAGTACATATGAAAATCAGTACAGCACATCAGCTCCTATTGAATTCTGCAAATTGAGAAACTTGTGGTTTATCTCTGCTTCTACATACTTAATTAACAATGCAGGGCCATGTAGAGCCAGTGTGTGACAGTGAAGCATAAATCTACCCATAACCAAATTGAGTCCGTCATGTGTTTCTGCCTGGAATGATTTAGAATCAGTTTGGGAGAGCTCCTCAAACCTGTGAAAGCAATACTGACAAGGACAAAAGATGTCCTGTGCAGATACTGATGCCTGTTTCTTTTAATTTGAAAGGCAGCTTGAAAGGTGTCTAAAGTGACTTTACTGCTTTAATGCATGCTAGCAGATGCACAAACATGCACACAGCAAAAGTCTGCATGTATGCTAATACTCAAACACATTTTCTTCTTTTAACACATGCATGCACGCAGATTGTTTCATTATCACTAAATGGAGCTTTCTCAGAAGACCAAACTAGTTTTTGAATGCTGTTTTCAGCACAACTAATGAAAGTGGGGCACAGCTATGGTGTCTCATGTGAATAGACAAAATCAGAATCAGCTTTTTCAGAGTGAAGTGTCATGCTCTGATGGCCCTCTGTGCAAAATACTTTCCAATTTAACCTGTCTCCCTGCCATGTCGCAGTCGCTGCCAACTGCAGTGAGGTGACGGAGAAAGGGGAACAGAAAGAGAAATGAATATTGCTATGGACGTGATGAGGAGGCAATGGATGGGTGGGGGTGTAGGGTGGTGGCTGGGTGGGGTATTGATGAAGGACAGAAAGGAGAGCGCTGCATCAGTGGGGTAGAGATTGCTGTGGTGTACAGTAGCACAAATCCTAAATTCTGTGCAGATCCGACGGTAGCTAGGAAACAGCTGACAGTAAAATGGGGGGATCAAAGGGATTAGTGTGCCCGGTTTGAGCCCAAACAGTAACCCCTCCACTTCTCCCACTGCCAGCCTTTTTATACATTCACCCCTGTATTTGAGTGGTGTGCTCGTCCTGTTAGACACAACCCATGTCTAGTTATCCTCCCCATAGTCTAATTGTTTAATTTTGAATCACCCTTTTTACACACTACTTAGCTCTTACATACTCTCAGACAGGCAATATGTAGATAAAGTTCACACTTTCAATTTTAAAAGAGAAGAAGGCTGAATGGAGAAAGACAGCGCTGCTGTAACACACACACACAGGCTACAAAAATACAAATGCCTACACACAAGTGATCCACGCAAAACAAAGACATTACATCCGAGGGAAGAGGATGCACATGTCAGACACAATCAGTGCTGCCTTTTGTGATCTGAGTGAGATTTCCTGTCACTGGGGCTCGAGAAGCAGCCAGTTTAATTCTGCAGGGGACTGCCATGTCCCAGATGCTTCGGTCACTGTCTCCTCTTGTCTCAGAGCCAGAGAGACATACCTAAACAAATGAGCCCAAGCATCCCCTGTTGGGGACATGTACTGTACTGCACCAGGAGGACTTCTGACAATGTTGGCCCTCTGTCTCCACAATGGAGATGCAGTGGACATGTGAACACACTATAGGCTGACACAGAGCTTTACCCAAGAGAGTAAAGCCAAATCGGATCTACATCACATGTGACGTACATATGACGGCTCAAAACTGATTTGTGATGCCTGACTGGGTTGAGTCTTGTTGTTCCCCTTTGTGAGTAGAGTCTACATGTGGACACACGGCTGCAGCTGCTCTGACTTGTGTTGCTGTAGCTGAAGCTTCAGGCTAAATTTCTGTTTCATTGTCCTCAAAGCTTTCACAAATTGCTGGTCAAGCTATTTTAATTTGCAAGTATGGGGCTTTCAAAAAGAACTTTCCTTGTTCTTTGAAAGGAAATGCTTGAGCACATATCTTAGTGTAGCAATGCTGGACATGTTCTTTGCCTATGGGGACAGTAGAAATGGGAGAGTCAGTGGGATTATATCAGTTTTATGAAGTTGCTTTGGCTGACGTTTAATTTCATGAAATTCAATTAAAAAGCTTTATTTCCATTTCTGTAATCACTCAAGGGGCCGCTGTCATTAGATTATAGAGAAGGAATTGTGAGAAGAAATGACCTATCAAGAATGTGCAATTTGAGTGCATGTTTTGCTGATCCACTAGTGTCTTTCAAATGCATCACAGTGAATATTTTGACCAGAAGAAGAGAAAAGCTGTGACAGAAAACTTAATTGTCAGTAGGTAAATAAGGACATAACTTGGTTTGTACGGTATGCAAACAAGTACAGCTGTTAGGCCCGGACAATAGATGCAATCACTCTAGCACAGTACCTACCTTTCCAATTTTAGCTCACTCTGTGGGCCCTGCTCTTGGTGCTCTGATTTTATTGTTGAAGCTCCTGTTATTGCTCTGTATGTTAAAGTGGACCCAACACATTTCTTGCCCTCTATGCATTAGTGGGGAACAGGGAAGAAGAGAAAAAGAGACAAGGTAAACGACAAGGAAACATGTACCTGAGGAGCCCTCTTCCAAACACACACTGCGGAGCTGACATATGCAAACTCAAAGGGTGGTGGTGTTTAAGAGCTTTAATCACGCCACTGCTCAGAGCGCAATGTGGCGTTGCACTCTGCATCATTGAAAGCTTGTTTTATTAATGTTGTCCAGAGTGAAGTACGGTGGGTTTGAGGGCGTGTGTGTGTGTAATGGGGGGGTGGGGTTGCATTGTGCATTATGCTCTTGATTTAAAGTGGGGTGAAGCAGAAACAATGGCCATGAAAAAAACATGGCAAGGCTGTGAGATGCAGCCCACTTCCATTACTGTAGAAGGCACAGTGCCCAAAATGGCTCATGAGGAAGTGGGTGTACGGTATAGGGAGAAATATTCACACATGATGGATGGGTCTTAATGAACAAGCAACTATATTTATATGTTAAAGAGCGGGCTTTTTTCCCTTATACCAGTCATACCAGTGAGAGAAAGCCTTCACTCTTGTGCGCTGGTAGAATTAGTTCATCATGTGCTTTATGTGACACATACAAGCCAATCAAGGCAAAGTGTGCTGTCTTTGAGCAAGCGGGTGAAGTTAAATCTTGTGTGAGTCTGATGCCTAATTGCTCTCATTAGCAGTTCACACCAGTTATTCTGCACAATTAACCGTCTGCCACCAAGATGTTATGAGGCAGAATATTGTGGTGGGTCAAAGGGGGAAAAAGGTTGTAATTAATTCACTTAAATTAATGATTTCATATTTCAGAGGCTGGTACAATGGCATTTCTGTTGAGATTCCCCAAGGGGAGACCACTGATGGGTGTTTTTGAATGTGTCATGTGGAAATGAGGAAGTGCGCACAGTTGATGGAAATCAAAAGCCATTGTTGTTTGACAGTAGGCACCTTTGCAGTGATTGCCTGTGTTATTAATTTGTGAGATGAGAGGAGGCAGGCTCCTCCAGCCTCTGATGGTTACGCACCGCATTAAAGAACTGCTGCCATGAATGACACTCAGGGCTAATGAATATGAATACATTTATAAAAATAGGCACGGGCTCCCCTCTCTGTGCAGATTGGGAGTGACAGTCACATTGGCTGGGCATGGTTGATGAGAGAGGGAACCGCTGCCCCTGGAGATGGAGGATGTTGCAGGGATCAGACAAACAACCCACACACACACAGTCACACACAGATGAATGCCCCAGCAAGATGACATTCAAGAAGGCTCCAGCATTTAAGAATGACTATCTTGTCATCTCGTGATACTATTTACTCACTGGACACAAACAGTCTGATGTATTAAAGCCTGTGTCTACCTCACTGTTATGTCCCTGAAATAATCATTATCCCAGTATCCATCATAGCTAATTGCTCCATTTATGCATGATGTCACATCGATCATTTATTATTATGTGTGAAATATCGAGGTGGGAGGCTTGAAAGAAGATTTCTCTTACTTTTAAAAATCCACAGGTGTCATATTGTTAGCTAGTGATTTATGCTGCACAAACAACACATTTGCATTGCCTCTCAACCAATTTATAGACTGTTTCCTGTGGAAACAAAGTGAAGTAATGTATTGTCATTAACGCACAATTCATTACTTTCAGACTGACTTTGGGGCCATGAAGATATGTCAATTTATCTCTCTCTCTCTGTATTTGTAGTTTGGCATTTAAACAGTCATTACATTACATAGCCATTTAGAATGAATCAATGTTAAGTGAAAGGCATTTATTCATATTGTCTCCATTATAAAAGAGGGTATACTTTAAGTCCTACGGTTTGCCTTTTTTAACTGCTGCTGTAGCAGAAATATGCAGGATGAAATTGTTTTTCTTCTTGAGTAGAAAAAAAATCAGTGAGTAATCTATCACATGTGCAGTCCACATCACACAGGCTTGTTTCTCTAAAGATGTATTTCATTTTTCTACTTATGAACATCAAAAGCTCTGTCCTAAAAAAAAACAAACAACCCACATAGCCGTTCATAGAAATTTAGTATCACTCAGTGCATTCTTTCTTTAATGCAGATGAGAGATATGGCAATGAAGAATATGCAAATGTGTTCATCTGTTTCCCCCAGTAGGCGACAATTTTAATTGATTAATTGAATATGTTTATTTGATTGGTTGCGGCTTAATAATGCAAGATGTTATTTGTCAAGCTGTTCGGTTTAGGTGCAGCAGCGTGACTGTTTCCCATGCTTCCACATTTTCCCCGAAAGTTAATGTCCTTGTTTTTTTTGAGTTTGAAGCACAGGAAGGACCAATCTCTCAAAGATTTGTGAAGGACTTTGATTGAGATAAGTGGGATACTCATTGACTCTGACAGACGTAACCTTGGTGAGTGTTCTCTGGCAGCCACTTGAGGAACATGGCAGGCTGTGAGCGCTGGACATTGGGCTTGGTGCTAACCTTGAGCCAGGTTCCTGTAGAGCAGCGGCTCAGTATTTAAGGCCCAGAGAAAACTCATTGAGCATCTGACTTAACTGGGTTAGACTGCACCCATGGATGCAAGCCATCAAACTGAACTAATTAACAGCTGAAACAACCTTGAAAGCTGCAGACAACAGTGTGTTAGCAACATTTACCCCCACCACTCTCATCACCTCACCATTTTCTGGTGCCTGTGCTATGTGGTATGCTACGCTATTCATTTATTTTGCACTTGAACAACAGTTACTTTATAATATTTTCTCTCCAGCTGAAATTAGGTTAGAAGTACTTTCCCGTCAAACCGTTCTGCTGAACATTGGAGAAGCATTAAAGACAGATAAAAGCACTACACGTTTCCCCTGAAAAAACATGTTGGTTTGTGGGGTTGGAGACAGAAAGAGAGGTAAGGAGCAGATGCAAGAGCAAGCTCAGAAAAACGCTCATTACATCTAGGATGTTCATAAAGACCCCGCTTAATGGGATGACTCATTTATTTACTTGTTATTTGTGTGTTGGCATGTCTGTGTTCATGGTGCTGCCCTAGAAATCGAATGTCTGTGCTTTTGACTTATGTTCGCATGAATCAAAAACAGCTAAAAGGAGAGACTCATCAAATTTTGTCAGATTTGAACTCTCCTACTACTCAGCCCCAGGGATTCTGTTTGATTTCCTCCTGATTCAGCAGGGCTGCCATTTTCTTCAGAGGGTAGTTTGAGCTGCTGCTGGGGGTCAGGGGCCAATTCACCATTATTGAATAATAGATAAATAGAAATGTGTTCCGGCTGTAGTTGATCCCTGTTGTTTCTTCTCCTCTCACTTCCCTGGGCAGACAGACAGCAGCTGGGGCCTTGTATTCGCTGTAATGGCCTGTATATATGCAGGGTTTCATATTTCAATCACCGCCACGGCAGCAGAAATTGGTGGTTTAAGATGAAGTTGAAATTGGAAAGTGGCTATCGTGTCTGCATGAGGAAACACATTTGAATCCCAGTGGAGAAGGTGCTTGGCAGCTGCATCTGGAACGCAGACAGACAAGTCCTTAGGAGTGGAGTTAAAGTTAGAGCCACAAGTGCTCTGGCGCCTTTCATGCCTTAGCCAACTGATTTTCCAATGGACGTAGCATCAGGGACATGAGATTTGAGGAAGTATTTCATAATAGCCCCATAATCAATGATTCATCGCTGGAAATATTAATGAGCCATAAATGATGTATTGGACTCTGATGAGGTAGATCTACAATCACATCGTTAAATGTCACACGGCTGTTCATTCATGGTAATAAGGTATTTGTAATAATTAATGTTATGTGTTATTTGGCTATAAAGTCGGCATGGAAAATGATATGCCAGTGCACATACACTTGCTTTTTGTAGGTGTGCTGTAAGGCCGTCGAAAATCAGTTTAAGAGATTCACCTTTCATTTCTTGCTGTCACTTACTTCTGCTACCCGCACAGTCTCTTCTCTCTGCTACATTAACTGAATATTCATTATGTGGCTAATAGTGGTGCCTTTGAAGAGGAATGATCATATTAATTTTCTCGCCTGAGAAGGAACAAGTCAGTGAGGAGAGGAGTGTACGTGAAAGATAAAGGGGAGGGAGTGAGAGAATTAGATCAGCCGATGAATGGAGCGGCAGAGGAGCATGGAGTTTATGGACCGGCAGCGGTGGGAGGGTGGAGGGGGTGTGCGGTGGGAGGGGAGTGAATCTCCAGATTACAATATGATTATATCAGTCTATCCTCCTGATAGCATTGATTGACCTGCACCTGTGCCCCCACGACTCCTCCCTCTCTCAGTGCCAGTACAGTATGAGGGTGCATTGTTCTCTCCTCCACTCCTTGCTTCTCCTGCTTGGAAGAAAAGAGTGTTTTTTTCTTCTTTACTCTTGGCAAGAGGGGATCAGATTATGAGAAAGGAAAAAAAAAATCTCAACCAGTGGCCACGGTTTGCTCCAGCAGCTGCAGTTGCCTGGATGCGTTTATCGCTTTATCGATTACCATCACAAGGCAGTAATTTACCAGGACTTGCAGGGACATGATTAAAGATCCGCAAGCAGCGCATGGTGGCTCAAGTTGTGGTGTCATGTTGATGAACACACGTTGACAACATACACACGTACACAGACACTGTGCTCAAGGGAGGGGGACTAGGGGTGCATTCCTGTCACAGACATCAATGGCTTTAAATCTCCTGAGCTAACCTTTTAATGCTCTCAGATCCTTATGGCTGGCTGGATAATTGATTGTGTTTGGTCTAATGGGATTAAGAGGCTGTAGTGGCCTTGGGCTGGACACAGTGGCGGTGGTGGCAGCAGTGGTAGTGGATTGGAAGATGGAGAGGTAGATAGGAGCATTGAGTGAATGAAGTGTAGATTGAACCGAGACAGATGGTGTGTGTGTGTGTGTGTGTGTGTGTGTAAGAGGGAGAGAGAAAGACAGAAAGAGGTACAGAGAAAAGCAGCAGATTTGAAAAAGACTGAGGAGAGAGGATAAAAACATGGTGGATAGATAGCTGCAGGTCTGCTTCTCAGTCCATCCCTAATTAGCTGTGTGAGAAAACCAGGGAGCTGATGGTATCCCCAAGTGAAAAGCTTGTTAGCGTAAGAGATGCTATCTGCAGGCTATTGGTTTTGGTTGTGTTTTGCTCGCTGGGTGAGTCACTGGGTCTGCGGTGTGCAGCGAGATGAAAGCGGCGGGAAAATGAGAGCCAAGGTGGTGAGGCCCATCTCCCTCTTATCACCTGGGATAAAGCCTGTCCCATCCAACTTATCAACAGCCGCTGCGCTTTAGCTTCATCCCTTTCACCAGAGCTTGTTTGAATGTGTCAGTCTGCTAGCCCCCCTTTCTTCTCTGAATTATTTTTAACTTCCCTCCACACTTGGGATGAGATAAAAGAAGAAGTTTGTGTGGGAGAGTAGTGAGGGATGAGGCTGCGGTTAGTAAATTTGTGCTGGAGTTTTCACAGACTGCTTGTCGCGCTGTATATTGCAGTCTTGTGTCTGCAATCCCTACTCTCTTTATGTGGTGCATGGCTCTATCATGAGCACACATGCAGCACAGAGCTGTCACCATCAGTGCCACTTATTTTTATTTTTATTTTTTTTACATCTACCCTCTCTCTAGAACTACATCCCAGCACCTCCCTCTCCATCTATGTTGTATACAGCAAGGCAGATGCTCATAGTATAAGGGTTAACAGGGTCTGTCATTGCTGGATTGCTGGCTCTATTCATAAGTCCAGCCGGCCAGATCACGCCACAGATCCAGGTTTTGTCTCTAGTGAATAGAAAGGCTGCTGCAGCCCACCGGCCCTTTATACTCGGCCGCATTTTCACTCGGGCTCAGAATATGCCAGGTCAGGCTAAATGTTGCCATTTTGGTGGGCAGCAGAAGGCATTTTGCCAGCTTCCCGTGGTGAGAGTAGTGAAGCCAAAATGTGTTATTGTGTGTATGTGTCTTTGTGCACATTGGTGACAGTGGCGAATGAGCGACGAAGAAGAGAGTGCATCAGAGAATGAAGGGAAAAGGTGGATGTTAAATACGACGTGCATAGAGAAGGCTACGTGTGTCTGCTTGATCTGGTGGTAATATATTGGAGTATGGGGTACTGCACAGCGCATTAGAAAACATCCTGTGTGTTTGCGAGTTAGAGAAAATATGTCACTCTGACCTGGCTGTCTGCCTATTCTTGTTGAGGAGATGACAGGTGAGGGATTGCCATGGTTACCTGTGGCAGGGGTAGGGTTGTAATGAGAGTTTTTGTGTAGTGGCCCCTCACTTTCACAGTTGGAACTTTTTTACGCCTCACATGCTCTAGTTTTGTTTAGGTGATGGGTGATATTGTAGCGCCATATGGGTGCAGCAGGTGTTAGTAGTAGCTGAGTACCAGTCTGTGCACATAGTGGGTGTTAGAAAGAGCTATCAGTCAGCCCCTTTCTCATTCCGTAGAGACTTCCCAGAGAGCTGTGTTGTCCCTACAAGGGCCAGATGCTGCCTTGGTTTGCTCTGCTGCCCTCTTTCCTCTCTTTCCTCTCTTTCCTCTCTTTCCTCTCTTTCCTCTCTTCCCTCGTTCCCAGGCCCACATCAAACATGAGCAGCCCATTTCCCCCCACAGCTCTAAATCTCTTTAATTCCATCATCTGTTGCCCATTGAGGGCAGCAATTTAGTCTTAACGCAGCATTTTAGTGTGCCATTAAAAATTCTGTGAGGTTGGTGGCCAGGCCCTGTAGCGGAGAGGTGGCCAGTCTTCAATCTGTGTCTCTGTGTCTAACCTCTGCATTGCTCTCTCCCGGGACACATCCACCATTAAGATGTTGTTTGAACAGCTTGGCCTGGACACATAGGAAATACTTCACATATCCCCTACACGCCAAGCTCAGTCACTCCATCATGATGACTGTTTCTACATCATTCATATATTGTGATAACCACTGAGGCAACACTATGCTGTAGTAAAGGGCTGCCTGAGTAGTTAACAGGTAGTGGTTGTTTTAACATAAGTAGAAGTTAGTTCAATATCCAGAAACCATATGAACTCTGACCTTTACCAACAACTGGAGCAGAAGGTGCAGAGTGCTGCTAGATTTTATAGACACCAGTTTTATGTAATTTCCAGCAATTTCACCATTACTTTTACAGTGATTGGAAACTGGTTGTGCTGAGTTAATGACTTCCTTATCTCCCAGATGGAGCGCAACACCCACACACAAAACAATGACTTGCAAAATGATTCTGTCTCGAATAATTTTACCGATATGAATTGTTTACATCATTACAGCAACAGCACTCTAGACTAACCTAAAGCTGCTCGAGCTTAAAAAGCAGGCAGTTTTGCCCTGTATTGAATCAGGGGTCTCCTGAGGTTGGTTTTCACTGGTTCACTCCTACTTATGGGGGGGGGTTGGCTGAATCTGTGTTGGCCCTCTGCCACTCTGGCCAGCTATTCTCCTCCTCTGTCTGAGAGAGGCTATGTCCTAGAAGACCTGACATTGTGATTGACCTGTCTTAATCAGTGGAGTGCCTTGCAGCAGCAGGGAGTCCCTTTACTTGGTGCAGACCTTACCTGTCCTACTGCCCTGCTGTTCAGCCCCCCTTCTGAATTCTATCAAGTTGAAGGAGTAAGAGGTTTTGGTAACACTTTCTATGAAGGTCATCACTAAAATGACTTATGCATATATTTCTAACATGATATAATGCTTCCATCCAAGACATTACAGCAATTGTTATAATCTCTTACAAACATGCATTAGGTGTAATAGCAAAGTTCATAAGTCATTATAACCTTTTGATTTAATGTTTTATAACTAATAGTAAAACCAGTTTATACCACACTACATACATACACTTTAGTCACAATTTAGAATTAGTGATATAAAATGGAATAATAGCTTATAGTAATGTTTAATGTTAACATGTCTTTGTTTTAAGTAAAGTATTAAAATGTCCATCCCTGTATAATATATTACAGGTGGACATAATACCACATGAACTAATTATCAGAACTTATAACACGTTTGCTTTTAGTAAAGTGACAGCGATGACCTTCATAGAAAGTGATACCAATGTTTTTTTTACCTAGGTCTTTTCAATGAACTTTTAACGCTTAGCAATACTTAAACAGACAGATTGACTTTATTCAGCCAGAATGTTTTATTCCCCCAAAGAATTCTTTATTTGCTGATGTCAATTTAGAAAGCATAAAATCCCTCTGGACATCTAAAAAAATCAGGACTTGCACAGGCTTCTTAGTAGGGTCACTGTGACCAAATGAGAGATCACTATCAAGTGTCCCTAGAAGGAGCAACATAACCCTGGCACACTCAGTAAATGAGTCATCGCACCTAGACCGGCACCATCATCCAATGAATCATTGTTTTATTTGTAGCACCACGAGAACCATTCCCTATTGGTATATGTGCACGTTTAAGCAAATATTTTTTCATGCATGTTTATTGTGCTGCATTTGTCAGGATAGATACAGAATGTGTTATATCACATTGTCTTCCTACCAGTCTAACACAACAGTGAAGAGAACCCCCATTCATCTGTTTGATGAGATTATTATCAGTAAATATTTCCTGTCTACCTATTTACTCTGGTATCTCATTGGCTGCGGCATGCTTCCATCTGGGAGTGTTTTTCACCCAGTATCTCACAGAGAAAGATAAACACTGGTGTTGTTTGCTGGTGAGCCGATGTCAACACCAGTGATGTCACGGATACCCATTGTAACAAACAAAACCACGAAACAATGATACGGGATTAGCTGCCCGCCAATCAGGGACAGCCCAAGGGTAGCAGAGAGATACGGGCCTGCATAGAGCTTTGGTTTAACACATCTTGCTGACAGCTGTCTGTACACATGTCAGCCAGTGCAACAAACCTAATCCAACGCTGCATGGCACCTCCAACAGACACTAAGGAGAGCAACAAACATGTGCCCCCTCCTTCGCACTGTGGAAATGCTAGGTGTTGGATCATTCCTGGTGTGTCAGATCATCCGCAGCCCTCTCACCCACCCAGTCATCCTCAGAGGTGGATTAGAGACCTGGTAATCTGACTGTGTGTGGTGACACATGTCAACCATGGGATGTCTAGAGAGAGGAGTCGGGGTGAATTAGAAATGGCCAGGTAATCCAGGCTATACAGCCCCAGAGTCTTTCACTTGACTTCCACAACAACTCCCAGTCATATAGAAACACATACATGTGTGAAGGCACATATAACACACATACGCAGACATTACTGTACATGGGCCTGTGGGCTTCCTTGACATTACCTCCCCAGCACAAACCCAGCCTGGGATTCCTGTCACATCTTTCCATGGGCAAGACTCACATTTTCATTACGGTGGAGCCAGTGGCGCAGCACAACCTTTTTATCCTTTCTTCCTCTCCTCTACATCACCGTGTCAATCATCACAATGCTGTCACTCTGGATCTGTCTCTGAACTAAGCTGTCTCTGAGACAAGATCCAGACACACTTGAGAGACCGAGGCAGTCTACACACCCGACGCCTCTCTCTTGAAGTTGTACCAGTATTTCACTCCTTTCTGCCTCTTGACACAAGTTTTTTCCTTTTCCCAGATTTTCTTTTTTTGCTGATCTAATTTGCAATATTTCCACATATTAGATGAAGCCTGTACATGCGGAACAGAGTACACATGGCCAGGGAATTGAGAAGTGCAAATAATTCCCTCATGTGGAAAGGCTGCAATTAACTGGGGATGTCAGCCTTTGTAAAATATAATTGAGTTCAGGACGAAATGAACGTCTCTAATCCGGCCGACAGAGCACTGTCAATCAGTGCTCCTCGCATCCCCAAAACCAACTGTCATGCTTGTTTATGTCTGTCTCTCTACTGAATTTTTGGACACTAATGCTCTGGCAGCTGCCTCTCTTTAATGCGTGGGTGACTGGGTGACTTTGTGCATGCCCTGGTGGGAGTGGGATGCTGCGCTATAGGGAGCGACTGGACATCTGTTTTCTCCGGTTGAGCTGGAGATAACATTGTGAGCTCAGGCGTGGTGTCAAACACCTGTGTGACTTAACAAACACTTTCTCCCTTACTGTGCGTAAATAACCTCTTGTGACATGCGGAATGATAACAGTGGGTGCAGCTATTAGCATAGCATGGATTTCCTCAATTATAAGGGTCAAATAACAGGCAGCCCTCTCTAGTCAATAGGCCTCTTCTTCTTCCTCTAGATACTGTATTAACTGAATTACCTTTACCATCATTGCTGTGCTGTTCAGGGCATCTTCAAGACATCCTCCTGGAAATGTCAACCATTTATGAAGCTCACATATAGCCTGTCATACAACCCCAATTCCAATGAAGTTGGGACGTTGTGTAAAACGTAAATAAAACCAGAATACATTCATTTGCAAATCCTTTTCAACCTATATTCAATTTAATACACTACAAAGACGAGATATTTATTGTTCAAACTGATAAACTTTATTGTTTTTTGCAAATATTCACTCACTTTGAATTTGATGCCTGCAACACGTTCCAAAAAAGCTGGGACTGGGACAACAAAAGACTGGGAAAGTTGAGGAATGCTCAAAAAACACCTGTTTGGAACATCCCACAGGTTAATTGGAAACAGGTCAGTGTCGTGATTGGGTATAAAAGGAGCATCCTAGAAAGGCTCAGTCATTCACAAGCAAGGATGGGGTGAGGTTCACAACTTTGTGAACAACTGCGTGAGCAAATAGCCCAACAGTTTAAGAACAATGTTTCTCAATGTACAATTGCAAGGAATTTAGAGATCATCTACGGTCCATAATATCATCAAAAGATTCAGAGAATCTGGAGAAATCTCTGCACGTAAGCGGCAAGGCCGAAAACCAACATTGAATGCCCGTGACCTTTGATCCCTCAGGCAGCACTGCATTAAAAACCGACATCAATGTGTAAAGGATATTACCACATGGGCTCAGAAACACTTCAGAAAAACATTGTCAGTTAACACAGTTCGTCGCTATGTCAACAAGTGCAAGTTAAAACTCTACCGTGCAAAGCGAAAGCCATATATCAACAACACCCAGAAACGCCACCGGCTTCTCTGGGCCCGAGCTCATCTGAGATGGACTGACGCAAAGTGGAAAAGTGTGCTGTGGTCTGACGAGTCCACATTTCAAATTGTTTTTGGAAATTATGGACGTCGTGTCCTCTGGGCCAAAGAGGAAAAGGACCATCCGGATTGTTATCAGCGCAAAGTTCAAAAGCCAGCATCTGTGATGGCATGGGGGTGTGTTAGTGCCCATGGCATGGGTAACTTGCACATCTGTGAAGGCACCATTAATGCTAAAAGGTACATACAGGTTTTGGAGCAACATATGCTGCCATCCAAGCAACGTCTTTTTCAGGGATGTCCCTGTTTATTTCAGCAAGACAATGCCAAGCCACATTCTGCGCGTGTTACAACAGCGTGGCTTCGTAGTAAAAGAGTATGGGTACTAGACTGGGCTGCCTGCAGTCCAGACATGTCTCCCATTGAAAATGTGTGCCGCATTATGAAGCGCAAAATACGTCAACGGAGACCCGGACTGTTGAGCAACTGAAGTTGTACATCAAGCAAGAATGGGAAAGAATTCCACCTACAAAGCTTCAACAATTAGTGTCCTCACTTCCCAAACGCTTATAGAGTGTTGTTAAAAGGAAAGGTGATGTAACACAGCGGTAAACATGCCCCTGTCCCAGCTTTTTTGGAACGTGTTTATTCAATTGAACATAGGTTGAAAAGGATTTGCAATTCATTCATTGTGTTTGTATTTACGTTTTACACAACGTCTCAACTTCATTGGAATTGGGGTCATAGAAAAAAGACAAGTGTTGACCTTAAAGTGCCTGGATTAATGAGTCCACTTAGAGAACAATCTTTTTTTTGTCTTCTCTAATTTATTTTCAAGCATCCCTCCTACAGTGGAGGCTGCTTCAGGCTGTGATCTATGGCCTTTCTCTAATCAACCCTCTTATTTAGAGGTAAAAGGTTGGGCACACATCAGATACCTCTGTGTCACATAAAACAGGCCTCAGTGCCTTTGTCTTGTATGTGTCACACAGTTCAGTTTTTGCGTGTCTAATGATTGCCTTTCAAGGGCCTCCCCAGTGGTCCCCAAAGACTCCCAACAGGTCCCCAGTGGACATAGACTAATTACAGGGCGCCTGACAAATGGCTGCCCACCGTTGTGACAGCTTTGTAAACTCTCATGACGGAGCAGCTGACAGAGCCTGGTCATTCAGCACGACCTCATCCTCATCCTCAGACACTGTAGCTGTGGCTGAATGGCCTCTACTCCGAGATTAATTGCGGTGAACTCTCAATGCTGTTCACCACTAACTGATGCTGTCATCACTATCCTGTCAACAAACGCAGTGGATCTTTACCCCAGAAACCTGTGGACCTGTTGTGATTGAGAAAAATCTGGTCCTCTTCAAACCATTTATCTCTAGGAGTTTAGATCTCTAGAGTAGTATAGATTTAGGATTGTGCACCTTGTTATGTGTGCCTTGTTTAGGTGCTTTCTGTTTTCTCTGGGGTTGTTGAGCGGGTGAATGCACTGTTTTGATTTTTTTGATAGATCAAGATGAAATTTTAATAAATGTTATTCTTATTGTAGCCCTGTGAAGCCTTGTGCCAAGTGCACAATATGTTCCCCTGTATAATTGGTACTAAAATGTGTGTTATTACAAACAAGTGATGTGCAAATATTCAACATGATTTCACATCCTAATAGCCAGAATTCTTTGTGTTCATTCCTGAAACCCACTCACAAATGCTTTTCAGTCTATAACCTGTTTTCTCAGCCGCTTACCCACCATATGTTTGTTTTGAAACTAGTTTCTTATCCAGTGCTTCAAAATTAGATACTTAAGTTAGAATATTCATTTAATATATTCAGTCGGCATTTTCTGAAATAGAGAAATGCCTGCAGCACAGTTTATGAATTTGAATAACCCCTAAAATCATAGAATACAGCAGGAATACAGAGCAATGCCCTGGTGTACCTCTAAGAACACCTTTGTATGTGGGTAATGGATGAGAGACGGTTAGTGTGTTGTTGGGCATGAGTGATCCCCTTGACTAGAATCCAGATCCACAGGCGGAGAGCACTGAGCCCTCAGTCAGCACAACACATAAAAGCACCAGGCTTTGCAGGATTTCAAACGGAGAGTTTATTTTTTCCTCATTTGTTTTCCTTCCTGTCGGTGAGCACAGGTTTTCTACTCTTGTGAGGAGTACACAAAAGAGTGTACCATTATCACAGCCGTAATCGACCATTACGGTTTCTCTCCCATCAGAGTGCTCGTTAACTGCAGGACGTAAAGCCTCCAAAACAGACAGCGTGTCCTGGTGCAAACAACAGGGTGGTTCATCGTGCCAGCTTAAACCAACAGCTTGTAAATTGAATCCTGTGGCATACAGTCAAGTTTACAGTGTTCAGTGAAGCTTTGCCACTATCAACCAGCCAACAGAGCCCCAAACTGACCCTGAGGCTCAACAACACCTGGCTCTTCCCTTGTTAATCACGGGCAACGATCCAATCTAAACAAAAGTGTCTGTGTAGCTATTACATTTCATGTCAGACGTGAACCATGCTTATACATCACAGTATTTTTGTACTTCAAAAACTATTTTTTGCTTTTGGTCCATGCCTACAGGTTCATAGTCTATGACAGCTGTGCTGCATTGCACCTTTTTTCAGGGTTAGTCTAATTCGCTGTACTTCTCACTGTGTGCATCCATTTGCAGACACAGGTTTTGTTCCCTTTGTCAAAGCGCATTATTGAAGCTAATGGGCTTAGATGCCAAACATGATTGGAACTGTCAGCCTCTGAATAAAAATAAAGGCAAGTTGAAGATGGAGTTGGTGTGTCTATATGTGTGTATTTGGGGACAAACTGTTACCTGTGCGTATGTGTGCATGCAACTTTACCTACGCTTCGGGAGGCTCATTCTGGAGGCGAACTCGCTACAAATATCCAGTCACATCAGAGAAATTATGTGCGACAGCAATCACTTTACATTCCCAGAACTGAGCAGATGGAGCGTGCCATACACTGAAATAAACACACTGGTGAACGTAACGCAAGTGAAGTCAAGCCAGCTCTGGGTGGGGAGGGGGGGGTGTTGCAACAATCATGTATAAAACAACATTTGGCAGGGCTTTGTTCAGGGTTGCCCACTGCGTTGATGGACTTAAGGTAGGGATTTAATCTGTTGATTGAAGTAACAATTGTCCTAAACATCATGTCATCCGTTTATTTCAAACACGTCTTTCCATCCCTCTGATCTCTACTCCTTAGATGTCTTCTACTTTAAATGCGTTGTGGTCAAATGGGATTATGAGGGACTGGACCACATATGGCCTGTGCTGGTCCCCATCCCTGTTGGACGATGTAATCCTACCCCCATCCCCCTCCTGCCCTTTGCCATTATCAGATGGCCAGCAAATGTGTCAGTATTGTGTCACATACCAGCACTATCAGCAACCCTTTCTCACAAAGAACTAAGTACTTCCTCAAGTTTTTTTTCAGTTAATCATCTTCTTTGTTTCCCCCAAAGTGTGGCTGACCGGGGTGTTATATATATTTGGTGGATTTGGGGAGTGGGAGGGGGGGCGACAAAATGGACTTGTGAGGAGATTACAGTGAGGGAAGTAGAACAACAACAATGTACGGATTACAGGCAGGATTTGTGTGAGGAACACATGATATCCTCTCTCATCCCTTTATCAGATTGGCCATGATGGCGAGGCAGTAGTGGCTGGGACCAGAGAGGAGTAGGTTTGAATTCATTAGGACAGAGCCAGATCAGGACAAAGAGTGATGATAGTGGCTCACAATTCAATCAAAAATCATCTCAGATGACGTGGCAGCCTGCAAAGTCCACCTTTAGTAACGTTAGAATCAGCTTTTTCTTAAAACAAGAGAATACATTTGACAGTTGGATTGGATAATTGCAGCAATCTAAGATTCAACTTGACTGATGGATTTCTGTAATTAAGGCTCCTTACAGTACTTTAAAACAAGTGCATTGATTTCATAGACAATGACACAATGAGAAATGACAAAACAGCCTATTAAAATCTGTTTTTAAAAATACGATTTTTAAGGACCACATAACATAATAACGACAGCATCAGTTGTTTCAGCAAATGCCCCAAACTGTTGCATGTTTACGTTCAAGTGACAAATCCTTTTAGTGGCCATAGTAATTGGGAATCTTGTCTAGAGACTCTAAAGTAGTAAGTCAGGTTAAGTGATTAAAGAGCAGCACAATCTGTGTGAGGAGAACGTAGGACTTTGCCATGTGAAACCTCCATTCATTTCTTGTTTCCTTGCGAAAGTATTTTTTTTTTATTATGACTTTTTTTTTTGTATATTTATATTAGCAAATGAAAATGGTGTATTGGGGGAGTGGCTTTGGAGAAAGGCATTAAATGCAGCCAGTGGGATATTTTATGTTGGTTACTTTCAAAAACTAGCTGTCTCTTGCTAGTTCTCCACCATTGCCTTCCCCAGTTTTAATGAAGTAGTAATTTTAACCCAAACTTAAATGTTTCCCTGTTTTCCAGCAGCATTTTGTAGCAGTTTTGGAAGGGACTGAAACATCATGTTAGGAGCATCACTCCATAAAACATTTATTCAAGCTAGAAATCACAAATCACTTTGCTGATTGAAACAACAATTCAATATACAAAGTACATTGACTTTGTAGTTCAGTTTTTCTCCTACGTGGTTGCATTGCATCATAAGTGAACGCATCACAGTTTTAACCATCGAACGTTCAGAACTGATTCTGACTGTCTTCAGTTCACTAATATAATATGTATGTTGCTAGTCTAAGCTTCAGTTCAGTTCACTACAAAACTAGCACAGAGCATTAGGGTAATAATTGCTCAGCAGCCTATTATTATAGGCTGCCGAGCAATTATTACAATAGATTGTTTGCAATCTATTTATATGCTTTTATGGAGCAAGTAATGTACTGTGAATCACAGCCGAGCTGGAACGGCTCTTTCAGTCATCAGTAAGGTGAGCACCACTGCTAAAAGTCACTGATTTGGTCAGTGACAATGGTGAGTCAGTTTAAAGATTTGTTGATAAAGCTTTGTTCTTACATGTCCCGAACATCTGTAGCGCTTGTGTGTGTTGTTCTGAAAGGCAGTTCTAAACAACGTGTTTTGTTGTTTAAGTTGGAGGACTTGTTGCATATTTCACCTTACTGTTGATTTTGTATTTTCTAGGCAGACTTTGGTTTAATTGAATTTTTTGTCAAAGTTACCAATTGTTGCATGGTAATGTACTGTATTGAAAATGTCCTGTAGTGAAAACTTAGTTGCTGAAAACCGTTTAAAAACAGCAGTATGTAAATAACAGTTTACATGTAGTTAAAGGGGCATTATGGAGTTTCCAGCGGCCACTAGCGGTGCGGTTCTAAGATTGCAACCAGGTGTGTGCTCGTACGCGTGCTCGCTTGAACTCATGAGCGAGCATAATCCGAAACACTACCACTTTCATACAGAAATACCACAATAAATGCAGGAACACCAGCATGCAGGCTGTGGCTTTTCTCCAGACATGTTCAGGCTCTGTTACTTCGATGTTCCTGTCTCAGAGACAGATCAACACCGTCTCCGTACCTTTCATTTAGCACAGCGAGCTGCATATCGGCACAATACTCCCAAAAAAAGGCATAGTGACAACGGCTATAGACAGACAGGCAGAACAGACAGAGCTGGAAACTCAGGTAAACTCCCACTGCAGCGTTACAGTAATAGTTTTATCAACTGCAGGTTGAACTAATCCATGCTCGTTACATGATAACGTTACATTTATTGCATTTAGCCGACGTGCTACATCGTTAGCTCGCCTGCTGCTTTTCAGTAACCATTTTTACTATCTGTGAATCTGTCACCGGAGGCTCAGCAATGTCAGCACAGCTACATGTATTGGATGATAATGAAACGGTCAGTGAGCTGGAATGGATATTATAACGAGATTGTGTCACACTTTATAACAGTTAGACCGCAGTAAGTAACTTTACTGTAACTAGTGATAGTGGATGGCTCTTCCTCTGGGTTGTTGTGACCGTTTTGTTGCAGTGTTTTATGTTATGTGGGTCACGTTAGTTACAGCGACGGAGAGGTGGAGAAGCTATGTATCTGAGTATTGCTAAAATCACAATAAACATAAACTGTACGTTACAAAGAAAACAGCAGCAGGTCCGAGCTACTGTAGCATTAACGTTAGCTGGCTGCTCTGGCTACATCACTATAGGCTAACATTAGTAAACAAATCGCTCCACATTTGCTTCTTGCAAGCTAAATCAACAGTGGTACACAGGATAGTAACATGGGTGGCGTTAGTTGGTGTGTTTCTCCAGCTTTACTAATGCTCACTTTGTTCTTACTCAACATCATCTGAACCTGTTTGGTCTGATGGGCTTCAGCACATAAACCTTTTTGGTGTTTTGTATCCTTACGTGGCGTACAGGGCTGAATCCATCCTGGAGACCTCATATTAAAAGCAGAATAGAGGCTGATGCAAGCAACGGAAAAAAACATGCGTGTGCTTCATTTCTAAGTGAGTTTTGAGCCCATTGACATTAAGGCAATGAAAATTTGATTTATTAAAATCAAAGACTTACATACAGCTCCTTTAATAAAAACTGCACAAAACAACCAGTATGGTCCTTTAACAGAACACAAGACGGGCATTTTTCTGCAGTGAAGTCGGCGACATAGTTAATGGTAGCCTCTGGAATCTCAGCAGTGAGGGAATTATAATTTAACCCACAGAGACAGAAAATCTATTCTTTTCCTCCCATGAAGCTGTACGCAAACACAGAGCAATCAACAACGTGCCCTTTACCTATATTATCTGTACTGACCGAGGGGAAGATGAATACACAGTTCTCTGCCGTATTTATGGTCTGTGTTCCGGAGAAACAAACTCTGACAGTATCAAACAGACATGGTTGGGTCCATCACTAGTGAAGCTGATACACCTTCTCACAGTGCTGTCCTCCCACTCCTTTCTCTCCACTCCCTCCACTTGTCTCCTCTAAATAGCCACAGTACAGGCTTGATATGCATGCAATCACTGAAAAAGACAAAACTCACAAAGGTTGAGTTTCTGCAGTGTAGTTCTATCACAATGCCGGACGGAAGGAGTCGGGGAAAGTCATAGACAAATGAAAGAGCAAAGAAATGAAATACCTTGAGAGAGAAGAGACAAACTAAGAAAGGCAGAGAGCTGACGAAATAATAGCGTGAGGGGAATGGGTAAGGAAACAGATTGAAAAAGAGGATGCCATGACAATTATAGGCAACAGAGCCCCTAACGTCAAAGTGGAACCCTATTTCTGGGGGCTGTCTATTCTTCCGAATGTGAGACAGTAAATACCTTGTTTCTGTCTTCCCCAGACGTCATTGTGACCACCAGTGCCACAATGGAAACCCTGATGAGGAGCACATGCAATTGCTCTCTCTTAATAAAATCTCACAGTTCCCATTACACCCTGGCACAATGGGCCTCTCGCCTGGCCGCTGATTGAGTTCCTACTCCCCGGGAGCTATAATAGCAGCCAAGCCACTCCCTCACACCACCCTCACCCATTTTAGCCCAGCTTCCCTCCTTCGCCTTCACCAGCCCAGTTGAGATCTTTTTACTCAGTGTTCACATAACCTCCTGCTCTCCTCTTCTCTCTACGTGTACTTTTCTTTATTTAATTCCCTTCCCTTTTCTGTCCACCTTTGATACAGTTCCTCTGACTCAGAGGAAAGAGCAAGAGATACCTGCTTTCTTAGGCTGATATTGATCTGATCAATAAGCGGGTACTTTCAGAGTGTTACCCCACCTTACTGATGTGAGGCACAGCTTCATCAGAACGGCAACTTAGCAGCCGTGGAGACAGTCTGTCAAGGAGCAGTGCTGATTATGAGAGATTTTGAGGTGGTTTGCTGTACGAGTCACGAGGCGGGTTGGATTCCTTTGCTGGGGAAAAGGTCTAAGAAGAGGGTTAGGTTGAAGGGAAGGGGATTTATTTGGTGTAATTGGGCTTTCTTCTCCAGTAGACTTTGGCCTTAAACACAAATACACCTTGAAGGAGAATTCACCCCAAAGCAGAAATAACTAACACACGTAACAGTGACTGTAGAAACAGTACATAGCCTAATCTCTGTTTCTCCCTTTCATTTTGATATTCTGTAACTGGATGACAGATCAGTTCATGTGGTTAGAAAAAAGCTTCTATAAAGTATTCCAAATTTTAATGACTTAATTAACAATGGGTTGTACCCAACAGCAGGAAATATAGAGATTAAAGATTGTCTGTCTGTAGTATCAAGAATAAAGCAGGCAAACAAAGAAAGGCAGACTTAACCTGGCTGGGAGCAGGAAAAATGGCAGGAGTCCACAATTGAGGCAGTAGGTCAGGCAGTCAAAAGACAATGTGACAGGGAGCAGGTGGAAATAGGCCAGAATATATACTGCATGGGAAATGAGAGAAGTGGGGCCAGGTGAGCAGGTGGGTGGGACCGTGAGGTTATGGAGAATGACAGGAAAAGGGGTGTAGCAGGTCAGGAGGGAGTGAGATGGTCTGAAATGGCAACTGAGTTAGTATGCAGGAAAATGTACAGGTTTGGAGAGGAAAATGGCAAGACTCAGGCTGATATTGTGACAACAGCCAGTTGTCAATTTAATGTCCATAAATATTATGTCGGCATCCCATAATGATAGAATAACGTTAAATCTGCCTAAGGATTTTAGTTAGTGGTGGGCAGACCATGACCTCATCTGACCTTTGCAACTTTTTTAAAGTGTGGTTGTGGTGTTGAAATGCAGCAGTGGTTGGAACAGTCATGTGGTTGCTACAAATTAAAGGATAAACATGAAACTCGGATTTGATTTGTTAAATTCCACTGACTCGCACTCACTTTGAGGGACTCTGCAGCACAACCCACATCCACTTTGAAGTGGGTCAAAGAGGTAATTTTCTTTTCCTTGTTGACTTGAAATGATATAATCAAAACATTATATGAGCATGTGTACACCAAAGTTATGCACACGCGCAAACACACACATCCACACATACTGACCCAGTACATAAATACACACACATCAGTAAATAGACAAACACACATACAAACATAGCTCCTCACAGGTGGTAACCCATTAGAGACCTTTTGATTAGGTGTTTTCAAGATGGGAGTCAGGTAAACCGAGGCACTTCCCGCTGCTGTGTGATGCTAGTAAAGGTCAGCAGCTGGTGGCTTCATTCCTGTCTACGCCACACTTACTCCATGAGCAGAGCTCAGACTCTGGGAGTGAAGAGGAAAAAAACAAAAACCTTGTATTCACTATTTGGCTTCATGTGGAGGCCACACATGTATGCTCTAGAGAAGACATGCAGAATCTTAAGCAGACACCTTTAAAAAAATCACAAAAGGGATGTGCAATTTGGTGCTTTATAACACTTTGTGGTGTAGAGTATTGCTTCTAGATATCCCTTTTTTTTTTTGGCAGTAATGATTTCAGATTTCTAAACTTGGCAGAGTGTGTGAAAGCAAGGAAGACATATAGAGAAAAGGAGAGATGTTCATTCTGGCACTGTCCAGTCTACTGTTTAACTTCAGTGAAGCTGTTTCATGTAGGTCAGAGCTCTCGATGCACACTTTCTCTCACTCTGATACTCCCCAGGCCTGACATCAGCTGCTTATGTCAAATTAATTTTTATATGGACTAGTAGATGGGCAGCCTTTGATGTACTTTATATTTTTATTTTTATTTTATTTTTATATATTTTTTGTATGTTACTTATATTTGATCCAGTTGGCTGACGTGTCCATGTGTGAAGGAACTGATACCATGAAGATAAGGGTGTCAGATCAGTCAGATGCCATGCTTTATTTCCCCCACGACAAATCCGCAGAAGTTTTCGCATCTCATCCCTGCACCACGGTGACAGCCCGACAGGAGGGGTCTGGCCCGACACACTGCAATGAAGGACAGCTCACGCTGACAATCATGCCACTGTTGCTCAATGCTGACAAGAGCCCATCCCTTCTCATTTTATTAAGAGGAGATGCAGAGAGAGAGTGAGAGAGAGAGACAGAGAGAGAGATGGAGGAAGGGAGAGCGCAAAGGTGGGAAAAAGAGGGAGGCTGACTGGCATTTAGTCAAGGGAAAAAGACCGATTTTTTGAGCTCAGACAGTCTGCCACCATCACCATCCTTCAGTAACACCCTTCTTCTGCTGTGTAGGTAGACTGTCAGACTGATAAATACGTACACACAAACACAAACACAGATTATATAAATCAGGCCTGTACGTAAGCAACTTTTATGCGTGGGAACACACTGCCCGCTCATTTTTTTTTAAATCACTGAGAAATCACTGTCTTACTTTCAGCAAAAGAAATACAGTTACCCATACAAATGACTACATTTGTTGTTGTATGTCTAAAAACTCATTTTAGTTTAATCCAAAATCTATTTATCTCAACATAGGCATTAGTAACGCTCAACACCTAAGGTGCAAAACACTAAAAGTTGGGTATATTTACTATAAAATTGCAGTAATTAAATACTTTGTGCAAACTTTTCCACACCAGTCTCTGTGATAGTAACATCTATCAACTATCAAAATTAAATTTACATCAGCAAATATGGGTAGGAGAGTTCTGTTTTGATTTGAACACTGACTCTGACCTCGTAGGAAACATTCTTGTTTTTAAAATGAGGCTGCGCATCTCATTTGCACTTGTATATATGCACAGTAATGATGCCACAGTCAGCAACATAACCTTCGCTGTCTTCAAAAGTCTTAACATTGGTCTATGTGGAGCCTTTCAGCTCAGTGGGTTGTTTTCACCCACGTTATAAAATCACAAGACATATGATTTCTTCCCCTGTGCAATGTGTGCAAGAAATATGTCTAACTCCCTCTGGTGAAAACTTGCCAAAGTCATGAGTGATTTCATATTACACTGAAAAGCAACCAGTCATTTGTTGTGTTAAAATGTGGGTGTGTGGCTCTTTGAGACTAGTGTGATCAAGCACTGCACAAAGTTCAAGTTCAACTTGATTTTTCTCATTAGAGGTTAAACCTCTTAATCCAATTTTAAATGTGAGCTTGCATCTGTGATTTTGACACAAATAAATATGATTGCTTTTAGCCACATGAGATATGAGCCAATTTGTACAAATCAAAATGCCTTCCAAAAAAAAAGATTCTTACTTTTGCTGGAGTTGGATGTGAGAACTGCACATATAAAAAATCAAATTTGTATCCAGTGATTAACCAACAGCCTGTTCAGCCTGCCTTACACTGCTGTGATATAGAAGTTAACCTGTTAAGAGAAGAAGCACTTATACAAGCAGTCATTTTGTGGATGTACAAAAAGAACCAGGAGTTTGTGAGGAAAGGATTAAATATAATAAATAATATAAGAGCAAGTAATGAGTAGTCTTTTTGTGAGGAATGCCAACAGTGTTAAACACACATAGTACAGCACAGCATAGCAGAACCTGGGTACTAAGTATATAAACATGGCATTCTCTGGATGATATGCATTGGATTAGATCAGAGTGGATTAGAGGAATGGATGTGGATGCAGGTTGGTGAGAACAGATCACCTAGATTGAAGAGGGATTTCTAACACTTCTAAATGAGATATGGGCACGCATTCAGAGATAAGAAGCTGCAAATGAAAATGGGTCAATTGTTCTGCAGGTTTAGTTTGTGATTAAGAAGATTACGTTCCACCAGTGAACAACAATGGCAAAATCAGACAGCAGCCCAGTTGTACTTAGCCACTCCGTCAGCCTGGCTGATCCCTATTCTGTCCTTTCACCAGCATTCAGACTTTCATGTTTTGAGCGATGGGACTTAAGTACTGAGGCAGTGCTTGTCAGGCTGTAGATTTTCTGCTGGAACAGAACATAACAAAGCACAGTATAATTTGACTGATTCCCAGACCAAAGACTGTTTTGATGAAAGTTTGTGCTGGTGTGTTTCTGGTCCCACCACCTCATCTTCCATATTTCAGAGGAGAGTGATTAGAGTAGGTGCACTTAGACCAGAGCTAGTGGACTGCTATTAATTGATCAAACCTGGCTGTTCAGTCATGGAGAAGAAGAAGGGTTTTCACACAGTCTTCTGTTTGTCCTTAATGAAAGGGAGGCAAAGCTTGCTGCCTCCTTTGATCCACACAGGATTAAAACAGTGTTGCTTATGGAGGTAGAAAGATCAGGGCTGACGGATATACACGCCTTTGCTGTGGAGTCTGAGGCTGGGTCCTTTCATTGTGCTGCCAGGAGGTCTGATTCACTACATGGTATCCATGGAATCCATTGGCCATCACTGGGCGGCGATTTTATCAATACTTCTCGGACTACAGGCAGAAACTAGAGAGCTTACAATACCATACTCTTCCTCTTGCCAACAGATTCTGCAATCATATAAAGATATCTGTTTATAGAGATTACTATATGGTCAATTAACAAGACCACCTGCCACTACAATGTTTGATCATCAGCGATGACAATTGTTCACATTTATTTATATTCAACCTTTGTTGTGTTTCTTCTGCAGATTTTGCAAGATTTGGTTTGTGCCCCTATCTCTAGTTTCTCTGTTTGTTTCTCATTTCCTTCCAGAATCATATCTGTGTTTTCTGCTATTACATGTTTTCTGTGTGTCTGCAAACAGTTGTCTTTGTAATGCATCACAAGCCTTCCACTGAAGGGAAAAGATCTGAAGTTGTTGACAGTCTGTCTGTTTGCAACAAGGAAAGCAGGTTAGAATCAATAAGATCATTTTGATATGCACAATTGCACCTTGGACAGCTATTTGAAGGAAGTCCTGAAAAACACTAATAAACTTGAAGCCACACTTTCAATAATTAAAGCTGATTTTCTCTGAGAGAAAATATTTTCGAGTGAGCCGCTGAAGTGGAAGGCTTTGATACAGCCTAGAAGCCTTCATAAAAGTTTTAGATGTAGAGCAAGTAATTGACATTTTTCGTAAGTTGGCAGTCACAACCACGTATGCTTTGCCAAGTGGGCCTTCAAGTTTGTGTGGTCAGTCTCTCTCTTTCTCTCTCCCTCTCTTCTTTTCTCTCTCTCTTGTAGAGACACAGGCATGCACACACACACACACACACACACACACACAAAAACACACACTTTCTGTCCGATGCATTTTCGGTTTGATCTGTTTTATGGATTTTGCCCACAGCTCAGTTGAAACAGTCAATTTAATTGAGCTGCGTTGTGAAATATCTATCATATCAAGATAAAGTTGTTTTTTGATGTATTGGGGAACATGCAGTATTTATATCTGCATGATGCACAGAGTGTAAAACATGAACAATGGTGGAATAGTTGATTTGTGTGCCTGATTTATCTGTATTGTTACACACACACACATTGAGGCAGGCACTTTGGGTGATGAAGCAGTCGACCACGTTCTTGGGTTTTCAAGCCCTGGGGCAGTGGAATGCACTGTGATATGTCCAGTGACATGTGGCTCCGCTATTAACCGTACACTTGTTGTAAGCCACAGTTTGTAAAGCCTTCAAGCTGTTCGTAATGGTCTGTTTATACCAAAGCTGGCCAGCAGAGGGGTTTTGTGTGGCTATTTAACACACACACACACACACACACACACACACACACACACACAGAGTTTTTCCCACATGTATGTTACCACAGAGGGAAGGTGGAGTTGTTAAAGAGACACTGATAGCCGCTGGCAGAGGCTGTAGCTCTCTCTGATTGTTCTCTCTAGGAGCGTTGTGCATGAGAGAGCGAAAACACAGCAAGTGGCATCACAGAGAGAGAGAGAGGGACAGAGCCTCTTTCTTACTCTCCCCCCAACTACCTGCTCATTAGGCTGGAGACCGGGGAGCTGCGTGAGGCCTGGTAACTGCTTGCCTACTAGAGAAAAGCCTGGCATTATTGCCTATTTATCAGAAGTTGCTGAACTTGATGCACTATCAAGCATCAATGCATCAATAAATCAGCGATCACTCTGGGCGGTCTTGACTTCTATAGCTTCCTGTCACCCTGACACACTTTTATACACTCTGTTTTATTCACTTTTTATGTGCTGGGTTGATGTATTTTATTGAGCTAGTTACTACAGAACATAAACTAGGGATTACAACCTTGTGCATAAAAAAAAATCTGCCCCCTGAGAGAAATGGAAGCAATCTGTTTTTAATATACCCTACTTCTTATTCTCTGCACTGCTTCCACGCTTCACTTTCCGTCAGTCAGCCTGCCTTCATTGTTACCTGCGAATGTATGCTGAAACTGAGCAACATTGTTTTTATATCCTATTATCCAGAGAATTTGCCTGGCCCTCTCACCCCTTCATTTCCCCCCCTACTTTACCTTTCTACCTGTTAAGACTTCCAGAAGCAGATACTGTTATCTCCCAGGCTTTCAACAGACTGTCACATCCACTAGCTTCTCCCTTCTTCAAATGCTGTCTCCCACTACTTTTCTGGATGCATTCCCTGCGGTTTCTGACACCTGCTGGGATGCGCAGCCAGCGATGTCAAACTTGGAAAAAAAGAGGAAGCAACGCAAGGGTCAGAATGATGGAAGGAAGGAGAGAGCGTATGAGTAAAAGAGTGAGTGATGCGTGTGCAATACGTTTTTTTCCCTTCTGTTTCCAAAGCTGACTTTATTGATTTTTCTAACCTGAAACATAGCCACAGTAGAACCTTCCATCGTCCTATAGATTGGAATTGATTGCCTTGAGGCTCTCTTGTCCTGTAAATATTTGCAAGGCTTTATTGATTCCATTAGTGGCTGGCTGCTATTTGTGACAATGGTATGGATGGTTGCTGTTGGTAAGACTGGGAGGCCAATGCTTTTTTCACATCACATTAAGGTCTTGTTTCACATGTGTATTGTTGTATACGACCTGTGCTTGCAGTCATTATGAGACAAATGGCAACCTTCTTGATTTGTGTTCCACATTTTTTGAAAGCCAGCTACTCAGGTGGATGATTTACAAGCTCACAGCCATTCTCATTAGTCCCTGTATTCATCTTCAAAGAAAGCACCAATACACTATTTACTGCCAGATGTTTCTGTGTATGAACCTGTACACAGAGGATGACTCGCCCAGCACAAGCTGATTCTGGCATGATTGAAATGAAAGGAGGATGCCACCGCTTTAAACGAGTTGTAGTCACACTCATAATGCCTGGACAAAATGCTCATATAGGGGCCAATGATGTACAGTGCATGTAGACTGTAGGTGTTTCATCTAAACTGAGTAAGCAATAGGCCGGCAGAATGTTGCTTAAGAGCACAGGGGAGGAAGCCCACGCGCTGCTGCTCTGTAAACCCGCATCTCCTCAAACCCCCTTCTGAATATTCTACTGTTGTCTCAGGAACACAAAGACTATTTTCAGGCAGCCAATCCACAGAAGACCTGGAAACTGCAGCCCTGCATGCCCCTAAAAGCCTTCATGACTTTTTAATCAGTGGCTCAGGGCTCTGCGTCCAGCGGTTGGAGAGTGGACCCCACTGCCAGAACTCCACTCCACATAGGGATCAAATCCCCACTGCTTGAATCTCAGGCCTGTCAAAGCAGTCAGGCATGGAGGCAGTGGATGGGTGGCATCTGGAGGTGAGAGAGGAAGGGAGAGAGACTGACAGTTGGCAGTGGAAAAGAGCGTTTGCGGTTGAGAAGGGTGGATGGTAAAAGGGAGCCAGGAGGGAATGTTTGTAAAGAGAGTAAGAATTTATGTGAAACTGCTGAGAGAAGGACTAGCCCTGCACCGAAATAGTAATTTCTGAGGTGTGAAAGAGTTTGTTCTGTGGAGTTGTAAGAGAAAAGTGATGTGCGTGTATATGTGTGTGTGTTTGTGTGTGCATGGTACGTTTGGTAGCACAGCATTTGGAAGTGATGGATTGTTACAGCATACCAAACAGAGTAGGAAAGGTGGGTGGTGGATTTTATTGGAGAGCTGGAAAGGTTTTGTGATGAATAATAGTCATGAGTGAATTGGTCATTGTCAGAACCCTCTAGAGCCTATTGAATCAGCAAGACTAGGGTTTTACAATGAGCTTCAGCCATGAAGATCAGCCTGTTGGGTCGTAATAGATAGAAAGTGAGTTGATGGAGGCAGGAGGTAAAATAGATGAGGCTAGCTCTCACCGCTGGAGCGGCATTTGTCTGTGGGGAAATGGGCCACAGGAGAGACCCATGTTCCTCCCACACACTGCAGAGATCAGAGAGCAATATGGATGCATTTGATGATCCCATACAGGCACGTGCACCCACACACATGCACAGGTACATACACACATACAATAAGACTCAGAGCAGAGTAAATATGCTGCAAGGGCAGCATGCTGGCTAATGATGCCCTGTTGACCCATCGCTAATGATCCCCCTCAACTCAGCCAGGAACCTGATTTGCTTTGATCAGCCTGTCATTAAGCCACTGTGGAGTACATGCACGTCTCTTTAATCTGATGAAGAATTCAAATTTACATGGATCAACTCACTAGAGAGACTCACACGCACACACACATTTACAAGCATGTATCCACATATAAATAATTATACATGTACACTCACATGTGAAGACACAAGTTAACACCGACTTTACACTCACAAACATCTGCATTTGTTGTATGTAAACGTCAACAAGTAAGCAGACACTTGCAGTGATACTCGTCATGTTATATACACACACGCACGCACGCACCCCCCCCCCCCCCACACACACACACATATACACACACATTTGTAGGAATGCACAAAAAGCCCTTGAATCCATGAAAGACATTAAACATGTCATTTACTCCCTATAGTAAAAGAGCAGTAATAAATAAAACAGATGATTTATTAATATCCAGAGTTGTAATCCACTGCATTATATGTGTATTAAAGCACATTACTTACCATGGCATGGTGAGCGTTAAAGTGCTTCTAATAAAATTCTTAAGTGCCTACAGGCATTTCAAAGCAGCAACAGATCTCTAAGCAGTATCTCCTCAGTGTCTCACTAATGGGACTGATGTAAATATGTTCATTTGTGAATCTTCCCTCCAATTTAGTGCTGCTCATATTGTAGATGAAGATTATCCAGGGATTATGAGGCTTGAAAAAATGATATTTGATGTGTATTTATGCACGGCTTATAGATGTAGTTATATGGAATTAGGTCCCATCATGGGTGGAAAAAGTGTTACTCCTCCCCCATCTGGCTCCCTGTAAGGTTGTCATTTAGTGATATGCATTTCCAAAAGTGGAAATTTAACAGACGTTTATGATGCAAATCACAGGCTATAACTCTGTGTGGTATGGAGAGCCACATTAAGCCTTCAAATCACTTATGGCGTTGCTTGGGCACCAGCAACAGTATGCCATATCCACTTGATCATTTGCACATATTTCAGTGTGTGATTGCAGCCAACAACAGTCAATGCCTCCACTTTGTAGGTCCTTAGAGGCGGAGAAAGTTCAGAAAATGACTAACAAGCTTCTTTTTTTTTTTTACACTGGTGTGTTAAGAGCAGTGGTGGGAACATTTCAATAACACTGCGGGGAAAAAATTCTCTGAATACATTAACCTGATGGAAGATGGTGTTCCTATTTAAATTTATGTAATTTCTAACGATAACCTCCAGAATATACGTGACATTGCGTGAAGACTAAAATTGCTGTGGTTGTAATTCCCTTTTTTATATAGAAAGAACTACTGCATATGTATAAGAAGTTGAAAAATACAGCTAACCTTGGTTTTTACTTTCATAAATTCAAAACTTATTTGCAGCTTTCCATACTTCACATGCTCTTGCATAAGAAATGGACTTGTTGGGGTTAAGAGACCTGAGGGTTTGAATCTGGATTTCCCCTTTAGCAAGGTTCTTATTCTTTGCCCTTGACCCATATGGAAGAAAACAACACTGCCAACATCACTACAGCAACATTGGAAGAAATATTAGCTTGAGTGTAAGCTTAAGAATACAATTAGAAAAACATCATTAACCTCATATATTAGATAGCATTGTTGACAGAGGGCTCCAAGCTGATGCTTGTGCCGGTGTTAGGATAACTACTTAACAAGGGGTACGGTTTTCTTGCAGTTTTTAGATCAAAATGACACAATCTTGGAAATGTTTGCTTGTTACAATTATAATTAGGTGAACAGATGACAAGGATTTTAGAAGGAGAAGGATGATTAAGTGCATTGAGTGTTTGATTGTATGTATATAACAAATATATAGAACAATAAAGAAGACAGATCATCCACTTTGTTATCCTAAGTTGTGTACTTAAATAATCAAGAGAAATATACATGTTCTGGTGATGTCTAATCATTAAACATTCATTTCATTCTTAAGCATGCATAATTTCATAGTTTTCACATAAGAGGTTTCTCGCACTAAACCATCCTAACGGATCATGTGGGGAGAGCACAACAATTAGT
Organism: Micropterus salmoides; assembly: GCF_014851395.1. Taxonomy (NCBI): domain Eukaryota; kingdom Metazoa; phylum Chordata; class Actinopteri; order Centrarchiformes; family Centrarchidae; genus Micropterus; species Micropterus salmoides. The sequence goes on from NW_024040041.1 coordinate 20,912,126, forward strand.
ATCTCTGACTGAGAACGTTTCCCGCTTTGTTCAAGTTCCAGGCTTCTCACTCCGTACCCGTTACTGTATCTGATAATTGAGATGAGCAATGTGGTGTGAAGTCATGTAAGAACCAGCCAAACGCTGCCATTAGCATAATGTCAGGGCGTTCAGATCTTTGTCTGCCTGCTGGCGCAGTGCTGGCTGCCTGTCTTCACACAATGCCACAGAACTCCTCTCCTGTCTTTCCTCCTGCTGGGGGTGTTGGGGGGAAGACAGGAACTGGCAAAGAAGTCTCTTCTGTCTGTGTGGATGCCTCCGAGGTCAGACATGTGGCCTGATGGGATGTTGGGTAGGAGGCTGGCAGCTTTGAGGTTCCATCTGAAGGAAGTGATTTGAGGGTGATGGGGTAGCTATCACACCATCACAGAGTGGGACTTGGTGGTCTGGCATGGATGATGGGAGAAAATAGTGGTCATAGGGCCTCTCTGTAATGTGGTTGTGAGAGGCAGTGATGAGACAAGCTCCATTCTGTCTGCTCTCACACTCCAGAGGTCTCAATTAGGAACAGGGACCCTGTGTTCCCACAGGCTGCCATGCTCACAAAGGGGATGATCCTGCTGCACATCACCTCTACCAAAATTAGAAAAACATCCATTTTGGCCTCCATACACTCTTCACTCTGCTGTTGCTCACATTTAATCAAATCTGTGTGACGTATTGTCAATTTGAGAAGCTCCTGAGATCCCAGTCCCTGACTGGATGATCTATTGGCACCAAAGAAGTGTTTGTCTTCTACAAAACAGGTAAATAAATCATTGACAACACCGATTGCTGTTCATGCCTGGGCCCAGAGGAAGGAAGTGAGACAGACAGGCATGCCATGTAAATGTAATGAAGGGAGATAATAATTCTTTTCTATGTCAGCTGCTCTCTTCCATTAGCATTTACTGCCAGCCCCTGCCACTCACTGCCTGGCGTCCATGCACTCTGCCACACTGAGAGGAATCACAATCACCAGCCATACCACACGCATATATTACAATGGCAGGCACCCTGATACCTTGCACCTAGCAAAACACTATTAGCATGCCAGTGGTATCTCTCCAGTTCCGAAATTCAAAGGGGCTGGGGAGAAAAGCACGGATGGGACATGGCAGTTTGAGTCTATGCATTTTGTCTGATAATATTCTGGTGTCTGTATCTAAAAGACACACAGACACAAACACATGAGGATGAATGTATTCACACACCAGCACACACACATACAGTATGAAGGATAAAGAAGAACAGGGAGCAGACAGGTTTTCATAATGTCAGGAGCAAAGACGACTCTCCTCCAAATCTATATGAAAATAGTGGGAGGGAAAGATCCGGATTCTGTCTGGTGCATCAAGCAATTAAATGAGGTTGTTTGATAGTTACATCTTCATGGAGATATCCACAGAGGTCCCAGGATGGACAGGCAGCACTGCAGGTGCATCTGATCATCTCCATCTCAATGCGTGTGAAATAATGTTCCCCCCACCATACCATCTACTAATTAGGATCTAATTATCCAGGCTAGTGTAAACAATCGCGGCAGATGGCATAGCGTGCAGTATTAACTCTAATGACCCGGGGCCCTGTGGAATTCACATTTCAGCGCGTTTGTTTATTTTCCTCCATTAGTCTTTGCCCTACTTTCTAAATTCACTTAGGCCTATTTCCAACCTTCTCATGCCTTGAGAAAAGCTGCCCGCCTCCTATTCCCGATGCTGCTCTCGTTGTTGTTTTTTTATTTGCTATTTCTTCCACTTACTGTCGTTTAACTGGTTTGTGTTGCTTTCTCGTTTTTTTTTTTTTTTCAAACAATGTCAATTAGCTCTCACAAAGATCAAGTGAAAATTTGTACCTATTTTCTCCCCCACCCACTACCATCTCCCTTCTCCCTGGTGAAAAGAGAAAAGAGGAAAATCAGAGAGAGACGTGTATGTGATCCGGTGCTCAAAAACCTTACTTCTTCTTCCAAAGCTGTCTGTCACACCTGGGAAATAGTACTGTGATGTCAGTCACACACACACACACACACACACAAACACTACAACGGGTGGGAAACCTGGATCATTTCCTATTGTGTTCTACTCATAGGAGCTCTCCAAATCTCGCTTCCGTAACACAAAAACAATTTCGTATATCTTCTCCTTAGAAAGAAAGAAATTGCCATAGTGTCTGGCTTACATTTCCAAGTTATTGAAGTATTGGTTCCAAGAATATGCTCACAGCTCGCTGCTACGAGAAATAAATCTTATTTGAGTGCCTCAAAGTCAGATGAGAATCCCTGCATTATCTTTTACAAGGCTATGACTATCCCTTGGTGATTAATGACATAACTTTCTTACATCTAGCCACAGTTGTTCAGCTGTGGTTTCCCCACTGTTCATCGGACAAGACACAGCTGACTAGAGACTTGATGCTGCAGAGGGCGTGTAATGGAGGCTGTGGGTGTGTGAGGTCTCATTAATTGACGCCGGGCCTTGTGCCTGTGCTCCTCTGCGTACCGTGTTCACTGCCAGGAGCTGGACTTGCTAATTAGGCTCCTGGATATCACAGACACGTCCCATGGTACACCATACAATATACTGCTAGTGACTCAGAAACAGAGTGCTAAAGAGACGGAGAGAACAGGGCAAGAGGATGGAGGAAGATAGAAAGTAAGAAGTGAAAGTAAGGAGTGATGCAGAGAGGCAGAAAAAGATGCAGAGACTTCTCGATAGAGAACTAGAAGGAAGGGGCGCGGAGAGAAAGTGTGTGAGAGAGAGAGAGAGAGAGAGATGACAACTGATGAGAGGGCAGGGAGAGAGCGTATGAATACTACTGTACTGGAAGAGATCAAGTCCGCCAAGAAAGGGAGACTGCCACAACACACAGAGAGGAAACTGTTATTGTGGCAGGGAAAAGAGAATAGAAACCTAAGATGGGAAGAGAAAAAAGAAGATGGAATCAAAAATAAAAAGATAGTTCGAGACAGGCAGAGCATGGCAGAAAGGTAGAGGAAGGCACTCAGAGGAGCAGCGAGGCAAACAGGGAAGAATTCCAAACAGAAAGGCTGTGTGTTTGAGTATGTGTGCAACTGTGAATTTGTCTGTGCTGCCTGCTGGAGTGTGTGTCCAGATAATTCAATCTGCTGCCCATTGACTGGCCTCCCGCTCCGTCTTCACTCCTAATTAAATCTCCATTTGTTGGCTGGATGCTATTGCTTCTAATTGTGTTGCTGTAGCATCAGCTAGGCGCACAGGCACGCCTAAACACACACACACACACACATGCACACACACAGCAAGTGGGATCCCAGACACGTCACCACGGTACATTACACCTCAATTAATCACATCAATTACACATCAATTAACCCGTGGCGATCCACTGAACACAGCTAGAATGCAGGCAGTATTTCATCTGCAGAGACCTGAGGACTTTTTCTGCAACATCAAAGCAGACGGATCATCAAAAAGAAAAACATTGTAAACAGCTTAACATGAAAATTCACATTCCTACTTCATCTTTTCCTCTGAGCATGACTATATGATTATATGATGATACTGGTATCTTAATCACCACAACATAGATACCAAGGGGTCGTATACAATGCATAGTACTGAATGGTGCAGAAACATGTTCTAGGGCCTATAAATATGAGTGGGAGCTGTGATGGACTGGCACTCACATGCAGCATGCAGATGCTGATCTATGGGCCATTTGTCTAAATGAATGTAGGGGTAGATGGAGGCTCTCCATCTCCAATCCATGTCTTTCAGGCCTGGCCTGCTTGTTTGGCTTTGGCTGTAATGGGTCGCTTCACCTTGCTGCCTAGTGTTGGAGGACACCCCCACCTGTCTTTTCACTTCTCTTTCTACCCGCTCAGTCCCTCACCTCATTCTGCCTCTACATTGCTTCTCAATCTCTCTTTGTTTTTATCATTAAGCCCTGTATTTGTCTCACCATCTGTTTCACCGTCACTCTCTCTTCCTCCTCAGTCTTTTCTAGTAGGCTCTGTTTCTTCTCCCTTTGTGTCCGAATGCTTTCTGACTCACCTATCTGATGGAGTGTAAATCGGCGGGGTGACTGTTGTCCCAGTGACAGCAGTGACGGATCAGCCTGACCTTCAGTATGGGCCGTGTTTTCATGAGGTGAGGGTATGAGTGGGGTGTTGGAAAACATCTAATTTCAAATTGTAAAGCAACAAATGAAGTCAACCCAATGCATGTGTGTATCTATCTATAAGGGAGAGGTTTCATCAGCTTTTAAGATGCTTTTAACCCCCTTCCACCAACCCCACAACCCACACCCTTTCACCAACCTATTACTAGGCTGAGGTCACTACCGTGACTGTTGCATAACCCCATCAGAGAGGCTAACCATGACCCATCTCGCACGTTAAAGGCCAATTGGAGAGGCTAAATGACAGCTCTAAATTTCCTGGATGACATGATGCACCATGATGCACCATGAGGTAGACTGGAGGTGGTCGATGGAGCAGGGAACTTATGTGTATAGTACGTGTCTCTAGGCTGACTTAGAAATGGAGAAAGTTCGAGTGAATAGCAAAGGAGTAGACCTCCAAATGTTTCAACAGGCAGGTGCTCCACTTTATCACTGCATATCAGTGATACAGTTGTACATAGTGCCAGATAGGATGTGGTTACATAGGCTCAAACACAGGTGCCTGAGGATTAAACCGAGAGCTTCCTGCTGCTGGATTGGAATAGGGGTAAGGAGGTGAGGCGCAAAATAAGCAAAAGAAAAAATACAAGACAAAAGTCGAATGTGAACACCATCTGTGTGAGTGCATGCCAGCACAATGGGCCTTGGTTTATAAAGCTGCCCCAGTGCCTGTGGTCTTTGTCTCACCGCCATTAAAATTCTGTGTATGCAGCAGGGGACCAGGCTGGAGCCATGCCACCATTCAACCTCAGCTGTCAGGTTAGAATAAGGTGTTTTTATATCTGTGGTGAATGTTCTGTGGTCGTGCAGCTTGACTGTTGGGGGCAGCTCCTCTGCACAGCAGCCACATTAAAGCCATCCTAGTCCTCCCATGCCAGTTTTTGGTCTTCCCTGGATCTGCTGACCCGTTTTGGTTGGCTTTTATCTGTGCTCATAGTGCTGCAGGATTACCTGGTCCAGAAGGACTGCCCTCTAGCTTTCTAACTGAAGTGAAAGCCTGCAGCAGGCACTGCCATGCACCTGCCAAACCCACCGCTGTCCCTTTGTTCATCACTGGAATGGGAGAGGTGACAGTTCTTCTTGGCCAGTGCTCTTCCTTTTCTTCCTCCCTCCATCCCTGTCTCTTCCACAAAAGATGTCAGCTTTACCTTGACACAGTACAGCCAGTCAGCCGCACTCCGATGGACACATGTCCTCCAGTCATTAAGTTGAGTCTGTAGTCCCTTTTTTGTATATTGTGTTTAGAGGCATGTGTGTCTGTACACATGCACTGTATGTTTGTCATGTACAGTACGCTTCTGTTGCATGAAGTCACAGTGCTCTAAAATGAGAAACACATCAACCTAATACAATAGTGACAGCAGCATACTTGTGTACAGTAAGTTGTACTGTACATACTGAATATATTAACATAGTGTTGTACTACTGTATTTGCGCACATGTAATTTACATGGGCAAAAATAGACGCTCCCACGTTGACATACACATGTACCAAAGAAATACATTTTCACAGTATTTATCTGCTCAAACAAAAACTCAAACAGAAGAAACAGAGGAACCATACTCAAAGCAACTACACACTACAAGATGTTTGCAGGTTGTATAGCGATGAGGTGATACATCACTTTGTGGCTATGTCATATTACAACTGTAATATGACAATGGTGAAACAAGGTTAACTTGTTTAGTTCCATTCATACATGGGTTACACAAAAGCATACAACTAATGCTTGCTGCACGGAGGATAATTTAGCCAATTTTGGGCCCGACTCGCCCATGTTTGATATTTACGATTCAAATTGCTCTTTAGTTGGAATGTGGAATAAACATGGACGCTACTCAGATGATGTGTTGGATTAGCATTATCAGAGTATATGAACAAAAAACATGCAGACATCTAGTTCACTCTACATGGAAAGCAAATTTACCATTATAACCATAGTACAAATTACATGTTGTACATTTCTGTATACTTCTTAATGGTCCTTGTACACTTTATTTCTCTTTTTGCCATAAAGATTTAAGCAGATAATAATATTACGACACCACTGAATGCACCACTCATCCCTCCCTTTCAAATACACAGGAGAATCTACAGTGGCCGACACGCTCTGTCGGTTCTTATACTAAATAATACGCGTGGGCCTCCTATTTCTCTTCTTTTTTTACTTCTAATAGACCAATACCACTAGCACTACTACTAATGTTACTTGTTTTTCGTCTTCATACGTATTCAAAGTAGTGACGAAATGCCCTCTGAAGAGAGAGAAACATGGCGGCGCAACATGTCGTCCGTGCAAGTGGACCCGTGGTGTATGTAGATAGAAATAGCTCATTCTAAGGTAATAAAAATATAACAATTTATTACGTAATGTCTTTATACATCACTAAAAATAAGTTATACTAAATTACATTTCTGTCAATATGTCTAAATATTACACACTAAGCCTTCAAATTGAAACTGTTTCCTAACCAGTTAAAAACTCCTTGTAGTTGCTTTAAAACACATGCAGTGTCTACCACAGAAATAAATGTATCACCTGCATTTGTCGTCAGCGGTTCACTAAAAAGGTCAAAAGCACAGTGATAAAAAGAAAGAGGAGAATTAGGGTCAGACAAGAGGTTCTCTTTTGGAAACTCATTAGATCCCAGAGCCCAGTGTGCAGCGGTTTATCAGCGGTCCTATCTTCCTTCAGCAGCAAGAACTGTTGGCAGTCAGCTGTCATTTGAGTTCTCAAAGAGAAGACAGAGTGAACATGGAGAGCAATCTTTTCTTGGGTTTAGCAGCATGAAACTGGATGTTGATTCTGCACTTTAAGAGATGTTAAACAATGACTTTTCTCTCGCGCGGGCTAGCTTTGTTTCTTTTTATCTTGTTTTGTAAAGCACTTCGTAACTGTGTTTTGAAATGCAGATAGCCAGTGTTCAGGGATTCATAATCAGGGCTCAACACAATGGCAGAAACAAATGTGAACACATGAATGGCACTAAAACAGGTAACCACGGTGGTAATTACAGTGCAATCAATTCCCCATTCCCCATTTTCACATCAGTAACTTAGTATTATGCATATTCCTTGCCTCAGACGATCAATCTGTGACTGGGTTTGGCATGTGAAGGTCTCTAATGGTGGCTTGTTGTGCACATTGCTAAGTGCACATTGCCACCAAGCCCCTGAACCAGCTGAAAGTGGCTGGGTGTTGTTCTATGTGTGGGGTTTTTTTCAGGCATAAGTGAATGTTTTGGGATTGTGTGTGTACAGTGTGTGTGCGTGTGTGTGTGTGTGTGTGTGTGTGTGTGTGTGTGTGTGTGTGTGTGTGTGTGTGTGTGTGTGTGCGTGTGTGTCAAGTGCGAATGCATTTACTAGTGGATGGAATTACAGCAAAGCCACCACTCCAGCATCTAGTGCCTGGGGATAAACAGGGATGGCTCCACAATTTGGACTCAGACAGGGATCAGTTTCAAGGGCTCGTTGGTTTTGACAGTGTTTGTTTTGAAGAAGACCATGCAAGGGAGAAAAAAGAACAGATTAGCCAGGTTGTGGAGTATTGTTGTTACCAAACGGGGAACATATAACGGCTGGTTTTGGAAAAAGAAAGCAATGAGATGGCTGTTGTTTGTTAGCTTCCTTTTATGAGTTGTGTATTTGTGGGTTATAGATAGGGGAGTAAGCTGAAGCTTTTGGATGGGTATTGTGTGCACTGGTGTGTACATGTGTGTCCTGTTATCTGTGTTGTGTGAATGCACACAGTGTACACATGACCGCTTGTGTGAAACACAGAGGTGCACAGTCATTCTTTTATTTACAGTTTCAATCAGGTTCATTTTTCTATGTCCCCTTCCCAGCTCTGTGAGGCTGCCCTCGCATTCAACCAGTTCTACCACACCATCCTCTGCATTTACCACCATAAATCTTGGGCGTGAACTTGCCTATGGATGTGAAGAGAGAGAGAGAGAGAGAGAGAGAGAGAGAGAGAGAGAGAGGCTCCAGTAATCAGCCATGAGAGTGAGTCAGCTAGTGTGGTAGACCTATAACCAGGCGTGCTCCAGGCCTTGGCGGCTTACTGCAACTATTAATACAGACTTTAATTAGCCCGCCACAAACACTGGCACAATCGGCTCAGTGTCGCCTGTGGCTGGCGAGGCAGACAGATCAATAGGTCTGATCATGCCTTTTTCATCAGCTCAAATGAAAGCACTTTGTCTCCAAGCTCAGCCCTGGACCTTGCGTATCACCTTAAAGGCTTTCTGTGGCTGCACTGGCTGTGTGCAGTGTTGCGGATGGGGCGTGTATAATCTGGCTGCATTAGGGAACTATAAAGATAAATGAAGGGAGGCACAGAGCATAACTCATCCTGTCAGAGAAGGGGGTTTAAGGCTGGGAAACTATGTGTTTTCTAAACCAGCCCCTACCACCCCCCAACACCACGGCTTCCTAGTTTCACACTCTCTTATCATCCTACTTGTTTGTGTTCATTTTTGTGTGCAATCTCTTGTGTGTATTTTTCTCCATCTGCTTTCTGCCCATTCCCCCTTCCCTCCTCTCTCTGTCTCCCCGTCTCTCTCCCCACCCTCTTTTACTGATCTAGAGGTATGGAAGTGTTCATTTACACTTCCTCTGCTGCACAAATTGCTCTTCTACCTCTTTGCCAACGCATTTTCAAATGAAATAAAAGAGCAAGCTGCTTTTGCAGTAACAACTTATTCCATGTGCTTTTTGGCAGGCTTCTCTGTTGACCTTCAAGTTCCCAATCAGTGCAGAAGAAAAATGGAAATAGCTTGTTCTGAGTCCTCATTTCCTGTGAATTGCTGGAATTGTGCTGTGTGTCTGCTCACAGGGGTTACTGAATCATTGCCTTTTTTACCAACTACCCCATCTCACTGCTTCTCTTTGTTTCTTTCTTTCCCTCTCTTTCCCTGTCTTTTCCTATGTCTTTACTGTTCATTCTCACTTTTCTCTCTTTCTTCTTTCTCTCTTTCCAGTAGATGATGTCCCACCTTATTTTAAGATGGAGCCTCCTCAGACCCAGGTTCACCTGGAGGGGAACCGCCTGGTCCTAACCTGCATGGCAGAGGGCAGCTGGCCCCTAGAATTCAAATGGATCTACAATGGTACCGAACTTACACGTTTCTCCTTGGAATACAGGTGAAGAATGCAACCTTGCCTGCCAGAGCTGATTCTATTATCTTTTTATTCATAACTGTAATTAGCTTACTTCATGAGGACATTTTAGCAGCGTTTAATTGTAAGTAATAGCTCAATTGCTCATTTTTATTTTAATGCTACACTCATTTCTATGCATTTATTCAGGACTGATTTGGCTGCATGTCTCCCTTGAGACAGAACATCTTATGTTCAGGGGATTGTCAGAATTATTCCGATTTGTTTCTGACACCGTATTCAACATTCAGAGATGGTGTGAGCAGATAACTCTTATTTTCTCGCTTGCTGTTTGTTGTAACTTTCATTGCTGTGACAAAAATCGCACAATGCATATTTTCCATCAGATTGTGCAGTGTGGGTGGGCTAATTTCCTCTGTCAGCAGTGAGATGCTGTTTCACTGACTGTGTTCTTCCGGGTACTGTTTTATTATGTACTACAACCTTACACTAAGAGCACCGAATTTGGATATACTAAGGATAAAGCTTCAACAAGGCCTTTGTGTGTGTGTGTGTGTGTGTGTGTGTGTATATGTGCTTATGTATCAGTGTGTCTATTTGTACATGAGCTGTATGCTTGTGGGCCACTGGGCCTGCATGTGTGTACACAGTTGCAGTCCACAGAGAAAGTCAGTTTCTATCTAATTCTAGCCGTGTTTTCTGTACTCGCTACTCACAGTCTGACTAGTCCCCTAGACATAGACAGACACTCGCAGGTGGCATTGTCTGATTGCTATCGCTGGCTACCCCCTCCCCACATGCACCTTCCCTCTCCTGTCTGTCTTTCTCCCTCTCTCCCCCCCCCCCCCCCCCCCCCATCTTTTTATTCTTTCCCTGTCTTTCCTCAGCATTTGGCTGAGCTCTCACGTGGCTTAGTCTCTGGGTCTGCTTTTCAGGCCAGCCCTCTGCTTGTTATTCTTCACCAGCCCTGATCAAAGAGGAGAACTGGAATCCATTTAATCAGACCCCCCCCCCCAACACACACACACACACACACACACACACACACACACACACATCACCCACACTCCAACTTCCCACCCCACCCTGAATTGCAGTGCAGGGGAAACAGGGTAGACCGGCCGGACTCTACACTCCTAAGTGGTTGTAGAAACCAATTAACAGTTCTGGGTTTATCTAGCTATCATTTCACAAAAACCATTTAACATGAATGCCCCTCAGGGGAAAGACACCGATATGGCTGCCTGGGACTAACATGTGACAGGTGCTGGTATTGATTCAACTGACTGAGGATACAGGATAACAACAGGTTTTTGTTAGTCCTGCCACTCAGAAACTCTTCTATCTTTGCTGTTTGCCCCATAGCTGGCCTAAAGATTACATTCTTCTTACAGTCTTAAGTTTGCTATACTCTCCAGCACCACAACGCACCAAATCCCACTTCAAGTGGAATGCCATTTAAGCTGTGTTTCAGGTGCCCAATGATACATCTCGATTAATTGAGCATCTTGCGTATTGGGGAATAAAAGCGCCAAGATGACAAATGTCGCTGTCTGTCATGCTGATGATGACTAATGGCACTTTGTGTTGTGTGTGCCGATTAGGTACCTGATCCCTTCGCTGGACCGGCTGCACGCCGGCCACTACCGCTGCATTGTGAGGAATCGAGTGGGCGCTATAATGCAGTGCAGTACTGAAGTGCAGGTTGCCTGTAAGTGTGGGTTTATTTCCATACATCTCCAGTTCTGACAGCTTAAGGGGAGGACACTGTTTTTGTTAAAGGCTTGTCATGCACAGTATGTGGATGAGTCACTCAGAGTAAAGGAGCTTAGTTTTTGAAGAAGGTACATGATGTGGTACTAATGACAATTCTTGCTTTTCATTTGATTTGTTGCTGGCATGCACTTCCAACAATTTCCCTAGTATTAATTCAACGTTTACTCCCCTTCTTTTTTATCCCTTCTTATGCTCTTTATGACTGCTAGATATGGGTGGTTTTGTGGAGGGTGAAAGGTCTCAAACTGTATCCCAGGGTGAGGGTGCTCTCATCCACGCCCCGCAGATACACAGCTTCCCCAGGCCACAGATCACCTGGTTCAGAGATGGCCGTAAGATTCCCTCCAGCAGCCGAATGTAAGTCAACCTTCACCTTCAGTTTGTTTAGTTTTAGCAGAGCGTGTGTGCATGTGACTTGTGTTTTTCTGTGCATGTCTGAACAAGTGCTCTCATATATGAGTTGCTGGTGAATGTTGAGTTGCTGAAGCAGAATATCTTTCACTTCAGAGAACTCCAAGAAGTTCAATACTGCTCACAGATTTTCTACAATCCCCCACACACCATGAATGAAGTTGAGCAGAGTAGTTGATGAACGAATGTTGGCGCAGGCCCTGTGTTCATCATTGAATCCCCTCTCAGTGATAAAGCGGGTTATTATATCGCCCCTATTGACTTTGCAGGCAGAATGATTGAAAGGTAGAGACAGAGCAGGCAGCAGGGGAACCAATTAGACAAAATTGGACAAAAGGCCTCCATTGATGATATGTTTGACTGACAGCCCTCACCCCTGGGTGGATTTGTGTGTATGGGTGTGTGTGTGTGTGTGTGTGTGTGTGTGTGTGTGTGTGTGTGTGTGTGCATATGTGCATATGTGCATGTGGTAACAATCTGTGTGAGGGTGTAAGTTGAAAGTGTGGGAGTTCTGTGGGTGACTGTATATCTGAAAAGGCTATGCTTCGAGTGTGAGTGTTTTTGTCTGTTCAGATATGCAATTTTCCCGAAGAGATACTGTGCAGGTAATCACCTGAGATTAATTTTGCCACTCAGACAAATAGAGGTAGACAGTCCACACAAATCCTCAGAAATCACCTCCTCATCTATTATTCAGCAGTGAGCTCTGCCATGTTGTAACTGACATGCAGACGTTTACCCTGAGTTGCGTGCTCTCGCTTGAAGAACGGATTGGTGCATGCACGCTCTGGCTACAGGGCTCCAACAACGCAGTACAAGCACTGAAGGAAATTGAAAGAAAAACCTCAACCCCTTCCATGTGTTTCGACCAATTCCAGAGCTGGTTACTATGCAGCTGACTCTTATCAGAAGTGAAGCGGTGAAGCTTTTCTCTGTGACAATGAGAGGCACTGACAGGACACTCTGCATTTAACGCTTGTTTGCTCGCTTTGTGTCAGGCCACATTGATATTCACAGGCGTGTGTGTATATTGGTGTTTATGTGTTTGCATGTAAGTGTCTGTTGACTCAGTTAGAACCACGTCTCCTAATTGTCCAGGAGTGTGTCTGTTTATCCTGCACTGATCAGGCAGATGCTGGCAGATACGAAGAGCCTAATCTTGCCGCGTGCTTAACGTCAGCTCTCATTTAATGGGCCCTTCTCAAACGTTTTAGACCATCAGCCACACTAACATTCAGCCATTCAAAAGAAATAGCTTGGTATTTTTCAAGCCAGTTGCTATTGCGTAGGTTTTACACTTATTCATCCTGTTTAATTGTATCCTACATAGCTTTTCATAAGTTCTGTTAATGCAGTTAATGTGGGACAAATCAAAAATCCATTTTAAGCACAAAAGACACTCCACAGATCAGGCAAGCTGAAATTACATGATACAACACATTATAGTGAGTGAGTGGTTACAGCATTTAAAGAAATATTGGGGTGTTTCTGTGAAAATTAAAAAGTATATTTCTAAATTAGGGACTTTATGTACTTAAGCTTTCAGCATTTGTCTGTTGCCATTATTCAGCACTATATACTGGAGCAAGTTGCACAGAGATGGACTCTGACTGTGGCTCACATCTTACAACTATACTACAAATACGCAACAACAGCTACATTCATGAGTTGTACAAAAGCTACTGTAGGACCTATTAATTTATCTGGATATATTAAGAATCTTTTCCAACCAAAGAAAACGTGGCCGACTGGGCAAAACTCAGACTGGCCTACAGAGTCCAAGAGACAAGACCAGCCTAACTTATCTTAAGCCACCTGGGAACATACAGCAATTGAAATAAAGGTACGCTTTGTATACCCACATACTGACTTTCTGCAGGAACGGTGTGTATAAAATAACAAGATAAATTATGAACTATCTCTTTAAGGCACTGGTACCTTGTAGATAGACATGCTCATAAAACTTGTTTTATATGCTTCATTTCAGACATAATGTGTGTGTGTGTGTGTGTGTGTGTGTGTGTTGTGTATCAGTTTACCCTCAGGATTTATTGACTGTGAGAAACAAGCACTCACCAGCCTAATGATATGAGTGTATATGTGTGCTTGTTAATGTGTGTATGTGTTTGGTGTGTGTTTGGGGACATATTTTGGAATGCCGAAGTCAGAGGCAAATTGGTTACTTGATTTAGCTACATTCGGCACTACCTAAAGTTCTTTTTGTCTTTATTAGGGTAAAGTTGAGTGTAAGTGAGTGTCATGGGAATGAATGTAAGGCAATGCAGTGTCCTTAAAAGCTTAACAAATGTGTGCATGTGTGTGTTTGTGTGTGCATGAATATTCATCCAGTGCAATCACCCTGGACAACACGTTGGTCATCTTGTCCACTGTGGCCCCTGATGCGGGACGCTACTACGCCCAGGCAGTCAATGACAAGAATGGGGAGAACAAAACCAGTCAGCCCATCACACTCACAGTGGAGAGTAAGTACACATGAAGACACACACACTCATTCAAGTGCACATGCAACCACACACATTTAAGCAACAGACTCCCTCGCCCACTGAGTGAAAGACACTCGTCGCTGGCAGATTGTCAGCATATTGCATTAACAGGTTGTTGCAGATGAATGTAGTTTAAAATAAAATAAAAAGTTTTATTTGTCATATTATTTTTCAGCTCAACACTTGAACACACATATTTATTCAACATAGCAGCTACACAACAGGTGGCTCAGGCAGATGCTAGAAGCAGAGATTGCGCCCTCTACTGGTTCATCGTATCACTCCATTCTGCCGTTTCTTCTTCTCTCTGTCCAACAGACATAATCATACACATTACCTTCACCCAAATAGTTGTCCTCTTGTTCTGCCATCCTCCTCTAACCTCTGGCTTGAGCAGTGAATTACGGTCATAAGATGCCTTTTAGGTGGAGCTCCAGCAGCACCTGTCTGACTGACTGGATGTGCAAGCTCATAAAGTGGACCTTCGGTTTTATCGCTCCTCACAAAAAGCAGATTTATGAAAATGACACTGAGCGAACCGGGGAGTGATTAAACATACACACACCCACACAAACACTCACACATCAGATTAGAAGGTCGGCCTCACTTATGAACAACATGTTCACAACTTAAGGTTTGGCATTGGTCACGCTAGTATGGCTACATGTCAAATCATGCTTTGCCGAACCTGACGCATCCCTATCCTCCCACCTCTGTCACCTTTTTCCATCTAAACAAAATCAGTCTGTCTCTGTTTAGTACAACTAGCCAGTTAAAGGACTCCCTTAATATATTTCTAACTAGCGGGCCCCTAAGATAATATTTATGATTTTATTTTATACCACAACCTTTGTTAAAAGATATCACACTCATAGGATTTGTCTTATTTATCTGATAGAAGTTTTGACTATTGTATGATGATTTTAAATATCTCGCTCCAGCATCTGCTCATCATATTATTAATACAAACAGTTTATAATTCAGCACTCAATAGGCATGACACAGCAATCTGTGGGGACCAGATATCACTGAATATCACTGAATCTGGCCTTGTGGATCATACAACCGTATTTTGCATCTGAAAGTCAATGAGTTTTTTACAGCTGCATTTGTTCATTTTAGCAATTCTGTGGAGAAAAGACAGAAAAATATGCAGTAGAGGGAGCGTGTTGATCCAAAGGGAGCATACAAATGAGAGAGAGCCAAGTCTAGTAAAAAGCAATCTGACATTGGCTAGTACTCCAATTGGACAGACATTTTGCGTTTTTGTTTTATTCTTTAGAGTGTGAAATTCACTACAGTTGACTTAGGTTTACATTTGTCTTTGAACATGGACAGATGTAAACAATGTGGTGACATTAGTAGCAGGAATTTGCTATGCAGGTCACCATGTTGTTTACTTTTCCCTTTTAATTAGAAGATTACACACTTGAGGTATTCTCAACACTGAGAGTTTATGAACTGAACGACATTAATTAATGTCTGCCAAGGAACGAGTCCTTTCTACTGGAAAATAAAATGAGTTATTTGACAACTCAAATGGATTCCCAGTTGTCACTGTGTCCCTGGCAAATAGACAACAGCGAAATATTATGAAATTTTAGCTTAACTTAACAAACTTGTTTCAATATTATATTTACACAAAAGGTTTGATAAACCTTAAATAGATAGAAAGTTTAATATCTGCACTCTGTTTGCAGGGGACAATTTTACACAGGAGCTGCATCAACAATTGACTGCATCAACAATTCCAATCAATGGACCATTCATAGATTATTTATATATTATGTGCTGTTTGTACACCTACCAATTAGTGATCTTAATAACCAGTTTGCTTACTCTTGATGTCTTACTCTTCTTGCTAGAGGATGAATGTTAGCATTGATAGAATTCTTCATCTGCCCTCTCCATCAATCACTTCTTCTTCTCCTCCTCCTCTCCTCTCTCTACATCTACTTCTTTTCCACATAGACCATAAGACCCACAACAATCAAATTTTTCTCATAATCTCACATCTTTAATGAGGCAACAAAAATTTACATCAATCAGCCAAATGCATGTAATCTAACATTTTAGCCAAGAAATTCTGATCCAAGTGATTTGGATTTTTCCTCATAAATCCCTTGGACCTAGGCAAATCATTGCAACATGTTTTATTTCTTCTTTTTCAATTTTTTGACTCATCTGACGACTGGACAGAAAGCTGTTCTTCATGGATTGATTGGTCTTCACTATGCTAATTGATACTAATGTCAATAATGCCCTCAAGATTATGCTTGTACCACCATAATGAAATGGATTAATCGGGAGGTCTAGTAGAATTCAAAAACCTTTCAGCTGCACAATTTGTCTATTACTTATCCATCAATGGGTAAATCCTCTGCCTTTAAATATGCCTTTTAGACACACACACACACACACACACACACACACACTCACATCTCTTTAAAAGGACAAATTTTGCCTCTACATTCAGATTTCTCGTTTCTAAACCCAATTTAGGTTTTTGTCTACAAAACATGATAATGCATTTTAGGGTCAGGGTCCACCACTTACCTGGTTTATACTTTTAAATACAATAAGCATCTTATTTGTCTACTGTGAACATTTGTACTCTAGGCCATGCTTTACAGTGATTTTAAAACTTCAACCTCAGCCTTATGCAGCGTAGTTCATTCAGAATATATCATGTGGGCGCCCCACAAACAAATTGAATTTCACATTGTAAATTGTATTTTAACAACTTATTCAATATGCTGTGTTAAACTGGGATTGTAAAATTGTGAAATCATGATTTTAAACTCTACAACTGAAAAGCTGGAGACTGGAATGAAGCAATCAAAAGGGAAGCAGTGCCAAATAGCAATAGCCCATCAGGAGGGCTGCTCTTACATTCAGGCTGTGTTTGTAGAGGAAACTTTGTCATTACACTGAGATTCCACAAAAATGTGCCTTGAATGGGTCTGATTTCCAATGAGATGGCACAAAATAACAATAATCATTAAATAAACTTGATGACGGACCCTGTTAACTTGGGGTAGCCTTGAAAAGAAGTATGGAAATGCACATTGGCACATACAAACACACTTGCATGTATGTATACAGTCTCTGCACACAATACACCGTAAACGTGCAATCACTCACATACATACATATAAACACATAAAGAGCGCACAGCCCCATACCCATACTCCTGGGAGGTTGGGGGGAAAATGAGATCAGATTCAGAGAAAGATCACTGATTGAGGGCAGTGAATCGATGGTTGGCTGGAGGCTCTGTGAAACCCGTGAGTGATGGTGCTGCATTTAATCGCCTTTTGTGTTTGTCTCAATTATGCTACATAATGGCTTCTAACACCTGGTCTAACACCGTGCTCAGGAAACACTGTGTGCTCTAGAAAAAGGATCTAAAGTAAAGACAGAGGTGTTAATAGTTGGGTGATAGCATGCTGGCAACTTGCTGGTGAAAGTGACAGATTGTCAGTCTCTACGTAAGGATCAAATCATGCTCAGTCGGCTATAATAGGTAGAAGCCCAGGCTTAATCTGAGGTCTGCATGTTGAATAGATTTTTTCAAATGTTTATATCCACCTCTATGCATTTCTGTGTGTCTGATAGATGTGGGAGGTCCTGCAGACCCCATCGCCCCCTCTATCATCATCCCCCCCAAGAACACCAGTGTAACCATGGGGAGAAACGAGGCTATCATGGAGTGTGTTGCCAATGCGAGGTAAATTTCAACACATGGATAATGAGGAAAATGCAAATGCACATGGAGGAACATGCACACATTATCAAAACACCTCCACCTTCTCTCGCCTCCACATCTGATATTTTGTGATTTAAATGAATTTTGAAATCTTTTGTTTGAACATGATACAAACGTATTTTGTACATCTTTCATTTTGTACCTCTCCTCCATTCTTCCCTTTGATTCAAGGCTTCACTCTGTTCTCCCTACCTCACGCAATCCCAGGCCTGAATTCAGACTATTATCTCCAATTCAAAGACTTAATCAGAATGACAGATGTATCCCATTGCTCCCTCAATGCTCCATAACCTTGAAACAGAATATGAATCTGTATTAAAAACCACATTCCCTATCTCTTGCGCTCTTTTTCCCCTTTTCATCTTTTTCTACACCAGACCCCTTGTCAAAATGAGTATTACTTGGAGGAAAGACGGGGTACTGGTCAACACGGGGATCCGAGATTTCGGCCGTAGAGTGGTCATCAGTTCGCCTGCAGTCAGTGACAGTGGCTACTACGAGTGTGAGGCATCACTCCGCAGTAGCAGTGTCCCCTCAGTCACTGCCGGGGCCTTCCTGCATGTTCTCGGTAAATAACCCTCAGTTTACATTTTAACCTCGCACAGAGCAGCTGAACCTAAATTATCCGAATATTGAACCAATGTGTCATTTTAGTTGAGTTGATGTTTCCTAGAGTGGCACTGCTAGTTCACCAGAGAAGGGCAGAGATAAAAAAAACAAAAAAACAAAGATGATTTGTGAGTTGTCTTGAAAGGCTTTAACGTTTAATTCTTTTTCTTCTTCGAAACAGAGTATCCTCTGTTTGTCAAAGAGCCGCTAAGTCACATCAGTGCAGAGATGGAGAAGGTGGTGGATATCCCCTGTCAGGCACGAGGTTAGTGGTGTTTGTTTATCTCTGTACTGTTGCGTGTGTGAAAGAGCAAAGAAGTACCAGAACAAGAACAAAAAGAACAAAAGGGTTACAGTGACAAGGGAAAAAATAAATCCTCTCCTTTCTCTGCAGGCACACCGCAGCCAGACATAGTGTGGTATAAAGACGCTGTGCCCATCAGCCCGGTAAAGATCCCCAGGTACAGGGTGTTGGTAGGAGGTAGTCTACAGATCAACGGTCTCCTGCCAGATGACACAGGGATGTTTCAGTGCTTTGCCCGCAATCCCGCAGGAGAGATCCAGACAAACACCTATCTAGCTGTTACTAGTACGTCCCCTTGAACATTTTTCAAAGCTATCTGCATGTCTGCTGCTTAATTCTGCTCATCCTCCCCTCTCTCTTCCCTCTTTTTTATTCTTAAATCCGCTCCTCTGTTCTCGTTTCTAATCCTCTTTTCTCCCTCTCTCTGGCTTTCCTCCTACACCCATCTATCTGTATATCTCTTTGCATTGACAGATTTGTCGGGCAATTATTTGCTATTTTTGAAACAAAGTATGTGCAGGAGAAGCAGAGAAACGGAGGCGCCTTGTCAGATTCTCAGAGCTGTCCCTGAGAATGAGACCTGACAGCCGGCCCTTTTGTCAAGTCTATTAAGCTCTCAGCTGCCGTCTGCTTTATTAGGGAGAAAGCTGTTTATGTCTCTCATTATCACCTCTGTCTCACCTGATTTTGTTTGTATGTGTGCATGTGTGTTTCTGTGTGTGTGGCTGAACCCCTTCCCTGTCAGGTATCGCTCCTAACATCACTGCTGGCCCCTCTGACAGCGCCGTTATTGACAGCATGTCAGTCATTCTTCATTGTGAGACCTCAGGAGCCCCACGGCCAGCCATCACCTGGCAGAAAGGTACGTGGGTCAACAGCATTCAAGTCCTGCATTTGGGCTTGTCGAAGTTATGCAAGAGTTACAGAAAGGATTCAGACTATGCATTTTCTCCAAACAAGCTTCTTTACTTTTGCTGCACTGCTTTCACTCCTGTTTGTTTTCCCTGACATTTCTCCAATACCCTAATCTCTCTTTCTCTTTTTTCCCCCTTTTTCCCCTGTCCTCTATCCCATACCATCAATCATTTCTGCCCTTCCCTGCAGGTGAACGTGTCTTGGCCAGTGGCTCTGTCCAGCTGCCCAGGTTCACCCTGCTGGAGTCGGGCAGCCTGCTAATCAGTCCATCCCACCTGTCTGATGCTGGTACCTACACCTGCATGGCCAGTAACTCCAGGGGCATTGATGAAGCTTCAGCCGACCTAGTGGTCTGGGGTAAGCATAACAGAAAGTGAATACTCTGTACACACCATTCATATTGCTTGCATTGTCTGTGAACCCGTGTCTTCACTTCATCCAGCGCATGTAGAAAATACGGTAACACTTTCTATGAAGGTCATCACTATAATGACTTATGCATATATTTATAACACGATATAATGCATCCATAAGACATTATAACAATTGTTATAATCACTTACAAACATGCATTAGGCGCTATAGCAAAGTTCATAACGTATTATGACCTATTGGTTTAATATTTTATAACTAAGAGTAATACCAGTTTATATCAATGTGCGGCAAGAATCTCCGACCATGTTCTATAACACATTATAACCATCAACTCTGCCTCGTTATAAATACACTTTAGTCACCATTTACAATTAGTGATATAAAATGGAATAATAGCTTATAGTAATGTTTAAAGTTATATAGCATGTCTTTGTTTGCTTTAAGTAAAGTGTTAAAATATCTATCCCTATATAATATATTACAGGTGGACATAATACCATGTGAACTAATTTTAAGACCTTATTACACGTAATTGCTTGCTTTAAGTAAAGTGACACACATTTTGCGCAGGAAAACAACTTTTATTTATGTTTCTTCAATTTATGAACAATCTGTATGGATTTTGAACATTTTGCAGTATAGCACAAAAACACAACTTAATTACATCAAGAAAACTCATTGTCAGGGTGGTGAGAGATCACTCAAGAGAAGACCTGTTGCCGACCAACATCATGTAACGTTAAGGCGAGGCTCAGATGTAATCACAGATGAATGGCGAGCCTATGGACAGGCCCTAACAGATGCAGTGGACGATTAAAGACAACCACTTCACAAAACGTAGCCTATAAAAAAGACATTTTAAAGTAATTGAATGGGCATACTGTTTGGGCAGTAGGAATGAGAATCTCTTGGCACCTCACGATTCGATTTGATTAAAATTCAGATGGTGATGATCCATCTTGTGTAAATTCTGGATAATTACTAAACATTTCGTTTACACATTAAAATCCTAAAGAAATGTCTCCTCAATTGCTTGTTGTTATGGAACATGGTCAGAGATTCTTGCCGCACATTGATATAAACTGGTATTACTATTAGTTATAAAACATTAAATCAAAAGGTCATAATACATTATGAACTTTGCTATAGCGCCTAATGCATGTTTGTAAGTGATTATAACAACTGTTATAATGTCTTATGGAAGCATTATATTGTGTTATAAATATATGCATAAGTCATTATAGCGATGACCTTCATAGAAAGTGTTACCGAAAATACTATAAATATTTTAAAAAAGAAAAAGAAACACACTTCTTTTTTAATCCGTAACTTATAAATTACCTGGTTCCTGAAAGTCATTGTCAAGATATTTGGCCTACAGTTTAATGACTAATGCATGTACTCATTTCCTGTGCATAAAATGACAAATTTCAGTCCTGGAAAGTCTTGCAAGATACACCACCCATCAGAAATACTGTGTGAATCACTCTGTTTCAGAAGGACATTGAGTGAGAGATGAGACCAAGTCCAGTAAGCTCTGTTCAATCTGTTGTTCAAACACAGTCTGTGAATAACAACCTCTCTGTGTGTTCCCAGCACGTACCCGCATCACTAAACCGCCACAAGACCAGAGTGTCATCAAAGGGACAAAGGCTGTTTTGACCTGTGGTGTGACCCATGACCCCAGTGTCACTGTCAGGTAATGATGACATCCACTTGCAATATCTGTTGGAATTTTGTCAAGTATGTAGTCTTCTTTTATTCACAAACAATTTTTAATAAATGCCAGACATCACATACTTTTTTGTAACTATTCCTTGATGCAACCCTAGTCTAGAAAACACGCTTGGGTATCAATGTCGTGCTTAATTAGTTTATGAAATCTGCAAGAGATCTTATAGTGTTTATCCACCCTTAGACGACCTCCTATGGGAAGATTTTGAAACTCTTAGAGTCTGATTGAGGAATTAGTCCATCGCTTTTCCTCACTCTTCAGACAGACTTGAGCATGATAGAGTGTGTGCACATGCATCTGTCTCCGAGGGAGTGAAATGATGTCTTTGGAGCCCAGTGATTAGAGTGCCTGTCACCTGTGGGCCCAAGGCATTGATCAGATCGCGGGGTAAACAGATGAATATGTAAACAGAGTAATAACTTCAGACAGCGCCTTTAATTAAACGCAACACAGAGGAGATTAGCTGGAAAGCCCAAACAGACGCAATTAATCACAGGAGCTTCTAGTGTGCGCACGCGTATGCGCCTATGTATGGTGTTGGGGGGGGCTGTACTGTATGTGTGACAGTGAGAGATGTTTTTCAGATACAAATCACTTAGCCATCAGCCATACTGGGCTTTTCATTGGTGTTAGCGCCTTCTTTGTTTTTGCTGGATGATCTGACACAAAGCAAACGGATTTACTTTCACCACGCTTACAGATATAGAGTGTTAAAGTGTGACTGTGTGTGTTTGTGCGCCCTGGTATGTGTACTACTCTTACATACACATGTTTGAACCTCCAGGTATGTGTGGGAGAAGAGTGGCTCAGTGATTGACGTGAACACGTTGCCCCGCCTGCGGCTGGATCCCGACGGGACCCTGCACATCTCCCAGACGTGGTCGGGTGACATTGGAACATACACCTGCAGGGTGACCTCAGTGGGTGGTAATGACTCCCGCAGTGCCCACCTCAGAGTCAGGTCTGCATATTTGCCTCATGTCTCCCCTGTCTTATCTTGATGTCTGTATTTTTTTTCCCTCTCTTATTTACGTCGGGCCACAGCATGATAGATGGATATTTTCTCCGCTGTTGTGGTTTATCACTGCTCTCCTCTCTAATCCATCAAACCCTCTAATATTTACAATGCAAGGCTCTTGGTTTGGCTGTTTGATTCTGTTATTTGCCGCCTCTCTTGTCTGATTCTATTCCTCTTTATCACTTGTCCCCTCTCACATGTATACATGTACATGCAGGCAGCTGCCTCATGCTCCAGAAAACCCAATAGCAGTTCTGAGTACCACAGAGAAGAGGGCCATCAACCTTACATGGGCCCAGGCCTTTGATGGCAACAGCCCCCTGATCCGCTACATCCTGGAGGTCTCAGAAAACAGTGAGTGGTTTATCACTAAGGCACCAGTGTCACCATTAACAATGCATGTTTCTCAAAAAACTGATGCATTTCCTTTTAGTCATTTAAAAGGAAGCGCTCATTTGCAACCCTTCTTATTATGCACCATTTCAGTTGTCTCCCTAAAATCGCATCCTCTCTTACCTCCTGCAGTCAGTATACCTCAATTGCCTCACCTGTACGCTTCCTTGCAAATGATCAGGAGAACCAAATTGTGTTGATGCCCAATGCTCTTATCTCCCTTTCGCTTGATAAAATCAAAGAAGTGGGAATGCTTTCACCCATAGAGAGTAAATCGGTCAGCCATTTCTCATCGACGCTCAGGCTAACTGAGAAGATGACAACTCATTAAAAGGAGAATGGATCCGAGGATGCAGATGGGATCTGGTTTTTGGATAATTGAATTTCAATCTGATATTTAGATTGAGTGTACACAAAATAAATGACTTGTTTTTTATCAGTAGCCGCAATATTATGACTGAAAATGAAACAACGGCGTGCGCTAATAGTCTGGAATAACATTGGATTTAAATTGGAGTTTGCAAGTGCTGAAGAGATTTTCCTCAAGAATGTAAATGTTCTCACAAGGTCATTTACTGTTCACTTGCTATTGCTCCTAGCTCTGTTTATTCTCCCTCTCAGATGCCCCTTGGACGGTACTGCTGGCCAACATTGAACCAGAGTCTGTCGGGGTTACTGTTGGTGGCCTCATCCCAGCGCGATCGTACCAGTTCCGCCTGTGCGCCGTCAACGATGTCGGCAGAGGCCAGTTCAGCAAAGAAACTGACCGGTGGGTACTGCACTCAGCTGCCTCTGCTGTATATTAATAATGTTGCTGGTAGACTGTGGAACTTAATGTGTATGCTTGCTGTGAGTTCAGCATTGCACTCTGAAGGCTTTCACAGTTCTGGAACAACCCGTTCTTCCCCCTCGACTTGGCAGTTCAATAGAAAATTCCGTGATTTTTTCCTGCTGTTTTTTTGGTCTTCACTCCTGCGGGAGTGAGTGAGAGATGAGCCAGCTTCGGGATGGGCCTTTTCAAGATAAAACTGTGAATGAGCTGAAATTGCGCTTTGTGAAGACTTGATGGGTGCGCTGACCCAGCTTCATCTCTCTCCCTCCTATTAACTGTCTTTGCCGTACTTCATGAGCAAAATACAGAGAGGCTTGAAAGAGGCAGA
Source organism: Micropterus salmoides (assembly GCF_014851395.1). Classification (NCBI taxonomy): domain Eukaryota; kingdom Metazoa; phylum Chordata; class Actinopteri; order Centrarchiformes; family Centrarchidae; genus Micropterus; species Micropterus salmoides. The sequence continues at coordinate 20,936,399 of NW_024040041.1, forward strand.
GCTTCACACAGAATCAAATCTCAAGTGAATTTTCTTGACTGGCAAGACTAAACGGTCATCATCATGCATGCACACCCCACACACACTCATAAACATATGCATTCTTAGTTCATTACAATTCACCTATGCACACTACTGCCTGACCTTGTCCGCATCAGCACAGCCCATTTGCTGCTTTTATACCTGTGGCAAGGAACTCCCTCAAACTGAAAGCCATCACAACCCATCACGCACCTTTTTGCACCACACGCTCATTCACAGAGCTGAATTCCTGTGTGAATGTGCGCAGACAAGAGAGCACCACAGGAGGGTGACTGAGAGTCGGTGAGGGTGCAGGGCTTTTCTGAGGTGTCTCTCTGGCATACCTCTTTGATCCTAAACACTCTGCTTCATCTCCTCCAAAGCAGTGCTCCGGTGCACTGGGAAGAAATCAAGATGTCATCTTAAATTGACTTAAGGGAAAAGTCTGTCTGGATCTCTCTTTCTTGTTCTTTTATATCTTTCTCTCGCTCATGCTGGCTCTCTATTGTGCTGCTCCATTTTTACCAAGGCCTGTTTTATCCTTGTCATGCCACAGCAAGATGTCCCTCTGCGGACAGTATTATAGAGAATATTTTTTGGATAAAGACACAGCCACACTTATCCCAACTTTCCTTTATGGTGTTCAGAAAAATACAAAAAGTGGGCTCTATTATGATTTGATGTTGATGATGAAATGGGATAGAAATATGCAGAAACACCCGATAATGAAAGCATAGTTTCACCCTTTGTCTCTTCTATCCTTTCTCCTTTTCTTCCCTTGCTGCCGCAGACTAACTCTCCCTGAAGAGCCTCCCAGCGCCCCCCCTCAGACAGTCATCGCAAGTGGCCGCACCAATCAGTCCATCATGATCCAATGGCAGCCACCCCCGGAGAGCCATCAGAATGGTCCCCTCCAGGGCTACATCATCAGGTAAGAAGACCATGACAACCTGCCTAATTTCTTCCCAAGGATAGGTGCCTGTCAAGGGCCAATGCCATTCAGAAGTGATAATAACTGTTATGTCAGCTCCTTTTCTTCCTCTCCATTTCGCTTCGTTCTCGCTCACTGCTGCAGTAGAATAATTGGTGTCAATTAAATACCTTCCTCTCCATTCATCTGTTGTCACCTCTCTTTTTGTAACCATTTTAAAACTGTTCTGCATGGCTTCTCTTCCATTACAGTCCTCCCTTCCTCTCTATTTTTTCTGAGAACCTGTTCTAATATATTTATATTCATGTCTGTCTGTGTGGTCTCTGTCTGGTCTGTCTCTCCCCCTCTCTATCGATTACTCCCTCTGCTACCAGGTACTGTCTGTCAGGGCTTCCAGTGGATTGTCAGATGAAAAACATTACCAACCCAGACCAGAACAGTCTGCTCCTGGAGGACCTCATCATCTGGACCAACTATGAGATCGAGGTAGCAGCCTATAATGGAGCAGGAAGGGGCACCTACAGCCACAAAGTCACTGAATGGACACTGCAAGGAGGTAAGGGCTACACAAAGGCTTTGTATCATATATACTGTATATTCCCAAGAAAGCCTACAAGCATTCCAAGCAGCCAAGTTAAGTCAGTTTATGAATTTCAACATTTTTCCTGCAGCTTAGATGCTTTAAGTACGAGATGGCTGTATTTGGTTCTACAAATTCCATTAATTACCTCCGGCCTCATCGTGTTAGTCCCTTGGATAATGTTAAGCCTGTGGCATAAAACCTGACTGATAGTTAATCCAATCATCTGTTTTTAACAATCAGATAAAAAGAGTTTTAGAGCCAGGCTTTCTCTGCAGAATGATTTTAAAAATCCTTTCCTAACCTCGAAAAGGTTATTCCCGCATTGTTGTTCTGAAGACTACTTACACCTGTCTCGATCAGAAGTCAGCAGGAGCAAGGCTTTTAAAGGAATGTAAAAGACGTACAAGAAAACGGCTAAGTGCTTTTTGCCTCTCAGCATTGTGTATTTGTTTTTGTCAGGTTTTATCTAGTTCATTTAATTTCTGGTTAAAGTGCTGCAGTACTGTACAACAAATTGTGTGCAGACATGAGCCAACAGCTTCATAATCCAAACCACCTTCTTTTGTTGATTTTTATTCTATCACCTATGGTTGCGTTTACTGTTTTTGTCCTCTGAATTCTGTTATTGAGCGTTGTTTTATTTCACAGAAAGTAAAATGTTCATATTGACCACCTGGAGACGTCAGTCGGCCTCTATCTCAGCACATATTTAATTGTTTCTGCACATAAATTTCCAGCTGATGATGTGCGTAAGACATCTGACATACCTTTCAGTGTTGCAAAAGCAAGCTGCCTCGGTTGACTTCTTTTCTCATTGTACAAGAGTAGTATAATTAGAGCACACATTGTGAACTTTCCCCGGTGTCATACAGCTACATATTTCCGTCACAGCCAGTGATTCCGACACCTTATGTTCCTTGCCTACCTGTCTATTCAAAATCTTCAGAGGATGAAAGTCACTTTTGTTACTGTGAAATTAAACCAAGTCAAATCTACGATTATTGTTGGTACCAAATCTAAATTGAATACACAATCTGGTATTTCAGAACAAACTGAGGTATAAAGCCAAAGTGTGATTTTACAATGTGACTCAACCATAAATCGTGCATTAACATGCTGAATTTTTGTCAAGAATCATAGGCTATAGCTAATGCATCAGCATGTTAAAATATGAATCCACGCTTTTATTACAAGAAGACTGAATAATGGTCTTTTTCTGGCTTCCTAAAAAGTATGTTTTTAGATTACCGTTTAGTTCACTGCCACTGCTGCTAGACTTTAACAAACACAAGAAAAAGGAAATCGCTCCTGGTTTTAGATATGCTGCACTGGCTTCCAGTTTGATTTTAAATTCCTTTAACTTGTATATAAAGCTTTGAAAGGCTTAACACACTCACATATCTCTGAATCCCTGTCATGTTAAATCCACTCCATGAACAGAGATCCTCTACACCAGACTCACTAAATATTCTCAAGAGAAAATTGGAAGGGTTTCCATTTCCTATTCTGTTCCAGTCCCTGTTCCTCAAATACAGTTATTAGAGAGGGTGAATCAGCAGATATTTTGATTTCATTAGATTTTACAGGTGTTGTATATCAGTTGGTTACACTGGGTTTAAGTTTAAGTTAATTTATTTGGCTTTCTGTCTAAAATACTATACAGAGACAAAAAACTGACGTTCCTTAACCAGGGTGTTAGTTTCATGCAGTGGATCTGAGCCCCGCACTCACAAACTTGCTCGCTGTCCGAGTTGTTATTATAATTGTACTCCACGTAAACTTTAATGACAGTCATTACTCCTGATCTGCTTTCTCTGGTCTTTTCTCACTGTTTCATCTTTACATTCCTCCGTAGCTCATTGATATTATGAGCACTGAGCAGGTGTGTGTGTTTGGGTGCATAAAAGATGGCTTTTGCTGCTGTCAGTTTCTTTTGGCTAGATGATTATAAAATACTTGAAATTGACGGATTCTACCTGGCACACATTATCATTAAAACCTTGGAAACTTCAGCATACATGTGATGTTTGATCAGTCGATAAATTAATAAGCGGGTCCAAATAAGAGTCTGGTGCCTCTGCAAATAAACAAATGTACTGCATTTGCAAAGAAGCTCAAGATCGTTGTGTTTAATTAACAAAAATGTGAAACCTTGGAGTTATGGCAAACATCACCATTTTATTTCCGTGTCACTTCCCTTGCAAAAAATAAATAATAATTTCATCAACCAAGTTACTGTCGGGGAATAACAACAACGAACAAGGCATTCATGTTGTTTAACTCAGCTCTCATTAATTGGATGTTTCCGTCATTCACTCCATTAAACGCGCAAGAGCAGATCATGATGTGCATTTAAATACATTCAAAGAGAACTGAGGATAGGAGACGAGAACCAATACTGGCCATTCAGCTTCATTAATGTGCGAGTCCCTGACCTTTTTCCGGTGTTACATCACAATCGCATGCTCACTTCAAACAAACCGCTGCAGGGTTCACCTGGAAGCCGCCTGAGGCAACAGCTCTCACACCCAGTTTGATTGGCATGTTCTTACCTCCCCAAATGAGCCAAAATAAAAAAAAAGAATCTTCATCCTGATTCTCACGCTCTAAACAAGGCTGGCCTGAAAGCGCCTGTTTCAAGTTTTTTCCCTTCCTATCTCATCACTATTCTCTCTTTTTCTCCCTCCCTCTGCCTGTCCCTCCCCCTCTCTCCCTCTTACTCTGTCTCTCCTTCTCCCTGTTTTTTCTCCATCCTCTGGATCAGTGCCCACTGTGCCACCAGGAAATGTACAAGCCGAGGCTGTCAACTCCACCACGGTGCGTTTTACCTGGAGTGCCCCGAGCCCTCAGTTTATCAATGGAATCAACCAGGGATATAAGGTGAGCAGCCCCTTTCTGTCAACTAGTGCGCTCTAGTGTTCAGAGATAGAAGGGCACTCAGTCAGAAGTGTCAGTGAATCATAAACTAAACAGATGTGAACAGTTTTTCTTTACTTTTTATTAAAACGTACGTGAATCTTGACGCTACCAGTTTTGTACACATTAACTTCCTGTCCCTTATCACATGATTTCCAGCTGTTGGCGTGGGAACCCAGTCGTTCAAACGAGGTCGCTGTGGTTACGGTGCGTCCCAACTTCCAGGACAGCGTTCATGTTGGTTACATCTCTGGCCTGAAAAGGTTCACAGAATACTACACATCGGTATTGTGCTTCACCACCCCCGGAGACGGCCCACGCAGTCCACCACAGCGGTTACGCACCCATGAGGACAGTAAGTATTCCCATTCAGTATATTATAGCATTTGTAAAATAATTACTTGTCAGGCTGTTGCTCTGTTCGTTTATTGCCACTTTTTTATTATTCTTTATAGCCCCTGGTGCTGTGGGCCACCTTAGCTTCACTGACATCTTGGACACCTCGCTAAAAGTCAGCTGGAAGGAGCCTCAAGAGAAAAACGGTGTTCTCACCGGTAACCATTAAAGATAACGATATAACTCTGCTTCTCTCAATTTATCAAGTCACCGAGCTGTGTTTACTGTGGACACCTACCTACCTACTACTACTTAAATTTTGCCAATTCTTCCAGGCTATCGTATCTCCTGGGAGGAGTTCAACAGGACCAATACTCGAGTGACCCATTATTTGCCCAACCTAACGCAGGAGTACAAGGTGACTGGGCTCACTGCCCTCACCACTTACACCATCCAGGTAGCAGCCATGACCTCCAAGGGCCAGGGCCAGCTCTCAGCCTCCACTATTTCCTCTGGTGTACCCCCAGGTCAGTGTTGAAATCAGAAGATGAACTATTTGACTTTCATAAGTACTTAGTAAGGGCTAAAAGATTTTAAAACAGTCATTCTGCTTTCTGGGACTCAGCTGATTTCCACTCAGCTATTTCTAAAAGCAGTGATAGCTGGAATGTTATTTTAACCTGTCTTTCCTTCATCCTCTTCCGCAGAGTTGCCCGGTCCTCCGACCAATTTAGCCATCTCCAACATCGGCCCTCGCTCTGTCACGCTGCAGTTCAAACCTGGTTATGATGGCAAGACATCCATATCCCGTTGGCAAGTTGAAGCCCAGGTAATACGCTTCATTTCCATTTCAACATAATGAGAACAGTTGTTTGATGACTTAGTATTGGTGCGCGTGTTTTACAATACCAGTTAATTTGTCGATCAATTTGTTCAATCATCAATTTGTTTAGCTGCTGATATCACCCCGTTCTCTCTGTGCATTTCAGATTGGTATAATAGGAGAGAATGAAGAGTGGCTGATGGTTCATCAGCTGGCTAATGAACCTGATGCTAGATCACTGGAGGTCCTGGACCTGAACCCCTATACTTTCTACAGGTGAGCACACACTGTCTCACACACACACACACACACACACACACATATGAAACGTTGCAAAGTGAAAAGTCTGCTAATCTAAACATTTGTAATTTATTACCCTTTGTCTCTATTAATCAATCTTTGGTTCTTTACTCATAAATAGATCCTATTTTACATTATACTACTACAATGACAACATTTCCTTTCGGGCATTATTAAAGTTTCATCTAATCTAATCTAATGTAATCCAATCCCTTTCCATATCATTATGATTAAACACCCACCGTTATATGATTTATCCACCATCAGCTGGTTTCCTTTACCACAGATTCAGAATGCGTCAGGTAAACATTGTGGGCACCAGTCCACCCAGTCAGCCCTCCAGGAAGATCGAGACCCTGCAGGCCCCTCCAGACATCTCCCCCGCCAATGTCACCCTACGCACAGCCAGTGAGACGAGCCTGTGGCTTCGCTGGGTGGTAAGTTGCCATGACTCATTGCCACTATGATTTTATAATAAGATACATTCCTATTCAGACTTGGACTGATGAAATTTGTGCTGTAGATTTAAGTATGCCTTTGCATGCAAACAAGCTACTTGAAATTGCTATGTGTTTTCTTTTTGTTCCTTCTCATTGGTATGGTGTAAAATCCTGTTGGGACTGAACTGGCAAAATGCCCATGGGATATTAAGTGGATACAACATTTATAAGATAAGCTTTATAAAATCAGATTTGGGCGATTTAATTTTGCATATAAAAACACAAAAATCGAAATGTTCATATATTAAAAGGTTTGACAGTAAATTATGACTTTCTCCATGACAGTTGCCTTCAACTTAATTGTCTCACAAGGATACATTTTGTCACGAAACCTTAATTCAGAACCTTAGACTTTAGCACACTATATTATGTCTTCATTATATTGTGCTCTTTTGTTCGTGAAATGTTGCCTTTTCCTTTTTCTGTAAATCTGTCCTTGTGCTCTTGGGGCTGTTATTTGATGAATGCAGGTGATGGCACTGATAGGGTTTTGGAAAGCTGCATGCACTGTCCTTGATTATTGCTGGTTCCTGCGTCAGCGTTTGGCTAATCTATTCTTCGCTACATCTGTCCATTATCATTGCTGTGCCAGTGCCTGAGCAGTGCCAGGCAGCGAGAGACACAGATGCAAGATACTCCTGCAGCTCCTGCAGGATTATAAAGAGTGCATGTTACCTGGATTTAACAGCCGAGGGGTGTCAGCTATGTGATATGGCTCTACAAGTTAATGACATAGCTGAATGATTGTGGGCCTTTTCAAAAGCTGGGTGTTGAACTGTAATAAAAATTTTGTGGTCCATTTCCTGGCACTTTCATAGAAATAAGCCCAGCACAAATTTTGCTCACTTAGCATGCACAATTATGCATGAGTCAGTGTAAGATATACTGCATAGAGATTCCTACTGACTGAATGCCTTTTACAGTGATTGCAAGCACCCCCAAAACACACTTTTGCATAAAAGTTAATTGTAGCATTAATGTACTCAAACCAGTATTGCAGCCATGGCTTTAGTTGCCTTTCCCTACTACATTACTATTATTATATTATAATATTACCTATTAAAATAAAAGTATTAATATATTAGGATTAAGTTATAATTGATTTAACTGATTCAGTGAATGTGCTTTTATTTTCAAACAATGGATTATTAACACATTTTATTAAAACCTCTCAATACAGTGAAGTGCTGAGAGGGTTTAGCCTCTCCTCCCATATTGCATCTCATCGTTCCTGACAACACCTCTTAGCTGTTGTAAAATCACTGTAAAGTACTGCCTCTCATGGCTTATTGCTTCATTATGCACTTAGTTATGATGTCATTTATATAGATCTTGGTTGAATTGGGGGAATAAAAACCGAAAAAAATCCTCTTAGCCTCTTCCAGAGTGGGAATACAATGGGAATCCAGATCTCGTTGGCTACCGGGTCCAGTACTCTAAAGCCGGGTCTAAAGGGGGAGTTCTCTCCCATGTCATCATGGACCGGCTGGAGAGGGAGTTCACAATTGAGGACCTGGAGGAGTGGACAGAGTATGAGGTCAGAGTTCAGGCCATCAATGGCATTGGCTCTGGGCCCTGGAGCCAGCCAGTCCACGGCAGGACCAGGGAGTCGGGTGAGAAAGGAAATATATGCATACACATTCCAACCACACACTTCATCATGCAGGTGTGCTTGAAGTGTGCTAAGCTCTGTCCTTTACCTCTTATTGTAGTGCCCTCCAGTGGTCCCACCAACGTGTCAGCTTTCGCCACCACCTCAAGCAGCATCCTGGTGCGGTGGGGGGAAGTCCCAGAGACTGACCGCAATGGACTCATCCTGGGGTACAAGGTGTGCAGAGAATTTTCTCTATTTCTGTATAACAATGAAATGTAATTAAGATCAGTATTTAGCAGATTGAGCATCGATAAAATTACTTTGAAAGTATGAAAACATCTTTCTGTGTTTACTTTTTTACTCCTCACTTCCAAAGTCATCTAACTGTATAAGATTCCCCGTGTATTTCAGGTTGTGTATAAGGAGAAGGACTCAGACACAGCTCCAAACTTTTGGACAGTGGAGGGCAACACCAGCCACAGTGTCCAGCTGAGTGGTCTGGGCAAGTATGTCCTGTATGAGATCCAGGTCCTAGCCTTCACACGTATAGGAGATGGAAGGAGCAGCTCACCATCCATTTTAGAGAGGACCCTGGATGATGGTAAACATATCCATCTTACCAACCTGTTAAATCCTGTTGTTATCTTTGAAATTGTATTTTTCTCTTAACAAATTTAAAAAAATCTTTTTACTGTGTTGAGATTATGTAACTTGTCGCTAATCAGTTTGTATCAAGCATTTTCTTGCTTGAGGTTGTTTTTTAAATGACTGAACTGTTCTTTATGTTCTTATTACTCCTTGTTTGAAGAAATATGTTAAAGAGAGTTTTTTTAAATCATGTCTTGATAACAATTTGATAATAACTGAATTGTGGCTCTGCATTTTAAAATGAATATATTTCCTTGATCCAGTTTTGATCACTAAATGTATGCCACGTATAACACTCTTGCCTGATCTGTCATTCTGCAAATTTTATGTGTGATAGTACCAGGCCCTCCAGTCGGCATCCTCTTCCCAGAAGTCAGGACCACCTCAGTCAGGCTGATTTGGCAACCTCCTGCGCAGCCCAATGGCATTATCTTGGGTGGGTTTTCGATACACAGACTTTCATCTGTGACTTTCATCTCCGTCTACTATTGTTTGATTTTGTAGTGCAGCTGAATTGTTCTCTTTCCTCTTCCTTTTTTATGCATCATTTTATATTGGTATGGGTTTGTCTCCTTAGCCTATCAGATCACATACAGAAGAAACTCTTCAAACAGCAACGCCGCCACCGTAGACGTGCTGAGTCCCAGCGCGCGACAGTACACAGCGTCTGGACTGAAACCAGAAATGGTTTATGTATTCCGCCTCACTGCTCAGACACGAAAGGGTTGGGGGGAGGCTGCTGAGGCATTGGTGGTCACAACAGAAAAGAGAGGTAAGTGTAAAATACGGCAGCTGAAATCTATTATCTAAATCATTCACCTCTAAATATGAAGTTTGAGAGTGACTGAGTTTGTGTGTGTGTACTCTTCAGCCCGACCACAACCCACGAGCCGACCCATAGTGCCTCAAGAGGAAGTCCACGCTCGCAGAGTGCTGTTGTCATGGGAACCAGGCAGTGACGGCCTCTCCCCAGTTCGTTACTATACAGTCCAGTACAGAGAGCTGCCTGACAGCAACTGGACTGTCCACTCTGCATCAGTCAGCCACGAGACACACTCCTACATAGTGGATAGGTAAATGTGAAAATTTTATTCCCCTATGCATCAGCACTTTTTTATTATTCATGCAGTCAGAAAATAGAAGTGAGTAGGGCAGAACATGATGTACATGCCATAGACATTGCACTTTTTTTCTCTCTTTAAAGGTTAAAGCCTTTCACCTCTTACCAGTTCCGTGTAAAAGCCACCAATGACATTGGTGACAGTGAATACAGCCAGGAGAGTGAGGCCATCACTACGCTACAGGACGGTAAGAACTTGTGACTGCAGTAATTAGACATGGGCCAAACGTCACCATGCAGAAGACTCATTATAGTTGTTCAAGAACACTTTTGTGATTGTTTGCCTTTACAGCAATGTTTTGACTTTTCGAAGTGAATACTTTACGTCAACAGCACATGTATTTATTCTCAAGCGGTTCCCTACCAGACTGTTTGAATAATATATTACTCTCCTGAGCTGTGTTGGGTTGCTAACACAAAAAAAATATTCTCATCTTCTCTAGCCCCAGACAAAGCTCCGACAATTCTGTCTGTTACACCTCACACCACCACGTCCGTACTGGTCCGTTGGCAGGTACGCTGTTGAAAAACTGTGCAGTGTGTTTTGTGAATGGAAGAATAAATAGTGAAAGTGGCATTTGTTTTTTGGGGGGAGTTTGTCTGTTCAGTATTGGGAATTAAGCAGACCTCATCTCTTTGTAGCCGCCCTCTGAGGATCACATAAATGGAGTCCTGTTGGGGTTCAGAGTCAGGTACCGGGAGTTACACTATGACCGTCTACGCAGCTTCACTATCCGCACAGTTAACAGTCCTTCTGCCAACTGGGCTGATCTCACTGGTGAGTTTACTTTTTCACTGCTTATTCATCAGCTACTTCTGGTTATATGCAGACAGTGGTGCTAGCTGGACTCTTAAATGTACTTATTTTTACATCCACATATTGCTCTGATGCTTTCAGTAAGGCCTACAGTGTTTTGCAAAATAGACACTTGATTGCCACTCTTTCTCAATCCTGTGAACTACCCTCGTTCTCCCTAATCCCGCCCATCCTCTATCCAAACTGCAGCTCCTTACAGCATCAGGAACTTGAGTGAATCCTCGCTCACCCAATATGAACTGGAGAGTAAGTGTTATATCACCCTTTATGCCTCTCTTCCATCACTCTCCATCTGTTTGCATGTCATTTGTTTAATTTTACTTGCACAAAATATGCCGTTTGTATGATAGTTTGCAGCAAGTGTATGTTACACCATCCTCCCACTAGGCTGTATCCGCTGAGGGACTGCAGCTTATGCTGTGTATATGACTTTAACTCCAAGTTGGCCTGTCATTATTTCCGTGTTTTTTCTTTCTTTTTTATCACTGAGATCTTCTCGTGTCCCCACAACAACCCCATCTTTTCACCAGTTTGCCTTGTTCAATTTGTGATGTCTTGCCACAGGCATCGCTATGACTGTATGTCTCTCTGGAGTAACTTATTTTTGCTCTTTTATTTTAACTGTTCTATTATAATGCTGCTATGGGTTCCCCCTTGCAGATTTGAGTAAACACAAACGCTACGAGATCCGTCTCAGTGTGTATAACGCTGTGGGGGAGGGTCCCAGCAGTGCGCCACACGAAGTGTTTGTTGGAGAGGCGGGTATGTTTCCTCTCTCACTGTGCAGCATATGTGTTAGTCTACTTAAGTTTAATCTTTATATCTTAAATGTTAAGCAATTCATATGCAACATATTAACACTCTGCCCATTCCTAGTCCCAACATCCCCTCCCCAGAATGTGGTGGTCCAGTCCTCAACAGCCACACAGCTGGATGTCACATGGGACCCTCCTCCTCTGGATGCTCAGAATGGGGACATACAGGGTTACAAGGTATCAATAATGTGTTCTGTGTTGCTACAAACCAGCCAAACTTACATCATGCCTTTCTTATTTTTATACGTTCATTGAAAAACATGAATGAACATGAATTCTGCACTCTGAACTGTTTTATTCTGTTTATAGATATATTTCTGGGAGTTTCAGCTCCAGAATGAGACAGAGCGCCTGCGTACTCTGTTCCTGCCGGAGCTCGGGGTGAAACTTAAAAACCTGACAGGCTACACCACCTACATGATCAGTGTGGCGGCCTTCAATGCTGCAGGGGATGGACCCCGCTCCCTGCCCACCAGAGGGCGCACTCAGCAAGCAGGTGAGTTACAGTAAATCCAGATGTGTTTGTGGAGATCTTCAAAAGATCAGTGACATTTATCTTGCAGCTTCTGCCAACACCATATAGCATTTCACACTCTTAGGTTCTGTATGCCTCTATCAGTCCCCCTTTGTCATTTGTACAGTGAAACTAATAACCATATTGTTTATTGTTCTCAGGTGCTTGTGTAAAGTAGTACCTCAAGGTTAGTTGTCTGTTCAGTCACAAAAGATACCTACAAAAGAATAGATGATGAGTGATTTCATCTTAAGTCACTGTGTTACACAAAACTGCAAAGTAGAACTGAAGCACTGCAGCTTTAAGACAAATAATGTAATACCCGATCCTCCTGTTCACCAAGAAATAGAATTCTTTTTTTGCTTAAGAGTTTAATTTCATCCTGTGAGATAGAGCATAAGAGATCAGAGTCTTCTTGGCACCTCCTCCAGGACAAGCCATGGGGGTGGAAGCCTAATGACAGCGGAGGAGCAATGAATACAGAGTGCGGGGGACACATGTAGATTAGTTTTTTTGGCCCCAACAAAGACGTCTGTGTTTACTAGCTAGCACGAGTCCCTCCTCTGCGGTCTCAGCACAAAATGGTTTGCAGTATACATTTCTCTTGTCTTATCCGCCCCCTTGAAGGCTGTGACATTGGCCATGGATACAAAGTGCTGAGAACTTAAAAACACAGGCAGGAATTTTGGCTCTCTGCACCAGAGGGCACTGGGAAGTGAGCCAACACAAGCTTTTGTGAATTTTATGCAGAAATGTGGTGAAATCCTGACACTTAGCTGGATCTGGCTTGGGTCAGCAGACAGCATTCTCACAGCTCTTGTTCAAGGTCACAGAATGACTTTGCACAATCATGTCAACGTTGAGTAAATTTTTTTAGTGAGTCATGTGCTTAAACAGTCCACACACCACAGTACCTGTTTTTACACACACAAGGCATTTTATTGTTCATGCCCTGTTAAAGAACAATGAAACCACTTTCATGTTTAAATTACCTGGTATTTCTGTTTCATGCCACCTAGAGTAACATGATATTTTTTACTTGTATGAATACATCATATTGCCTTTGGAGTCATACTAGTCCAGTGCTGTTTGAGTTGCCCGTGTGATTTACCCAATTGTTTTAAAAGTCTGTCTTAGCTGAAAATGTGCGAAATTACTATTGCGACTTATGAAAACCACAAGAATGAATGAATTTTCCTGAGCTTCAAATTGCTTGTTGGATAGTATTATGAATACATAATGAATTTATTTAGTTATTTTCCAGTTTGTGCCATTATTACAGAATTCTAACAATTTCAAAGGTTTTCATAAATATATATACTCCAAGATGGCATTTCCACGTCACTGCATTGTAGTTTTGCAGCTGAGCATGCAGTGCATGTAGTGTTTTGTCTCACCACCTCATCACCTCATTCTTCACCAATAGCGCCGAGTGCTCCCAACTTCATCCACTTCAGTGAGTTGACCACCACTTCGGTCAATGTGTCCTGGGGAGAGCCCAAGCAGGCCAACGGCATCATTGAGGGCTACCGCCTGGTTTATGAGCCCTGCACTCCGGTCGATGGTGAGAAACTCCTGAAGCCTAATAACTCTGCCCTGTCTTGACATTCCTCAGCTGGCTTTCTCAGACAGTGATTTACAACCTCTTGCCTAGTTACCGTATTCTTTTTAACTCACGCTGCTTAAGCTCATGTTCTAATCTGTTACAGATGAGTGTAGGCCCTGCAGAAACATATACGGCATGGCTGATAAAAATGTGTTGGAATGCTCTGGTGAGACTTTGCACAGCTACATCTCTTACTGAGAGAAACATGGCTAATAGCTGGCTAAGTGTGGGTTGCCTGGACCAGATTGTCAAGTAATTGGGAGCAGTGGTGGAATGCTGATCTGAGGCTGCTGTGGTCCCTCTGCTATCCACTAATGGACCCAGAGCAAAGCCAAACAGAGCAGTTAAGACAGGGAATACCAGTTGCTGTATAAAAAGGTCCTGGTGTCTCCTACTATCTGGATACCTATATATCTATATTTATATGCAAAGATGTCTCTGATAGTATGTCTAGATGTTCTAACTCTTTGTCTGTGTGACTCCATGTGTCTGATCATATGGACAAAGCTTGGCTATTTGTCGCTTGTAGAAAAGCAGCTTCTAGAGTCTTAGTGTTTTCTGTACAGACTCCTCTCCTCGCACTCCAGGTGTCAGTAAGATAGTGACAGTAGATGTGAAGGGCAGCGCTCCCCTGTGGCTGAAGATCAAAGACCTGGTTGATGGCGTCACCTATAACTTCCGCATCCGAGCCAAAACACTCACATATGGCCCAGAGGTGGAGGCCAATATCACTACTGGGCCTGGAGAAGGTGGGACTCTCTAAATATGTGATGTATTACTGCTTTTTTATGATGTTCATGTCAATAATATAGGCTTTTAGAGTGCCTCCTTCAATCATAGGAGGCCTTATGCACTCTGATCACTGCACTATTTGTCAATATGTCTATATTGTTTTGTTCATAGTGCGTATATTAGTGTTGTCTATTCTGTAGTTTGTGTCTGATTTTATTTTATTATTATATATTATATTTTATTATTGTATAAGTAAGTACATCGTGAGCAATGTACAATCCTGAGTCAAATTCCTTGTATGTGTACACATACCTGGCAATAAAACTGATTCTGATAAACAACATTTTTTGTCTTCCCAAGGAGCCCCAGGCCCTCCTGGAGAACCCTTTATTTCTCGGTATGGCCCTGCCCTCACACTGCATTGGACCAGTGGTGATCAAGGCCGTGCACCCATCACACGATACGTCATCGAGGCAAGACCCTCTGGTGAGCCTCATGCATAAACATTTTTTCCCAGTACCTCAACTAGTGTTTCCTACCTGATGACAAAAAATTTTATTGTTAATATATTCATATATTTTTGTATCTTACCTTTAGATGAAGGATTGTGGGATATCCTTATCAAAGACATTCCTAAAGAAGTGACATCCTACACACTTAACCTGGACATGCTACGAGAAGGGGTCACCTATGACTTTCGAGTAATTGCAGTCAACGACTATGGCTATGGGTCACCCAGTGCCCCCTCCCCCTCTATATCAGGTACTTTAAACTGAAAAATAATACCACAGTGTGATAACAAAACAAGACTTGTTTTGTTTTTTGTTTATTAATGTCTATTATTTGTTATGTGTTCAGCCCAGAAAGTGTCTCCGTTCTACGAGGAGTGGTGGTTCCTGGTTGTTATCGCTCTGGTGGGCCTCATCTTCATCCTCCTCCTTGTTTTCATCCTCATCATCCGAGGCCAGAGTAAAAAATACACCAAAAAAGCAGATTCAGGTAGGAAACCCAACTGTCAGCTAAACACGCCACCAATATCTCAGTTTCGCCGTCTGTTGCTGCAACTTAAGCTATTGACTGGAATTTGTCTTCCTCTTGGACAGCTCTGCTGAGAATTGCATTTTAATGATTGTACATCCGAAGTCAACACTAGAAAAAAGGGAGTGTGAAGGCTCACACAATTAGACAAATTACCTAGATTTCCATAACATTGTTTGGCTGACAGGGGAAAGATGAGAGTAAAGGTTACTGGAATAGGCAGGTGAATAAACATATTGTTCCTATAGTGAGGATCAATACTGAGATAAATGGCTTGGCAGTGGTTTAATGCTCAGGTCATTAGTCAGACTGAGAGTAATTATATAACTACAGCACTAGTGGCTCTCACACCACTGTATCAAGAAGCCAATTTTCAACATTGTGAATTATCCCAGGTGACACTGCTGCTCCTAGAAACCTTCTATCTTCTAACCCAAAAACATAAGGTAGGGAAAGGTAATCAATGTTAGTAGACTTTATTGTTAATACTTCAAATTAAGGTTGGCAAGTAAACACAGTGAGGGCACCTGGGGCTAATTTTTGAGACATGGTCTAGTCACCCTGTAGAATGGAGTAGCTAGTATTGTGGATGGACAGAGTGGTCAGACGGGAAGGAGGGAGATTTGGGGGGAGAAGTGAAGGGTCAGGTCAAGCCTTCCTAAAGTCTCGTGCTAGTGACTTTTTAGCTTAGTCAGTATTTAGCATGGTGACCAGGGTCAGTAAGGGGGGGGGGGGCCGACCAGTTCAGACAAGGACTGTGTTTGTGTGGGGACACAAAGAGGGCTTCTTAGCCCCTCTCAATCCCTCCCCAATTTTCTCACCCATAAGGCTGGTGGGTCCTACAGCGGCTGTTTGTTTTACTAGAGGCCAGGAGTGGACAGTGGGACTGACTGACTGACTGACTGACTGACTGATGATATACTACCAATGTAGTCAAAAAGCAGTACTTAATTCACTTTAAAATTGAGGATGTGATCATTGAAATAGCTGTATATAATTTATTTTTTGTTTAGATAAATTCAAGAGGACTATGTGCAAGTTCAAGCCTGTTTGATTGTGTTGTGTTCCAATCCCTAAGGCTGAAATTGATTCGACTGAAGATCACAAATCACTTATTTCACTCCACAACCCACACAGTGTCATCCTCATACCCCTGTCCAGGCAACCACTCCAACTGCACAGCTCTGCCACTGACCCACGGAGAGATGGTGCGCCTGGACGAGGGACGCTTCCCATCCCTGGAGCTGAACAACAGACGCCTCTCCGTGAAAAACTCCTTTTGCCGCAAGAACGGCATCTATACACGGTCAGTCACAATCACCTGAAACTTGCCACTGGTCATATAGTAACAATCACCCGGGATGTTCAGCTGACCATTGCACTCATTTTCTAACATTATGTTTGCTCAGTCTTGTCTGACTTTCCTCTTACAATTCAGTGTGTTGCTCATGATACCGCTAGGAATTAATAATGTAGTGTTGCATGTTCCCCGCTTCCCTCACAATAGTCTGTCAGTCTTGAGAGAACAAGCCGAGCCTCGAGGAGCCCAGCTGCTGATTTGAGCCTCCTTCCGCTCCCCTTGTTGATATTCAGTGTTTGTGCGAAGCAACAATTTATAGAAAGGGACAGCACAATACCAGCTAATTAGCATTCATGAGCTTCTGCATGTGCTCTTTGTCTGTCCATCACCGCTTTAGACAAAGGGTGCTTATGGGTCAGAGCCGGCCGTTTTCTTTTGGCCTTCAGCCCAGAGTTTCTCTTGAGTGTGGTGCTGTGAGAGCTATCTCAACATAAAGTACAGCGCCATTGAAATGAGAACATGTCCTTCTGACCGTCAGTAGGAGTTTGGCAGGCTTGCTCTTTGGTAACGTTTAGGTAAACATTAGATAAGAGGAGTTTCACAAACTGCAGCACGAGAAGCAAAGGGAATGTCCTGTGTGGAGACAGGGGTCACCCATTTTGTGACTGGTTGGATGGTCACATGGTTATGTTGGGGGAGGGGAGTTCAGAGTCTGCTTCTCGTCACAGCAAAAAAAATGTTTTGGTGTAATGTGTCAGAAGGGGTGCATTAAGGACGGAGGAATCTGTGCTGTTTTCTCCTTGACCAAGGAGGCCAAGAACTGGATCAAAGGGTCTTCAGTTGCTCCCTCTCTTTGAAGAGCTCCAATCTGGTACCATAATATTTGCTAATGATCTGTGGACTAAGGAGGAAGAGTGGGAGGGCTCCCTGTGGGATATTTGAAAGGGTGAAGGAAAGAGGGATGAGTTAGACAGATAAGGCAAGGGGGGAAATACAGTACTCCTAAATAATTCAACACTCACTGGCAGCATTTTAGAGTGTGATCGGTAGCAAGATCTGTCGCTCCTCCCTTAATGCTCATGTGGCCCCATCCTTTTAATGTCTGACTAAACCTTGACTGAATTCTAAGTAGATGGGGGGAGGGGGGGGGGTTCACAGTCCGCCCCCTCATCATCATCCCCTTTAACCCAAAGGAGATGTCCCTTTGTTGTGTCAACCCTTTCATGGCCGTTGTCATGTTGTGACTTCTAAGCTTCCTGTTTTTGACATTCCCAGTGATTTAGCTCCCACATATATCTCAGTAAATATTAATTTTTATTTGAGAGGTCTTCAAGGTTGTCTGCTTTATGGTTTAATATTACACTTGACATCACAGCGTTTTATGCGTGTCTATTCTGCCCCCACACACAACGCTTTCCATTCCGGATCACTTAAACATTTACTTTCATGCCATTCTTAGTTTATATAATTCTTCAGTCTTTTGCTGAAGCCAGCCGAGCAAACTCTTCCCTTAATGCTGTGTTAGCCTGAGTTACACACTGAGCCCACTGATGTAGCTCAGTGACGTGAGGGTAGTGGTCCAATTTTGGCCCTTTTGGCATCCAATTAAATCTCAGCAGACCTTGAACACAGCGGCAGTCATTACTGCAGAAGAAGAAAAATAATTGTCCACACAGATGTTTCTCTCTGCTTCACTTTATGGACTTGATGACTGGAGCCAAAAAGAAGCTAGGGGTCTTTTTACTTGACCTGCACTCATAAAAGAACTTTATAATTCTTTGCTGAGCTCAGGGCCATGCTTAGTTACACAGCTTTTCTACAGAAGGTCTAAGTCCCTGACTGACTCAAACTGTACAGTCATTCAGCTCTAATCACCGCAAAGAATCCTTTCATGGTGCTCATGTTTTTATACAAGCTGCTGTTTGTGCATCTCATGACGGTTAAGGTCAGCTGAAGTCAAGCAGAAATGACCCCCTACCTAAGCTCCTAACTGACACTTTGCAAAGATCAGAAGGAAGTTGCAAAAGAATAAGACCAATTATAATCTCTTCCTTACTCTTTGTGTGTTGATCCCACTGAACTCCCTGTGGGGTGTGAAGCTTCTTCATTTTTAGAACTATTTTGCAGCCTTCCATTAGTCATCTGAGTGGTGTTAATCACAGGAATGAGCAGGCTTTCAAATGTGTTCTCAATGAACAGAGAGCTCAAGAAAATCTGTTGTGAGTGATGATGATGATCAAATGAAATGTTTTTTTTCTTCTTATATAACCATTAGCGCTCTCTCTCTGTTTCTTTCCTTTGCTTCATATCTCTCACAGACACTCTTTCTCTCTCCTTTTCTCCGTCTGCCCAGGTCTCCACCAAGACCCAGTCCTGGAAGTCTGCACTACTCAGATGAGGATGTCAGCACTAAGTACAACGACCTGATCCCAGCAGAGAGCAGCAGTCTGACCGAGAAACCCTCTGAGATATCTGACTCACAGGTAAGCAGTGACCCTGGCTTGCAGCCCATGTCCACCCTATGTCTGGAATAGGCAATGAACTTAAATTAGAAAGTAAAATTCAACTGTTTGAAAAGTCCTCCAGGGCAAGGTCATAGCCTTCCCAAACTCAAAATACTTCTCTTATTCCACTTTCTTTCACTTTTGTCACATTCACTGACAACCTCCATTATTTTTTGTCATAATCACCATTTTTCTAGATGCCAAGACTAGATAGCTGTCTAATTATGAAGCAGAATTTCTGAGGATAAATTAATGACAGTCAGCAAGACAATCTGCCTCAAGTGGATCACCACAAAATTAAATTCCCTCTGTTAGCGTTAGGTTAGTCATGGCTGACATTTATCTGAGTTTTCAAACTGATTTCTCCCATGGGAAGGAAGCACGGGGCTGATTCTCATGTCTCATGCGTCTTGAAATGTCTTCACAACTAATTAATATTCCTCAAACAGGAAATGTTGCGTTAATCTGGGCTGCTGGGTTTCAGCCCCTCATGTGATGATCTGAACGGCTGTGTGCGTGTGTGCATGTGTGTATGTGTGTCTTAAATAGGAAGGTCCAGTGACGATACATGGAGGTTAGAAGTGATGAGGGATGATGAATGCAAAAAGGCAGAGAAGCCCATTGCAGCAGATCGTGAACATCTGTCTTCCCACACTCGCGCCGGGTCTCCCTGGCCAATTTATCTGGAAATGCACAGTCAAAACATTGTTCGACCTGGTTAGAACAAACACTGCTCTCCTGAGTTACACAAACTGGTGTTATTCTTTTCCTCTGCATAGCCTCCCACTGTTTACCTGCCACTTGTACAAATAAATGGAGCTCCAACATCTGCTAAGCCGTAGTGTCTCAATAGATCAGTAGATGGGCAGGCACTTGTCAGATACACAGATGTGCCAAATGTTTAATGTGTGTATGTGTATGTTGTCTGTGAGGGTAATTTGCTCTATCTCTTTTTTTGTCTTTTTTTTTTTTTGCTTTGTTCAGCGTGTTGGAACGGCGACAGGATTCACCCACGCACACATTTGTAACTTACAAGACTGACGGCTTTATATTACAACAAAAGCAAATTAATCCTGTAAACATTGTCTCTGTCCAATTCTAGGACACTCTTGTGTACACTTATCACATGTGCGCTCCACGGGGCTACGGGTGAGCTCCTCTGTGTGAAAGATGCTCACTAGAAATGATGATCTGCCCCATAGAAGTGCACATTAATAGATTTCCACTTCTCTCTCAGTAGATGTACGCTACTGTGTTATGACTCAGTATTGTGCGTTTTGACAGTAAGAGTGCTGTATTAGAGATAGTTGTCATTATTATCCGTAGCAGACATCCTAAACAAATGACTGTTTTTTCACTGTCAAATTGTCATCTAACTCTTTCTCCTGATTGACTCACAGGGCAGCGACAGCGAATATGAGATGGATCAGAGCCGGCAGAAGACCCACTCTTTTGTCAACCACTACATCAGCGACCCCACCTACTACAACTCCTGGCGACGGCAGCAGAAGGGCGTTTCTCGTCCACCGGCGTACGGATACTCCCAGCCCGAGCCCCTGGTGGAACAGGAGTCACGGCAGCACCCGCCACCTGTGCCCCCTTTGCCACCGCTCCTCCCCCAGAGCGCCCCGTCCCCACAGCCCCAGTGTCAGGGCCAGGGTACTCTGTTCAGGTCTAAGGGAAGCCGGACTCCCACCCCCTCCCTGCTGTCCTCCGAACCCACCAGCCAGCACAGCACCCTCTACCGACCCCCCAGCAGCCTGGGCTGTGCCGCTCAGCCACCTACCGCTGGCTTCTCCTCTTTTGTTTGACACACAGCTCTCCTTCCAATAACAACAGGACCCTGAGGACGAGTCTTTGATTTTGTTGTTGTTGGTTTATTTGTATTTTGCTCTTCTTCTTCTTCTTCTTTATTTTGATCTTTTGTTGTTTTTTTCTGTCTACTTGACAGAGTTGTTGCTCAATATTAAGCATTGCAGGCATCTTGAATAGCGTTTTCTCCTCTGTGAAGAGTGTGTGTGTATGATTGTGTGTAGCGCGTATGATTGGTTAATCCATGTAATATGTATTTTATGAAAAGACAATCATTTGACAGTTTTTATGCATTGCTTAAGTAAAATTATTTGAAGGTACAACCATGTAAACAAGGGAGAATAGAACCTGAGGTTCCGAAAAAAGAAAACCTTGTTTTAAAAACACTGTATTATTGTTTAATATGAGAGCTTTGTGGAAAAACAACCACCTTAGCACCATATAGATTATGGACCACTTGGCTTGCTGAGACTGGACAATGGAAAAACCCACTCTAATGGAATAATGTGATGTTTGGACAAAGGACAAACTGATAGTGAGAATTGGACTCTGACTTTGAGAGAGGCACTGGTGGTCACTGTGGCCCTCAGCTGCCTGTGAGTTTCTCACTCTGCCTAATAATTGTTAGACCTGCATTATGTGTTTGCTATATGTACTTGGCTCATATTGTTTACCAGATATTTATATCAATCAGCTTCAAGCTAAACATTTTCAGAACATCGCTAGTGACAATGTTATGAATCACATTAAAGCATTGTGGCACCTTTAACGTAGTCTTGAGAATGTGTTGATTGTGTGCTGGTACTCATGCCAGTAGATATACAAGCTAAAACAACTTTCATAATGTGCATCTGTTTGCTTTTGTGTTATTCCCAGAATATGACTAAGGACCAAAAGCACAAATCTTCTTGGTTCAAATGATATCATCCCATCACAACCACATCACAACATTATGTTGTTAATAGCTGTCAGAAAAGTACAATAATTACTGTCTTTGAACAGGTTACTAAGACATAATTAATAAAAGATGTGATGAGTTTGCATAGTAGGTTTACTAGATGGTTGACCAGATCAAAACTGTCACATTTTTTTCACAACAGAGACCAAACTGAAATCTCTGCATCTTTTTAAAAATGCAAAAATAAAATAAAAATTGTTTTGTGGACACTGCGAAACAGACAACACAAAATTTGTCACTTGCTGACAGTAAAAATTGTAAAGTTTATGTTATGTATTTTACAATCACAGTTTGTTCACAAGGTTGATGGATAACAACAGGACACAGGTATAATGCATGAAATGCACCAATGCTTGTCTTGTGAGATTATGTGTGTTACAATGTAACATGGCATTGATGTGATTACTGAAAATGTGTTTTTATGTTCACAGTTCATACGTATTATTATGATGAGATTTTTTTTTAAAGGATGCTGGATCTTTACTTTAATCTTTACTTTAAAGGTTGAATGGGACTTGCTGAGCTGGAGGTGGACCCGTAGTGTATAAACTTAGACAGTCGTTCCAAAATATCATCTGTCAAATTTCCAATGTGAACATCACTGTATGCATCATGAAGGAAACATTATGGACCTATTCATGGTAGCTCCCTAAAATAAATTATTCTATTTTGTAATGGCTTTTTCTTGATGCCTCATCTGAAAATTTTAGAATAAGGATGGGTGACTTCTGACATATGAGAGAGAGTGAGCTAAAGCTTTGAAACAGTAGTAGTATTAACAAATAGGAAACAGAAACTCAAATCAGTCCTAAGTAGACCTATTTGTATGGTCTGGAAGACAACGTGATTGTAGGTGACACTTGTTCCTACAGTGCAGAAATGACCTGATTCTCTCAGCCACAACAGAGACATAATTGAGATGCATAAGAGCATGAGTTACAGGGAAGAATTTGAAGAAGAACCTGATCCGGTGCAAGCATGCTGAAAAGCTGGGGGATGGTGGGAGAGTGTGCCTGGGTAATCTCCTTATTTCAGGCCGGAAAACATTGATCTTAAGCAAGGGGGGGGGTCATGTCAAGGGTACAGATAGTTGGTGTTGGAAAGTCTTTATTTTCCCAAAAGTTCTAACAGACTAAAAATCAGGCTGACAGAAATTTGCTAAAGTAGATGGATCATCATGTATGGATAATTGATCATTATGCAAATATTGTAAGTTCTGGGTTATTGAATTACATTACAATGATGTGAATCATAGAGGGCAATCTTAAAGGTTTTCCCTATCAAAGTCTGGAATTCAATCATATCACATCTCATGTACTTTATAGCCCAACTCGCTTGCTTTGTAACATTTTAACAGAGTTTTCTTCTGTTCGTATGCCCCCACCCGACACACAAACACACACACAGACTCACAGACACTGCTTCACATCAACAAATCTGTTACATTTTTATATTTTCAGTTCGGTATCTCCTCATGGGACTGACTTATACAGAATGCGTCCTAATTCTGACCGCGCTTGTTGGAGTGTGTCAGAATACATTTGCAACACAGCTAACTCATTTTGACTGATGACTCCAAAATTAGGACAAAATCTGAATGTATTAAATGTAAATGTATGAAATTGGACGTAACAGGATAGTGTCCTCTGGTTTATGTTATTTCACTTGCAGACACAGGAGCGTTACATATCCTCTTCATGACAGTCAATGAAATTCAATGAAAGGAAGGTTATGCACCATAGTCCTAGTTTTGTGAGCATGGGCGAAGCCCTAGAATAGGTTCCACAATAGGCTTTCCCACTATCCTCTGCAAGGCAGAGTGCTGCAATTTACATGTACTTGTTCAACAACTCAGGGCTGTATAGATGTTTGCCATTGTATTTGTCTTTACACATAGTAAATGGCCACTGCCACCCAAATTGTCATGCACAAACTGCAGCAACATGACTAAAAGGTTTATACGTTATATAGGTTTATAGCTTTATTTAGTTAATGGTGAGGCCTGGCCTTATTTTGCAACATCCGCTATGAAATAACAAAGATTGACAATGTGCCAGTTGCATTTTAGCAGTCCTCTGATCCATTGCAGGATCTTGCTGAGGATAGAAATCTTTACATCACACAGCTCCTCATCTCATATACTGGCATCACGACAGCCATGCTGACACTGTAACCGTTGCCAAAATCTCTAACTGAAAGTTCCGGTAGGTTAGAGAGGCCCAAAGAACAATCCTGAAAAAAACTCAACGTCTAACTGGGCATTATTGTAAGCAGATGGTGAAACCAGCAGGGGGAAAGCCAGACAGCTAACAATGTTCCTGAATGTCCAAAATGCCACAGCTGAGAATGGACTTTATGAAAGATTCAAAAACATCAAACGCATTGTAAGGCAAATACTGAGACACCGCTGCACAAACATCCTCTGAACAGCGCTGTCAAAGCTGCCAATGTAATACACAAAGCTGCAACAATGTGAGAATGTTTTAGTATTGCACCAGCAGCGCCTCAGACTGAGCAGCCCCCATACATCAGTGCGTGAGGAAGAAATAATTTCCCATATTAGCCTTTAATGTAAATCATCCACAGATATTGATTTTTTTTAACTAATGATAGTTCACCTATTTTCAACTTACTGAGCACTGAATGCGTGGAATTGGTGTGTTCCCTCAGCACACCAGGATCAGGACCAGGAGAACTAATCTAATTACAAACCAGCTGCATGTAAATTCAGGTTTTACAGTTGCCGGGTTATTGCAGTGTCTGGAATTGAGTTATTTGATTTCCTGACTTAACTAGATTTCAATTACCAGATTTGGAGAGAGAGACGGAGAAAGAGAGAGAGAGCGAGAGAGCAACAAACATCCAGTAAGCACACACATTTAATATTTATTTTAAGGGTATATCTGCCATTTTAGTAGAGTGGTAAAAGTAATACTGTCGGACAGTGTTGGAAAGTAACTAAATACAGTTTTTGGCTTCACTTTTGGGGAGCTGTCATGTCGTCCATCTTTATATACAGTCAAGGGCCTTAACAACAAAAAGATCAGCTCAGTTCTCTTTGTTAGTACCAAAGAGCCGTTGAAAATAATTGGATCGTTCCCATAAGTGATTCCAGACCTTTTCCGGAAAACCACAAGGCTAAGTTTGCTCCATAGTCTTGAAGAACGGCTGACAGAAATACAATGTGCCCTGACAAAAAAAGTAACCCGCTAATACTTTTTCCCTAGGAGCACAGCTTTGTCGTTAATTGCTGCTTGTCCTGTGAAGCAGCCTACAAGCACAGTAGTGTAAATAAACACAAACATGCATGCTCACTTCGACTTGCACATAATTCTGTGCGGTGAGTGGGTTCATTCCAATTAATGGCACCAACTACTTACCAACACATTGGTGCTTTTGGATGCAGGTAACTAAGCTCGGAAGTTCACTTTATCCAACAAAGCGGAAATAGTCAAACAAATTGAATGTAAACAGAAATAAATATTCCCTAGCAGCACACCTGTGTCGTTAGCTGGCAGCTATTGTGAAGCACAATCAATATAAGCGCAGTATAGCAAATGAACACGAACGCCCACACTCACTTCATCTTGTAACAATGTGCACATAACTCCATTGTACACCCCACTTACTGGCAGTTCCCACTTTTTAAAGTGAAATCCCAATGATTATGTTATTGCTTCCAGCAAATTCTCCTCTGTTGTACCCCCCTGATGGCGCCAGTTGACTTCCTCCCGCTCACTGCTGTCCTTTATAAATCGGCAGGCTGAGCGTGAGCTGAACAACAAACAAGCATCCTTGTGGATACTTGAAAAGGAAAAAACAATCTTCACCCACTTCAGCCTATAGATGTGCTCATATCCTCTCCATTTGACTCAGGCAGCTCAAAGTCTGATGCTAATACGTTTGTACTTTTACTTGAGTAAAATGTTAAACGCATGACTTATGTGTAACCGAGAATTTCTATATTGTGGTATTGCCACCTAAGTCGAAGATCTCAGTACTTCTCCCACCACTGCTTTAGGGGGCATCAGTGTGTCAAAAAAGTAGCTTATAAAATTTTAACACAGCTTGATCCTGGACAAAAGGCCACTGCAGTCAAATCCTCATCATAAAGAGCCTTGTTCTCACATCAGCTGGTGGGACAGACCATACTGGGAACATAGCCAAAGGCAGGAAATAACTTTTAAATGTGTGTGATAGACATTCTCCATGCAGCAGCTCATTGTATTATGGAGAGAACAGAGTTTTTAAGAATAGCAAGGGTACGTTATGAAATGGCTTTAAAAGACAAAAGTTAATAGTCATTCTATCCAGGTAGTGGAGGATTGACTTTTGCCCTTTGATAATTATCAACCATTCACACATTCCGTTCTCTTGAGCTCAGGGTGAGCATGCACAGCCTTGGGGTGTGCCATGGCTGCTTCCCTCTCATTTCCATTGCAAAGGTAGGCTACTAATGAGCGGCCACATGGCAGAGGGCAGCTGGTCGTCCTGGAATACACATGGTCAAAAGAAATGGTTCACTCTCTCCGAAAGGACTTCAGTGATCACAGCATGTGAGAAATAAGTGAACATTTGTGAACATCTTTCCTAAAAGTTTAAATAATTTGACTAAAATGTTTTTTTAATAGACAGGAAAGCAGAAAGACACAACTTAAATTACAGCTATTTTAAACTGCACCTAATTGCCCTACCTTTTGCAAGCTTATAGTGCTTAAAGTTAACTTAAATTGTGTTTTTGCAATAAAAGATCCACAGTTACAAAGTCCTGCATTGTTAACTTTATATGCTATCCCCAGTGTAAAATTAGTGAGATGTCTCCCCTACAGTAAGTACATTAAAATGTACTATAGGGCACTGCAAGAAGGATGTTATTTTCTCTTATTTCCTTTGGAATGTTTGGTGTTCATGCATATTTTCCCTCTCAATGACTCATCAGCTCTTTATCCTCAGCCAAGCAATTTGTAATAGTGAAGGAGTATAAACACAACACTGAAACAGCATGAGGTGATGGTATTAAAGTTTTTATAATGATTTATTTTCCTTGTTTCTTTTTCATGCTGTGTCACACCTTTCAGAGTGAAGGAAATTAGATCGAGCCTGTCTGAGAGGCCCCATGCTGGCATCCTGTGTCTTTAAGGAGCAACGCAAAGAGGGCGTGTTCACGCGCACTACTACTGAGGAAGGAGGCATAGTGAGTTATTGCGCTTCAGAGAACCAGCACCACTTCTGAGGATGCGGTGACAGCAACGGTAACATTTCTATGAAAAAAAAGAGAGTCCTCTGTGTCTAACAGTGTTATTTGGATTACCAGAGTTGATCCGCGGTTTGCGTCTCCTTTGGTTTGATGAACGCGCCCCCATTGTCATCCTGCTGGGGGCCTAAAAGTGAAGCAGCACCCGGCTTTATGAATGGGATGCTCGGTAAGTGTGTTCGCTTCAGTCTTTGTACTTGCACTTAAACTTCACTACATAATAGGTACATTTGCATTTGTGCATACAGCTCAAATATGTAGCCTAACAAACACAGAGCGGCTATACTGAGTGTTTCAGTAGAGCGCACGGCGTGCTGCCAGGCAGATGACGCTTTTGTGGTCAGCTACTTATTGTTCTCCTGCCATTGACCCACCCAGAATCAGAGCTTTATTGTAATGTGACCGTATCATCCTGATGATTGCAGAAGTGGATTGAGTGCTGCCAAATGGATACTTTTAATGATATTTTATTCTCTCAAGAATTGTATTGTGGAGGCAATTGATGTGGCGAGAATCGAGCATATTTGTCTGCAGCCCCTCAGCAACAATACCAATTTCTCCATAACGTTTATTAGCTTATATGGGAATGTTTTGAAGATAGAATTTATGCATTAACTTCTTTCTTTTTTGTAACTCAACAACTCTCCAAAAGAAAACTCTTATAGGCCTCATAGGAAAACAGATGTTGAGCTTCATAATATTCATAATTAGGCCACACATGTGACGTTTTGAATTTCAATGTGCATAGAGTGAATGTAATGTAGTTGTGTACTATGTACTTGTGTAGTATGTGTACTAATGCACGTTTTTCTCAATATTGATATGTTTTGACACATTTGTTTAAACGTATTCAAGCATACAATGTCTGTTTAGGTTGTAGAGGAAGTTAAATTAGCACATTGACTTGATGACTTGTCCATAATCGGATGACACCAAAAAAAATCCCCACATTACACACTTTCTGCCCCAACACGCAGTGTATGCCTGTCCTGTTTGTTCAGTTCATTACCCATGTACACCAGAGCCATGTTGACTTGGCTGTCCTGCTGAGATTGCCTGGCTTTGGTGTCACAATGGTGTCTGATGAGCTCATTGACTGGGATAATAATAAGGTGATGGACCTTAAGTCTGAAGGTCATTCCATCACCACCATACTGATAAGAACTCCTCAGCAATTGTTTGAGGAGATAATGTTATCAGAGGCCTCTGTTTGTAAGGCAAATTGGGTGGCTTTCTTTATTTTTGTAGGTTTAAATTTGACATTTGACCTGCATTATCCAAAACATGGAGAGTGCGTCGCGTGATGTCAAACTGCTCTGCCCGCACGCTGTGATGGATTTAGGTTTACGACGCAGCAAACAAGTAAGCCTCATCGCCAAGATTTATGTGTCATAGGCTTAACCTGTTTACTTTTTTTCTCCAGAAGTGCCTCTGAAATGCCTTTCAGAACAGGTGACACGTTTTAAACCAGCCTGCACAGGTTCTGCCTCCTCTGCTTTCTTCTGTCTCTTAAATTACAAAGCGTCTAAATGTGTTTAGTGCTTGAAGGTGAAAGTTATCCTTCCTCTGTGTGGTGTTGGACACTGTGCCAAGCATTCTCTGTTATCAGGCACAGCACCATGCAGACAGCATTTTGCTGGCTCATAGCCTAGGAAACGCTAACTGCTCAGAATTTAGTTTAAAAAAGTTTGCAAGTTTGTGCGCCTTACTTTTCATTTCACAGATAATGGGCAGCTGAAAAGCCTTCTGTG
This sequence comes from Micropterus salmoides, assembly GCF_014851395.1. Lineage (NCBI taxonomy): Eukaryota > Metazoa > Chordata > Actinopteri > Centrarchiformes > Centrarchidae > Micropterus > Micropterus salmoides. Next base: position 20,965,272 of record NW_024040041.1, read on the forward strand.
GTGGCGCTGAAGTGCAACTTCTAGTGTATTATTTGTGGCCAGTGAGCGGTTAGTCCTGCATCCTTGTTTGAACATGTCTGCAGTTTGTGTGCTCATTTGAGGCAACGTGTGTGTCCTGTCCAGCCCCTTCACATTCCAGGAAATACCAATATAAACTGTTATTTTTTTCCCCCCTGGAATGCCTCTGACTGTGGTGATGGTGAACTGTTGGGTTATTATAGAGAATATGACAGTTCTTTTGAAAGATGTGTAGCATATAAGTAACATGTTATGTTGTTGTCAGTGCTCTTAGTTACTACCACAGTTCTGCAAATGAGAGACCTAACTCCCAGCTCAGTAGAAAATGTGCTAGCTGTAGAAAACATTAATTCTCTCAGTAAACAATTCACGGATATTTTTTGCTAGTTTGACTAGTTCAATTATATGCTGCCACCTACCTGTTTTGTTTTGTTTTTTTATAACGTTGTTGTCCCAACATCAAATTCTAAGGCCATCTCTTATGTCACTGTGTGAATGCTGTGTTTGTTCCTGTGTCTTTTGTTTGGTGGCATTGTTTTCTGGTCTTACCCATTATGCTGCATTGTGACCTGGTAGGCTGGGGTTGTTATATGAGCCAGTGGAAATGTTTATTCTCTTCTACCATCCTGTCTCCTTGTCATTAGTTGTACATATTTGATGGTGTTTATCAGTGTAGCAGCAAAGGGTTTATAAATTTAAACTGCACAAGTGTAATGTCATGTACTGGATTTTGTGACAGCAGTGTCAATATGTGTCACTGTATGAATCCTTCTTGGCTATTTGATTTGTATTCATCCACTTATTGGAATGTAAATTCTGAAAGGGAACCCGTGCACAGTACACTGATTATCCACTTAAGAATGAGAGCATTGCCATACACAGGTCCAGTGGTTTCTTGTATTTTCAAAAAAAGAAAAGAAAAGACAACTCTTTGACAAAAGAAGCCCTCCACTGTTTGATAGCTGCACACTTGGCTTCCCACCAGCCTGTGCATTTTGTTACTTTTCTGCTGTTCTGACGCTATAATTATGGCACTCTCACACTTTAAAACTAGATTCGCCGGATCCCATAATTTCCCTGCATTCTTTCCATTGAGCAGCACAGGTTTCCACTAGAGTCTTTCAAAAATGTAACCACTAATCTTCTGCAGCTCTTCAGAGATACCTGTCCAGTCTGTGTGTCAGTCTGTCCCGGGTGACGATACGGACCCCTGGCCAGAGGCTGGAACTATCATAAGCTGTGATTCAGCCATCTGCTGCGGAGAAGATCCGACCGTGTTCGGCTTCTAAGATAATTATGTCACTGTCTGAACCTGAGGTGCTCCATGCGCTGATTCATGTTCCATTTATGGCTGTTGTTGAACACATACAGTCCCAGCACTCGTCCACGGCCCTGTAGGTTATTAAAACTATGTGTTGATGGAGATATGAGCTGTGTTTGTTTGTGTAGCTCATCAGTAATGCAGCATAATGGCGGACAGTCTTGTTTACATTGGGTGGCCAGGAAGTGCAGGCTGGGTAGATTTCTGGAGAGATGGGAGGGTTTACTGCCTTATTTTCTCCCTGCCCTTCCTGTGGATGTACCCCTAACACGCTAACATATTTCTCAGTGAAACACGTCCTTCATGTGTGGCTGTGTGATCGGTGCTTTTGAGAAGCTGTGGTCTAATTGCCAAGTTGAGGTTACTGGTTTTCTTTGCATTAATTTGTCATATTCTTGCAGTTCTGTGCTCAAACGTCTTTGAGGAGACGGAGACTGTTATTAATGACCTGGAGCTGGTCGTTGACCTTGCAGGTCCAGCTGGATGAAGACAAAAAAGCTGGGGAGGCTTTAGCAGTCTCTCATTACTGGAAACATCCAAAACAGTGTTAAGTAGTTATTTCTGGCATGCTCTTGTGTTGATATCGCCAATGTCAACCTGCTTTCTGCTCATTCTCTCTGATTATGTTCAGACACTCTAAATGCCGGAGTGGAGCCAATTTCTTCACCCCACCCAGCCACCACCACCCTCCATTTGTATTTAGAAGCCATGCCCAGCACACAGATGACGCTGATTTTGAGCAGTGCTGGATGCAAATGCAGTCGCATGTTTATAACTTTTATTTGAATCAGAGACGGTAGCATAGAGCAGGAACAGACAACACTGTGGATAAACAGCCATTGTAGAGCCATAAAAATGATGTGTATCGCTCTCGTTTAGCCCGCAGAATACTCTTCATTCTTGAACGTGTCGAAATGAAGGACAGAATTCTTGCCTTCCGCTTTTTGTGTCTGTAATAAAAGCTGACTGTTCAAAGTGGAGGACAGGAGAGAAAAGAGATGGAGCATTGTGTCTGGAGGCTGTGTTGACTGTAAATGTAAAAGAAACAGGTCATCTCCTCTCCGGTATCCGAGGTCAGCTTGTACACGTTGAGCTGACTGGCTGCAGGCCTACTCTCTACCAGGAATCCTTTCATTGGCTGTCAGGGCTCTTTTGAAAGCTATAGTGTCTGTTCTCTGTACTGGCCATCATCTGTCCATCACTTTTCCTCGCTTCTCATTAGCTAGTCTGATCTGCTTGTGTAGCTAATAGTGACTTTTATAGTTGGTTTAAGTGTTGCTCCATTACTGCAGCTACCATTTCAAACTGATTTAAATGTAACTGTTGTATAATAATTTACTAGTGGGCCTATACTGAATGTCATTTTTACACACTGCTGAGGTCTTGAGTGAGTTTTGTTCTTCCAGCCCAAGCTGTTTACCTCAAATATGCTACTCACTGATCTAAAGATAGCTACAGATTTAGTACTTACTAATATGAAAGCCAATTCAAAAAACCCACAGGCACATTTATTAGCAGGAAAGCTCAAAAAAATCTGTTGCGCTTTGATCCTTACCAAGCAGAATGTCCTGCTGGGTGAGGCGTGACATTAGCATAACAGACCGCCTCACACCACCTTGCCAGGGTAAGGTAAGGCAAAAACACTGATGTGTGAGGTTTGGGGCCTTTCATCTTCTCCTTCCTTTACCCAGAGTTGGTATTCTTGGTTTTTGCAGAAATCAAATTACTATTGAGGTGTTTTATTCATCTCTAAACGATTAATAACATTTATTATTGTCGCACATCGCGCATACGCTGTGAACAAGACGTGATTATAATGGAAAGTGGAGGAAGAGAGAGAAAATAGTGAGGGACAAAGAAGAAAGTGTCCAAAGTATGGGATTATTTCAAGCTGAAGAAAACAACAACTCTGTAATGTCACAGTCCGTCCACCGTAAAACGAAATTTATGTCGCCTCGGCAACAGTACGACTGCACGTTATCAGAAAGCAGCCGGTGTTCTGCCAGCGGACCACAGACAAGCTAACTGTAACTGTAGCATTTAATCACTTAAATCTTGCTGCCGCCGCCAAGCAAAAGTACTTCTTAAACGACTCATCGATGAATCGTTGAAATAATCTATAGAAGCTTCGAATACTAAAATAATCGTTAGCTGCAGCCCTAAAATAATGAAAAATGTGCATCACAGTTTCCTAGAGAAATGGGATGTCTTCAACAGTCTTATTTTGTTTGATCAACAGTTCAAAACCCCACAATGTTCCATTTAAAATGATCTTCACATCTTCACATTGGACAAACTGGAACAATCATGTCTTGCGTTTTTCCTTGAAAAACAATTAATCAATTATAAATTATTTTTTTTAAATGTTACTGATTTAACGTTAATCGTTTCAACTCAACATCAATCACTGGGATAGAATTGTTGGGTCACAAAAAATGAAGCAAACGCGCACAGGCGAAGGTTGGTGTGAACGGGGGCTGGCCAGCAAACCACACCGGGCATTTCCCCATCATGTTCAGCATTTCACAGTAACGGATTTAGGATTTGCTTTGCTCTTTAGGCCACAGAGGATTTACACTGATCAAAATGAGCCCTGGGCTTTCTGGCTCTATTGGAACTGCATGGTGAAGAATGACATGGAGAATTTCATGGGGGGGTCAACAACTTGATCTAAATTCACATAAGCAAACAGCCGTTAGTGCCCTAAATGAGCCATTTAAGGAACCACTAAATCTGGCTTTTATGTAAGTGGGAAGGTTTTATTTGTAATTTTTTCATTAGAGCTGTGTGTTTCCTCCTTGCTGTATTTGTCTCAAAGGGCAGCATCAGCTTGATGCCTGTTGTTCTCTGTCTGCCTGATTGAGAGATGATGTGATTTCCACTGTTTGTCCCCGGGCTGCTCCTTCCTAAATGAGATATTCAGCCCTGCTTAACTGAGTTGCATGGCAGATACCTATCTTCTACAGGCTATTTGTCTGCTTAATTTCTGGTGTGTGTGTGTGTGTGTATGTGTGTGCACATGCATGCGTGTAACAACTACTCTTGCTAGGGTTAAACATATGGGATTGAATGAGATGGTAAGATTGGCGGAACAGTTTCAGATGTCAGTAGGACAGAGGAGACCAGACATTTTTGTCCCTGTTTTTCACTCAGATTTGGGTGCATGTGGCCTCCCACCCCCTAACGTCATTTCACCCTCGGGTCATGCAATTGTCCATCCAGGTCAGTGCCTTCAAATAAGGCAGACGGAAGGCTTTCTGCCACTGTAGCAGCCACCCTCTCCCAGACAGTAGAATACACACTGGACAAATTAAGCACAAACAAGATGCATCAATACTCAATTAGGGAAAATGGACCATTAGTCATGTTTGAGAGTGCTGTCAGGGATCTCTTGTGTATTAGTGTTGACTGGCCAAGTGTGAGAGAATTGGCGAGAAGTGAAAAGTTAAGTTCGTCTTAAACAAAAATTATCCAGGATGTCAAAATCTCTTTCAAACGATGAACAGGAGTCTTGTCGTGCATGTAAATTCAGTCTTGTGATGTTTTTTGTGTGTGTTTGCTGAGCTGTAAAACATTTAATAATTATAAGAGTGGTTTTGAGTCGTAGCTTACGCGTATTGGTTCACTTCCCCTCATGTAGCATATCTCTACAGTTAAGAAATGACTGCAGCATTTCCTTTCAAGATACAAAATTCTCCCAAGTGAATACACTCAAGTCTGATTTAGTGCTTGCTTTTTTCACCACTTACAGTAAAAGAACCAATTTCTGTTTATATCTTTCCCATGTTATTTCTTTGCTTTTCCCTCAGAAGAATTGGGTGTGTGTATTTTCTTCCCACAAAGTAGCGGCTACCATATGATATTTAAGTGTATTTAGAACCCTCCTTAGACGCAAGCTAGGTATTTATATTGATAAATGAGTTATGGGATCTATAAACCAAGCTAACATTACATTCCCATGACATAAATACATTTGGGGAAACAAGTTGGAATATCATTTACCTAAACAGATGTGAAAAGATGAGAGAAGTGAGGAAGCATTGCCAAAGGTTTGGAAACATTCCCAGTGTTCTCAACTTCATCGCAGTGTACGCATGCATGCACTGCTGCTTCATTAAGAAGTTGAGGAATACCACATCTAGACTGGTCCGTCATCTTCAAAATCATATCATTCAAAGGGCTCAAGGTCTGTAGGTCAGAAAAGTGTGCAGTGTGTGTTAGGATTTGAGATGCTTGGTTCCTATTTTGCTGTCAAAATGAAATGATGCAGATGTGCTTTGTTTGCTCGTCCTGTCTGTTTCTGTCCCACATTCTGTGTCTCCAGTGGGCTCTGCTGCAGCCAGACCCTGAGTGTTGAGAAAGTCTGTTTATAAAGTCAATCCTCCCGCTGTGACCCCGTAGTTCCCACGCTAACTGCTGCCTTCTCAGGCCCTTTTCCACTTTTTCATTCACATGTGTGCGTACACACACACACGTGCATCCACGCACACTTACACAAAGATACACAAAGCTGTAAACATAGCAGTGCTGTGAATCAGGTTGAATGTAATTGCTAGAGGCCTGTGCTGCTGCAGAGCTTCCTGAAGTTGATGAAGAACCCATGGCCCTGCATTGGGCACCATTGAGCTTTTCAGTTTGATCCTGTCCTGGGGGGGAGAAGGTAGGCTTTCTCCATCTCTCCTTGTTTCATCCTCTGGTTGTTTTTCCTTGTCTGCTTATGCCACCCAGAAGCAAGTAGTTGTAAAAAACATTGTTTTTTGGCTGGGTGTGAATTATTTCCCCCTCATTTCCCCCCCAAAAAACAAATCAGAACCTGCATCTTCAATAATAAACATTTTTTCTGCGTAAAAAGTGACTGTTTGTGTGTTTTGGCATGGAACCATTTTGGAGTTTTCACAATGTGTCTAAGACTAAGTCAAAAATGCTAGATACCGCTCTACTTACTTTTCTACAGGGGAGAGAGAGAGAGATCGATCCATTTTTACCAATAAAAAAATGAATGGGTGAAACCATAGTAGGCATCAGATCTAAAGGGTGTAGTATCTAAGCTCTAGGTTGACACAGAAGGAGGCCATGTGTTGTGTGCTTGTATGACGCCTGAAGCCTTCTGCAGCCCCTGACAGGAAATGCTGATGCTTGCTTGCAGGAGGGTGTTTCCATGGAAACCAAAGCAGGTGAAGGCATTAACAGGAAGAGAAGAAGTGGCTCAGCTGGCAAAGGCGGGGTGGCTGGGGGGGGCGGAGACAGAAGAACGAGGTCAATGCACTAAAAAGCTTGCCACATTAAATAGCCAAAATCTCCCAACAACACTTCTACCAAAAACAACTCGGACTTAAATATCTTTTGAAGGCTTGCCTGTAAGAAATCCAAAGTCAAGGTTAAGTCACTGTCTGGTTTAATGATCTTCCTGTGTTGGCGTGAGTAAACAAAGAAAGAAGCACTATGTGCAAGCCGAAGAGGTGCATGCTTAAGACTGCATGGTAAGCATTTCCTTCAGGCCTCTGTAACCATAGGGATTTTCCACCCACAAATCAGAGGTGCATGTGTTTTTGTTGTCTGTCTGCAGAAACTGCTTGCACTTCTTTTGCAGACCACCGTGGTAGTGCTCTTTTTATGTGTATTTTATGTTGGGATGTGTTACTAATGAGAGGCCCTGCTTCGGCACCTGAGGAGGAAGCAGCAGTGACTGGCTGGCAGCCTGTGGTGCTGCTGTTTCCTCTGTCTGGGCTGCATGTTTCAATAATGCAGAAAGATGTTTCCTATCACCGGTCAGTCACAAACCACTAGGAGCTTAAACACTGTTGTCTAAGAGGGAGAAGATGGCTCGGTAATATTGTCTCTCGTTCTGATCACAATTTCATATGCGCTTGTCAAAACAATGCTTCTGTGCTCGGTGAATAGCATACCCAGTGTTCATTGTTCTCTGATGCTTGCATAATTTAATTTTTTTGTGGTTAGGAAGATTAGTTCTTGGTCATATACTGTAATCTGTGCAGTCAAGGTTGAGCTTTGCGCCAGAAAATCCCTGGCAGCACTCAACTATCCTTCTCTGATTCTTGTTGGTCTGTGGTTGGTGTTTTTCTCTGTTCTAATGCAGTTTTAAAGCAGAATGCTGTGGTGTTACCCATCATGTTTTTCCAGTGCATTTCAGAGGTCATCTCACAGAGATGTTTGTAGAGTACTGCTTATCATTATGGAGTAGCATAATTGATGGCTTCAGCTCTTGTAATTAGTGGAACATTTTGAAATTCCTAGAAATGTTTTTATTTACTTTAATAATCAGCCAAATGTGAATATAAAGATGTAGTATAAAGATGTCTTTAGGTTGGCCTTATTTGACTTAAGTTGGTTTATTTTTGACATCCGTAAATGTGTGTGTGGCATGGAGATGCTATAGAGCATGTTTTCTGTTAGTAAGCGGGTTCAAATATTATTTCATGCTGCTTTTTTTTTTTTTAATGTGCACTCCTTTGTGATGGATGTTTTTACTTAGAATACCTTCTTTTATTTAAATTGAAGTATTAATTTATGAGCAAAGTTACATTTTAAATATGTTATGTGTAATTTATTCTATTTTCATTTTCAGGTTCCCGGGCTGCCTGCATTTGAGGAGTGTCAGTATTCATTCCAAGGTCTCTAAGAAGGATTATATTTAAGAATTTGGAAGTTCTTTTTGTTGCCCGACTGCATCTTTGACTTAATCTCTGTGCAAAAGAAAACAGCTGATCAGCCACCATGCCAATCCTAAAACAGCTAGTTTCTGGTTCCTCCCAGACCAAGCGCCGCTCACGCATGGATCTGACCAGGGAGATGATCAGTGCTCCACTGGGTGACTTTCGCCACACCATGCATGTAGGCCGCAGTGGTGATGCGTTTGGAGACACCTCCTTCCTCAGCACCCGTTCAGGGGAACCACCCTCTGAGACCACATCCCACCCCAGCTCTCCCCGGCCTGGCCTACTGTCTCGTACCTTCAGGAGCAGCAAACGCTCCCAGTCGGTGACCAGAGTGGACCAGCACAGAGACAACGCTCTGATAGCCCACGCTGGGTCACCTACCTATGTGAAAAATGCCATGTCTCTGCCCTTCCTCAATGACGACGACAGAGGGGACAGTATGGTGGCAAAGAGTTTGTCCTCGAGTCCTTTTAAGTACCAAGGGGACGTGGATGAGAGAGGTGCAGCTGCAGCTACTCACTTCCTGGAACTAGAAGAGCGAAGCTTTGGTGAGCTGACCGAGCTTCCGGAGACCCCCCACCACTATGGCGGTGGCATGAAGCATGCTGTGTCAGTAATGTCTTTCCATGTCGACCTGGGGCCCTCCATGCTGGGTGACATCCTGGGGGTGATGGAGAAGGAGGACGACGATCTTGGCTACGAGGAGGGCAAGAGCAGCGAGGGCCGTGCCTCACCACCTCTCAGCTCCCACGGCGAGGAAGAGGATAGCGTGGAGAGAGAAAAGGATGAGCATACAGAGGAGCCGATGGAGGCAGAGGAAGAAGCAGCAGAACTGCAGCAGCAGGCCTCCATGCATCCAAGCAGCTCTATTGATCTGGGGCCTGAGAATGGAGGGCCCTACACACCAGAGTACACTCCTGAGACTCGGCCCAAACACTTGCAGCATCTAGACAGCTGCTCCATGTCCAGCTCTGGTTCTGCTGCTCTGGATGAGAAACCAAACAGCCAGACCTATGCAGGAGATACAGACAGCGCCACCTTCAGTGCCCCGCCAGAGGAGGAGAGCAACTTCTCCTCTTTCTTGGAGGATGAAGACGATGAGATCCGCGTATGAGATTCCAAAGCCTTCTATGAAACTAGCAAGTCCTTTGACAGTGTGGATTTGCACTTGAACAGAAGTAAGACACTGTCGTCGGTTACTGTGGGTATGGAACTGTGAAGAAGACACGGAGTACTCCTACTTTGTAGGTCTGCAAGGAGAGAGTGACTGCTCCTTTAGGACAAGCCCAAACTCCATCTGTCAGAAAGCCTTACCCTCCACGTTCTGTTTGTCTGTCAATCTGTCTGAGGGAACTGACATGGAAGAGCAGCCACTTTTTGAATATGGAACATTCCAGAAGTAAGCAGGGAGGATGAGTTGGAAAGAAACTTTTGTAGGAAAAACACTTTCCACAACTAAAGCTTAGTTCACGCTTTGCTCTCTCTCTCTCTCTTTCCCTTCTCACTTGATGTGTCACATGTGCTTTTTTTTCATTTGGTTTGCCTCTCTCTTCTTGCACTTTCTCTCTCTGGCTGCGGGACATCAAGAGGCCTGAGCTGAACAGAAGGCCTCTGTCACCACAGGATCACTGGTAGGTATCTTGTCACAATAAAGGGGACTGTGTTTGGCACTGGAGTGTGAAGCCCTGCCTTGAGCCTCTTTCATCTTAAAATATTATTGTAAAGCGCCATAGATCTGTCAGAGTTTTCTCCCTTATGTAACTCGGGCTCCTTGTGACGCTGCTCAAAGGCTGCCATTTCCTGCTCTAATACTGGACCACAAAGCCCCAAGCCCTAAATTCTCTTCTGTTTTTGATTCACTGTGAGCGCCACACAGGCTTAGCCTCAGTTTGAATTTGAGAAAAGCAGGGATGAAAGGTAATGGAGACGTATTGGCCTGCATTAAAGCATGAAGCATGGTGTTACTACAGGAAGCCAGAGGTGTGAAGAGCATTGTGTGGCGCACTGGAGGAGGACTGTGCACTGTTTGTTTTCTCTTTTCCAATGAACAGATTTTTTTTTTTTTTGTTGAAAAAATCCATAATGATGATGATGAGCAGATTTCCGTAAACTGACATGAATTGGCCTACTTCCTTCTAATCTGTTATTTCAAGTTGAAACTGAAGAGTCTGATAACCACTTCCTTCCTTGTTTTTATACATTCGAGCAGCTGCAGTGGTGCAACTGAACCTTGTAAAATATGTTCATCCTCATTAGTCCAGGGGCTGCCTTAATGTGTAAAACAATTTCCACTACTACTCACGAGCAGGGCTTTGGGGTATGCATTATTGAAAAATTAGTGTACCAGCAGGAACAGTTAAAACGGAAACTACTCACATTTGGTAGTTAAAACCTGTTGTTTTTATCTTTGATTTAAAAAAAACTTTTGCTATGTTTGTGTTTCTGTTTGAAGAGTGGATGAAAAAGAAAGACGCAGCCAGCAATAGATGCAAGAGCATCGAGAAAAGATTGCTATTTTTATGCAAGTTGCATAGTCATTGCAGCTTGACTGTATCTCTTGCATCATTAAAAGCCATGGCCAGAAGTATTGAGGCTTAGTTGCGCTGATTGATTTCACTGCCTTAACTGAAACTGACAGATGTGCCAAATAATTAAAATAATTTTAGTATGAAGCTCACTTTTGGGAGAGCCTGTCAACTCTGTCTGCCACTTCTTTCTCTGTATGGGTAATCGCTGTTGAATTTAAGACTGAGTTCCAGCTTGAAGCTTAAAAAAATAAATAAAATGGTGTTCTGAGATGTGATATCATGCAGGAGGAAAAAGGAGAAAATGAATATGCATAACTGGATATTTATATTTTCAATCACTCAAACACTACATAATATATTCAGGTAATTTCTAGGTTTAACAATTTGGTGCGAATGGGAAGTTGTCTGTGTTCTTTCTGTATAATTTTGTATATTATGCCTTACTGTTGTCATCTTTACTGTAGATTTACAGCTTTTTCCCCCTGTATTATTCAAAAATAACCTATATTTTTCAATAAAAGAAATCCTGAACATCTTTACTGCTGCATATTTTATTGCCAGTTTGTCTCAGTGCATCAGAAAATAATGCAGCAGAAGTGCTACTCAATCAGCAGCATTAACAAAGGAATTCCTTGAGTGCCTTCTCTGTTTCCTGTCACTATTCTCTGGCTGTCCCAGAAGAGGAAGGAAGGAAGGAAGTAATTGAGGTCTAGTTGGATGTGTCTCCTAAGTATATAGCTATACAAGCTGATAGTGATGTGATGACTCATTAGTAAATGTGAGAGAGAGAGAGAGAGTCTAAATGTAAGGCTTAGTTTAAAAGCTGTGCTGTCTGACACCCCCATGATGCAGCTATATTCTCATCATTGGAAAGAGTGAAAGATGGATGGGGGGAGGAAAAGATTATCATTTTGGAGAGTTGCATTCATAAACGGTAATGACAGGTAATTGTTCTCACCCTGCTGATTGGAGGATGGATGAGTCTGGCAGTCACGTAAGACCTGGATCCTGCTCATCTTCATGAACTCTGAGCTCTTCTGTCACTTTTGATTTTACAGACTACGCTCTGGCTCTTCACACACGTGAACCCCTCATGGCTCGGGCAAAGTTTATTGCGGTCTCTTTTGTTAACACTTGGGGCAGACAGTTCAAGGTCTCACCATGCATCCCGCCACATTAATTCTGCATGCGGGCAACACTCCATTCTTTGGTATTATTTTTTTTCAGTTCCATCGCCGTTCACCTCCAGTTTTGCGGATGTTCAATCTCCCTACACTTTCAGTTTTTCACAGTCACATTATACCAGAGTCCAATCTGCCATAGGGCTACAAAAGGTCATTATTCTTGCACTTGTGGTAAGAACAGGCCATTTATATTGATTGTTGTGGTCAATACAGACCAGTGGGGTTAATGATTATATTTTTTCCTGTCTGTATAAAGTCATTATTCTTTTTAAAGATTGTTGGTTTCTTTGAGAAGGAAAGACTAAATCTTCACTAGTCACCACTTTTGCATTTGTTTCGAAAAGTCTTTTTAACTGAATTATATATCTTATGCTGCTGGTCTTGCACAAAGGAGCAAGTCACTTGGTCTAAATCTTGTTATATACTGCCATCTAGTGGTCGTACAAGGCTCACGTGGTGATGCGTCAGTGAAACGGCTGACATGACTTTTGAGTTGCATTTAGGATCTTTTTAACATCTTTATATCATCTCACACTCCAAAACATCTTATTGATAGATGAGTTTTATTTTATTTTTGTTGTGTTTACAAAAAAAACAAATGCCAAAAAGAAATCTCTGACTCATCACAGAGACTGTCAAATGAGATTATTAGGATGATTTGTAGTACAGGGCAGGATGTGAACACAACTGTTCAAGTTGTCCTGCACATTTGAACTTGTTACAGGAGATGGAAGATTTGTTCATGGGGCTCAGTTAGCCCCCAACTCCCACCCCCTACAGAAACTCATTGTAATCTGAGTCTGCCTTGCAGCTGTTTCTCCCTCTCAAACAACCTGGGTGTAGTTTCTCAACTGCCTCAGAGGCTGTCAAATGTCATTTCCCTTTGGTTTCCAACTCTCTTTGAAAATCGTATTTTCTTACACGAGCCACCAATGGGAGGCGCTCATTGCCTTCAGGTTTATTGTGTCAGGAGCCCCTGCCTGGACCCACAACCTTTTCCGCCAAATTCCATCAGCAGACTTGCAGCTCTTCCAGGATGCCGACGGCATGCAGAAATCTGGAAAGTATTAAACAACCTGCTGGTGGAGGGGACTAGAAGGTGGGGTGGGGGGGCTGAAGGGGGGAGAGAGGGGAAGCAAAAAGTGGGGGGATGGGGGAGAAAAGAAACAGAATACAAAATTGTTCATATACTGCCCTATGCCTGGTTCTGCTCCTTTTCTCCTCCCACACACACACACATACTAGCGTGTGAACCCCCCCCCCCCCCCCCCCCCCCCCAAAAAAAATCCAGACCACTCCCCACGCTGCTCCAGCATTTTCTTTTATGTTTGCAGCAGTGTTTTGCAAGTCTTTTTTTTTTTTTTTTTAATGGGTCATAAACAAACAGCCAGTTCTGCTGTGTAGTTCTGCACTGCACTGAGGAGGGAGGGGAGTGTGTGGGTGTGGTGTGTGTATAAGAGAGTGTGTTGCGCTGTTTGCTGGCACAGAACTCGAAGGAGAGTGCGATGGTCACAGCCCCAGCTGTGTGTGTTTGTGGTTGGAAGCGAGTATGAAAAAAAAAACTTTATATAGAATCTCAACTGTGAAAAGCTAAGTTTTTAGGCAAGCAAGAAAAATCTATTTTCCAGGGATTAAGATCTGGCTTTACTGTTTAATGTCTGTGCATATCTATATTGATGTTTTTATAATCTTTTCCTTCATTTTGCTAAGATTTGGCTGTATTTCAGATGTCATTGTGTATTTGTGTTAGTCAATCAGTAGAGACACCTCTCCTTGGTTGTATTTTTATTGATTAAATCTTAACACTTATTGCCAGACTAATACGTATTTGCCTCTTCAGCGTCTGCCTTTAGTTCAATCTGCCAAGTTACCAAAGTGTGAGACAGTCGAACTAACAAACGTTATCATTAGGAAGCATTTTTTTCCTCTAGTAGTGCAAGACACAGCACTATGGATATTGGTGTTAACAGGAGCAGCGAACATAAACATTCCAGTCCCCAGCGATGACCTCTTGACCTCTAAACCCTGGGGCGGCAGGGAAAGCAGCAGGAGACCACACGCACGTAGTGGGAGGAGGAGCAGGAAGGATGCAAAGACCTCTCTGGTGTGCCTTAAAGAGCTTCAGATGCCTCTGCTGAAGACTGAAAAATTAAAACCATCCACCTAACATTAGAGCAGTCTTCCCGCTTGGGGATTGTTGCAGGTATGTCAGAATGTGGGTAAGGCTTTCTCAGATGGAAAAGTTATTCCAAGAGAAACAAAGCTTCTGACTCTCTCCTTCTCCCCCAGTTGTTGTGCAACCAGCAGTTTCCTTCATGAATCTGGAAATTGTGTCATTGCGTCTTTGGGTTAGACTCAAATCTTCATCATTTTTCCAGCTAACAGAACCACAACTGCTAAATCCGGTCAGCAGATTGAAACCATGTATTCAAGTTTTATTGATCTTTTTGCTGTGAATGAGCAAACAGCCAAAACACAGTGTAATAATATATTTACGTTTTCATGTACATTTTCAAAATAATGATTTCAAAACGTAGTTGTCAATCCTAAAATCAACTTCCACCATATGTCTTGAAATGCGCTGTCCCATTTTCTGCCTAGATCTGAATGTGGAGAACTCATTCTTGCCGTAAGCTCAGAAACAATGATTCATCCCTTCATTTTTCCATTCTTTCCTTCTGTCTGCTTGGTGCTCTGCTAACCCTGTCTCGCGCCGCTGAAGAGAAGAGCGGTCTCCGGCAGCCATGTGCATCCCAAGAGGTCTGATCTGGCCTGCACTAAGCCATTACCACATAGGATGGGGTTGGGGGCTCCTCTGCTCTCTACCCCCTCCTCGTTGCCAGAGGCTGCTTCCCTTCCAAGGCCTATCCACGGCTGGCTGACACAGGAAGGAGAACACACACATACTACACTCCTCAGTACACCCATACCTTTAAGTTGCTGTGAAATGTAAACTCCCACACATGCAAACCTTTAAACAGCTGTTTCACACAAAAACAACATATTCTCCGTTCATCTCTGAATGCAGCTCATTGGTTGGAACAGTCAATTTATCAGTGAACCCAGGATTCATAAATAAGAAGCTTTAGATGTTGATCACAATGTGAGGTTACATCTTTGCCAACATAGACTTGGCGCTGTCCCAACAGAGGCTGTATGTCCACACAATACCACCCTTGTTTAGTAGACAGTACATGCGCACTGTTGAGCGAAATACCCTAAAGCTGACCAGGAAGCCAGAGATCACAAAGGGTCACTTCCTATAGGCCAGCTTTAAACTTTGACCTTCTAGTCCTTCTTCAACTTAATCTTCCCTTTCTCCCGACATAATGAGTAATACCAGTGCCACTCATTCACTGCAAGGGCAGAAGGAGCTGAAGGACAGTCTCAGAGATTGATGCCTGACGATAATCTGGAAATAAGTGGCTCCTTTTGTCCGGCATGTTTCTTGCATTCAGCGCCTCTTTTCTTCTGAAATATAAAGTTATTTTTAATATATATTAGCCTTGCATGTGCAAGTACTAATTTCGGCCTTTCACATTCTCAAAAAGTAATTTAAATTAAAATTAAAGATTTTTGCACTTAAGCAAATGAATACCAAGATATGCAACTCCATATCTACGACATGACCTCAAGATACTCTTGACTTCATGGCTATGTAAAAGGGTATTTAAACTTTTCCTCATTTACTTCTTACTGCATACTTGGTTGGGTGAGATGAGAGGCTGTGTTCAGGCCTCTGCACATTTTGGTGTTAGCCTTTTTAAAACACAGTGTCCACTGTTCACATGGGCTGAACCTCAGTGATTTCATAGTGCACCCGCTAATATCAGCACTGGCAGAGCCAATCAGACAGACTTTCCATTACAGTCCATCACCTTCCTGTTTTAATGCGACTTCATATGCACCCTCCACTTCACGGGTGGAAACAATGCAGCAGCTTAGAGGCTCATTTACTTTCCTTAAATCTCAACAGCATCATAAATCAGGGCGTGTCCAGAGATAGAAACAACAAGCTCCATGTGGAGAGATGACTTTAAAACACACTGTACTGGGTGTTGGTCCTCCGTTTAACAACTCTGTCATCCAGTCTGTGCTCCCCTCCCTCTGGCCATGGTTCCCACAGGACTGAGCTGGAGAGGAGAGGGGGAAAAGTCTGGCCGATGCTGGCCCTCTCTGTCATTCTACCGGCCAGGCTCTGACTCTCCTCCTCCTCCTCCTCCTCCTCCTCCTCCTCCTCTGAGATTACGCAGCCAATCCGAGAAGACAGACCAAAAAACAGATGTAGGCCTATTGTGCATGTTTATGTGTCTGTTGGGTTGGGTTGAGTTGTGTTTTTTTCATTTTCTCGGATTATTCAACAACTAGGCAAGATTTACATTTTACTTCAATGAAACAATTAAAACACTTCATTGTAGGAGTTCAAAATTTTTACATCTAGTACATATTAATTTCCCCCGCTTGCATTTTCCGGCTCTATGTTGAATAACAGAAGTCAGAAAAGAAGACTGGTAATCACTTAATACAAGCAGCCACCCTCCCGCAGGCATGTATGCTATAAATGAACTTAAATGCTGGATTAAAACCAGTTTCAAAAACAGCACAACACAACCATTTGATCTCTTAAACAGCCTTAATATTCCCACATCTGTCATGAGATATTTTTTACCGGGTGGATTTAGGCTTGAAATGTAAATCTTTCTGCTGTGTTTATTTTAAACATAAACACTGAGTGACGCTTGCATGGGACGCAGAGGCGTGTCTGGCTCTGAGCTCTGAAGACGCAACTGAACATGAGGCCATCTCCTGGCTTTTCCTGTATCAGACAATTGCCTTTTGGCAGTGTACCTCCCATGGTAAAGCCTGGTTAAAGCCCCGTCCACCCTTTCCATCTGTAGCTGTTTACTTTGATTGACAGCTCGCTGGGACGCTCAAAGAGGGAAAGAAAGTTGTGTCAGATTCATTTCAAGCGAAGCGCTGCCTTATTCACACCACAGTCTCCAGAAAAGGGTCATGTTGACAGCGAAAAACCTCAAACTATGTGGGAGCGGAGATGTGCGTATGGCGAATGTGTGCGCTCAGGAATGCAAGTGTGCTTAC
Organism: Micropterus salmoides; assembly: GCF_014851395.1. Classification (NCBI taxonomy): domain Eukaryota; kingdom Metazoa; phylum Chordata; class Actinopteri; order Centrarchiformes; family Centrarchidae; genus Micropterus; species Micropterus salmoides. The sequence continues at coordinate 20,982,100 of NW_024040041.1, forward strand.
GTGGGTTTTTGACCGACTTGGGGAGCAAGCGCGAGGTTGGACAAAACGTGAATCGGAGCAGGATGGAACAAAATTGGGAAGGAATGGTTAAGTAATCATCTAAATCACTTTTTTTTCTCATTATTCTCCCTCTGCATGCTCCAGCTGTGCTGCTGCTTTGGGCCAGCCAGGAAGCGTTGGAGGGGGAGTGTTTCGGGTGGAGGCAGGGTGAGGTCACCATGCTGTTGGCCCCTGGGATGGGAGGGGAGACACTTGGCCCACTGTCACAGCTCTATCTATTCATTCTTAATCTTATTGTTAACTGAGCCTCTTATCAGCAACATATGGTCTATCCAAAGAGTTCCAGCATACACTCTGGACACATCTGGAGCGCCGCACAGTGCTGCCATTTTGAACATTGACCCCCTCTTTCACATATGTTCCCATGCGCACACAGGCGTGCATAGTGAGAGTGAGTCACCCACAGAGCCCCAGGCATATTTAGAGACCACTGTGTGAGTGCCTGGCCCTGCATGCTTGAGATGCCTTGGGTGTGACCAGGGTGGCCTGCAGTGTGTGTCTTTGTATGGGTGTGTGTTATGCTTGATCCAGCTGCCTGTCGTTTGCAGCCTGTCCCATCACTTCTCCATGCAGAAAGAGAGCCAGCCAGACAGTTACTCAAGCAGACACACACACACACACACACACACACACACACACACAAGGAGGAAAGGCTACTCAATGGAAAGAACTGCTGATAGAATTTGGAATTTCCTGGTCACCGTCCGTTTTATTGGGAACTAAGCACTGGCCCTTTACTGTGGCGCTGATTATCTCACACTGCCGATTATAATTCTAAATACGTGAATCACAGAAAGGCAAATTCAATAATGACATTGAAAGAGTTGGCATTAAGCCACCTGTTATTAGTAATGGAGATATTTGGATACAATGCAGTGGTGAAACAGTTTTACCATCACAACAGTTTCCAGTTTTCCATGAAGTTTCCAGTCATCCATTGTGCAACAATTACACTGTAGTTAGTCTGGTGATTCTCAGGACTTGGCCAGCGCGGCGCACTCCCTCCTCCCACAACCAAAACGTGTAGTTTTTACAGACTGGAGATCTACAAACCCATGACCTCAGAGAATTAAATATTCTCCTTGGAAAACTCCCCACATCCCCAAAGTGGCACTTTAGGTTGTCAGCTGCATCGTAATTGTATGTGTAGTATCTGTGTGTGTAAGAGAAAGCAAGACAGAGAGCGATTTTGTTTTGTGGTTTCAAATATGTGACTGTTTTCTCCACCTTTTGCTCACTTTTGTGTTTGTAGTCGACACATATTTGTACTTGTGGTGTTTATACTATACATTATTAAGCCCGAAAGACCGACATTCGGTCTTGCAGGAGCCCAGTTGTTTAACAAGTTTGGAGCTGAACTGTAGGCCCACTGTAACGAGAGCCCAGGTAATTATTTTGAAAGGGTAACTTTATAATGGAAAAATATTAAAACAACCCCTGTTTTCAATTAAGTCTTTCCATCCCATCCCCCCACTATATTTTCTTCTCTGAGTTCATCACATGCCTACACCATATGGCCAAGAACCGGATTTAATGTAATTTTTCCGCTTACGCATTCTAAATCTCAGTTTTTGGTCTTGGAAGATGACTGAAACCTTATTTATAGTCATTCAAACATATAGTCATTCAGACCTTTTTGTTATGAACCAAAACGGTAAAAGAAAAAGTGTAGATTGTTGTTTTTGACCACACCCAACTTTTCTTTTGACATGAAAGGGTGAAATTCATCACACAAAGGAACACATGTTTTGAAACACTCACATGGGTAGGGGAACAGGCTAAGGTCTCATCTGGAATGCATAAAGCATAACAATACATCCCAACATCACTCATCACTCTGGATCGAGAGCGAGGTTAGGCTGGGATGTGAGTGGGTGGGAGTCTGCTATGTCTTAAAACCTGCTGGAGTCATGTAGGTCTATATGCTGTCTGTATAGATCAAGCTGTTCTTCCCGTGCCCTCCTTCATATATGTGAAAAATTGGACATTTTTTAGTTTGTCTTGCAGTTAGGTTAAAGTGATGATCTGTGTTTTTATGGGGATTTTGGACACATCTTTCATGATAAGCGGTGACTGCTGTTTTGTTTATGCTTTATGTTTTCAAGATATCATCCCACAATCAAACATCCTGGCCAGATATCTTTTTCCTTAGACTTTCCTTTGAAGTTTCAGTTTCTGTGGCAACGGGCTTCTCTGTGCACAGTCATGCCAGTTATCACTGTTTGCAGTAACTAATCGATTACTTATTTATTCAAATCTAATTATGTTTTGTACATCATTTCTTACTAAGCAGAGAAGCTTTTTTCAAAATTAGCACTCTGGGCCAGAGAACCACACTCTGCAACTGGATATTGGACTTCCTCACACACACACACCAGACAGTTCAGACTGGCAGTCACACCTCTTGCACGCTCTTGCTCAACACCGGAGACCCCCAGTGCTATGTGCTCAGCCCCCGCCTCTTCACACTGTACACCCACAACTGGAACCCCTGACATGGAGAGAACTCTGTCGTGAAATTTGCGGATGACAGCACCATCAGCGGCTAAAATACAGACAATGATTAGACTTCATACCGGCAACAGTCTTGCAGAAAGGTGTCCAAAGAACAACCTACTGCTCAGCATCAGCAAAACCAAGGAGCTGATCATTAATTTTAGGAAACAGGAGGCAAAACTACACACCCCTGGCTAAATCATAAAAGCTGAGGTGGAGCAGGTGAACAGTTTCAGGTTCCTGTGAATCAGAATCACAGAGAACCTGTCATGGTCATCTCACATCTCCACTCTGGTTAAGAAAGCTCAGAAACAGCTGTACTTCTTAAGCAAGGTTCCTGTGCCAAGTTCTCATTAACTTTTACAGAGGTGCAATAGAAAGCACACTGACAGTGAGAGTAATTACACTGACTACACGTGCATATGACACATGGGCTCTGCCATATTGAGTTGCTGCAGCCGTTACTGTTGCTCCTACTTCAGCTCAGAATGTTGCCACATACACCAGATTTAAAACTCTGTTAGCTTATACTGCAAAATAAAGAGATTTACTTGGCAGTGATAGACTTAATAAGCATTGTATGAACTCTTTTGGAAACGACTCAAATGTAACGGATCTTCATTGTAAAAGTCCTGCACTCTAGCGTTAAGATCAGAGAGAGTGTTTGGGTTGAAAATTGGGGAAGGGTTGCTAGAGCAATGATACCAAAATGGATGTAAACTTGTGGATGTTTTCAAGTGTGTGTATTATGCATGTGTGGATTTGTAGCACGTGCTGGTGCATCTGTCAGAATGTATAAATTCATGCTCACCTCCCCCTTCACTCTTCCACTGAGACGAGCTGTCAGTGGGTTTGGTGCAGATCTCATGTGAGCGGCTGCTCTGGGCTGCAGTCCAGACCGATGCCGACTGATGAGAACACACAACACAGATTCTCTGCTCCAAGTCAGGCTTTACAGCATGGCCACAGTTTCCTTTGGCTGGGCCACTACACAGTCACCAGGCTAGCCATCCCACACGTAGGCCTATGTGTATCACCACTTTCCCCAAAGGGTACCGAGATTGACTAGAAATCTTCCTCAAATATAGACAGGAAACCAAAATACCATGAGCATTACGGATTCCATTATCAAGTTTGGTTTCAGGTATCAGCAGCCAGATGACTCATAACTCAAGTGAAACCGATCTAGACAGAGATAAAATTAAAGCTCATTCACCTGCATTCTGGATGGCCTTATTCATGTTTATTCTTTTCCCTCTTTTCTTTAAACCAAGACAACATGCTAGCCCTTTGCTAGCTGTCCTAAAGCTTATAACCTGTTGACTCACCTCTCAGCTGTTTTACGCAGACTTAGTTGCTGTCTGTGCCTTACACTTGGAGTAGAATCCTCTTTATGACCACAGGGTACCATTGCTAATGGTGTAAACACATCTTTCCTTAGAGAGTAAATGAGCTCAATGCTAGGTGTTTACATTGGCTTATCATGACCTTCGACCCCAGAAGCAGCTCTGTATATCATTTTTCCAAGTGTACAAGCAATAAATGCCTTAGATAATAACAGCCAGTTAGATTTTCAGATTTTCCAGGTAGAACAGATTTAGGAAAGAAAATATCCACCAACACACGCCTTCCTTTATATCATGAGAGTTGGCAGGCTGTAAAGGAAGAGCGACACTGTTCGCTGTCAAAGGAGCACAGATATGCTGCTTAGAAAAGATTGCACATCAGCAGGAATGAGGGAACCACTGATAACAAGTAGGGAGTTAAAGGGGATTTTGGCTGCAGATTTCAAAGCAAATGAATCATATAGCCAAGAGTGTTTATTCAGACACATTTGATTGTAATTAAAAATAACTAGCATGGATTGTGTCTGATGCAGCTCAGATATTTATCCACTGATAACAGAGCTGTGAGATCTGTTTGGAAGTGAGAGCAAAGCGATTCAAATTGAATTCTTTAATAGCTTTTATTGCTTCATTCCAAACCCTTGAGGCCAGTATCACTCTGATTTGAAGCAACAGTTAGTATGCTGGTCTTGCCTGTTGGGATGTGTGTGCTGATGACATCGACTCCAACAGGAAACCAGGGGCTAATGATTAGCACATGTTTAGGATCACTAGGGTGCCACAATCTGGAGTTCATCATACCGTATGTCTCTGATTTATTTGGTTGTTGTTGCTTCACTGGGAGGGACAGACCCATTTCTAAAGGGAAAGAAACAAAGCCCTCTCCCCTTCTCCAACATCTTGGCCCGCTTTATCTGATTTAGCTCCCAGCCAATGGAGGTCTTCGGCTCAGTCATGGTCCATTTTGGAGCTTCAGAGAATGGGAAAGGTGAGACGGGGCATGCACAGCACAGATGCTCTAATGTGATCCTGCTTTACACTTGCACACCTACCTGCCTATTATGTTGCTTTCACACACAGCAGAGAGATTTTTTGTAGCCATTGCATATTACAGTTTGAGGCCTGGCCATATTTGAAGCATACAGAGCCAGTGAAAGAATCAGTGACTTTGGGTATATATTTTCGGTTAACTTTGTATTTATGGTCTGTGTCAACATGCAGTCTAGCATCAGTGTCACTGTGAACAGTTTAACATGGCAGTGTGCAATCCTTTAACATAGGTTTGGAGGGCTCCTCTCCAGCTCCTCCTGCGTGGTCTATGGGATGTTATCTGATATTCACTAAGTGGCGAAACACAAACACTAAGAGCAGCACAGAGAGGCCAATTCAGCCCTGAGGATCAGGCAGCACACGGAAAGAACCATACACATCCTGGAAAGCGGAGAGTGTATCTGCAAGAGGAATGTCGTTGTCTGAGGTTTCAAAGTGATCAGCATTTGATTCTGCATGTTGACCAAACCAGGCCACAACACAAACAGGCTAAACTAACCCAGGCTGTAACAAAAGCAAAAGGTTCTGTGAGCAGCTGGAGTAGATTCCAGTGTTTTCCAGCTGTGATGACCTAGAGATGTCCAGTGAGATGACGTGAGAATTTTTTTGTGGACAGGCGTAGTCAGCTACTACTGATGACATTTGACCGGACTGACTTCACAGCTTAAGTGTTTCCTCTTGTTTTGGCTGTGGCTTCCATAGGTGAAGGTGCACCGAAGCGTTCTGCCATTCCTTCATATTCCCACTAGTAAAATATGCCTGTCCAGCTGTCCCACTAAGACATCTGCCAGGCAGCCAAAGCGGGGTCATGTCCAAATCCTAATCCCTAATTGTCTCACTCTTCCCTCAGTCTCATGTTTGCTATTGGAGCTGCAGCAGTCCAAAAGAGTCATTTGGCCACTCCTGCAGGTGGAGCCCAGTGCTGTACACCAGGGCTGGGCTTCAACTGAAGCTGACTCATTCTGTCACAAAACAGCTAGCTGTTCCAGTAATACACCTCGCCTGGAACACAAGTCTTGGCATGACTTCTGATATGATATAAGATAAACACAATCCTGATGCCAAAAAGGAAACTGAAAGTTAGCGCGCACCTTGACTCCCGTCGTTTAACACCAGGAATACTGGTGTAATTATAGATTCTGATCTAGATTTCAATAGCCATATCAAGCCAATAACAAAACCAACATTATCATCGTAAGTGTCCAAACTAGAGTTATCCACAGCATAGTGTTCCTATTAAGCAACAAAGTCATTTTTTCATAACATGTATTTCATTTTCATTTCAAATCCCTATGACATCTCTGTGGTTTTGTTTTAGGATCAGCTGTTTTGCTCGAGGTACTGCCTCAACAGTACTGTACTGTACTGAATGACTGTACTGTACTTTTGCACAAATATATGAGGTTCATTCAGGAAAACAGAAAATACACCAGTTAATGTTCACAAGCTTTGGTAGTCTATCTAAATAATTGTCTTCCTAAAACGTCCTGGTGACTCCCTAAATGAAAAGGTGTGTATCGGTTTTAAATTTCAGCTGCAGCCTCGCCACAATGGCCGTGGCGATTAGTTACTTGTGGTTGAGCTGCACCTGCCTGTTTGCTCTGTAATCCTTCACTTTCAAAAGAAGATGAGCTGTGTGTTTTCATTTAATGGGGGTAAAAGCTTTTGGATGTGCTATCAGCCATACAAGAAAGATCATAACTCTTTAGGGTTATGGTTTAGCTATTACTGACAGCACAAAGTAATCAGTCAAAGAGATTGGCACTAAGGGTAAAGTGTGAGAAACACATTAACTGGAGATTTTTTTGGTAATGGGTGTGTTTCATACTGACCCAATTATCACAAAACACAACAAAAACTGTATGAAAGATTTATTAAAAAGATGATACATGCATGTTTTTATAAACATTATTAATTATCCAACCACTGTGTAATGATATGATGAGAGCAATCTCATAGCTTTTTCAATTAAATAAAGCTGTAATAAAGAAAGGGTGGGGCACTTTGTCACTCACTGCAGTGAAGCTTCATTAGCTGAGCTATGTATCACAGATGCTGTAATATGAGAGTTCACAACAACAATAACAGCAACTGAGTACCTTTCTAATTTCAAGTTGTCCTAAATGGATTCTCTCACCTCAATAGAAAAAACAAGATCTGGCCCTTTTACATTTCTGCTCTGTCCACTTAGTGACTAACACTGCAGGACTGCGTGTGAATCATCTCTGACCAAAGAGGAGTGTTAGACCAAACTGACATTTATAGTCTCCACACATACTTGCTCTAGCTGGGCTGCCAGGTTTGACTCCTCACCCTGCTGCTGCTGCTGCTGGCACTGCCTTCCACCTGACCACTGCACCAATTACATCTTCATAAACAGCCCCACGTCCAACTGAGTGGTCGGCTGATTGTCAAAGAGCTCTCTCTGCCTCCTCCAGATCGACTAGGACTCTGCCTCGCCCGGTATCCCACAGTGAGCCTGGGCAGCAGCTCACAGTTCTTCCCCTCGCGTGTTTACAAACACAGACCACAGGAATCCACCTGATGAGCCAAAAAACTGAGAGAGAGAGAGAGAGAGAGAGAGAGAGAGAGAGGCACAAGCTGTGTTCTTTGATTGCAGCAGCTGATCACAATCACTTTTGGAGTGGGAGGGTTTTCAAAATAGCAAATGTGTGCTTGTTCTTTTGTCACTGTTGTTGTTTGCATTCTGGTTTGGTTTACAGCGTTGTCACTTTTGAGGAAATGGTCTGAAACCACAGTGTAATGAGGGATGCAGAACCACGGTGGGCTGTGGTAGGCAGTCTTTGTCACTCATCCTTGAATCATGTGTGCATGGAGATCCAAGCCGTTCCATCAATTTAGCATGGCCCTAACACTTCACCGTGTTAACTCCCTTTGGCACTGGACAATCTCTCCCTTCTCCCTGCAGACACAGGAGTAAACAGGAGGCCTGCTTCACACACACAGGCATTCTGGGCATACCTCGGGGCCTCCAGAGGGCTGGTCTGTTCACATGCAAGCACACACACACATACAATCCTGACAGAACACTGCTGGACATGTGTGGTTTATGAAGTTCCATGTGCATGTTTGAGTTCAGCCAGTCAGTGGGGGTCAGCCGCCACTATCAGTCAGCTGGATCGAGGTGAGGAGTCATCCTGACGATCCTGACAGCTAGTGCTCAAATTGTTAGGATTTCAAACATAAACAGAGACGTGCATGGTGCAGTAGGATCTGGCCTTTTACTGGGACCTTAAACACATCAGAGCTATAAAGTAACCCATATAACAGGTGGATCATGAAATTACTGAGTATCATCAACACATCATGCCCTCAGTAGAATTTAACTGGTTATTTCACAGTGATGTTTTATTAGTATGTGTGAAATAATGGATGTTTTTTAGGACATAAATGCAGAGACAGCCACACATAAGCCTACATTTTCAAGGTTTTGCGGTTTGCACAGTAATACCATAGAATTGTCCTTACAATCATGTGGACTTTAGAACAATCCAGATGATTGGCTATACCACGGGAAGAAGAAAAAGGGGGGGGAAAGTTTTTTTGGAGCGGGCCCTGGTGACGTGCGGGGCCTGCAGGGCGGTGTTCTCAGGCGGGGAAAGAGTCTGACTGGGGTGTGTGAGCCACATCTGGAATAGTAGCTACAGAGAAAGAGTCGAGAGAAGCAGAACCTCGCTGATCTACTTTCCCAACTCTTCACCTCAGCACTCCCGTTTCACGGAAACAAACCTCCTGCTTTGCCTTTTTGTAAGTTGGACTAATTTGTTGGAGCGTTTTTCCTTAGGTTTTAGTCGGTGAATGATTTTTTTCATTGACTTTTTTTTCCTCATACAACAGGACTTCACGCTCTGGACTTTAAATCGAATTTGGATTTACGCGAAAATGTATTATGTACTATTTCCTATATGCTGCGTCTTTACCTGAGAGATACTCTGATCTATCACAATTTGAGTTATTCATATAAAAGAATAACATGGTTTATAAAGGCTGAGTCTCACGCATGGCGGCACTACGCTGGAATGTTTTCCATGCAGATGGGTTGAGTTTGTTTTCCAGCAGCATGGATTGATTAGTCGTGAATCGGTCTTTCTTACTCATATCGACCTACAGTTGCTTTCGCCAAGCTTTTTTTCCCCCTGGGGCGTTTTACACTTAGGCTATAATGCAAACATGCATTGCTTAAATTAACGAGTTGTAATTAAATCAAAGACTTGGAAATGGATCAAAAGTTCAATGTCGTGAAATCGGTTTACTTCCCTCACTACACACTGACTTTAAAATTCAACATTCAACCATTTTAGCTCCACGAGGAAGATATTATAGTTCCTTCTTGCTTCCTCCTTTCTACGTTTGTAAGGC